>NW_028288582.1:9137500-9762500 GCF_059628265.1 Tinamus guttatus | reverse complement strand
AGTCCTTTTCTAGCCCCAAGTTACTTGTTAAAGACCACACAGAGAGTCTGGGGAAGAAACAAGAACTGAACAGTGATCTCCTGAGGCACAGCCCAGGACCGTAACCACCAGAGCACCTCTTTATTCCCAAGAACTCCTATGCATAAAGGAAAAAAAAAGAAAAAAAAAATGTAGCGAGGGTGGACAAGACAAACTGTTCATCACCCAGAAAGCAGAAGCTAATAACTACTGCCATTTCCAGTGGATATATGCAATTAGCAAAGCATTCAGTAGACAGTCCTGAATGAAAAGCACAAATAAAGCTGATGAGTTCCTGATGTAATGATTTAGTTATCTTTCTGGAGGAAAACAATGTGGCTGTGTGTAACCTTTTAACTTTTTTTTCTTTCCTCTTCTCAGTCTTATACTGGGTAATTATTTATTTTGTAGCTTAATTAGCTAATTATGCATGTGTTATGGTGCTTTTAAGCAGGAAGTCACTTTGTTTAGTCATTGGTAGCATGTGGCTTTTGTTCAGCTTCTGTGATGTTGGTTTATAACATAATCATTTTTTACTTGCAGTGGTCTGAGATGGTAAAGCCTGTTCCCGATGCTGATATTTTAATTATTAGAATAAAGTTTGAAAAAGGCAGTAACTGACAGAGCAAGGCTTCATGTGGGTAGAGGATAACTGGTAAGTTTGCACAAGCTCCAGGTTGCGTGTCTGTGAGGCACAATGACGCAGTTTCCCTTCAGAAGAACATGTTTTGAGGCTTTCCAGAGAGTATATTAAAAGGCATTAACAAAACCTCATTGAGTATTGCACTGCTCCACTCAGGAGCTACTTTTCTGGTTACCACTGGTTTTTTTAGAGACATAAACGAACTTGAACTGGATCCCCATTCTTGCCAGCTCAACAATAAGCAGGTCTAAGCAGAACATTTCTCTAGGAAGTGAATGGAAATGGTGTATGTTGCAGGGCGCTGGAGATAACCTTTCTGCCTACAACTTCATAGCACAGCACAAGCTCCACTCATTTTCAAACAAGTACAAATTTCCCATAGGTGCAGGCCAAAGACGGAGCGTCACTGCCTGAGTTACTTGGGCCTAGTTTCTATTAAATGCCCAGTCAGAAAAGCAGCTGCAGCATAGATCAGTGGCTCTTCTCCACAGCTATCCAGTTCTCTGATTAGTCTTCATTGAGAGATTCAGCATGGCACCCTCTCCCAGGCCCAAATACTGTCAGATGTCTCTTCTGTTCAGATACATTCAGTTGTCAGATATATTATATGGAGACACAGAGCTGCAGTATCATTTATTCATTCCTGTATAGAAAAGATGAGTAAGGATCTTAGGCTCATTTCCCCAGCGGTAAACTCTAGCTATCTGTTAGAAAACTAGTGTACCTCAATTCCTTTTCTAGTCAGGTGAGCTGCTCAAGAGGACTATTCAGTGTATGTGAATTAGTTTCTCCTGAGAATTTCTCTTTGAAGAGCCTCTCCTATTCAGGAACGCTAGGCTGTTAGCATACAGTGCCCATAACAATGGCTTAAACCTTTTTGATAGTCAGAGATTAATACCCTACACATTTCTATATGTCAATATATTAAGAAACACACATTCCCAGGAAACTATTAATTGTCCACTAGTATCTATGCCTACTGCATGATGAACACAGAAGAAGAAAAGAATAGTCTTCAAATAAATCCCTTAGACACCATAACATGTACAACAGTTCCTACTGTTGAGACCAGCTTTGAGACTGAAATGTTGCTCTATGTTTTTAAGCTCACTGACAGTTTCATGATTTAAAAGCATTTTTTCTACCTCCTTCCCACCCTTCCATTCACATATTCTTCATGGTGGTGCCTGTGCAACAACACTCCGTAATAACCCCTTTCCCTAAGGGATCAAGGAAGGAAATTCGACAAGTCACTGCCTCTCCCCTTTCATTTTTTTTGTTTGGTTTGGATGGTCTGTGAAATGGGCTGGAATGCAAATGGAAGATATTTGGCAGGTTGACATTTGTCTGCAAAGCTAGGCACTGAGCCAGAAGCATGGAGCAAGCTGGAGTGGGTTTACATAAAGCGGGAGCAATGGTGCCAGAGCACTCCAAAACATTTTCCCCTGAGACTCATACACAGCCCACTCAATTCTTCATTAAGGGTGAAATCCAGCACTATCTGAAGAGCCTTAGGAAAGGGCTTGTGCACCAATTAAGTTCTTGAGGCCTCTGCACTGGTGTGAATTCCACCCAAAATAAGAATTGTTAGCTCAGGAAGAGATGCTATTACACCGACTATAGTCTTTTGCGAAGAAAGGAGTGTGTTGGCATATGGCTGGATACAGCACGATCCTTCTGCTGCATACATAGCTGCTTGTTTGCAGCATATTTGGTGAAAACACAATATCTAATCTGTCCATAAAGAACACTTGCAGTGTGAGAAGATTCAGGCAAGCAAGAGGCCAGATCTCTCCAGAAAAGACCTCAAAACTTGAACCTTCTTAAAGTAAGATAAAAAGAGTCACTTCCATAGCAAAGCTATGTAACAAGTACTGTAGACAGGGCTAACTGTGATGAAGTTGCTCAGAACAGTATCATGGAACATTATTTTTAGTTATAGGTATTAGCGTTACTGAATCTCTTTTTGCACAAGTACAGTATGCACAAAGGGATGGGCATGATAAAGCATTTTCTACAAACAGACTAGGACTATCTGCTATCCATGGGTAGGCTGGAATATAGTTTTAGCTATAGCTAAGAGGTTACCTCTAGCAAAGAGGTAACCTAAATTATTCTCTTTTATATATATATATATACATGTATATATTATACACTTTTATATATATATATACACGTGTATATATATATATATATAAAGCAGGAATTTGGTAGCTCTCTTCTGCTGTAGGAAGTTAGTCTTAGATGGAGGATATCTTTCTATTAACAAGGTCAACACCATTATTTTGTATGGGTTGCATGAATGCTCATTTGTTTGCATGCGGTGTGGGGAATACTGCATATTTTAATTTCTAAACAATGGGGTGGCACAATGTCAAATAGACTCAGAGGGACTGGGGGAGTATGGGGAATGCTTGTAATGCCCCAGAGCCTTTTCACAACAAACCAGTGATAATACAAGCTAATAGTTTCCGTAATATGAACCAGCGTAAGGTCAGTTTAAGACTGTTTCTTAGCTTCCATCAGAGGGCATCTGCTCCATAAATAAATCTCTTTGCATAGCGTGTTAGATTGAAATGAAGGGTTGAGTACTGAATGTTGGAAATGCGTTTTTCAATTAAAAACCTCTTCACACCACGTGCAGATCTCATAGAAGCTGAGTGCAGGGATAGGGACTTATCAAACAATTTGTGAGATCAACTCATCAGTTGTATATTATCCCCTCAATGCATGTGCTTATCTCCCATTAGTGGCACTGGGAGCAACAAGACGGCACCAATGGACAGAACTGACCTCAGTCTTTACTCAAATGCAGATGCTTTCAATTGATATGAAGGTGCTTTTAAGAATGTGGGGTTAACAAAAATACTGTCTACAAAATGAAAGTGAATCAAATGTTTACATTATATAATTGCTTTTGCTTGCTTTGACAAGGAAAATTAGCTCCGTAAAGTGCCAGTTCTAAAATGCATACTTGAATACACTTGATGAGCATAAGATCCCTGCACACCTAAGGCTAGATTGATAAAAAAACTCACATATGCAATTGAGCTAATTTTTTTTTTCCCTTTGCAGTTGCTGTCAGGAGCCTGTGAGTTGAGGTGGTAACTCTGTAATTTGCAAAAGTGTCAAATGAAAGCAAATATGTTTTAGCATGTGGGCTGGATGCATCCAGCAAGAGATTGATTGGAGAAGATAATAGCGATGGTTGGGGAAACAGGTATCGCTCTAGCTCAGCAGTTGCCTGGTTTCCAATTAGGACTTTGGACTTGAAGGTCAGAAGGGATTGTCATGATCATCTAAGATGATCTATATATCACAGAATTTAGGTTTTCCTCAAATATTTTTAAAAGAGACAAGTCTTTCTTGGATGGATAATCCATTGCAGTACATCATAGTTACTCTCCATATTGAAAAAAAAACAAGCAAACAAACAAATAAAAACCGCAAAAAATGCAGTGAAAAACTTTCCTCCAAACTTGTCTTCTTTCAACCATTGGATTTTGTTATAACTAGGTCTGAAAAAATGAGGAAATTTCTCATCACAAGAAGTAATTTGAATTCTTTTTTCTTCCTTCTTTTTCACTATTCTCTAGTCAACAGCAGAGGGAGAGAGAGGACACTCCTTTGGAATGTGGGACACCCAAGTTCAAGTCCCAGTTTGCCTGAAATGGAGTGATTTGGGCTATGTTCTCGCTACAAACAGATAGGTCACACAGGGTGCCGGAGAGGCATTCAGTCTGCAATCCGTGCTAGTTGGGTCAACTGATGCATACACTTCCCAAGGCAGGCTGGAAGATTTTCTACATGGATGGTTAGGGAAGTTTGCATAAAACTTACATTAAGGGTGTAGGTTAAGTGGGCAATCATAGAATTGCACTCTTAATCAGACAGGGTTTTATAAGCAAGTAAAGCAGAGGGGAGGAAGGGAGTCCTTAATGAAATGAAGCTCCCTAATATTTTCAGTCCCAAGGCTACATCTCACAGTGAGGCAGCGGCTTGTTTGCTAGGGCTGCCTACAGACACTGACACAAATGGCGCAAATTGCAAACAATGAGTGGGAGAAGTGTATGCACAACCTACTGTATTTTCTTCACAGGTTTGGTGTGCGCCTATTTCCTCCACGATGTTTTGTGAAAGCTCTCTCCAAGGTGCCACAACCTGAATATTATTTGTAGCTTTATTTGTAATGTATTTCCTCATAAAGTACCTAAATGAGGAGAAAACAACAACAACAAACAACAAGTCCTAGAATATCAGGAAATTCTATCATTGTTATGAAGCAGAATGCAGGCCGGGCCAGAGAGGCTCAAATCTTTGAGGCTCACAGAGCCAAAACACAGATCTATGACACCTATGCAAACCCATTGCCCTCAGTGGGATCACACAAATGTGTGCAGACAGACGCAATACATAGAGGGCTTGTTTAAGCCAGATGGCTTAATTTTGGGGGTGTACTGTTTGCCTAGCACATTATAACTAGCAAAAGAGATTCGTGTCACTTTTCTATCAAGTTATGACCTGTATTTTCAAATGTGGGTGCTTATGGTTAGCAGTTAAATAAGTGCCCTGATTTCCAGAGCCACTAAATATTTAAAGATGCTACTGCCTGGTTTTGCTTTCTTTGCTGTTTGTTCTTCATTTTTGTCAGAATGCTTAAAATGTCATTGGATTCTACAGAGATTAATGAATCACCATGGCTCTCAAAGATCAATTTCTGAACCATAATAGTTATTGAAGTTCCATTTTCAGAGTTACTATTAAGAGCAGGTGAACTGGGTAATTGCACCAGTAGCCATTCATGGATGAATAACACATACGATCTAACGTGCAAGCAGAAAGAATATGGCCTACACATTTACTTTTGCATTTGCAGAATCCTCACTAGTTTAACCCCAGTTTGATCTACGCCTCCTAAATTACTTACAAGACTTACAAGAGTATAAGAAGAAATCCTGAGCAACCTGATTTAACATCAAAACTAGCCCAGCTTTTTGGACTAGGTGATCTCTTGATGTCTCTTCCAAACTAAATTATACTGTGATTCTTGTTCAGCCCAATGCAGTACTATTGAAAATATAACTTGGAGAAAGCTTGAACTGTTTCCTCAGTAATGACAAGTCCTTAGACACTAAGAAAGTTAACAAACTCTGAACAGTTGTTTAACTTTGTAGGTCAGTAGAGGCAACAAAAGGATACTCAAGTCTTGCAGAACACTAATAATAAAAACGTAAAATAGATGCAAAGATATCACAGGAGGAGGTGGGTGGGACTGCAAAGGCCCTGCAGAGGCAGTAAGATCTGCAGTCATAAGAGGTATAGTAATTTGATTAGACTAGAGACTGAAGAATAGGCCAGATGATCTGATCCAGGATGGCCATTCTTATATTAACTACTCTTAAAATGGGACATTGAGAACACTAATATTGTGGCAGTAGTAGGTCTGTAAGCTTCAGCGTGTGAATTTGTCAGTAAAAGGACAAAAGTGATCAGGGAAGCTAGTTCAGACCTCCTGTGATTCTCAATGGTTCAAATCCCTTCGGTCAATGATGGTAGGAGAAGCTAAAATGCCAACAGAATTACATCTTAAAAAGGTGGAATACAAGAAAATATGTGGCAAATCACATTATAAAAAGGTACAAAATCAACATAAAAGCATGAACCTGGAAAAAAAGATTGTGTCCTATATGGTCACATGGAATTCAAGCTCCCATCAAACATTTTATGTTGCTTAATGTGATACTTATTATTACTGGGAGGCACAATCATCTCATTCATTTTATTCATGTGAGTTAGGAGAAACTATTTCCTGTCTTTATCAATGAATGAAGGTTTTGGCCTCATAACTAAGCAGAGAGCAAAACAACATGACTACATTTCTAATCTATAGACTGCTCTAGCATAACGCCAGGTCTAGAGCTCATGATCACAAGTGATAAGAGAACTGAACTGAAGAGTCATGTTCTTTCACAAAGAAAAGTGTTTTCCCTTGAAAAAAAAATAAGAAATAGTGATATGAATGAGAAATGTTAAGATTTCTAGAATTCTCTTTTCTCTCCAGTATTTTACCATTTACACTGATAAACTGCTAGCTACGAAAATATCTATTTTAGGCTCTTCCTCTTCATATAATTTTACTCTAAGAAATAACAATATCAATACAGATTCAGTTTCTCTTTCAGAATCATATGAGCATTAAAACATTACATATCAGACTTGCTCTGTTGAAAGAAAAGAACTCAACCTTACATTAACCTAGAGCTTTTACAAAGTCCTAGGAGTCATGGCAGGAATCAGAGAGATGTAACCTGACTCCTCTTTACTTAGATTTCCATGGAAACCACTTTTCATTACTAGACCAGATCTCAGACTCACTTTCTTTTCCAAAGATACCAAGGTCAAACCGTCAGTAATCGTCGGTACTGTTCTTATTATTTTAAATAAAAACATCATAAGTCCTCTACTTAAGGAAAGTAAGAGAGTAAGATGTTGACTAACATATATTTATGAGCATTTAATACTTTCAGATCTAATAAAATAATGATAATTTCTGTTAGGCAGTGTTATGCATGCAAAGTACCATTCCTGATCCAGTCCGTGTTGAGACAGATGACATGTCACAATTATTTCTATATCTAAGCATATTTGAAATTTAAACTCAGAAGAATTGGAAATACTAAGCATGCATAATCAAGGTTTAAATGTACCAGGCATAAGTGGTGGAAGCACATTTTTCCCCTCCCAACACTCCTGTAATATTCTTAAATAAATCTTTTACTAGACATATCTGTTCAGTGACATACAATTGATGGACACATTTTATTCATAGATACATCTCATTATCTTTTCTCTACAGGTAACTCATGCTTAAATCTCTGTTTTTAAAAAATACTAATACAATAGGCATCATTAAATTCAACATTTTTTTTTTTTGGTTCAAAACCTGGGTTATCTGTCTTCCAAAATAGATGTCTCAGTGATAAATATAAATCATTTTAGAGTGTTCTATTCCAAAAAATCAATTAAAAGCTCAGTTAAACCTACTGCAATCAAAGAGAGAATATGTCAACTCTCTCCAAGGACTTAAAGTGGGAATATTTTGTTTGTTTGTTTTTCTCTTTACTAGGATTCTAACTTCCAGAGGCATCTGATTTTTAAAATGATACTTCTTCATCAAATTAGAAAAAAATATACATGAAGGAGGAGCAAGATTTTAAGTGGGTGTAAATTACCAAACTTTAATTAAAGATGATGGAAGAATATAGATTTATATTAATTGTGAATCTGACCCAAACTGCATATAGTTTAGCTTCATAATTTTACAATTTATTCAATCTTACAGCTGTTTTTTTTTATGATTAACAGCATTGTCTCATACTGTAAATATTGCTGTTCGTCTTGTCGAAAGATATATTGGTTAAAATCACCATATGGAAAAAAGAAACAATATCTTGATATGAAGGAGTTTTCTTTATATTCTTCATGGCTTTTAGAGAATACAGTAGTTATAAGGTATATGGAAACCACAAGGTCTAAAATATTCATATTCAGAGGTGGGAAATGAACATCAAGTTACTCAAAATCAACACTGTCCAGGCAGAAACTTGCATCTCAGGAAATAAATTACTTGTAAAACTAAATGTCTATATGAAATATTAAAGTTTTAAACCATTCTGTATTACCCATTTTAAATACAGACACCCAAGTTACGCTGCTTCTTCTCCAACCATATCTGAAAGTGAGCAGGCACACTGCATCAATCAAAAGAAGACTGCAGTGAGAAAAATAATCCCCCATCAAAGCAAAATACATAAATACATAAATAAGGCCAGTGTTACACAAAATATCAGCATTACTGAAAAGTATTTAAATGAGTATTTTAAAACTTAGGGGTGTTTTTCTCTCCCTCCTTCTGTTCCCCTTCTTTCTGAGCTTGCTTTATTTGGCATTTTAAGAGTCTGGTTTATTAGGCAAATATTTATGAACTTGACTTTAACCAAAATCCTGTTCACAGCTGCACCTGAGAGTTTCTCTAGCCTTGGATTGGATCAACTCTCAGGGATCAGCAAATTGTTTGCACAGCCACGGAGGGGGAATTAAAAATCTTGTTGAATCAGGATTAGCAATCCGCATGAGGAGGAGGAGGAGAGCTCATTTCCATAAGCTCTTCATCTCCCAGGCTGCTTCGCAACTCTCAGTGGCCTGCAGACATGTGTGACCCAAAAAGGAAAAAAAAAAAAAAAAAAAGAAAAAATAGAGTGTTTGAGACAGAGAGGAAAAAGAGAAAATAAGAAAGAAGGGAAACAACTGTATCTTTGCTTAATCAGCTGGGAAAGGTCCCAGCCAGCCTTCACATCCCTTAAGCTTGATACCTCCCATGCTGGGAAGTGCACAGCAATGACGAGACAGATCCCAACTGTGTCGCTAAACCTTTGTTCATGCCAGCAGCAGCACTGCCAAGCAGGTTAAGCTCTGTGAGGCCGTGTTACTTCTGCCTTCTGACTGACAATAGGAGAGCTGTGAAGTTGCACACAGCATACATCTGCTGAGCCGCCTACCTGCTACCTGTGCCTCAAAGCCTGGGCAGGAGGATGCAAACTCCACACCATTTCGGATCCAGTAGCCGCTTCCCATTCGTGTGTACATCGATAGTGTTTAAACTCAAAACAAGTTTAGCGTATCTTCTGTGTTAGATATCTGCATGATACCGGCCGAGGTAAACAGCTAACTAATCTTTAAATTATATTAGCCTTACTCTGAAAGCATGTGAGTTTTTATAGTTGCCTTAAATTTGCTGGACTGTAAAAGTTTCCTGTACACCCATGACTTGAGCTTTCAAAGCAGTCACAGCTCAAAGGGAACCACCAGTGCAGGAACACACGGAATTAGAATTTCCTCATTAAGCACATGGTCCCTTACAGGACATAGAGAAAAATAACCCCCACACCCTTTGCCCCCAACTTCCAACCAGAGTATTCAGTGCAAGCTTGTGGTTGGGGTGCTTGTGGAGGCAGTCTACATCTCCTACTCAAACTTCTTCACCACGGAAACCACCACTGGTGCAAGCTCTTTTCTTTAAGTGCAATTAGGATAAAAAATGTAAACAAATCAAACTATCACCAAATGGAATACATATGTATGTATATTTTATTGTTTTATTTTAAAAGAGATGCTACTCAGCAAAGAAAAGCATTATAGAGTCAAGCCCTAAATAACTGTGAATGTGTACGTGAAGCCAAAAGACAAAAATCAAGCCCTACTTTACACATTTTTATTGTGTTTGTTCTTGCTGTCCCAAGAGAAGCAAGAGTGCAACCTTTCAGCATTAATTGAGGGTTATGTTGCTAAATTTCTACCATACAGTGTGCCTAAGCCCATATCCTTCTCTGCAATAGTTCATCCATCAGCAGGTACTCTAACAGCTGCAATTAAGTGGAATCAAAAGTAAAAATCAATTTGTGAAATGCTCAAAAAAGAAAAAAAGAGAAAAATTGCATACCCCAACTATGTGGTCATTTCAATCAACAATCCTTTTAAAAAGCTATGTTTGAGACTTCAGTTAAAGTTTGAACAGCTTGGGTTTGTTGACTTTGGCAGTCTTTCTTTTATTCAGTAAAATACCTTGAAATTTTTGAATGAAAAGTGTGTGCACAAATTTGGCCCATTTTCAAAACTTTATTTTTTAATATTGCTAAAGCACATTATTGTGCTTATGATTTCACAGACAACTGAATCCTTTTCTGATATTTTTTTCCTTCTTCCTGCCCCAGAGAAGCTGCTTTTTCATGGCCCTGCACTGCTCACTTGGTTGAACATTTTCATCACACAGCACCTGCTGCTGTCATTAGTTACATATTTGAAGCCCATCAGAAGTTCTCAGATATGAGACTGTTGTGCTCTGAGACATTTTAAGCATTTCTGAAATCATCCTGCTCCTAGACCTCTTCAGGGGATGAAGAAACCCTTAAGGTTACTTGGGCAACCTAGCTGCCCATCTTGTATCTTATAAATAAACCCATCTTATAAATTGTCGCAGCACATTCAGCCTAGACAAAGTGGCTGTGAAGCATTTACTTAAACTGAATCTTCTCAGGAAGGGCCTAACCCCCAGCACTT
Organism: Tinamus guttatus; assembly: GCF_059628265.1. NCBI lineage: Eukaryota > Metazoa > Chordata > Aves > Tinamiformes > Tinamidae > Tinamus > Tinamus guttatus. The sequence continues at coordinate 9,751,723 of NW_028288582.1, read as the reverse complement.
CCATATTTGCTCTCCCAAGTCCAAAGGTTCCTTCTGGTAGGAGACAATGAGATCCTTCTGGAAGGTCCCAATGTGTTTTTTTTCAGCCAATACTGATCATTTCCTATTGCCTGAAGCGCACCACAAAAGATGGTGGCTGGTCAGCCATGAAGCACACTTGTTTTCATGTATAGGAGTGCCAATGTGCAGAGCACACCCAAGATATCCTCGTCCAGGAAGATGCTACACTCTTCCTACGTTACATGCTACAGCCCTTATCCATCCTTTCTCCTTCTTCAGGACTTCCTATATCCAAATCCAAAAAGGAGTCTTAAAAAATGTGGGTTTTTTTTGCTTTTGTATTTTATTTGTGATCCTTTTCCTTTTTTGTACAGTCCTTTTTGTCCCATCTTGAATTTGCTTCTGAAATGTCACCCATTCAAACTTACTGACAACCAGCAACATTTCCTTCCAGCACTTGGACCACACCACCCAAATCATTCCTCCTGAGTGGGCCTTCATGACCAGAAGGCAAATAGAAAGAGTCTCTTGGTCAGGTTTTCCTCCCTCATTCACTGCAAAGATGCCTCCGTTTCCAGCTCTAATCTTTTGCTGATGCTGCTCATGGGAACATTCATAGATGATCCTTCTGAGCAGTGTGTTCATCCCTTCTCCAGCCCAAACAATTTCTGCTTCTGCAGCCATGCGGCAGGGACAGCTGAAATTTGTTTTTTGTCACTATATGCACTGAACCCCAAAACATATTGAACTGAAAAGTTGTTTTGCAATCTATATCACTTCCTTGGTAGTAACATCAAGGTACATGGAAGTTGCTCTTCCAGATGTACCTAAAATAGATAAATTGATAGATAACACAGAATAGGTTGCATGCCTCGGAGATGTCTTTCGATATGTTTTTGCAGTTTTTTTTATCTTGTTGTCTTTAGGAACACTGTAGTGGCACATTACATTAGTGCAAACTGGTGCTGATGCTCAGAGGCTGTGCCCACTCTGTCAGGATTCAAAATATTACCACAATCAGCAAGTAAGCAATAAGCTATGACAAGGAGTGTGATACTGTAACATAACAATGTACCTCGAGGGACACCTGTGAGGGAGGAGGTGAAACTGAGTGTATACAACTGCCCAAGGTGTGATTTTTATCTCAAACTATAATGTAATAAGATGTGATAATAAAAAGGCACAGGACTGAAACAAACCATGTCTTTTTTAGAATGTCAACCTGTTTATGCCATGTACTGTAAAAAATGTAATGTGGTTTCCTGCCTTCTAAACAGAATGCTTATAAACTTAGCTAATATATACATCAGTCTCTTCCTTTTTAGAAAAAGTCATTAGTTGAAGATTGTATTTCCCTCATGTGAATTCTGCTCCAAGAATCCCTTAATGCATCAAAAAAAAGATTTTGTCGATATCAAAAACATGGTAGACTGGACGCAATGTTTTGTCTCATTTTAAATATCAGGGGTTTAGAGACATCATAAGAGAAATATAATCCACAAACCTCTCTTGTCTTTTCTAACAACTCTTCTTCTTTCCTGACATTATTTCACAAGTATATTCTTAATACAGGTACTCTACAAGGCCTCAAATATCTCTCATGCTATTACAAACAAACAAGCAAAACTAAAACATAGCAGCTTGAAAACTCTTTTGAAAGAAAAGGCTCCCTTATTTTAAGTTTTTGTACAACTACAACAAGAATTATATATATATATATATTTAAACACGACACACCCAAAAGATGCTCTCAAAATTCTTGAAAATAGAAAGCACATTATGATCTGCTGTTAAGCAACTCCAGTTCTCAGTGACTTCACTCTCAGAAGAGAGGACATATAATAATATGTGACTTACATGGTCACGTCATAAAGATCAAATAGCTTGAGTAGCAAATGATAATTCCTTTAGAAAACATATTTGGATCAAATGAATAAACATGATAGAGACACTGTCACAAATGGCCATAGAGAACAGGCTAGCCTCTACAGCGATTTTTACTGGAGTGCATAACTTTTTCTCTCTGTTTCACCATTATAGCATGTAGAGCAAGCCTCAGTTGTTTTCTCTAAAACTTGCCATGAATGTATTTCATGAAGCTCCAATGGTTTTGACAAATGGTTCACTTATCACCAAATGAAAAACAATCAAACAAAAAAGAACAATAAAGCAAGAGGACAAACTTGCTTTGTATAAAAAAAAGAGTATAAAAAATAACTACCATATGCCCTGCTATGATTATAAACAATACTTATATAAGCATTGACATCCCATTGAGATGAAACATCTTAGCTCCACAAGTATTCTGCTGTGTCTCAAGCCATCAAGTATTTTTTAAGCATGTGCCTGACTGTAAGGCAAGGAGTTAAGTCCCATTGAATTCAAAGGGAGGGGTCACAGCCATAAAGCTTGAGATAGTCTTGCACTGGTGCTCCTGTTATTTCTGCCTGCCATTATTTTATGATGGTGGTCTGTTTATTTTAGCTTGTAATTGACTCTTTGGCTCAGCAGGATGGGATCTACTGTCCTGCTTTTCCACAAATTTCCACCACGCATTGCCCTTTGTAGCCTGCGTAAGATGCAATGTAGCTATTTAAAGCAAAACTTCATTTCTCCCCTCCTTTCTCCTTGCAGGGAGTCAGTTATCAAGACTCTCAAGTCCAGCAAAGCTGGATTCCACCAGTCCTCTGGTGGGAGAGCTGCCTGGGAAAAAGCACCCAGAAATGGTTGCATCTGAGTGAATGGTACCGTTACTTTTAGAATCATTTTTGAAGTGGAATTTCTGCCTGACATTTGGAGTTGACTATGCTATAGAAAGTTGCAAAAGAAGACATAAAACTAACATTTTGGCTATATGCCCCCATTATAGACCTCATAGCAATTTTCACAGTAGCATTGCTAATGTTATGTCTGATTTCAAATTGGGATAATTGCATTCTGCCTACCTGGATTTCTCTTCTGGATCTCCGCTGGATAAACTAACCTTTTTTTTTATGCGTCCAGAATCCAAATGTTGTGTAGGGGCAGAATCCACTGTTAAACAATTGTTGTTCTCCTCTCTAGAGAGAGGTTTATGGCAATTCACATACTGCAATGGCAAATATTGGAACAATACATATAAATAAATAAAGGAATTCCAGGAGTGGTTGAAGTGATTCCTATACACATGCACATACACAAGCGCATGGCCCTTCAAGATGAGAGACAGTATACGAGACACTATGTTGTAAGACATTGCAATGTTATTATGCTTTGGATGGAGGATGCTATATAAAATATTAATGTGTTTCATTAAAATGACTCTTAATGTCAATATGTAGTGTGACTGTGCCATGATTTCTTATGTTAGTAGGTGCTTTACGAGAAGTTATAACTTTACATTATTCAACTACAATAGTCTCTGCAGTAAATGTATTGTCTCTGATATCAACTTACTTATGCCCTATGAAAAAACATTGCTATGGTGATGAGTATTTTATGGTACAGTATTTGCCTAATTATAAAACTGTTTTCTAGCAGAGGTGCTAACATTATTTTCAACAGCAAAATGTATTTTCAAAATTAAAATGTATGCAAATAATTGAGCCATAACCCTCAACGGACAGTATTTTTGATTGATACTTATTTCTGTGTATTAAAAATGTTAGAGGTAAATGTAAAAGTTATTGCAATGGATGTTTAAGTGGGCTTGTTTTTATAACTCTAAAGCAATATGTACCTTTGTTATTGGCTGATGGACTGTATGTTGTTAAAGTGGAAAAGTTACAATGGAAATAAAATTATTCTACTTCTCTATGAAGCATAAGACCATACAAAAGAAAAATGCAAGATCTTGGTTTATTAAGCATTTATTTGTAAATAGCATCATCCCTTGAAAAAATGACATATTTAGTTCTTTGACTTTATTGCCACTTCCATAGAGCTCAATGTTTTTCTTCAAATCATTATGATTATTATACTCGGTCTGAGGATTTGACACCTGCTGTTTCAAAACTTGATCACAAATGTTCCTGAATATGTATCAGATAGTACGGAACAGAGGAAAATACTACAATAATGTGGGAAGATTTAAACAAAAAAAATGTGAAAAATATGCTATTCCTAGTAAGCAAAATCAGTCAAAACAGATATCTAGAACCTGGAGAAAACGTTAGGTGCATTTAAATTGATAACATGAAATTTATAATGGAATGATAAAAAAAGAAAAAGAAAAAAAATGCTAGAAGAGTATGCAATATTTGTTGAATCCCATAACAAACTGTACAAAAAGCAACAAGACTAACAGGGATAGTGAGATGGTGAGATTGTTAAACAGAAAATACCAGAAATTCTTGAATGAAAAATAATGGAACATCATTAGATAATAATTGGTAAAAACAATGTTGTGCTTTAATTTTTATTCAGTATTTAAGCAGGAAAAAAACATCTGATACAGTTTATTATCTACTATAATATAATGAATATGATTGTGATATTTAAAGTTATCTGAAATTCTCTCTCTTTTGTCCCTCTTCCTCTTAATTTCTTCTCTTTTTCCTCTTGTTTGTTACTGGATGATTGAATATTTTTTCTTTTACCTTGGCACAGTATTTTGAGATGCATGTTTGTAAAAGAGCACAAAATACAAATCAAACTAATAGAGAATATTGTACTGACAATTTTTCAAAGTGCTTCATCCTTTAATAGACTGTGCTTCCTATAGGTTAAGCAGGGTTTCAATTTCATAAAGCATTTAGACATACTTTTAACTTTAAGCATGCGCTGAAGGCTGTCTGCATTCATCCAAATACTTAGGCATATGCTTCAATTGGAATGAAACATGCACTTAGGGTTAAACAGATGCTTTGCTGAACTGAGGCACAGATCCCAAAACTGTGAGCCTGATCCTTGATCTATCGAAAGCTTTCAACTCTGCTGGATGTTAGTTCTTTTATTATGTGTAAAGCTGTCCAGGGAGGATGAGATACTGACACTAAAATGAATAACAGCACATTCAGCCAACGTTTGTGCTCATGTCTGTTTTGAATAGATGTGGAGTAAAATTAATGTCTAAATCTACCATATTTTGGAAAAGAAGTAAGGAATGTCAAATTTGGGGTGGGCAGGGGGTCCTCATTTGGTTATTCTGCCAGTTTCTGTCTTTTATCTAAAGGTTACTGATGTATGACTACAGGTAATCTTTGATTCCCAATGGGTTTATTTTCTGCTTAGCTAGGGGCTTTTTGTCAAGCTTTGGTGCACTTCTGCAGCACAAATGCTGGTACTTGCATCATTACTTAAGGAAACCAGAAGTAAAAAGGAACTCCTGTGTAGTTTTGTCCAGTCTACTGCTAGTGGAGGTAAATAGGTCATATAATCCCATTAATAAATTTATCAAGATCTTTATTTGAACTACTTAGTTCCCACACACGCACACACTTCTGTGCTCCTACTTGGAAACTTCCAGAGCTTCAGTTCTCCTTTGGTTATAAATCTTCTCATTTCTGTCCTAGATGTGTTTACAATCAGTTTATACCCATTTGATCTAATGGCAACATTATCTTGGATTTTAACCCTTACCCCGTTGAAGAAGCAGAGTAATAAAATAAAATAAAATAAAATAAAATAAAATAAAATAAAATAAAATAAAATAGAAAAAAAAAAGGATTACATTGTTGAAAATCTGGTACTGGCTGACACAGTAACAATTTAGAAAAGAGAACATACACCTCCAGCATGAGCTTTAGGCATACTTATTCCCTTTTGCTAGGACCTGTCAAAACCTAAAGCAAATGTACTTTTACCTTTGTCTTGAGGAAAAAAAAAAAAAAGCCTAGATTCTCCTGGTGTGAAGACAGACAGTTCCTATCAAGGAATCAGTTGAAGCTCTGTTCCCAGAACTAATCAGACCTAACTAAAAGTTCTATGAACCTAAGCACTGTTGCACTGTTGGCTTCCTATGATTGAAATGATTTTTTTTTTTTTGAATGATAATATAGACATCCTCCTCTCCTTGTTATAGGCACTGCACACCATTCACTGGCACTAGCCCCGCCCTTCAGTGCTCTTCTGCCCTGTATAACCTTGCAAAGGATTCTGGAAAACAAATAAAGCTATTGATGGGAGAGGAAAGATTTTCCAAAAGGTGTTAGCTTCTTCCTTTCAAAAAGAGGAGACAACCTACCTGCGTATGGTCATCTCACTTTTCATCTCTCAAACATACACATATAGAAATAGACAATTTTCAACACACTACATATGTGGTAATCTCAGATATTTGCTTTAAGACGGAATGAAATGAAAACACCTAAGGAGTTTTCATTTACATTCAAAGTTATAAAGTATTGCAAAGATGTCCTTAAATTGCAGCTCACATTTATATGCTCTGATTTATAAAATATAAATCCTGTAAAAAGATGAAATGTACTTAAAAATAAATAAATTGAAAGCACCAATATCATATCACTGCTTGCTGGAAGTAAAGGTTTCATGTTGGAAATACACTTGCATCCAACATCATTGATGTGAAGATCACAGGAAGACATAAATGTTATAAGTATCTAAAGCCCCCAAAGGACACTGCCAATCTTTCAAGATATCTTCCAGAAAAATATACTTGTCAGACTTTTTTTATCTTTCTTTTCAGGCTAGCAATTAATTCTATACAGTAATTTCTACTTTCAAAGCACAGCAAAGAGAGTAAAAATATCCTATAAATAATAAGAATTAAAAATGCTAGTGCCCAATACTATTGATTTCACTTAGAGATGAGGGCACTCAGCACCTTGCAGGAGGCTCTTGCAACGTCAGACGATCAGGCCCTTATGCAGAAGGAAATCTTTCACTGATTGCTCTTAACGGTAACTGGTGTCATTTCAGAGGAAGTAGTAGTGAATGTCAAATACTTTAGGCCCCTCTCTTGCAAACATTTATGCACAGGAGCACAGTTGAGCAGATACAGTGAGGTCTGCAGGGCACCCCATTGCATAAGCCGCTCTGCCCTGTCTGGGCATGGAGAACTGCGTTGTCAGGGGGCAGATTTTCTCCACTTTCATGTTTCCCCTCACTAGTCACTTCCAGGCATGTGAACAGGATGTACACAGTTATTCCCCTATAAGTGCTCTTGGAAATGCTGCCTCTCCCTCACTTTCCAAGTGATTTCATGCACTTCTTTATTTTTCTTTTCATAGCATGAACCCTCCAGTATGCCCAGCACCTGTCCCTTTAATATAGCACACAGGGTTCTTTCCCTCCATACTGTACATTATCCTCATTAACACATATCAGTCAAAAGCACTGTTAATTAAACTGGCAAGATGATTGCACACGCCTCCATGTGCCCCCTCAGAGCATCCGCTTGCCAAGAATTTTTCCTCCCTCATCTAAAGTGGGTGGAGAAGGCCTTGAGTAAACCAGAATTTAATGCTTAAAAAAAATCCCAGTGCATTGTTTTCTTGGAGCAAAATGGCCACACCACCACCACTATCCTGAATAAATAAATGCTACACTGACACCAGTCTGTAAAACTAACACTAGTGTATTTGATCTGTATAGACACTGCATATAAAGACATTTCCATTCAAAGCTCCTTTTCAGATAGAAGACTCAAAATAGACTTCATTGACCTTGGACTCTGAACTAATAAGGAAGTCATAAAGGATTAACTAAAGCTGGGTAAAATCCAACAGGTTTAGGGGGCTTGGAGAGTTTAATTTAAATTTTTTTTTCTTTGTAAAAATTGGAAGGATTTTCCAGATTTTCTATTCACTTCCACTTGTTTGTGACATTTTTGCAAGGAAATTCACTAGCTTCCAGCAAACATTTCCACAGTATTTCAGAAGTTATAACCATTTTTGCCACACTGCCACAAAACTCTCTTAAGAGAGTCTGCAATTTTGTAATGTGCTTTGGATCAAGCTCTCTTCAAGAATACTATTGGAATGACAGGGCTGGAGGGTACAGTAGTAGCTGTTTCAGGGTTGGAGTATAAATAAAGACAGGCAGTGGTGATCCCTGAAGCAAAGATAATGTACTTTTCCAGTACACATACACAGGCCTGATAGCTACAACATAAGCCATCCAACTGTCTTGCTAGCACAACACAATTCTAAGAAGCTGGAAGAAAATACTGCCTTGTGAGGAAGGAGATGAACTTGCAGAAATCCATCACTGAGACTAAAAATTCTTATTTCTATAACAGAACATAAACACCTAAGCTCATGGGAAATGGGACTGATAGCCAGCTGACTGTTAATACCCTGTTCTCCAACACAAGTCCTTGAATGCTGAAGGCACAAATTATGTGCAAATAGTAACATGTCCTTCTTATTTCATGAGAATTTTTGAATTAATTTTTTTTTCCTCATTCTGTATTGGAACAAGTCAAATCTTTGAAAACGTTTGTGAAAGGATGAAAATTTAGATGAAGGGGAAGTAAAAATGAGAAAGATGGAAAAAATGCCAAAATTATTTTTGAACACTATCTCTTGGAAGCAAAAAGGTGATCTCAAATGTAAATCTATGATCTCAGTTGAAAAAATACTGTTTCTTTTTCTTTTAATTAGGGGTTTCACAAAAATGTCTGTCTTCCACAAACTTTTCCTAGTTTGAGTAATCTGCTCTTTCCAACATAAATTGTCAGATGGACCTGTTGTGATGGGAATATTCAAATCACAGTTTGAATGAACACAGGCCTACTTTAACAGAAAGGAAAATGCTTTCTCCACATCAAAGTTTTTCAAGCTGTCCATATAAAGTCAATAAATATTAATTTATTTTCTTTGAATTTTGACCTCCTTTCATTGAAGAGAAGGGCCAACATGCACAGCCCGGAGCAGTAGCATCCAACATGCTGGCTCGAATGCTAGGCTAGCAATATCTCTGTAACTTCCACTCCTGCAAATAAGTGATTATCAATTCAAAATGGAAAATGGGCCTAAAAATATTACCTTGAATAGATCTTTAATGCATTATTAAAAGTCAATTGTTAAAATTTATTTTCTAAAATAATAATAATAAAAAATCATTTAATTTAGAATTTGCAAGCTATGTTCCAAGTTCTGAAATTTCAGTCACCCATTTTAGGAAGGAGATGGGAAGCTCACTGTGCCCGCATAAGCATACACATACACTCACACTCATGTATTGAAAAGCCTTATCATTTGCAGTGAAGATAAACTACCTACAAGGAAGACTACTGCTTTGTACCAGAACAGAAATCATGGCTTGGCTTTTATGCTACTTCAAACCTAGACGCCTGACTAAACGGCTCAGTTGTACTGGGGACACCCTCTCAAAGTGACCTTGAGTTATTTTTGTCATGCAGGCAGAGTTCACTATCCACCCCTTTCAGGTCTGTCCTTGAAGTTCCGGCCGTGACACTTCGAGCCTATTTGCAAGCAATGAGCATGCACTGCAAGCTCTGCTGGGCCTGATTCCATCCTCTTTACATCAATAGTAATTTTAGCATTGAGTCCAATAGACACCTATAATGGAAAGGAGCTTGATCTTGCAGTTTGGTCAGTGCTGCCACTTCTTGCAAAACTGCGCAAAATTCTGAATTCTGAAAGAAGACAGGGAACTTCCAAATAAAAGTACCTCCCTTTTCTCTTGTGTGACCCCTCCACAACATTTTTTGTCTAAAATATATTGAATTTTTTATCTTTTACACCGTGAATATATTGGACCATTATGGATCTGTACAACTGTCCAGCAAGCAGATAGATGTCACTAGTATCAATTTTTAATACATTTTGAGAACTTGTAAAAGAAGCAAGAAAAGGACAACAGTACAGTTTTTTGTTATCAAGTTTATCAAAAATTAACTTGTTCTCTAATTTTGTATCTGCAAAAGTCAGAACTAAGAATTAGAAGATACTTGGAAAAAAGATATTAATCCAATTTTGTTATTCATTTTCCCCCATTCCATTAAAGATATTCACACTTTTTTGCATGGTCTGTGTCTGGTTAAGTAAAAAGTATTATTCTGAGAACCTTCTAGAGCCTTGTGTTTGTAGGGAATTCCTTTATCATTGATCTTTAGAAACTTTTAGACACAAAATGCTGAGCACATCCAGCAAGAAAGCAAAAGGGGCAGATTCAAGCATATCTAAATATATCCAGACATGCATGTCCTTCATAACCTCAGTAATATCAACACAAATATTAATTAGATAATAAATGGAAAAGGAATATATTCTCCAGTTCTCCTCAAAGTAGGAGTACAAAGTATAGATAAAGTAATTCAGATGAGTTTACCGACAATTATTTCACTGTACATTGAAGATGCTAGTCTATAGAAGCTTACAGCATAGAGTAATACAAGAATCCATAGGCCAGAAAAATTTGCAAAAAGAGATTATGCTTTGCTCAGTCTTGTTTTTTCACATTACAAGAATGAAAAATATTTCTTCTGGAAGGTCTTTAAAAAATTGATAGGAAAGTGTCATCAGAAGCAAAAAAAGTGGATTCCAAAGTGAGGAGAAAAGCTCTTCCTTTCTTATCACTTTTATTCATGTGCCAGAATCTAGCTTTAAACAATCATCATAGCAATTTATGTGTGTTGTTAATGCATGTATTGGTTTGCTATTTTTTTTAATACGCAAGCATTTCTACTTATGAAATTGTAGGAAGCAATGGAAATCTGCTGTTTCCAGACACAAAGCAATTCCACAGGATAGCAACAAATCCACACAAATTCATTCTACAGTATTAGTGCATTTTTAAGATGAAACAGAATCGAATTTTTGAATTTAAGCATCTGTCAATATTGTGAGGATCAAGAAGCAAAATTATTGCCAAAGTTAAATTTATATATGAGTACTTAGAAGAAGATAAAAGAAATCCAGAAATACAATGATCATAAACTCCTGGCATTTGACTCCAATTGTTTAATTCTCGGTACACAGTGATCACCAAAATACCTTCTGTGGCAGAGTGCTCAAATATACGTCACTGTGATATTTCAGTACATTATCAACAGGGTAGCTTTTGCCCTAGCGGAGTAACCCTTTGCCTTTCTTTGCATGGATGTGAAACCTTTTGGCCATGAAGGAGCTAAATTTCTCCTTGGTAATTACAGAAAGGAATGTGCTAAAAATTAAAGTCCTTTTTCTGATAAATCATCTTTGTGCTATCCACCTGTACAAAGGTGATCGATTTTGGCTGAGTATGATGAAGCCTAAGGTTTGGGTGAACACTGACAGAAGTGACCCAGGCAGTGTTGAATATACTAGGAGCAGTGAGGAACTGACTTCCATTTCGTAAATCAGTCATAGACTTAATGTCTATGTTGCATAAAATCACTGTGGCATAAGACAGAGAGGTGTTTACATCATTGTGAGATCCATTCTGAGGCAAACAGGTACAGCTCTCTTATCCCCTATCTCTCTTATCTTATGACCCTTTTTCACCACATGTGCCAAACGTATTCTAAGATCAAATATTGGACCGCACTGTGCAAAAGAAAACTCTTTAATTATCACCAGTAAGAAACACATGTATTTGTAACGTCTATATTGGCTAGATTAATGGGAATATGCCACATATTCAAAATACATAACATGAGTAGGAGAAAAACAAGCTAAACTATGCAGGGATAGCCTTTGGGAAGTACTACAATCAGTAGATTTGAAGTAAGCTTGGATCACAGTGGAAGTGATTTATAGTTCTCTTAAGTCTTAGCCTGACCAGTTATAGACTCTTTACTTTTTCTGAATTACCACTCAAAAAAAAAAAAAAAAGGTGAGTGGGCGACAGAAAAGGAAATTCAATAATCCAGTCCAACAGGAATTTTCCTATGATTTACAAGGGAAAGCACATTGGAAAGGTAGTTTTGGGAATATGACAGAGTGATGTGAAGGGACTTTAGGCATGTAGGCCATATCTACCATCTGTTAGATTTTCCATTTTTACAGGGCTTGAAAAAGGCACTCGCCCACTTGCAGTAATGAGTGAGAAACACTCTCTGATGAGTACAGGCAGCAGCAAAGTGAACTTTCTAAGAGTATGTCTCTTTCCTTGAAATGCTCAGAGGCTACTGCAGAAGAAAGAGATCAAGTCTAGGTTGGTAAAAGAGACTTCCCACCACTTTGAGTATCATCTTACTAGCAGAAAAAGTGACTGTACAAATAAGCCAAAAAATGGAGTTTAAGTAAGAATATCTTTTTTTTTTTTTTTAAAGCATCTTTTCCCAGGTGATCTTAAGGGATAGACACTAGGATTTCTGGGTCAGCAATCTGATTTATTATGGCAGTCACTTTACCCCTGCAATTCAAATGATGTGAAGACTTGTTATTACAACAATCATTGCACTAGCAATTATATTCAGCTTTTGAGCAAGCCGTCAGTGATCAAGATGTTACTAGAAACCTGAAGAGCCGAGGTCCTTCATAATCAAAAAGTAATAGGATAAAAGTGCTTTTCTTTCTTTCTACTCTTTCTACAAACGTAACATAAGTAGCATATGACAAGCTCCTGCGACACTAGTCACACAGTCTAGGCGAGAATTTAATGACAAAATCACATCGCTCAAAGACAAAAAAAAAAGACATCCACATTTTCTTTCCCTGACTAATTTTTATTTAGTCACTGACTAAGCAGTTCTGAACTAGAACTATATGATATCTTCTCTTTCATATTAGCATAGAAAGGAAGGGAAAGTGCCAAAATAGATTTTTCATACAACTGGAACCTGCAATATTGAGTGCTAATTTTCTTTGAACTTTCCACTAAGGATCAGCTGAAGATCAGTTGGCTTAATTTAAACTATGCAAGCTGTGCCCTTCAAGTATTTATGATCTTTTCAGACACATTTAGGCATATGGTTTGAACAGTAAGTGTAACTTGCCATTGGAAAATAGGAGAGGGAGCAGATTTTCCATCATGTGAACTACTTCACTGAGCAAAGTCAGTGTTTCCCCCACTCCTCACTCAGACAGAAATTAAGGGTTTGATACAGAACGATCCTTTGGTGCAATTCACCAGCTTATCTAAAGTCATAACAGTTTTTCTGGTCTTGACTTGCACAGTGAACTGCTTGCTAGGGAGCACATTGAGGAACATGAAGCTGCAGATGAAATACCTCTTACACTTGTGTCTTTCATTTTGTGGGCAATTGCTTGCTACAAAATACTAGAAATGAAAAGGACCAGTCACCCCAGGTATAATAAATGGAAATTGCATTGTTGAAAATTCACCAAATAGAATAGATTTATAAAACACCCCATATTATTTATTTTCATAAATAGATACAGAACAGTATTTGAGTTTTGACTTCTTCAGGACTTGATCTCCTCACCACTGTCAGCCTTTCCTATGTATATTCTCCCTATGTTCTTTATCACTCTTATGAATAGACACAGGAATGATGCATGGGGTGGTTTATTCATAGGGATTGAAAAATCAGAAATACTGTCATTTTCTGTCTTCAAGTGATATATTTTACTCTGTGGTCTCCTGACTGATCCGTCTATTATTAAAAACAAGAGGCATGTGATGTCATCATTCTGGATTAATTACTACAACCTCTGCAATTTAAATGGCTGAAGCACATCTGGTTCAATGGTTAGGCAAAGTCACTCCTGACTAAACCTGCCAAGTCTTAATCTTATGCAATTATCTCTTAGGAAGATAGAGGCACCTATACATACAATTTTTTTTTCCCAATGTATGCACACAGACAATTTTGCTCTAGAGTGACTAATATCTCTGGATCATTAAAATATTTTTCAGTCAGTATATTCATAACTATAACTAAATTTGTGCATTAAATTACATTGGGTTGTTCCAGAAAGCAGCCTAGCAGTTTTCATGACAGACAGAAATAAAAGGCAATGAAATTATGCTGATTTTTAAACATAATTTTCCAGCAGTTTAAGAAGAATAAGTTTTTCATTTAAAAAAGCCAGCAGGATCAGCAGGCAACTAAGTTCTGTTTTAGTTGAAAATCAGTGGGAGGGAATATAAAGCCATATTTTTTTTCCTAAACGGAACTGGAGCAGCAGCAAAGCTAACAAGTTGTAATCAGCCAAGATTTTTTTTAACGTATTGCAAAAGAGATGCTTTTAAAAAATCCATAGCGCCCCAGCGCAATACTACAAAGCATATTTGCTTCAAGTACTTATTCTTGTAGTAGAAAATACAAAGAAGGACATATCTTAGAAAAGATAGGAGACAGAATTGTAATAGCCATTTACGAGTATAATTTTGTTTACTTATTTATAAAACCCTCAATAATCAAACATCTTAGGCTGTATCCCTCCCAAAATTCAAAGAATTGCCTGTCCTTGGTCGTGTGAATATTCACCAGCCTAAAGTCAGGAAAGCAACCAAAAATTCCTGCAGCCCTCTATCTCTCAGCTCAGTCTTTCTTAAGAGAGAGGAAAATGACAAGTGGGCTTTACAGCTTGCTAGATAGGTCACAAAATCAGATCAACAGCATCAACAGCACGAGAGAGCTCTGGAGAAATCATTACTAAAGACTGTTACAATCCTTCCCTTCACAAATGTCTCCATTGACCCTACTGGTCTTTGGATCGTACTCAGGTTGTCTTGTTGTCCACTGCTCTGCCACCTGAAGTTACATCTCTCAAACAGGCAAACCCTAAGCCATTAGTGATGTGGAAACTAACACCAATAAAATGAACTAACCAGAAATTTACTGCCTGCCAAGACACATCCACTGAAAAGAACAATTTTTAGCAGATACCAACATTCTACAGTGAACATTTGATTCAGCATTCAGAAGGTCTTCAAAGACATACCTACGTTTTTCCTTGACAAGGATGAAGAGCTATGCTAGCTGGCAAACACATCAAGAAACTGAAAAAGGGCAGCTCGCTTCGAATAAGAATTCTGGCATTGTTCACCAGACTCTACTGATTTCCTAAAGGATTTGGATTTGCTGATATAAAAGTGTATAAACCTATAATGACATAAATGAAAACTTCTGAAAACAATTATTTGATGTTTTCTATCATAAGGATTTATAAAGTTTATACATATGTATATATATAATCAAAGAGAAGACATATATTTATGGTTTAGGATGAAATAAACAGTTGAATATTCCTCTAAAAACACACCGGACTGTAAAAAAAGGCAGGCTCAAGAGGAGCTCTAGGAAGAGATGAAACAAGAAAGATTAAAATAATTATTTGATATTTTAAGAGTAAAACTGAAGAATTACAAATTTAAAATACTATCGGGATTTTAAGTTTGCAAAGTAATGACTGGTTGTTTGAGACTCTTTTAGAAGTGTCTTCAAACAACTATTCTCATACATTGCTTGGAGCACTCTCCACGATACAGAAGGTGCAAAATTCCCAAAATCCCCATATTGTACATGCCTCTAATGTGTAACACTATTTGCATCCATGGAACTAATGAACAAAAGTCTTCTTAACAAAAAGACAACTGTGTCTTGGGCTGCACTGTAATCAAGAACAAAATTTTACCATCTCTGATCCCTTTTTTGAAAAGCTGACCTATGTGCTTGTATACCAGCAAATGCCAAAACTGAAAATCACTGTGACACAGATTAGGTATTTCAGCTCAGGTCCATCTTTAATTCAAATTAACCTTAAACAGTGAGACTTTCTATTGTTGTGTTCCCAAATTTGCCTCTCTCTGGCAGAAATGACTTGGCTGTTTGGGACATCATCTATAAATTTTACTACATAATTTCTTACACAAGAAAGGCAAGATTATCAAAGATTTCTATTGTTAGGTTTCAGTCACAGAGAGGTCAAGTAAGAGACATGTGACCTCCAGATTTGATGTGTAATTGACTGCAGCTGCTCTTTAGTCTGGGGAATAATTGGCATGTAAAAGAGCATTAAACTATGGGCACTCTGATTCCCTCACCCTGACAATAGCATTTGACATCATTAAGGTGGAAGAGTGACCTGCGTGGCTGACCAAACCAAGCCTCAGGTCACTTTAATAATTAAAAACATAAGTAAGATCAATAACAGCAAGCTGCAGCAGTTTGCAGCACAATAACAGGTTCCATGTAGCATAACTGGCCTTAAAAACCTCATATTTATTATCGTTGGGTGAAATTAGGAAGAGGGAGAGGGAAAAAAAAGCCAAAGTGAAGTGCAGTTGTATACATTTGTTTTCTGGTCATCAATATTTAGCTTGTTATGGAATTTCAGTGACTCACCGATTAAATGCATAGCTATAACCAGCACACAGATTTTATCTCAGCATTGATCTTTTGCTCAAAAGCCCCACAGCACATCTCCTTGAGAACTCCTGACTTGTAAGGCAAGGCAAGGAGTGTCATAATGACCAACAGACTGTGCTCCACTCTGTGCGCACACAGACGATCACACAGACATATGCAAGACGCAGACGAATAAGGTTCAGAACACAAAACCATTTTTAGGCTACCAAAATTCACAGCGCCTCTATTTGCTGCAAACTGTCTCCTTTATCTAAACTATCACACACTCTCCTAATCATGGCCTCAGAAAAAGTGGCCTATTACAGAGCACAGAAACAGTGCTCTATTACTGTAAAACTTGTCAAAAATCAACTGATCTGTCGTGATAATGCAAAAATATTTCTCTGGTGTTCTCCTAATGGAATGGAAAATATTCCTGATTGCATAATTTACTGGTTAAAGTAATTGGTTAAAAAATTAACCAAACTTTTATGTTGCCTTTTCACTTAAGAATACTTTATAATCGTAAAACTAGGCTCTTTAAATAGAAAAAAAAAACTATTTAGACAATGTTTAGAATGTAAATCTATTTAAAAAGCAAATTAATTCAACATTCCCAATTTTCAGTTCTCATAGGCATACATCCACTGTCTATGTATATCATTTAATTTACATCATTTGGCATAAATTCCATTACTACATCTATTCTAATTTAAACCAGCTGAATCCCTTCTCTCCTGTTTGTAAAAAGGCAGTTCAGTGGGTACTGCCAGGAAACTAGAGTCACTAGGAAACACAGCAACATGCTTGTTCTGAAGGAAGACTTCCACCTGTTACCCTGTTTTTCAGAGGCTGTGTTTAACCTGTGGGAGTTGTCATGACAATAACCTCTTGCCATCAATTTAAACTGGGTTTTAAGTTGCTTGCTTTTGAGTTGAAAAAAAAAATCATTGTAGGCCTGTAAATGATACCCCTCAAACTTTAGCCTTTTTGGCTGATGGACCTCTTGAAATACAGTACACAGCAAAATTGTATCAAGATTAGAGAGCCTAACTGGTGATAACTTTAAGTGTTATCATCTTAATAAACTTTCTGTACTTGATTAGCCTGGATAAACAAGATACAGATCAGTCATGATAGCTGGAAAACTACAGATAAGGTGGTCATCATTTCCAGATAAAAATGCCCATCTGTTCTAAGATTGTAATCAAGAACCTTGTGCTGATATTTAGTCTATTCCTACATGGCCTCTAGCTAATTAAATACTAACATGAAATCCATTGCTAATGCTTTCTCTTTTCATTTAACTCACTCCATTTTATCTTGTCCGCATCTCGTAAAGATCAGAGAATACTGAAAAACCTTATGGAAGGTTATAAAAGCCACTTCACCTAGTTGTCTCATGCATCTGAAGGCTGGAAGGCAGCATGGTTTATAACTCATTGCTCTTTGTTAAGAAATACAAGAACTAGAAATATGGCTGTACTGCCCTGTACTCAAATTCAGGCAACTCCATATTCAAAGGAATTCTTTCTAATGAACAAATTGCCGTCTCTTTTTTCATCAGTACTTCTCTTAGTATTCCCAGTGTGGGTTTTGGGGTTTGTTTGTTTGTTTGTTTTGTTTTGTTTTTGTTTTCTGTTCTACTTTATGGGGCTTTGTTTTAAAAATTTAGGGGTTGGAGGTTTTGTTTGTTTATTTTAAAAGTTGAGAAAGAAAGATTACCAACACATTACTTGCCCAGGAGTGTGAATGAATAAGAATTAGGACTGAAAAGGATTAAGTGTGGAAGCAATTCTCTGCCAACCTTCCCTACTTCTTTGCACAGATACATTTGAACGGATTATGGAAAAGCAGTAACCTCTCCTAATTAAGGTTGCTGGAAGTACTGCTACAGTATTGCTCCTTAGAGTTACTTTTGAACATGCCTAAATATATAATTTTCCCTGCTAATTTCTTAGAATACAAACTGACTAGTTTATCTAGAGAGACTTCTAATTTTGCGGCATATTAAGTTTGTAGCCTACATGCCTCTATGTGATTAGTTAGTATGCTGCTCTTTGAACTCAGAAATACTATAAGAGGTATGTCTTTATCACATCAACTATCATGAACATATCTTTTTCAGTCTTTATTTATACAAGTGCTTTATGTTGACTGCCTTACAGTACATTAATACAATGCCTTTTTTAACATTAAAGCACTTGGTCCACAAGTCATTTCCACTTACTAAAGTCCCAACAAACAGACTAAACCCCTGTTTTCTCCAGGAGAAAATTAAAATCAACTTCTGAGTTTTATTTATTACTGACATTGTTTACTTGCTTTATCACTACTACCTCTACTATTAGTACTGTTTTCTTCAACTGAAATTTGACTACTATGAGTTGTGTTCTAGCTTCCATTTCTGAGTTCTCAACCGACTTTGCTGTGTAGTGGTTTTGATAAACCTATCTTTAGTGATCAAGCACCCTTGGCATGGCTGTGTTCTGCCATTTCTTACTTCTCTGCATCCAACATAAATGTCTGTCCTTCGGGCTACGTTCTATTAATTCATCTCTTCAAAATTATGCTAGGAACTTCAGTGCTGGTTTCATAAGTTTCATTCCAACCAATAATGTGATCACAAATGAATTTCATATCCATTTATCACCCCCCTACTTCAACTGTTTATCAGGGGATACTTTCAAGCAGCTGTTTCTACCATGTATTCCAGCTTAACTTCTAGCTGTTCTTTATTACACTATTTCTCTCTCTTTTCTAGCCCCTATGGCCTTTCTTTATCTTAGCCCCTGCTATGCCAGGTGTCCTCCCCACATTAGTTCCAGACCTTCTGGGCATACATATTTCTCTGTCCCCATCCTCCTCTAGTGAGGAAAAAGGAAAGAGAGAAATAAAAGAAAGAAGGAAAGCAAAATTTCCATGCAAGCCTTTATACCCCATTTTATCTTATCCCTACAGGCAAGCAGACTTCTAACACAGCTTTAGGAGCTTCTTGTATCCACCTACTTTCAAGAACTTCTTCCTCTCCCTCTGCCATGAACCCAAGTCCAAGATAAACATGCCTTCTTTGTCTATCCTGATTTCCCCCACCATATATTTTCTTTCATGCTTCTTTTCTTCTTCTACCAATTTTCCTTCTAGTTTTAATCCACTGTTTCAAACCCAACAACAAATTTCTCACAATACTTCAGATGATTAATTTGTTAGCATCTGTGCAAACATATTAACATAAATTCATTTAAAACATCAGAACTGTCTATGTTAGAGAAACATCGGTCATTTTGGAGGTCTAACACAGTATTTATTGTGACATCATTCATAAGGTTTATCTTGACAGAAAAAGATCGAAGCAATGGTCATACATCACTGTAAATTGCTTACATTTGGTAGTGCTAGGTTTTCTAAGTATCCAGAGATGTAATGGAAACAGAAAATTTGGTCAAAATATGACTGTATTTCGAGTACCTAAAGATGATGATAAAATTTGACAACCAGATGTCTTAAATTGCCATTGAGCAGGTTACTTATTTGAAGCAATGGGTGTTAGGTCACATATCAGAGCACTGAAAACAAATGGAAACTGCAGTTTCTGTTCCTCTATACCTTCAGTCACTCACATTGTTATTCTGCTATCAGTACAGAAGTATCAGTGGACTCAATTGAGTTTTTTTTTTTTTTCCTATAAGGATCAAAAGTAATTTCTTATTTCTTAATCATGCTTGCATATAGCTCTTTTCCACTGCCTGACAAAAGCCAGTGTTGGCACCAGTGCCAAGCATTTGTGAATAATCCTGCCTGCAGACACCCAATGTACAAATTCATACTTCTGCTTTTCATAAACACTGTTTCACTTACACCATCTGAGCATAAGAAATTAGTTTCAATATAACAGTGGGTGTTGTTCAATTGGATTCACCAAATCTTTTCAAGATTAGATTTAACTTCATCTCTACTTTCCATTTCTGATGTTATTCTAGTCTAAGGAAGTAGATGGAGAGAAGACAGAGTGGGGACAAATTGTTCTCAACTTACAATTAGGATCCACGGGAAAAAATAGGCTGTCCTATGTAACTTAATATTTGCTTCCCACAAATAAATTCAAATGCACTGGAAAGATGCAGATGACATGCTGCTTTCATTTATCTTAAGGTGTCAGGCCAGCCAACTCTATTCCTGCTGATGAAACTTTTATCTCATCAATAACATCTCTGTCACTCTTTCAATGTCTTAGTCTGATGTAGTTTTAAATGCAGATTATTGTTGGGTGGTTTTTGTTTGTGTTTGTGTGTTTTTTTTTTTTTAATGACAGTCTATCCTCAATGTGAAGGCAGTTTCTGAAGAATACTTTCCTTTAGCCATATTCATAACTATCCTTCACTTGCCAAGGCCTAAAGCAATTCTGCTTTAAGATAAAACAGGAAGCAGGACTCTAGTCTCAAAGAGCTTACAGTTTCAAAGGATAAGTGATGAAATGAAGAAAGATAATGAAGAAAGGAAAATTGGCTAGGGAAAGACTGCTGGGATAGGATTCCTGGTTTGGTGAAGCACACAGAGAAATGCTCATCTGTGAGCATACACTTCAGTGTTTAGACAAACACATGTCATATGTCTACTCAGTTCAATCACAGAGCTTCTAGAAACTAACATGGACCTTTTACTAAGCTATAATATAAATTTCAAAGGATTCAAAGAAAAAAAAAAGATAGAAAATAATAGAAAACACACTGATTGATTTATCTCACCTAACTTTAATCCTGCAATGCTGGATGTCTAATACAAGCAAGTTGACCAGGCTTCTCTGCAGCCATAAGAAAAAGGGGAAGTTCAGAAAGCAACTTGTCCTATTGAAAGGCAGGATGTGTAGACACTGGTTAAAACAATTCATCTTTTCTACCTGACACAGGTCCTCCACTGACTTTGAGAGAATCCAGAAGACATCCAACTTTTTCTTGCCAAAGTTACATTTTAGGTATAATTCCTTTTATACGTGCGCACCTGCCATAGAACTTGCAAAAACCATGCAGACGCTTGTCCCAAAACCTCTCTCAATTCACACAGTTTCTTAGTTTTTTTTCTGCTAGTAGTTTCACCTCTTGCTACAAGTAATAGGAAAAGAGGAAAAAATAGGACAAACACTCTGACAGCGAACCACAGCACCTTTCTTAAGAAAACTATTTGCATAGACAACAGTACAAGTTTTTCTTTCACAGCTTGCACACTAAGAAACAGAACTGCTATTGAAAGGAAGCACTGCAGGTTAACACTTGCCATAACCATACTTGCTATTCTTCATGCACGTGGTACTAAATTGTGATATCCAGTGATGGGCTGAGTAAGGAGCACTGCACTTGGAAAAGTCAGTGACTTCTCAAGATACAAAGAGGACACAGTACCTAAATGATGTGATGTTGAGAAGGGGTATTCAGGTCACCCCATGACTTTGTCCACTGCGCTGGGTCCTGTGGGCTTCAAGTGACGCTCTGAGAGTATTCCCTTCTCCCGCGAAAAAGATGGGACCATGAGCAGGTTGCACAAAGAGCAAGGACTCTTACACAGAAAAGTGGCTCCTTTATAGGATTTTAAAAATGGAAAAAGGGTAATATCTAAAAAAAGAAAAAAGAGAAAAAGAAGAAAAAAAAATGGAAGAAGAAGTAATGTTGCAGGAATAGGAGAGAGAATTCAGAGAGAATACCAGTGAATAAGGTGTCAGGCCTAGTATCACTGGGAGTGTAAAGAGGGCTGGGAGTGAGATATGACAATTGACAATCTAAGCCATAAGGGTGTTTTTTAGATATGGGAATGCAGAAGCAAATCAAAGCTTCTCTCATGCCAGAATAAGCTTAAGCCCTGCCTAGTCTATTGTACTGCAGCTCTCAGTGCCCAACTCTAAGATGATTAAGTCCTTTTAAAGTATAATTT
This sequence comes from Tinamus guttatus, assembly GCF_059628265.1. NCBI lineage: Eukaryota > Metazoa > Chordata > Aves > Tinamiformes > Tinamidae > Tinamus > Tinamus guttatus. Next base: position 9,729,654 of record NW_028288582.1, on the reverse strand, counting down.
TAGTCACTCTGCCCTTTTTCTTTATTTTTCCTTTTTTTTCCTAACAAAAGGTAAAATTCCTTCCTGACCATTGCTGGTACGATAATCAGCTTATGTCCTGAAACATATGATTTGGTTATCCTTATTATCTTAGCTTTCATAGCTATAAAAATATTACTAGTGATAATAAAAGTATCTGCCCCTTTTTACTCAAGTCAAATTATTTTACTTGGCAATGTCCTGTGGCAATGTGCTCAGTAGGTCAAATATATATTGCATACTTGAGATTTTACAAAACTTTATGATCCACAAATGAGGTTTAAAATTTTACAAATCTTAGGAGCGTGCAGCTTCCCCATGATTTGATGGGCATGTCTACTCACTTGAGGACGATAAAGGAGCTGGAAGGAAGCTACGGGATCTTTTTTTTTTTCTCTCTCCTTGCAAGATTTAGGGGAAACCTTCAAGTACGGAGATCATGAATTTATTTAAGTCATTGTAGTGTAAGTTCCCCCAAAATCAAGCTCTCTTCAAGTAATTTTGATGATGATGTTCATTTTGCAGGCCTGTTGCTGCCGCTATGCATTGCCCCTGGGGCCTGGGCAACCATTTCAGGTGTCAGCCCAGGGAAGCTGGGACCCCATTTTCATCAACCTTCCCAGAAACTTCTGCGAGGTCCAGGCAGCGCCTCCCATTCTCGCTGGTGTGGAAACCACGCAGGGCTCCTCAGGGGAAGCATTTACTCCAAGAGCCAACTGTGGCTGCCGAGCGGACAGCAGCGGGAAGGGAGCAGGACAACCCCGCGGGGCCCGGCGGGGACGGGGTTAAGCGTGGCGCCGGCGCAGGATTAATGGTCAGTGTCAGCGGGGCAGAAAGGGAGAAGCGGCATGAGGGAGGCCGGCACCCCGCCGGGCATAAACTTGACCTGCCGCCGACCCGCAGCTGTCAGGGAGCCCTAGGAGTCACGGTCAGGTCCAAAGTGAAGCCGTCTGACCCGCGGGGCGCCAGGTTGCCATGGCAGTGACCCGCGGCTATTATTTATGGACTGGCTGCTCTGCATGCCTGGCTAGGCCTCCGCTCGCCGGCGCAAGATGTATTGATTATACATTAGTCCGCCGGGACCGGCTGGCACGGCAGGCCTTTGAGAGAGGCGTACCAGCCCTCGCACGTTATTAGGTTTGGCATAATTCGAGGAGGACACACGGGATGGTTTTATTTTACCTGGCAGCCATGACATTCACTGATATAAAGGATATAATCACAGAAACTGAGTAAGATATTAATGCGGAGTTTCGTACAATAAGGCTTGGAGGCTGCAGGCTGGAAATGCATACGCTGCTTTCTAATATGTCACCATTTAATTTAGCATCCCAAAAGCTCCCTCTGTGCATATTTTCTCAATTTCTGTCAGCCAAAACTCTGAAACAAGGGCATTTAAAAAATTCAGGGTAGAATGACCAGAAATACTAGAAGGCAGTCTGAATTTTTAAATTGACATTCTGTTTATAAAGCTGAAGAGTTTTTTAAAAAAGAAAGGATGAATGTATTTTAATTATCCATGTTCTGTAATACTTACAGTGGCTTTACCTTGTTTATATATTTTCTTTTGACTGTGAAGCCATTAGTTAAAATTGTTTTGTTGAATATCTACAAAACTGAATACAAGTGAATGCTAACAGTTTTCCACATATAGGCTGAACTCAAGAGAAAAAAAATGTGGCATTAGAAATAAAATATACAATCCACTGGCATCAAGTTAGGTCTTAATATCAGCCTGAACTCCTGCATGATTTTAGAGAAATACCATTTAGGTGAAAAATCATTTTTAAAAAATTGCTGTCATTATTTGAGAATAGCAATAAATATCACTCATGCTGTTTGATCACTCAATTCTGAACACGGTTTGTCAGTGCTGTCCACAGCAAGGAAAACATTTGCTTAAAGAAAGAGGAAAGGCAGTTGGGGATCCGCCGTCGGAGCGGCTGGACAGCCCTGAAGCCCGTTCTGCCAGTGCTGATGGGGACACTCACCGCACACCCAGCCCGGTCTCCTCCTACAGTGCCTCTCTACGGTTAAAAACCTGCTTCCCAAGTGGCAGGCATGCAGGTGCGACTCCCAGCCATATGGGAATTTAGGAGCTCAGTCAATAAGGTTGGATTGTCCCTGCCAGCAGAAACCTTAGTGAGCACTTGCAGGCCGATGGAGAGGGTGAATATGCAGTTGGAAGAGAGGAGTGTTTTTTTTTTTTTTTTTTTTACTCTATTTCTCTACTGTGAGGGTGCATAGCAGTCATTTGGAAAAGGGCAGCAAAATACAAGTTAGATTTCAATATTCGGATCTGATTCTACCCTACCTTACAGCCTCTTGCCATGATATAGGACAAAAAAGTGAAAATAAGATCTGCTTTGCAGAACGTTTGAATTATAGCTAATTGTGTTAAGTTAATTTTGGTCTTACTGAGCCCATAGCACACTTTATTGATTGCAAACAGAGTAAATTTAAAAGCTGAACCATAAAAGCCTCAAGTCTACAGAAAGAAACATGATGTGTATGCTTACTAGCAGCGTATCACTCATCCTAATTAAAACAAAAATACTGCATTAATGGCATAGAGGCCTGACAAGGTGTTGTTCAGAGATGAAGAGGTATTTTCTTTTCAATGAGTAGCACATCTGAATTACATCAGCAGCAAATGTGAAAAGATATCTGAATTTTCTGGAAAGAGCATCCACTTGTAGTTCATAACGATCTGAGTCACAATAACAGCCTGATAACAGTGCACTATAGCCTGGTTTCTGATAAGAAATCGCATGACTGACTCAAATTTTCCCATGTTTCAAAACAACAATTCACTTATAGGTTAATATTTATTCAAAAAAAAAAAAAAAGTGGTTTCTGTTTAAGACAGAACTTTAACACAAAAATGAGACAACTCTTCTCATCTTCATGCTGATAACAGTTATTGCGGAGGGTGACTGAGTTTGCAAGAACCCGTCATTTTCAGTTGGTAACCTGAACAACACTGAATCTGATTGTATGGAGAGCACAGAGATGATGATCATCTGACTGAAGATGAGCAAATCAGATTCCGACTGCCGCAGATAAATAGGCCTAATGCACAGCAGGGCAATTTAAGATCCATTGATAAAACTTACATATGTCACACTGTGAAAAAAAAAAAAAAAAATGGAAGTAGGAGTCACTTTCTCCAACACATACAAGGAGAAATGTTATTGTTGTAAAACAGCCAAAAATTGTTATTAGCCAATTCAAATTAAGGCATTATGTGTGACATATTGCAATATTCATCTAAATTTCACCAATATATTCAAAGTCTGGAGAGACTCATCTTTGATAAAAATAAAAAGAACTATGGCATGCAAGAAAGGCTAATGCAAAGACCAAAACTGGCAATGTCTCTGGTATATTATCTTGTATGCGCTAAACTTTTTCATTCCTGTATTGCCGTGTATACTTCATACAAGTGACACAAAATCTATTGGGGGAAAACTTCTTCTGAGGCAGAAGAAAAGTTCTTCTTCTGAGGTACAAGGTTACTGTACCACACACATCCTGTCAATCTAAGCCTTACAGTTTTACTTGTTCGTGGGAGAACGGACCATACTTTGTGCAAGCTTGCACTGAAGCAAAACATACTGGAACATTGTTGTAATGATCGAGCTAATGGCTCCACAGAAGTCAGATTTCAGTGAAGGCTTCTCCTTGTAAAAGTAAGAAACACATATAAAAGGCATAATATAAATGAGCACCTCCCTCCAGGCTCCAAAAGGTAAACAGACTAGGGCAAGCAATAATAAATGAAGCTGGTGCCTACCATCACTTCCTACAGGCGCTTAGGAATAAGAAAAACAAGGTGATCCAAGTTGTTCCACAAGGATCAAAAAGCATGCTAAAAGTTAAAAATATACAGAAAGTAGCAGGCAGACACTGTTTTTATTGTTCACACTGCATTACACCGAGGAGTTCCCAGTCTAACCCTGCAAATAGCTTGGATAGCATGGCCTGTTGTCCCACTCACAGATACAGTGAGCCTCACAGAATATATATATTAAAAAAGGACTCAATTCACCATATGGATGCAACCCCAGTAAGCCAGTCTGAGCTCAGCAAAAGGGAGAAATGAAAGCCCAAAGAAATTTGCATGTCCAACTCTCACATGCATTGATCTGAAAATAAAACTTTCAGTGCAATTCTGTGCAGGCAAGCAAAATCTGATCCAGCTGCTACTGAACAGCAAACACATCTTTGACCTGAATAAGTGTTGAGTTTGGGTCCTTCCGCTCCCCATATTTAGAAATGAACAAACTTTGTAAGACTCTAGACATCAGCAAACTTTGTCCAGGCATTTAACAAGGTTGTTCCACAATGTCTCTCGCACTAGGTTATAACATATGTCATTTAATCACAAATGGCCATGATTAAAATACATAGAAGCATGAACTATGTATGCACACATCCAGAATGAAATTTCCTGTGTGCCACAGATTATATCCACATTGCTGCTATATTATAAAATGGTATTAGGAATAGGTCATAAAAATGAACTAATCAAAAGGTGTTTTATTAAACTGTCCCTGTAAACTTGATTATTATGTTGCAGAAGTTTTAAACAAGTTTCTAGGCACAGTTGAAAGAGTTGAAACAGAGGTTCTGAGAGGTGAAGGGGCTTTGGAGAGAGAGAATAGGTGAATTATGCCTGTGAAGGACAGACAAGCCTACTGCCTTCAGGAATGCTGAGGGTTCAGCAGGCACTATGGTTTTCAGGCAAGACTATGCTTTCAGTGTTACCAGGATGTGAAGACTGAAGTGAAAACAAAGCAGGAAAAAAAATGAAATAAAATTATGCATGACAAATAATTACATAGCATAACAAAATTTCAGTTTACAGAGCTAAAACTTTTTTATTAAGGGTGAAACTGGAAGGCCTACGTTTAACCCTTTCAGATGGTAAGTGCTGCTCACACCGTGTAAAATATAAATCTCACTAGCTAACCTGAAGGCTTGCTGTAAATCAAACCTGCACTGTATAAAAACTGTTATTTGTGTCCTAATGGGTCAAACAGAAGAGATGCCCTCTCTAAAAGAGCTGGATGCCAGATTCCCCTTTCATTGATCGAGGTTTCAACTCTGGGTGCTTGAGTTTATGACAAAAGAGTTCACAACACCACTGGCAGGAAGTCGATAGTTTGATAGATACCCTTTGCAGTTGGTCCTGTCTCTGGCACTTTAACCACGCTTTCACTCTGACAGTTATTACTGCTGCAATAAATTCTTCGGTAAAACAAATAGGCTCTCTGAAAATGTATTAGTCCAGGCACACTATTTTACTTAATATAACTGCAAGTCTTAAACAGGTAACTACCGTAGTAAATAGGCCAATATATTTAGAAAGAATCATGTGTGTGTGTATTTACAGTAAGTTACCTAAAGTTCCCTTCAGATCTGGTTGCACAGTATTTATTACACCTTCGGGTTATAGTTCTAAAATTCACAAAGTAACTGACAGTTGCAAAGGCTTTAAAAACCCATTTTATATAATGCTGTAAGAATTCTCCTACAGTTTTCAAAATTGCCTAGATGAGTTTACAGCTTAAATCCTTATAATGGCCCCTAGGTCCTTGGGTGCTTTTTAAAAACTATGCCCATTTAACTCATATATGACTTTAATTGTTATCCATCTTCCAAAAAAATTACTGGTATTTCCATTTTCTTAAAAAAATTTTGATAATGAATAGCAACAGGTTCTTACTAAATTGAGTGGGGCAAATGAATGGGTCTATGAGCAGAAGCAATTTACTCAGATTTTCCCTTTCCTGGAGGCCATTTTTTTTTTTTTTTTTTTTTTTTTTTACCAGTGCTAGTCAAAATGTAATTTCTACAGGGTTTGGAATTTGACTTCTCAGCAGAACATACCTTAATCTAAATAGTTTCTAAAGAAATGTGCAAACATTGTTACATTTTCATTAATTATGATAGGAAAAATTAGAAAAGTGTAATTTATTTATTTTGTTGTTGGCTTTATTCTATGTTGTCACATTTTTTTTTCATGTGCATTCATTAAGCAGCTCCATGAGAAATTAGGAGTAGATTAATGTTGAAGCTAATTTATTAATTACTATTCAAATTCTCTCCGTTCACCCCATTTTCAGAAGAAAACTGTTTGCATACAGAACCCTTCAGCACTTCTTCCTACATCCAGAGACTTTGTGTCACTTAGGCGAGATGTCTTGAGACATCTATCCTTCAAGATTAAATGCATCCCTTCTGAGTGGCAGTTGCCACAATTGAAGTAAGCATTTACTGCTAGTGCTCAGCCATGCAGCTAACTGCTCCGTAGCTGGCTGTGGCCTCTCGAGGTGTAGGACATTCATGGGGGAACACTGGTAATTTTGTTTTACCCTGCAGGCATGCAGTTTCTGGCTACATTGTGAGGAAATATCATTGAGTCCATGCTGAGCCTGCTGAGCCTGCTGCTCAGAGCTCTCATGAAAGAAACTAAAAGGATAAGAGCTCTCTTGACCTTTAAAGTCCACTTATTTGGGGTGATGGATCTCCCAGACATTTGTTAAAAAAAAAAAAAAAAAAAAAAGGAGCCTATTAGGTGGCAAGTGAGTAGAAGCCGAAAAGAGAGATAAAAACATCAAAATTCTGGCTATTAAGACAAAGAGAAAATCTGTGTTTTAGCAAAAGCAGCAGTAGGTTGGCAAATAAAGGTCATTTCCACAACTGTGTGAATAAATGCTATTACTGTTCTATTTCTTCCAATTCTATTCCTTTCCTATGGAAAAAAATCTTTATTATTTTTATTTCTCTAATCCCTATCCTTGTCTTTATAAACTAACTGGTCTCCTACCTTTCATCTTTCTTACCAGTGATCAAATCAGCCAAAACATTGGCTTATGTAGCTTAAGCTAGTGAAATTAAAAAGAAAAAAAATATATACAGTCAAGCTCAGATATAATTTCTAAGAAAATCTTTATGATCAGAAATCAAAGCTAATTATTATCATCAGAAAAGTAACAATACTCTCAAAGTCTGAGGTTCAGTCTGGTAATCACATCCAGGTTGGCTACATTTTTTCCTTAAATGCAGGTGGTTTTCCCAAACACTGTCTCCTCTCTGTCTCAGAGATACCTTTTTGTCAATTCCCCACCCTCTCAACATCTGTGCGAGGAGAAGCAGGATCCACTTCTCATTCAGTTAACTCCATATCTACCAAAACTGGAAATGTCTTTAAATAGAATATCATTTCACTACTACATTTCAGCAGTCACCTGAATACACCTGCTTCTCTGCCCTGACCCAAGCACTAAATTTGACATCAAAGGTTGTGAAGGAGCTGTGATAGTCTTACCTCTCATAAAGTTCTAGAAGAATGTAATGCCTTGGTCAAACTGTAGTTGTTAAAGAGAGAGATGCGCAATCAGGAGCAGAGGGATGTGTCCCTAAGGGGAGAAGACACCAAACTCGTCTATTAATAATTTGAGCAAGCAGAGAAAGTATCATCTGCAGTTGACATAGAGAGCTTTACAACATCTATTTTATTTTTTAACTGCACCATCTTCAGTTACACCATTTCACAAGTCCATTCGGATTTAACAAGGTAGGATTCAGCTCTTCTAATCCTGTCAAAAAAGAGTACAGGCCTGAACAAGGACACAAAATATTTTTCTCCCTTTTATCTTTACATAAATAATGCTATTAACATTGATAGTTCACAGTGCTTACACTACCAAGTATTCCCCAGACAGCAAAGATAGAAAGTGCAATAGAAAGGCTTTTTAAAACATTTTGAGAGAAACAGAACCAGGAATGGTGAGAATAATTATGTTGGATAGGACCAAGGACCTATCTAGTGGCTGAGTTCACAATTCTAGTGAGCACAACTCTTCTTCAAAACCTCAAAGGAAACTTCCTTCATCCCCTGCTCTGAAAGAATCCAAGCACAAGCAGAAGACAGAGCAGAATTTAGGGAAAAGAAAATTTACAGGACATAAAAGCTATAGAGCACCTAAATGAGAAAGAAAAAAAGAAAACTGGACTAGGAACAGGGGTCTTCCCTAGTAAAATGTAAGGTCAAGACCCACAGTCAGGTTTAAGCCTACTCTACCACCAGTAAATCTTAAATCTGTTAGAGGAAGACTGGTACAAACTCCATTAACCCCATGACAGTCTCTATGAAGAAGCTCCTGTTCAGCCTCTAATGCCATCCTCTGATGTAAAATGGGACCTAGAATAATATCAAAACCATCTGTTCATGGCTACAGGCAGGGATGGAACTTTATCTGCAACAAAAAGGAAAGGGTGTCTGATTTATCCCATAATCTCAATTAAATAAATATAAATAAATAAATAAAAGCCACTATGCCATTATCAGATGCCTAAAAAAGATGTAGAGCAGGGTGAACTAGCAGACATGATACTTCAGCTAATACCTTCCCAGATGGCAACTGTTTTAAGCATGGGGCTTTCAGAGCTGGATGTGGTTTCTCCATATTTATCAATCTTCAAAGGATTTTTCCTCCATAAACTTGTCCAGTCTCTCTTGAATCTATCTCAACTTTTAATACTCGGGAAAAGAATCAGGGAACAAAGGACTAAGATGAAATGCTTAAGACATTAGGCTAGCACTAAGGTCATCCAGGTCTAACTGTGGATTCTTTCTTGTGGTTCATCTGTAGCATCTGAGATCCAAATTCATCTCACCTGTATTAGGACCACACTCACCCCATAGCCCCTGTGTAGCACGATGGAGACAGAAAAATAGATTTAGACCTTAAAAAATAAAAACAGTTCACAACTTGCACAAGCCTTAGAACTCCCAGAAGTTCTCTCCCCATTTGCTTACACTAAAGTCCCCAGACATTGCTCTCCTTTATCCACCATACTGAAATCCCTGTGCCAGCATGATTCAACAAGCCGTGGTTCAGGCAATCCAGCAAAGGTGACAGAGGAAGCAGAAAGCTTCAAAAGAAGCCAGGCTAGGGACAAAAGGTGAATTCCTCAAGTCATGTGAAGAGCAGTGACACTCACCTCGGGGTGAAGGACAAATCACATTGTGGTAGTGCCAGGTCCAGACACGTCTCAGTCACTGAGTGAAGCAGTGCATTCTCTGATACTTCTCTGTGAAGAGGGTACTTCATAGTAACTACTACCATGCTAAGTAGGAGACTGGAACTTGAGCTGAAAAGATGCACCAACGGAAGAGTGCACTTTGTTTTTCTAACAGTAAAATCAGAAGAGTAAATCTTCAATAATTTTGTCATTGTTCAGCCAAGACTTAGACACAACTCTAGTTTTGCATGTTGATACAAATTTCTTTGATGAGTATACTCTGAGTAGGAGAAAGTGTGAGAAGTCTTATGTGTCCAGTTATCCAATTAGATGCATAGAGCAGCTGCAACTTAGACTGTCAATCCTTTTGGACCTGGTTTATCATTCATTTATGTGTATATGCATATACATTCTGCATGAAACCACAGATCCTATTATCTGTTGGAATTTCTATAATATATTAATTGGAAGAGAATACATACAAGAGACTGGTAGCTGCAAAACAATAACACTGGAAATTCAGTCAAACCATCTGAATGGATACAGTCCTCACACAATGGTCATGTTTTCCTTAACTATCCCCAGAAAAAAACCCACTTCATAACACAGAACAGTACATAGAATCTCTTTTATTTTCATAATCACCCCTCCTCTTTAATTAGTGTATGAAATTGAAGCTGTTTCTGATGAATTCATTCTTATAGACTTGATCTATAAATGTAGTACATTTCCTCATTCAGCTCTGTTTATTCACACAGGCGGAGCCAAGCTGGAAGAAACCAAGAGGACAGTTACTGAACCAGTTTTCCCTTGCCACTAATATTTCCTCTGGTTCTATTCCTCCTCTTGTCCTTCCTACAGCAGGCCTGACTCCTCTCCATGCAGATACCCAACCCTCCTAGAAGGAAACAGACTCTGCTGTTCTCATCAAACATTAGTGTATAGATTTTTTTTTCCTATTTCTGTCTGTAGAGATTTCTACATTCATAGTCACTTTGCTGCAGAAAACTGGACCTTGGCTCTTTCCTTAGCCTCACTGGACACATATTTGCTGACATGTCTTTTCAATTAAACTACCCGAGAACTGCACAGAAACAGGAAACCGCTCTCAACCTCAAACCAATCCAGACACCGGAAACCAGGGATAGACAGAAGTGAGCTGCAGCTTCATTAACAACAGTCAGAGTAGCAAAAAGCAGTGCTTGCAGAAGGACAACATACCTCCTGTTGATACATACTGTACTGAAAGGCATAAACCCGTTAGTTAGCCTTGCCATTTTGCTGCCTCAGGAGCTATTTCACCTCACACAGGTAACGTTAGTCATCTGTGAGCTAAGAGCAAGTCTTCACTGAAGCCATACTCAGCAACAGGTTTGTAACAGTGGAACATACAAACCAGTTCAGGTCCACATGGCAGTAGAGTCAGGACATAGAGAGCTCAGTATGCAAAAAACATATCCTGCTACTGAGGTATATATGACTAGGGCTAGGCTGCTGACTGGTTGACTAAAATAGCATGTACCAGAGAGTTCTGTAGAACCAGAGAGTTAAAGTATTGAGAAATCTCAATATTACATTGCCTTCCAGTATGTAGAAATACCATGAGAGATGACCATAAGTGCTTGGAGGAAAATCTTTATCGTTCGTGTGAAATCATCTCCAATGGTTTCTTCAATCCACAAACTAAAATTGGTATTGTGTCATTTCGAGCTACTTCTTTCCTTTTAAAATAAGTGCACTTTCAACCTAAGAAACCACCTCACTGAAAATTTTGCCAAAAATCACAACACGCCTAATTCTTTGCTGAGTTAACATTTTCAGGGAAAATATATGTATATTTATGTAAAAAATTCTAACTAGTGGTCCTGGTGGACTGTAGATTTGGCAAGACTGTGCTGCAGTCTAAAAAGAACAGTTGCCAATGATGATACCACAAGTAGCAGAGCATGGGAGAATAGTTTCTAAGAATTGTTTAAGAAAAGCAAAAACTACATAATGGGAGTAATGGGAGTCATGATTAATAGTATCATGCCAGCTGACAGTGTTCACACTCGCTGCAAAAGAGTGTCATTTATCAAGATACCAGGAGAGGCGCAGCACAGCTAGCCCCTGACTCTGTCTTTGGACCTCAGAAGTCTGATCTCTGTTTGCCTTTCTAGCTATGCTGCTCTTCAAAATAAACTCAGTATTCTCTTATTGACAAACATCTAATCAAGCAACAAAACACTTTTTCTATTTGCAAGATAATGTTATTCTTTGTTTGCTGATAGATAATCTTTAGTAATGTAATGGATATTGGATAGCCAAAAGTAAAGAAAGCTTGAAAAATATCCCTTTCTTGAGTGACAGCTGTCAATTTGGTTATGCACCAAAACCCAAAAGACACACGTATCTCCCAGAAGTCTCCAGCATTCTGCAATAAAGATTGCTCTGTCATTTACAGCCATGGGGAGCCTGAGCTGCACAGTAAGATCTGGATCCAGTCCTAATTTCACAATTTGGATCAAGATATAACAGGTATTAGAAATTAGGGGCCATTCTGATATATAGTCAGACTGGCATCTAGTGGGATTTTGAAATGTGCCTAAGAGCTTGAACAGATTTCTGAAACCCCCTTTAGGTGTCAATCAACAGTTTTAGGTGGCTAAAAACTTTCAACCCAGCACATGGTTTTGATTTGTAGTTGGTCTGGCTAGCAAAGCAATTCAAATCACAACACTCAGTTCTTGCTTCTCTCTCAACTTGACTTGAAAAAACAAGGCTGTTTTGCTCTTGGACAGATCTTAGAGTGGCAGCTGAATGTGGTAAACAGGAGAGAAATGCATCAACTAACAGTTTTTTTTTTTTTTTCTCCTTAATTTCAAGTATCACTTGAGAGAAGATTTGGCAAAAAATGTTTTATGAGAGTACCACATGTTGGATAGCTTGGTGCAAGTGTATTCGCAACAGATATATAAGGTGACACTGTCTGCTTTACCTCTCATTCCTTTGGCAAAGCAGCACCCAAGGTAACAGGACAACACTGGTGTTGTTGATTATCTAACACCAGCATGAAAATTTCCAAAAAGACTTCTATTGAGCTAACCTGTGTAAGATGATGGCAGTAAAGCCTATTGCCTATCACTATTTCGGTGAAAAGATTTAGCCTGTGTCATGTTTGTTGAGCTTAGGTAAAAATAATAAGCATTTTGATGACGACTCATCTTCAGATATAAATCACACAGGAATGAGGAAAAAATCTTTATAACGAGGAAAAAATCTTTATAACTAGAGGCATAGTTATGTCAGAACATGGATGCTAAATCTATATATGGGTAACCAGTTTGCTTTTTTTTTTTTTTTTTTTTTTTTTTAAGTCCTTCAATTAAACATCCTCCAGTTCCAAGAGACAGCCTTCGTAAGTTGCTTATGTGGAAAAGTAAAAGCAGCTAAATAGTTTCCCTTTCATTTTATTTTTATTCATAACATTTAAAGTTGCTCTTGATTAGGAAAAAAAGTTTGTTGAATAGCGTATTTTAAAAGTATCAGTTTATGTTTGTATCTCTTAATGTGGGATGTTATATTAAATTATTCATTTTTTTACAGAATGGAAATTAATTATTGTGTATGAAATCCCAAACACATATGGTCACAGTGCTGGTTAGATCTGCCTCCTGCTATGCTTTAGAGATTCAAATTTGGAGATAGCATGTTATTTTCCATGCCAAGACCACCTATGGTTTTCAAGATATAAGTATCGGAAAATTAGCATTTTCACACTGAGCACTTGTTCCAGCTTTAGTATACATTGACTACCACCATCTTGTAACTACATATACTAGAATGGATGCTAGCAATCTATAAATGTAATTTAGGTTCTCCTGAAATTTACTGACTAACTGCATTTTCTACATCTACCTTTAGCACTATATAACATCAATCTTTTTTTGAAATCCCTCAGAATGTCTCTTGACTGATAGCAATGATTGGCATTAATTAATTTCAAGGGTCAGTTGTGAATGATTGGTTTGTCATGGTCAAGGACTGAATTATATACGATCAGGAGAGCGTGCTGAAATGGTCAGTCATTCAGTGAAAATCAAAGAACATAAGTTCAGATGGAAGGGAATTCATGGCTCTGTTTATGAATGCAGCCATGCCACTTTACATCTGAAGTTAAGGGTCTTTGGCTATGAACCTTCTCTTAAGGAAATCATCCAGTTCTAACTGTATTTTTGTCTATAAGATGTATGAAGAAAAAATCTATTTCTTTCAACAATTGTCCAGAAAAGGCCTACACGGAAGATAGAGCAAATAGTTTACCTATATATATAAGGAAAAACACTTTAATTCTTGTTATTATATAACAAACTTCTATTTCTTTACTCTTCATTAATGCATCCATATCATATGCTACAAAATATTTAGAAAAGGCTGGAAATTATGACTAAGCAGCAAAAGATAGTGATCACTGCTTTTCTTTATGCCTGCCATTATATTGATTCAACTTTGGATTCTGTTTTGTTTCTCCTGCAGTCTGTAACTGAAAGAAGTGGAAAGAAAATAATATGCTCAAGGGTACCATTCCTGCTTCTAAAAAAGGAGTTACTCATGACTTTGCTGTTAACTTACATAATAAAGATTTATCTTGAAAGCATTCTAATCAAAAACATCAACGAATATTCATTTCATGCAGCTTTTATAATACTATAATAAATATCTAAACTCAGTTAAGTCAGAACCTAAGGGAATATATGGAGAAGCCATATTGGGGAATATCTTTATAGGGAATATTTAGAACATGCTAGGTATCAATAGTGAAAATGGTGCTGGTTCTGGTGCAGACTAATAAAAAAATCTGAAAAAAATATATTTTAAAATATATTGTTACATTTTAAATTCATGTATGAATTTTCCAGACATACAACCATATATCAACTTGCACAAAACACTATATACAGCAAACAACTCACCATCAGAGAACACCTAACTAAGACTTTATGCAGTAGGATAAAAATTGTGTTATTGTTTTGGGCCCTAAGAGTCTCAGCTAAATATTTAAGGAATTTTTAGCAGCAGTAGCCCATTTAACTGGAAAGGTCCATTTAAGTTTACTTAAAATTAAGTTTACTATTAAGAGTTTTAATAGTAAACTAAAGGTGCATTATATACACATGCTATTTCTATGCAATCAACTGTAAAAATTGACCGAAATTAAAAAATAAAAATAGAATGTAGATCTGTAGCAGGAACACACAAAACAGGGCTATAGACAGTCCCATTAAGTACACTCCCAATATTACTAGTGTAGAGTAGTATGTTCTAAATCTGTATATTTATCAGCAGGACCATAATAATAGGACTAGATGATGAAAGAGGAATGATTTCCCTCAAATGTAACATTCTATTTTACATGAAAAAGAACATTCTATCTTATGAACGAAAATTATATTTCTCACTGTTGCTAGAAAAAAAAAAATCTATTTGTGGGGTAAAAATGCAGTCTGAAGGCTAAAACCAAAATAGAGGAACCCAAAATAGTTTTAAGTAGACTGTAAAACAGTCCTATGAGTCCTTGGGGATGACAATGCAAGCCTTAACTTGTCACAGAAGTTAGAAAAGTCCAGCAATGAGCAATATTTCACTTCAAAAAACCATAAAAATGGGGCCTATGACAGCAAGTAGCACATCAGTGTTCTAGAGAATGCCAAAGTACATGTATCTAGCATTGTTTGTAATAAAAAAATCATAAGTATACTAAATGCCAGCTACTCCCATCTGCTCCTCAAATCTAACCAGCTCCAATTTCTTAAAGGTGTTGAGCCAAAAAGTGGACCTTTTGTATTTGAAAACCAAACTGGATATTAATGGATTTAATCTTACTAGGTTGTGATTTTAAACTGTGTGCTTGGGTTTTATTAACATAGGAACCATTTTCTTCACACTAATGTTGCAATGGAGATGTACTTCATAAAACAGGTGTATGGCTTCTTGAACAACAAATGTGTGAGTGGGTGTTATTTATTAATCCAATAGCACCTAAAAGTCCCACCCATGCTAAGTTCTCAAACACACTAGGATCTGTACAAATATAATACTTCCAATCTGTGCAGAAACCATGCCATTATTAAGCCCACACATTTAAAATATCCAGCAAAAATCAGACTTCTGTTAAAGAATCAAAGACAAAAATGCTAGCAAACATGGAATGGACAGAAGAATCAGGATCACAAATCATCCTGAAAGAAAAATTAAAATAAATAAATTTTGTCCATGGTGAAGTTGAGAGTAAAACTTCCCTTACTTTCAAAAAGTTTGAGATACCATCCACTGTTTATGAGTTCACACTTGACAATTTTGTTCTTGATATCTCTTAAGTACGATCCAAAATAAAGTGACAGTAAAATCACTGCAAAGTCTAAGAGAATGATCCAATATCCTTTGAAATGGACAGAAATGCTTCCACTGCCTTCAGGAAAGGCCTTAAAGCAATGAAGGTTTAATCAAAATACAGAAACATTAAAAGTTAGACTTGCTAAACAGTTACAAGGTGAGTATTAAGTACTCCAAGAAATCATGGTGTTGGACACATTAAAAATACCTGAGACACAGTGACAGAAACAGGTTGATAGATGAGTAACAAGGTCATATGGCATCAATCCACAGGTGCTTTAGGAGACAGCTGGTACATAAGCATGCAGAATATTGCTGGGGGGTGTTCAAAAAAGTTGGTGTATTTCCAAACACTGGTGGAAAGCAGAATCAGCCGGAGTGGGCCAACCTCCCACAGTTCACATCTGATCCACTGAGACTAGGATCAAACAACATTGCCATGAACACTCATTTTACCTATTAACAAGTAAACCAATAGCAATATGTATAAACAGACAGTTGTGTGCAGGCATTTCATCAGGTATCACAGCTTTATTAATTTGGTAGGTACACAAGGACATAACTTTACTAAGGAGAATACACTGTTAGATGTCTGTTTTTTTTTTCCCCCCTCTTTTCTTCAGAGAATATAACTCAGCTTTAGAGACTCATGATACCAGTGAACTAGCAAGCTCTGCAGGAAAAATGATCAGGCATTGGGTAGTGATCAAACTAATAATCAAGCAGTGTAGGGAAGTAGCAAACTAGCAGTACAAGACTGATACAAGAGTTGTGAGGAGCCTTATCCACCCGCCTTCACCCTACTTATTTAAAAAACTCTCGTTGAGACAGTGTGGACCACCATATCAGCAAACTGGGTGACAACCCTTGTTGAAAAGGGAAGTAACATACAATTATCTCTATTAATACTTTGTCAGCCAAATAGAGAGTAGAATGTGCAGACTGTTTCTAATTCCAATACCAGCAGGTTATGGCTAGCAATCATGAAAGACAAGGTTTGAGAGTCTTCCTTCAGTTACCCATAGTTCTACACTCCCAGGAGTATGAACTAGTAACAGAAGTTTTATTCATGGATGTTTTTCATTCGCTTTCTTCATATACTGCCTTGAAAATAGAATAGCCTATTTATCATTATGCTCCTAATTTACAACATAACAGTATTGGATCAATAATATATTTCTACAATTTCTACATATTTTTAAAATGTTACAATATCTTTAAAGATCAGTGTATCCTTCTTTCAATGTGCTGTGCATCAACAGCATTTTTTAAATTGTGACCGATTGACTTGCATTTTCTGATTAACAGAGTTTTAAAAGCTGGTCTGGAGGATTTTTTTTAAAAACAAACTTCAGTGACAAAACTGCAATATAAGCTTGAAGAGAAAACCCTCTTACAAGTCTTAGCAGAGACAATATCTTCTCTACAATTAGCAGATGAGAATATTTCCATGAGTGCAAACTGCAGTCTAATAGATAACAAGAATAACTAAATTGTATGAGTGCAGCCTCTATACATACACTACCAGTATGACCCAGTAGAGATTTTTTTTTAATTATTATTTTGTTGTGGTCTACCACTACAACTGCTGGGATTCAACACAGGCATTTGGATGTCAAATTGTGCTTATAAGTGCAAGCTATACCAGTTGAAAGTTGGTGTTCACAATAGAAATAGATAAAAATCTCTGGGTGTTGAACCAAGAATAATCACAGCTCTAGTTATGTTAGTTCCCTACTGCTGTCAAAATACCAACATTTTAGATTTCCACGAAGAGCCAAAAAAAAAAAAAGAGAGAAACAAAGCAAGAGATTAATGGATCATTTTAAGCATTTAAGGAGAAAGCAGCTACATCTTGGACACAGGTCATAAAACTGGCTCAAGACTGACAACAATGCATAATGACTGTGCAAAGGAATCCCCATTATCTACCTAATAGTGAGGAAAAGATAGATTAGGATGACATAATATTCACATGTGGTCTCTTGGGGATCATTTCTTAAATGAAATCTTAACATGCAATGCTGTAAAAAGATGATTGGTTGAGACACAAGGATGATTTCTTTCCAAGATATTTCAATGGTTTTAGCATGGTTGGTGACATTTTCTCCTTAGGTTGTGTACCCAGAAAATAGACAAAACTGTTGTAAATGGCATGAAAGCATAATTTAACAAAGTAAGCATCTTGCACTGTGTTCATCAGGCTTCAGTATACTTCAGGGCAAAAATACACATAATGATAAAGCTTTATGAAAGACAAAGAGAAGTGCTGAGTATAGATTTTTCCTACTGGGCCCATTCAACTTACAAGAATCAGTTACACAGCTAAGTTGTGATTTCATGGCTCAAGCTAGTCTTCATTACTCCAAATGCTATTGTTAATCCTGTGAAAGTCCTTGGTGCATTTCACCCCAGTTAAAACTGGAGAGCTTCGTATGGAGTAGTAGTGATGTGGGCACTGCAAACAATAGATTATGATATTAAGTTACAGACCCCACTCAAGAGTTATGCATGTATTAAAAAACAAAAGTGGCAGGAGACACTGTACAATCTTCCTACCCACTCTGGAGTGGCATTTGATAAAATAGCACTGAACAACAGCAAATCAGACCTAAGGTTCTGCAGCCAGTTCATTAAACACAAAAACCAAAAGGATTTAGATTTTACAGTGTGGAATAGAGGAATATAGTGAAATTTAGGAATACAGTGGGGTATTCATCCTTCCATAAAAAGGCCAATTACTTGGCCCTCAGTTGTCACAGTGTGTTGAAATGTTTAGTGAAAAGACAACTTATGCAATTGAACTATTTATTATGTTATTCCCATCTGTTTCTCCTCTTTCTAATGACTTTAAGTCTACTGACCAGCTGCCCTCATCACCTTATGACTGTGAGCCTTTAGTGATCAATATCCACCTAGTGTGACATCCTGGCTTCAGCCCAATTCAGAGTAGAAGTCTCAAAGTTAATGAGTTCTTTAAGTTTCTTGAGAAGGAGCACTGAATAGTAAAGACAGACTTCATGAGTTCCTCATGGAAAAAAATTCTCATGCACCTTTGGATGGGTTATAATACATTGCTGCCCATTGGTCATCTTACAGGTCAGAAGATCAGTAGGAAACCAAAGAAGAGATAAGGTTTTTATAAGAGAAAGCTAAAGATATTGCTGCAGCAGGTATTATAGGAGGCCTGAGGTATCTGAAGATTTTGCAGCACTGTGAATCAGCATATAAAACTGATAAATTGGGCTCCATTAATTCTATTGCTAGGAAAACATTTTTCTTAAACACAAAGAACAGCCTTCTAGGTACCTAAAAAAGTACATGGAGAGACCTCCAACATATGCTCCAGGTATATGATAACAACAAACCTATGTGGTGTGTCAAAGTGAGATGATAACATAGGGGACCAGAACTGGATGCAGTATGTATAATGCTCTGAGTCAAAGTCAGCTAATGTCAATGGGGCCCCATCTGCTGTTTTCAGCAGGCTTTGGATCAGGCTCATTGCAGACTGCTAAAGGTAAAGCAGAAGGGAGATTCTCATTCTGACTTATGCCGAGTAATTGAATACAAATATAAAGAAATATAAATAACTTCACGAAGGTCATTTGGCTAGTCAGGCTAGGAAATAAGTTTAGAAGCCTTAGGTAAAGGGTTAGACTATCAGAGAAAACAGTTAGGATATCAGACAATTATTTTATCATTATGCTTTTTTAAAAACATCAAGTAGCATTCAAAATTTATGGATTTTTAAATATATTTCTAATGGAGTAAATCAATAAGGCTTTTCAACTCTTTCTTATAACCTGATCCTGCTATTGATCTCAAAATTCCTCTCTGTCCCAGTAAAGTCATACATATAAAAGGAGCACCAGACTCAGCTGCATAGAGTTTGCCAGCTTCATGATATAAGCAAAATTAGGTACAGATCTGGGAATAGTATCTTGCAGTGCTGTTGAATAGGAGTGATGGAAGCCAGCACTCTGCTTACCAGTATGACCCACTAAATGCCCTTTGGCAAATAACATGAACATACTGGAGCCCAAGGAAAAGGGTGTCAAACTCTGGATGCCATTTCCAAGGGGAGAAAAGATATTTAGTTAAATACACATTTCCTTTTTGTTTTGACTTGGTTCTTGTCTTCTAGTAGCCAAGAGACATCTTCCAGGCTGGACACTATATTCAGCTCACTCTTGCTTATTTTTCAAAATGATCAGTTGCCTTGTTTTTACACCCACATCCTACAGATGCATCAAGAGACTCAAGGAGGTTAACAGTATAAGGCTAATTTAGCTTACTGAGAAGGATGTACTGGAGTTGCAGAATAGTTAATTTGTGCATTGATTAGGTTGTTTATATTGATAATACAGCCATTTTACCATGGAGATGCTGAAGGCAAGCCCTGAGTAAATTGTTCAAAGCCATAAAGAGAAATAATAGCAGATCTCAGCCAAGGACAACCAAAATTTCCTAGCTTCTACTCCAGTACTCCAGTCACACACATCTTTAAATGTATAATAGTAGACTTTGGGCACAGGTTACAACAAGGAAATTCAAGTATATATTACTAGCAGAGCTTCAGTTTCTATCCTCAGAGGAATAGAAAATTGCCCACTCCTCAGAGAAAGTAAAGGTCTTTCTGCTCTGGCATATTAAAATACCATTTTCCACAGATATAGAAAGGTCCCACTTTCTTAGCGGACATAGATGGAACTAGGCCAAGTTTGGCATCCCACATAGTAGATTCATAATTATATTTAGGATGAGCTTGACCATTTCCCTCCAATTTATAAATAGAAAACTAAAAAGTGACATGCATTGGAAGGAAAGCTCTAGCAGGTCTAGGACAAGAACATGAGCAGTGCTGCTTCTGTTTTATCTCCCTTTTTCCCCCCCTACCTGTTCATTTCTGTTTTATTACAGTAATATTAAAGATTTAACATCATAGCTTTGCCTCACACAAGCAGTCCCTTTGCAAGCAAAAGTCTCTCATGAATTTAGTGAAATTAATGTTGCTATATGGTGGGATTTTTAAAAAGGGCCCCAGGTGGAAACTGCTGCTTGCTGAAGTTGCTCTAGTTCCACTGAAGGAAATTAAGTAATTTGCCTTTTTACTAAAGACCACGAAGTTAGCATATGGTTACTTAAAAGCTACACTGCTACTTTGTTTCCAGCAGCTTTGCACAAAACTTAACTCTTAATATAAGGTGGATGCTGAAAAACAACATTTTTCACTTAATATCACAGATTTTAAACATTTACTCTAAGACATGCACACAAAAGCTACTGCTCTGCTGTCTAGGGTTATACTGCAGTGTGGCTCTAGAAATTTTAGGAAATGAGACATTAGGATCACTTCAACATATACCTCTTGGTAAAGCCATCCTATTTCTGTTAAAAAAAAAAAAAAAAAAAAAAGCCTTGTTTTCTCCCTGATAGATGTGCAGGCATGCCTCACTAACAATTACTGAGGGTCACAGGCAAACAATTTCTACACCTACTGTACATAATAATTGTCATGAGAAATTATCTTCACATCCTTCCAAGCTTCCCATTTGCAAACAATGATCTGTATGATATTACCACCTCTATAGCTTACAGTGCATACACATTAGTCTGGTATACACACAGCACAACTTTCCAACAGAAGTCAGCATTGATCCTCAAAAGTTTAATCCACACTTCATAGCTGGGAATAAAATGTTCGACATGTTTTTATCAACAAAATAGTCATTTTCAGTGCCTCTGGCTGCATATTATTCCTGACTAAGTGGACATGCTGCAAACCTCCTACATTCTAACATATGGCTTTCTGGTGTGCTTCAGAAGGATAAATTAAGCAGTCATAAGCATTAATACTCTATAGTCCTAAATCAAGAAGATTTTGGAGTATTATATCTTATAATATGGTTGCTTCAAGAGATATCTCTTTAAAAACAGAATATTTTTACATTTGGAATTAAGTATTATTTTATCCCCATTTCTCATAATCCTTTAATATGGCAGATGTGCACCTGATCATGCTGTTTCCCATGCAGCAGAGCATGTTTGTGTGCTGCTAAGTGTTAATGTGCTTCTTAAATATGATCCTGTTTTTCCAAGTTGCCCCTCTTTCTCTATGCATGCTGTAAGAACATTTTAAATGAAATAAAATATACTTTCAGATATGTAGACTATATGTAAGAAACCTCTTTCTCTTTGGATTAAACTTTTAAATAATAGACTGCTTTATTAAACATACCCTGCCATGCTTGCTCACATACACTCACACAGAGCTAAGTATTGCCTTTTGCTTCAAATATCCTGTGGCCTCTATAGTCCTTTAATGCTTAAGGCAAAAATGCTAAAATACTGAAAACAGGTGTATCTTGACCCTCAGAAGATCCGATAGGATCTGACTGGATCAAAGGCCAAGGTCACTTGAGTCATAAGATTGGCTGAGTGATATTATTTTTGTCATGGTTCCAAACTGTTAAGAGGTAGGACTCTGAATCTGGCACATGAGAATCAAATGATATGATAGTCTAGTTATTAAATATGACAGATATAAAAAGCTGTAGGTTGCACAGCCACTCTGTGATTAGTACACTATATTTTACAATGTCACTGTTCTGAATGTTGTAATGCTTCCAAGACTCTTTCAAGAACTAAGGCTTTTGAATTTAAAAGACAATAAAAGAAGATGCAGATGAAATCTAGTAACAACCCTGTAAGATTGCATAGCTTATTTTTCCAAAAGGTATTCTAGTTCAATTCAACTGTAAAACTAGTTCTCTACTCCCACTTTTTCTTTAGGACTATTTTTTAATTTGTTTTATTTTAAACAGATAGCATAAATAGTATAAAAACAGTAATAGTATAAAACATTAGAAAAAAAGCAAGAAAAGTTAGATCTATCCACACATTTTCATTTTGTTTGCATGTAAATGCAGTGATTTAAATCTAAGCCTATTCCCCAACAGGAAACCTATCCTGAGGATTAGGGTGGAACCCCACCAACAATGAGAATGCCCATCTCACCCATGAGTATCTTAAACATCATCTTTTTGATGTAATCAAAAGTAATGTTTAGCATGGCATATCAGTAACTTACACAGTCTATCGGTTCATGCATCTGTAAACCAGGTAGACAATTATTTCTCTCCCTGCTGTTCTGCAAATGTTTTTAAAATGCTTTGAGATCCACTGATGAAAGACATGCTAGTTGCATTTAGTATCATTGACATGGGCATCTTGAGTGCCTACTAACATTTTCAAAATGTATCCTTTTTTCTTCAGTAGAAGGCCTAAAACCTAATTAAATGGGAGGATTTTTGTGGGCTGATAAAGCATAAGTTAGCAAAAAACCCATCAAGGAGTTCAAGGGGAAAAAATAAAATGCAATCAGGTAATCTTGCAATCAGCAGATAAAAAGCTAAATAGAAACATATTACATAGCCTGTAACTATAATACACTAGCATTGTGTTGTTTTTGAGATGTAACTGCTGCATAAAATCACAAAGAGAAAAATCATGAAAGACACACTGAAAAACAAGAAAGAAATGGAGAACTTGCACATAAAAATAGAGATTTTCTATTCTTTCTTCAGAGAAGGGATGGTTGCTTGTTAGAGATCATAAACATGATCATATTCAGACATGCCTGAACAGGCAACATTTGCTACCATACTTTAGAGCAGAGCTGGAAAGAATGACTGTTTCTGTTTTGAGCAGAAGTGGGCCCCCAGTCTCTAAGAATGGGCATGATGTATAATAGATACCTGTCTGATATAATTAATTATATTTTTCCTAAATTTAACATTGCCTGAAGGGTAAAATCATTTTGCTTGGTGAAATCCCTCATGCCACACAAAGTCTGTGCACAAGCCAGATTTAATTGCTGTGATAAAACCACAAGACCGACCAGGTTTGCATTAAATCTATAACCACATCTAGTGAAGAATAGCTTTAATCACCTTTGAAATGGTGACCACAAGATAATTAAAGGGAAAGTGTTCTCATTAGTAATTATCCAGGAATATCAAATCTCAGTTTATCATGAAGTCCAATTTAAAATGGCTTGGCATGGTTTAAATATTTTCTTCTATTTTTGAGGTTATGAATCTTGAATTTCTTCTATCAGGGTGGGAAAAAATTTAAGTTTGCCCTGTGCATTTTCACAACCCACTGTCATGCTTCATTTCCTGGGTCAGCACTAGTCAGAGTAAAGGTATCAGGTAACAACACTGACTTTTCACTGACACCTTTGCTGTTTGCATGTTCAGGAGAAATTGAAATCCTCACTAGCATTAATGCTGATGTTGCTCTGAGATGTATCTATATCTGTATTTTCTTGCTCTACTAGTAAATCCACCTTTTTGACTGGTGTTTGTTCTTTCCTCATCATAACAACTATTTGGTGTCTCACATATATGCTTTCAGTGAGAAAGAGCCCAAACTTAATTAAGCAATAACTTGCTTTATTTGCATTTGTAGACCAGGAGTGCAAGGGAGATTTTTCAAAAAGCATGCAAGACCACTGCTTCAGAATTAAAGCATAACACTTAACACCAGGCTTTGAAGAGTCATCTGCCTTGTGAATGGACCCTAATGAAAGACCCAGGCAGACAGCAAATTCTCCTGCTGCTCACATCGTTTCCTCATCTGACTTGTATAACAAACCTAATAAGACACACCACATCTCATTAGACTTAGCATTTGCTTGCATGCAAATAAAATGAACTCAGAAGATTATATATAACAACATCAGAGAGCCATAACAGTACAGCTTGGTATGTACAGCAGTGTAAACCAGATTCCCCTACCAGAACTTACTTCCCTTTGCACACTTACTGTTTTCCTCCTCCTTTCCTCTAAGCACACCTTAAATAGGCCAGGAAGGGAGATTCTACTCTGGTCTCAACTACTGCCTATGAAATTTCAGACAGCTTGATTTCCAGCTTGGCAAAGTTTGGTGGGGGTCACTTTCAATATTAGGCTTATAATAAAAGACTTATTGTAACCTTATCTAGGTTGTGTGGAAAAGATCAACTTCACTCAATCATTAAAAAAAGAGAGCAGAACACTTCTTTTCTTTCTTTAAATGTAATTTAGTTTTCCTTTCCCTCAAGTCTCATTGTGGGTTCACTGAGCTATGCTCCCCTTCAGGCAGAAATGGAAACCAGAGGAGTTGCATTCTTTCAGTCCGTTGCTGACAACAAGTGTGGCTGCATCAAGCTAAGCAGCTAAAGCCTTGCCCATTACTCTGTAGTGCAGCTGTGCAGACCTTAGCTGTTTTGGATCACAGTGCTTATATACAGACTTTCCTGAGATTTCAGGAAGTTTGTTGCTGCTGAATTGCACTGAGGCAAATATTCTCCAAACTTAACAAAAAAAAATCAGTGAAAAGCCTTGCATTTGGATGTTTTTGTGTTGAAATTGGATGATATTGTGCCATACAGAATAAAAGACTTACCTGAACCTGGGCCCAGGTTTGCTTTGAAATGTTCATGAACCATAACAAAACTTTCAACTGATATAAAGTGAGATTCAAGTTTGTAAAGAAACCAGACCATTTTACATGGATTCAGGTTTCATAATGCAGGTCTCTTGCAGCTGTAGTCTCAAAGGAACATATTCATATCTCAAGATAGGATTTACATACTGTATATAACTCCCCACATAGCCAGGCAAGATTATTGCTTTCTTATATAGCCGTAAATCCTAGAGCTTTATGTTATGTCAAGGGAATGGATAATCAGCTCACTAAGGGCCAAATCCTACCCTCTGAACAGGCATGTCAGGACCCAAGAGGTAAAAAAACACTGCTCTTTGAGGCAAAAGATTAGCAAGGCACAGCCTCCACTGTTGCACCAAAAATGCTCAGTTCATACCCAAGCACTAAGGTTTCTGAGCAAGTATTCTGTCAGCCCTAATAACCAGAGGCAGAACAGCACAGCACTCAGCAGCCCTTCACCAAGCAGATCAGGACCTCAGTGCATCCCATCAGACAGGCGCTGATAGTTCCTCATTTCCCTAGAAGCAGTCCCTGCAACTCAGAACTGCAGCATAGTAGCCAGCTACTATGGGTAATGTTCAACTAGTCAGGATAAGCAGAAAATCTCAGGTTCTAGACTCCAATGTTACCCTTTAGCATTTTAAAAGGTGAAAGTAAAATATATAGACCTGCATTTTTTTTTTGTTGGTGCAATTTGCCTAACAGCCTGAAGATCCCCATCCTCTGCATCCCCTATCACAGGGATATAACATAGCACCTTCCTGTTGTCTGCACAGTCCCCCTGATCAGGGGTCTCTTCTATCTTGACCACATGTGGATGCTCTGAGGGGTTAGCAGCCACTGACACACCAAAACAGGCAAGACAATCTCAGCATGTTATAACAAATAGCATTCTAGAAAGAAAGAGTCTTGAAGAATGCCCTGTTTTTACAGGCCAAGAACAAACACAAAGAAAGTTCCCTCCTCAGCAGAAGCTCCAGCACAGGAATAAGTTGGTCCCCTGCAGCCTAAGCCTTACTCACATCAGGCAAGCAGCAGAGAGCAGGACATGGCCTTGTTCTGAGCTGATCTCTACCACTGGACCCAGCTTCCTTCCTCTCTCACTCTCCCTGCCAAGCCAAAGCTCCTGCAACACACCCCTTTTATGCAGTGCATGGAGGGGTGTGGATAGGAAGCAATTAACTCCCCACAGCTGGCCTAATTCCTACAGGATGGAGAGACAACTGTGGTCCTTCTCTGGACGGTTTAAGGATTAACCCCTTCTTCCTCAGGGCCATTTGGGCCCTGGCACGTGCAGATTTTAGGTACAGCTCTGTGTATATCTGAGACTTGACTTTCAGCAGCAGCCCCTGTCTGAATGACAAAGGGCTATCTGTCTTTAAACAAAACATAATATCAGTAACAGATTAAAAGCAAAGTTATATGTTTACATTCATTATTGTAGATGTGGTCCAAGCAAATATAATCAAGTCCTTCAGAGATTATCCAAAAGCATAGGGAAGGAAATCAGAACCGTACAGTAAAATATTTTGTCATTCATGCAAGTGATTAATATATAATTGAATGACAATACTACAAATAATAATACATGGCACTTATATAGCACCTGCCATCTGAAGATCTCAGCACTTTGCAAACAGCCACAAAATCTCACACATGCGAGCAACATGGCTTATGATCTTTTTGGCCTAACCTTTCAAAACTTTACATGCCATATGAGCATGTTAAAACCAGGAAATGAATATGCCTGTGACTTCACAGAATTAGACATGCTTTCAGGTCTAAATCTGGTGCAAATATGTGCCCACCCTATGTGAATCTGGCCACAGAGTGTTTGCAGTTAAGATATTATTGGAGAAAGGTATATGTGTGTGTGTATGTGTGTGTGAGTGTGTGTACGTATGTGTGCATGTGTGCATATATATTTA
This sequence comes from Tinamus guttatus, assembly GCF_059628265.1. Lineage (NCBI taxonomy): Eukaryota > Metazoa > Chordata > Aves > Tinamiformes > Tinamidae > Tinamus > Tinamus guttatus. The sequence continues at coordinate 9,702,804 of NW_028288582.1, read as the reverse complement.
ATTGTTATAAGAATTTTCATTCATTTAGGGTCTGCCTTGGTTCAAGGAAAGGGAAAGGACATAGAAGAAGCCAGAAGTCATGCCAGAAGTCAGCTCTGACTTCTTCTGCCTGAGACGGAAAAAAATGTCCCAAAATGGTATAGCTCTCAAAATGGAGTTCCTGAGGGGAAAAAAAAAAAAAAAAAAAACAAAAAGGGAGTTTGGCCAGGTTAGATAGATTTATCAATTTTCTCTAGATGCAGTCTATACCACAGGTGCTCACATCAAGTTCAGCCAGATGCAAAATCTAGATCAGAAGTTAAATTTCCTCCTGCAGTTATGCTGGCAAAGGCACTCGGTGCTAAGAACCCCACACATGTACACCTGATTGAGGTCTGTGAGGAGTGGTGGGTGAATGATGAAGGTCCATAAAGTAAGGACTAACAGATTCAATCCACATGCTTGGCAGATATATTAAAATATGCAGATTGTCATTATGTGCTGGATCTGGAGAATGCAATGGCAAGTCCTGTCCAGAGCACTGGGAATTAAATGGGTCAGAAGCTGGCCCAGTTTCTAATATGGCCTTAAAAATGTGACTAAAAAAGAACAGTGGTGGCTTATGGACATGGCAGCAGCTTTGAGAACTGGAAGGTTGGAATCTGTCTGCAGTGTGGCCAGTCAACTGCACGGTGTCACCTCAGTTAAATAATTTCTCCTCATATTGCTGCCTTTTTTATCCATTTCTGTGTAACTCTCTCTGCCTTTTAAAATCAAGATGTGATTTTTTTAAGGCATTATTTAGTTACACTGAAAGTTAGTTCATAATGATCTAGCAGTCTTGTGATAAAAGGAAACCCTGATAGGGGAACACAATGGTCTCCATTAATCTCTTATTTTTTCATAGCATGACTAGCATTACTGGAAATCATCCCAGAAGGGGCCTCAAGAAAATACCGTATATCAAATTTACTTTAATATCAATATTGTAAAGTATTCCTGAGAAGAGTCTTCCTTCCTTCCTTCCTTCCTTCCTTCCTTCCTTCCTTCCTTCCTTCCTTCCTTCCTTCCTTCCTTCCTCCCTCCCTCCCTCCCTCCTTCCCTTCCTTGCTTATCAGAACATCTCTCTTCTCAAGATATTTCATTCTCTCCACCTTAAAATCCTAAATGAAGAATATTTCTGAGACATCTATTTCTCAAAGTTACCTTATCAAATCAGGGGCCATAAATAAAACCATGTGAACCAGGTGAACACTCACACACAAGGAATAACTTAAAGCAAATAATTACAGTGTTCCAATTACAGATAATTCGTAGGGTACAGTTTGTTCAAAAAAAATCAGCAGACAATTACAAATAATGAACTAATTTGGGAAATCACAATCAGCTTGTATGTGTAGAGCTGAATCTGCAGGATGAACTGTTATGAAGAGTTTGACCAGCTCTACTATTTACTTCGTAAAGTAACTAAATCCAAAGGTCACACTGTGCAAACCACTGCAGAAAGAAAGTATTTACATACTATCTATGTCTGAATCATGCAATAAAAGATGTAGAAGAAGCACAGCTAAAAAGGTATGTTAATCACCCTGGAAATCATAATGGAAAATTAACATGCAATAGATCTAAAATGTCAAGCAAATAAATGTTGACGTGATTAAACTGGGCCAGAAAAGCCTTGGTCATCATCCACCTTCCCACCATTTGCCTCACAACTGGGGGAATGGAACCCTTGCTGCAGAGCATAGACCAGAATTTCAAAGTCATTTCTCTTACATGTGCATATATACATTCAAATTCCTATCCAGTAGAGATGGACTGAGGTTACAAAGTTCATACTAGTATTTGATGGTGTGTGACGTGTTTTCAGTAATTATGCAAAATCTGTGAGCCGCTGACTTGAAATTTTGGAACAAATGAGAAAAAAAAAGAGTAAAAATGCATTTATCAGTAATTCCATTATAGTTTTGGTGCTTCCTGAAGACAAAGCAGGTAATGGAGAAGAAAACACATAAACTGGAAAGAACTCAGATAAAACCCTCTGCTCTAAGCTAACCTCCACTTGCTGGGTTCTGAGCACTTCTTTTGAACAAACTTAATTTGATTCTTCTTAATTATAGGCTTTCAAAGTACACCTTGTATGTGAGGACATTCAGTTCTGGCCTAGATTTGGCCGTGTTTTAGACCAGGGGATATTTATTAGACAGCTTTGTGGTTCTAAACACATTTACAGTGTTCAACAGCTTTAAAGAAGGAATTTCTCATGAACAATATCTTCTCTTACAATCCCTGTTACAGACTCTGTTTATAATCCCTTGTGGAAAAATATTGTTAAGGCAGTACTGAAGAAAGAAGGTTAAAATGCATGCAGGTTATTCTGGTAAAGTCAAGAAATTATAGTCCCACTTGTGCCTCATTTTCTTTGTTTTCTTGTTTTTTTTTTTTTTTTTTTTTTCTGTGTCAGAACCAGGTCCAAATAAAACTGAATGAGGATTTAAGGATTTGTCACTTTGAGATCTGTCCCCTTTAATAGTGTTATTCTTACTGTGCCAGAATGTTATGGAGTTTCGTTCTTTTCTCTTTTTGAATGTTGGCCATGCCTTTACTCTGGACACTCTGTGCCATGAATCTGGTATGCAGGTTGCAGAAGGGTACCAAATTTGGTCTTGACCAAACAAGTGAATTTCCTAAGCATCCCATATCCTGAGCGTTTCTAAGCAAATCTTTTGCCTCACGAAACCGTATGGCACTGGAACACTCAGTAGAAATGCAGGCAGTAGAAAAATCCAGAGTGAAGCTACAGACACCATTTAAAAACTAAAGATGTCTCGCCACTCTGACCAGAAAGTCTCCACAAACCACTAATAAATGTACTCCAGACCACAGTTGGGGAATGGCTAAGATAGACAAATCATTTAATAACCAAAACATGTTCTTCATTCACAGTGCTGTCTTTAAAGGGGAATGGAAGAAGAACACAGTGTTTGCAAAGCATTTCCTTTAGGCCATACAATCCTTACTTTTCATTTAAAATCCATTTCACTTGCCCAAAAAAACTTTTCCTTCTCATTTCACTGCTATGTACTTTGCTGGGAGCCAGCTGGTCACAACTTTCTATCCAAGAGGTAGCTGCTTTTCACTGGTTCTTTATTTTGTTGCAAAGTGCTTAGGGATTTACAAGATGGAAGACACTATAAATGTAAGAAAGTTTGGAGCTCATTAAAGTTATTATGAAACATCCATTTTGCATCCTTTCACAGCCAATTTACCACTGAAGTCATCAAGATGTTATCCATCCTTTCAACCATCATCAGATTCACGTAAATGACATTATCCAGTCCCAAAATCTTGCACAATTTGGATGAACAAGCCCTACATCCAAATAATCCCCTTTGCATATTGCAAAGAATGCGGAGCATGAACTATTCCTACACACAAATCTAATTATACCTATCCATATTCACAACCTCTACTTCTGTGTACTTCTTGAAGGTAGGAAATCCTGAATGAAAAGGGGATCTCATTTACAGTTCAGAACATCATAGATAAAACAATCATTAGAGCACATATGCAAAATCTTCATCAGACTCGATTAGTCCAAATGGTCCAGCAAGGAAACAAAGAAGTTAACTAATTCATTGTGTGAGTAGCCTGGTCATTAACAGCTCTACAGAAAGAGAGGGCAGCTTAAGTAAAACATTATTGCTGAAGTGAAAAAGAAAAAAAAAACCCACAATTATGACATTCAATTATTCTATTAAGTGAAATTAACTATTCTTCTTGTTCTTTGAAAAGAGCAAGATAAAGCGCAGGATCCAAATAATTAGGTCAGCAGCAATGAATTCTGAAGAAAAGCTGTCTAGACTTCTATTTTCGTTTTCCAATTTGAGTGGTTGGGTTTTGTGTGCCGATGTGTGTTTGCTCCTTTGAATTCTCAGGGTGGTCACGTTAATAAGTTTGCCCCGGCAGGTAGAGCGAAGCCTGGATCAAGGTGTGGCATTCCCGCTTTGATGTCAGCTGTCACGCTCCGCTGCCTCTGGATCTCCTTGGCTGCCATCAAGTCTGTTGTCGTGGGAGACCAAGTAAACCAGAGCCATTCTGCTGCTTGGCACAAGTCGAAGGGGAGTTAGGTCAGATATCTTTTATGCTGTGAGGTATTCTGGTCCTCACCAGGTAAATATACAAAAAGAGCCCAGCTCGTAACAAACTTTTAAAGCAAAAGGCATTGATTCTCCCTGGGCTTTTAACAGAGACTGCGGTATGTTAGTGCAATAGCAATTATTGAGGTCTGTTTGTAAAAGGTCTTGTAAAGGGGAACGATACAAAGGAAAGGAAATGGTGGACTAAGATAAATAGTGATTTGGCATTTATTTAAAGAGTAAGAACACAGTTCACAGAAAGCTTTGGGGCTGGAATAAGGTTTTCTTCAAGTGTGAATTTGCTGGACATTGAGCAAAAGGAAATAAATAGAACACTTAAAAAACAGTATTTTTCCCACTTTTCCTGCTCCTACAAACGCTAGTAACTAATAGCAGCTGTCTGCAAAGCAAGACACAAAATGGAATAAGAAATTTAACTGGGAGAAACCAATACGTTATACCCAAGAATCTAAGCTTTTTCTTGGGCACAGGGAGGTCTGTTTCTAAAAGGAGCTCAGCAGGTACACTCTATTATTTATTAGTGTGACTAATGCGAGGAACTCCCATGGTTCACACAGGGAAGTTCTTCCCTGCTTATCTTAACATTCTGTAGCATAAAACCTTTCATTCATGTTGTCCTCAAATGTCAAATATGTTTTCATTTGAATAGGAGGGTAGAAACAAAGTGGACCGTTTCTAGAAGCTGAATCATCTCACTATATGGCTGAAATGATGCTATGACATAAACTAACTATAAATACTCCGGGTAGCACAGAACCTGCTTTTTTGTTTATTTGTTTTTGTTTTCTTTTCTTTTCTTAAGAAAAAAAAAAAAGCATGTTAATAGAAAATTTAAAAGCTTCTATTGTATCAAAGGCTCTATCTAATGATCTTTTGTTTTCACACTTTACCTGGCTGACAAATGATCTCAAACACATGGACAATTTGGAGCAAGAACTGATTGAATACAGGAGCTCTGAATTTGGCCCATTTCATGATAAACAAAATGAGAGTAAGAAAATGAAAAAAAAAAAAAAGGTGTTAGCCTCAAGCTTTTCTAAAATCAAATATCAGATACTCGTGCACTTATTCTTGTCCTTTCAAATTGTCTCCTTGAGAGAAAGATACAACTAAGGTCAAAAACATCTTTTTAAGCCCACCTTAACTTGCAATTCACAGAATCACAGAATGGTTAAGGTTGAAAGAGGCCTCTGGAGGTCATCTAGTTCAACCCCTCTGCTCAAGCAGGGTCAGCTGCAACAGGTTGTGCAGGACCTTGTCCAGACCACTTTAAAAAAAAAAAGAATTAGGCTTAAAGGCTAGCAGATTTAGTCAATAACTTCTAAGGGTTTGCAGAGAAATAAGAACAACAACATAAAATCCAAACAAGATGAATTACTGGAAATCATATTGCTGTATTTTTTTTTCACAGCATAATGAACAATACCACTGTCGTCACAATAAACCCTAGAATTTGAAAACAAGACTTAAAACACTGCAAACACAAGTGGATTTATTAATAACTTGTGAGGCTAAATATGGTGATCTAAGGAACTGTTCCACTGCCTAACCACAAAGTCCTGGTGACAGATACTCCCTCGTTTCACTGATGTGATACCTCACATGCCTTCCCCTGGACCCTATGATTTTATGGTCTCCTACTCCCTGGCCCATGCATCCTGAACCCTCACTTACTAATTAGTAAATGGCACTGGCCTAAGTGGACCAGAAAAATGTCTCTGCACTAGCTACTGCATCCCTGTTGTGGTGCAGCAAATACTGGGTTTCCAAACCTCAGAGAGGTATGGACACACACATGGAAAAAAAAAATAAAAAAAATAAAAAAAGGAAAAAGAGAGAGAGAGACTTGAGAGAGTGAGAATTAATCAATTTCCCAAGAACTACAATGAAGATATCTGAAAAAAAAATACTCACTAGGAAAAGTCTTAAAATACACTTTTGAAAAGACAATTAACATTCAGAAGTTTAGGCAAGAATAAAACAGACCACTGACTTAGGAAGAGCAACCAAATTTGTGGCAAATGATCCCAAACTTCAGTGTATGCAGAGAAGACATTACAGAGCTTCAAACTTCACTGCAACACCAGTTTATTCATTTGTTATTTGATGCATATTTGGGGTAAAATGTCAGGATCTGTTAGGCCAGGCTCAATCACAAGAGCTATAGAGTTATCGCTGTGGTCAGCTCAGTTCCTGGAGGCCATAAGTAATTTTATATTTACTTCTCTCCTTTAATTTTTTCCATATAGGCTCTAAGTGCTCATTATTTTATCAATGTTAACAATGGAACATATGAGTAAAATTTCCAGAGGCATCTAAATGACTTTAGGACAATAAATCCCATTGGCTTTGGATTCTAAGTCAATTAAATGCATTTGAAAATTTTACCTTTTATCTGCATGTTTCATTATTCAGATTTATTAACCAATCATTCAGGAAGGAAGGGGCCAGAGCAAAAGGATCCCCAAAGAGTAAAATTTACAACACTGCAGTGTACCCTCACCAACTGCTGAAGTTTAATTCTCTAATTTAATTCGTTAATTAAAGAATATGCTAACAGGCTGAAAAACTCAGGCAAAGGTTTCTCTCTGAGCTCTCTCCATCTTGAGAACCTAATTCCTATCAAAACACACATATCAAGCATAAAAGCTTTGAAATTCTTTTCAGATCATAGCATCCGTTAGTACAGGACAACTCTTCCCTATTGAATATACTATTTCACCCGACTTTCCTAGGAAATTGGATTTTAAGAGTTTGCAATTCTCATCAGTTCTCTGGACTCCATTGTCAGCATGTTCATTCCAAATATTCCATCCTGGTCTTCCCTCTTTTAATATCATTTATTTTACTTGATCTCTACGTCCTAGTCCTACTTTAAAAAATTCCTCTCCGTTTTTGTGAAGACTGAGCCAAATGGACACCAAATGGACAAAAAGCCTGAAGGACTCAAAAAGCATCTCTGCAGATTGAAATGTTTGTTTTTTCACTGTAATTCCTTTTTTTCCGTACTGCTGACATCTCTGCAGGTAGCTTTTTTGCCTCTGGGCAACAGGGTCATAGGTTCATGCTACAGCAAAGTTGGAAAGGCTGGAGAACTTCCTTTCCTCATGGTCCAACACTGCATGTGTGCTATGCACTGTATTTCTCCACTATTCCCATCTGCTTCATAAACATTTAATAGCCCACAACTGTGTTGAAAAGCTGATAAATCCTGACACATTGGCCCATTTTCTCACTTAAGCCTACGGTACGAAATAGTATATGGCCTTCTCAGCAGGAGAACATATTCAGGTCCCATCCTTATTTTTAAAATATGTTTTCAATATAAACTCTTTCAGATTCAGAAATCTTACAGCAACTATTGACCTCACACTCGTGATAAAAAAAGAAATCAAACCCCCAAACAGCACTGGGATTATTGCCCTGTGAATATTTCTGTCTATTTACAGTAGATCAGAATTAGTAAGAGAGATAGAATGGAGGTTTTATATCATCAATTTAACATTAATTACCTAAATCTCTTTGAGGACATGTAACAAAAAGCCCCCGACATTTGTGTCACGAAGATTATTATAACATATTGCCAAGTCATAGCATTGCTGCACTGGTAGATAGAATTCAAATTCAAATCCAGGCTAAAGATGCTCCAGCTGTCACCCTTGCCCAGCAAAGCCCTCTTAGGTTCAAAAGTTAGCCGTTCTCCTGCCTGCCTGCACCAAATCAGTTCCTGATCCCTAGAGATTACTAATCCTGACTTCTCTGCACATAGTTGACAGGAAGAATAAAGCTATTGTGCCTTCCTAATAATTCAGGCTAATCACATATTTATAAAAGAAAATTAGGAACAAGTGATTAACTCCTTCCAGTTCAGCTACTGATAGTATAGAGTTAATAAAGGAGCAGCTGGAATAGCTTTAAAATGTGTTTAAATTTTAACACATTGTTATAAAATTATAAATGTTTAAAAAACTAAGTTTAGGATTAGCTGCCCAGTCACTCACCACTGTCACCAAGGAAACATGGAACATGGCTGACAGAGGCTTTTTGGACATATGCACTCAACCTGAAATCAGGAGATAATTCACAGCCGTGCCAGTTCGGATGTCCACCCCTTCTGAATGCAAAGGAAGAAGCAGGCATTTGAAATAGAAAATTCATGTATCCAGGATATGACTGGAATCACTACAATATAGGACAGACTGTCATTCTTATTTTTAAATGTACCATAATGCTGAGTTCCCTCGAGTGATTCCATACCCCAGTGTGTTGGATGCTGTACAACACAACGAATTGATGCTGGCTGCTCTTTAGTGTTTGCAGCGATGGTAGTTTGGTATTAAGAGTGTCAGTAGACTTCAAAAAGGAAAGAAACCAGAAAAGCCTCAGCAAAGCAGAACCAGCTCAGTTGCCCCAGCACATCATGGGTTTAGGCAAGAGCTGTTCCTCTGTCCTGATATTCTTGGTATTTCCTGGGTCTCCCACAGAAAGTGTTGACTCACTCTTGACTTTCTTGAGTTCCTAATCTAGGAGATACTGAGCAGTGCGTGGTGTCCTCAGTATGTAACAAAGTCACAGTCACACAGCACCGTTCAAGAAAAAAAATCAGTATATCAGCAATTGGGTCCCATGGCACATAAGGTCTTCGAGGAACAGAGCAGGAAATGGTATATTTAAAGAATGCAATATGCTGGAAGAAGATGAATTACCGAATCCACCCTCATATTGTCCTGTCCCCAACAGCAAGCAATTTAAAACAGTGTCTTCTCTGCAGTAACACCTTTAAAAATAAAGTGATATGCATATTTTTGTTGTTGAAAATCTTTACTTTTATCAGGCACCAGACACCATGAATATTGTCAAAAACTAGTAACTTTTGGATTCTTCTCCATATACGGACAATCTGTTCAGGCATCTAGGAAGGGAATGGTGAAAGCTTTACTAATGCATGGAACATTAAACTCTGTCTAAAATAAAATGAAAACATAATATTTTTATGGAGATGCAGCTACCTTTCAGTCACTACCTTCCGTTTGTTGCAACTACATATTTACTTCAACCTTGAAACTGTTATTTAGAAGAGCAAAAAAAAAGTGAGATAGACTGACAAAAAGGATGAATGTCAGGATTACAAAGAGCCCAGTTCTACACCAGCAATTCTGCTGGTACGAGGGGAGAGTTGAGGCTGCGCATACAAGCACAGGTACCTAGAGGCAAAGGTAAGGTGTTTTCATGGGATAAAAGAACTGCAGGTTCAAATCCTTGCTCTGCCTCAAATGTGTCTTTCAGAATCAATATTTAATAACTCTTAGTTCAAACCGATTCAGAGCAGGGACCTGAACATAATCTTCCATATCCAACAAAATTTTCAAAAACTCTCCATTTCATATTGGATGAACGGAAATATCAAGGACAAAAAAAGTCCTGAAAATTTTGTTTTCAATTCAGCTTCATTTCTGACAAAGATTTGCAGAGTCCTGTTCCATCTCTTTGCATGTTTAGCCAGATTTATAGCACTTTTACAGTAGAGAATAGAAATGAACAGGAGGCTCTGAGATGCTGCAGATGAATGAGGCTATGTTTAAACCAGGAAAAACAGTGTATTTGTAGCTAACATTAAGATGATAGTGAAACAGGTACCTCTCTAATGCATTTGGAGGTATACCTCATTTGTTTATATTGACGAGCTAATGGGTTAAAAAAGTTAAGCACTGTATTTGCCTCTCATTCTAACAATGCCTGAATAAAGGATTGTTTCCTTTATTTTTTTTTTTCAGTCATCCTCACCCCGGAAGACTGTGAATTTGTGACTGAATGTTTTTCTTCTAGTCCCTCTCTCTCTTCTTTTATATGATTCATGCTGAGTGCTTATCACCCATTGAGTTGTTCGGCATGGGCATGTCCAAAGAAAGTAAAAGAGATTCAAAAAAAATTGCTAAAAACACTTACAATGACCTCTTAGTATGAATGAGCAGGAGAAGAAAATGAGAGTTGAGATTAAAAGCTCTTGTTTACAAACATTTATCTTTAATTATTAACTATTTATGGAGGAAAATAGCCACAGATACATGATTGGCAAATTGGCTTTTGTTTAAATAATATGTCTGAAGTTTGACTGAGCACAGAAGTTCATCTTTAAATAAACAAATGGTACCATAGTGTTATAGTCATTAAACATAAACAGCAGTGGTCATGGTGCCCTTCATATTAAAGTTGTGCAGAAACATTTGAGTTTCCTTAAGCAACTTCAGCAAACTGCAAAGAGGTTCACATCACGGAAAGTCACTGAAATACATTATGTTTACAGTCTTTGCTTTCCTTACTTCTTTTCAGTCGGTAGCTGAGCTTGTGTTGAACTGAGTTTGCTGGGAATGGAAATAAAGACACAGGTGCTTACACTGGCAGCACAAATAGGCAACCTGGTCTCTCTCTCCAAATACTTCAGCTTTCAGTGTTTATTGCAGATTCTTACTTAACATCCCTTGGATGAGATGCCAGAAGACAACAACAGAAACAGACCGGTGAGAAGACCATTCTGTTTGGCTGATCTGATGGGTTTGATCATGTTAAATTGAGTGTGAACCACTAACCTTTAAAGTCTTTCTGTCCTGAAAAGGTATCAGAAAACCTATTAAACCTATTAAAGGTGGTAGAAATAAAGAGCTACCGGGACAAGCAAGGCAGCATCTGTCACTAGACTCTGCTTACCCACGTGTAGAATACTCAAGATCCATGGTAGGCAACAGGTTCGACCTGTCATTCTTGTATACTTTGTGAAGTAAGAAATAAAAGTGAGAGGCTACCACTGTAGAATTACCTACCTGTTTATGCTCGTGGCACTTTGCTTTTGGTAATGGCAAAAGATTTGTAGATACAAAAACATAGGGAAACAGATCTTAGACATTTTAAAAACTCATCGGATCACACTGTGAACAGTAGAGTCTGCTATGGAAAGCATTTTTAGCTTGGGGAATGCAGATGAGAAAACATAGGGATAGAGCAATTAAAAGTCTTGATTCCCTCCCTCCCACCTCCAGCATATGGCAGGGAATTGGACCAGAATCAAGCAATGTCTTAACTCAGTGGAGTCTGACTTATGACCTCTAAGACAATGGAGTCACAAGCTATCCTGAGACTTGATTGAGAAGCCACTTCAACATTTCCATAAGTCATTCTGCCATTGCAGATCTGTCACAATTTTGTCATAAAGTTTGCAGAATTCTGTTGACATTGTGTCATCTCAATAAATGCAAAGGGAAAAAAAATGAGTCGGGGCAGGTGCGAGCACAGATTTCAAGTCTAATGCGTGGGCTGCTGCATGTCTTCTGACATAATCTAGGCTCTCATACTTGATGTTTTTCTGGAGCCGTGGTGAACTCTTCCATCCTTTAAAGCGATCAACCTCATTTGACTAATTTGAGAGGAAAAAAAAAAAAAAGAAAAACACTTCACTTCCCCTTTCAAAGCATCCTTGGCCAAGTTGGATCTTTAAAAAAAGTAACTTAACGATTTGGGGCCTGGTTGTCATTTATATGAAGGTCACTTCACACTGATCTGGCTGTGTAAACGGGCCATAAGTTACTTCTACACCCACTTGAAAGACCTCTTATGCTTGCCAGAATGATGTAAAATGGCCTCAATTTAAGTGAGAATTCAGGCTTTTTTTTTTTTAAAGCACTATCCCTTTAGGGAGATGCATCAGTCAAGTACATTATATTCCACTAATTATAATTATCTTAATGGAAGCCTGCAGCTTACAGAAGGCAAACAAAATGGCCACTGACAGCACTACAGCAACAGCGTCCAGGCCTGAATGAGCATGCTCCACAGCAGAAGGCCCCAGAGCCTCCAAAGAGCCCGAATAATTCCCGGACCTTTGACACTGGATCTGCTTCACTGACTGCCTAAATGCATAGCTAGTCATAAACACACTATCAGGCTGAGACCTTAACAAAGAAAGACCCAAGATGTGCACCAAGATGTAGGAGATCTAGTAGCGCTGAGCACGGTCAGGCCTTTCCAAAGCTGTAGCCTTTATGATGTTTTTTCTGAAGTGCATTCCGAAGCTGTGATGAGAGGACATTTGTACAACCACATGCGTATTAGTTGAGAACAGTTGGGTGGTCTACACACTACAGGGTGTTCATGCTCTTGTGTATGTCAGAGAGTAGGTGCTATGTGGCTTAGCTTGTACAGAGAAGTCATCACCTGGGAAGGTGACTTACTGATTGTGTTTAATAGGGACCACCCTGTAACGACATATAGCAAATGGGCTAATGAAGGCAACGAAAAATAGGAAGCTTTAGACATTATAGAATTGGTGACATTTCACACCAGTATCATTGTTTTATATACATATATATATATATATTTCACTTAATCTCTGAGCAACCCAAATGACTATATTTGAAGATTTTTTATTTTTAATACTCTTTGTACAAGTTGCAATTTGTGATCTGGATTCTTTGCATGGGAAACAAGATTACATAAGATTGGCATGGGATAAAAATGGCAAGAATTTAGAAGATATACCTTCAGGTAGAGTTTGGTGACTTTATTGCATTTAATTTCACTCTAAGCACCAAAGACAGCTCTGAGAGGTTAGGAACAGAGAGCTCAAACTGATAGAAAGAACTGCGTGAAACATAATTGAGGCAAGTCTAGACTTCTTTTCTGGGGGATCTGGGAGAGCTAACACATTCAGCTCCCCAGGCAGATGCCTCCCAAACCTCCATCACTAATCCCCCAGAAACCTTCTGTTGTTCTTTCATTTCCATCAGGCTGAGACAAACCTTCTCACCTCTTTGTAGCTCCCAAAGCAGGCAAAACCACATTGTCTCTAACTTTTGGAAGGAGATGGCATAACAAAATCATCATTAACTAGTTTTAATCAGCATCCACTAGACTCACTTGTGCATCATTTCAGTACATGAGATAATATTTAGTAAAAATATTCAATTTCACACTATCATACTATGACTTTTAAAAATAAATATTTTTATAGAGATACAGCCAAAAAGACAATTTGTTCTCTCTCACATGCATTCCAAACATTATGTATTTGGCCCTTACTCCCCTTGCTCTTAATATAAGGTCTCATTTGTCTCCCTAGCTAGTGGGATTGTACAAATCAGATCTAATTCCCCTCAGGGTAATTATCAACTAGGGAGCAGCTAATTTCATTTTGGATATATCTATGTAAAAAAATTTTAAAAAAAAGGGAAAAAGGCCCCAGTGTTAATACTTTAGAACATGTAAAACTACTTCCTTAAGTCAAGATTGGAGAGCTGTGTGACAACTGGGAATTTTGAAGTCTAAGATTTCTGTCTTGCATTTCTTGAGATTCCAGTTTTCTGCTACGAGAACTCAGTGGGGCTAGCACAAGGTGGCTGAACCAACCAAGGGTGACCCAGGGGCTTCAGCTAACACCACGTGCCTTCCCAGCCCTGCTCCCCAGGATGGCAGTGAGACCTTGTGGAACTGTATCACCTTCCACAAATAGGCAACTTCCAGCATTTCCAATCACTCTGCTCTTTAGCTCTATGGTACTTACCTAATGGCTCTCAGCTTCTAATTATGGCATGTGAGATGCATCTAGTAGGGTCAGGAAGGTTAAGGATCCATGTCCCCAGCCTACCAGAGAATCACTCTTCATGTGATCTTCTATAGGTGAACACAGACTCCCAGTTCAGAAATGACAACTGTGAAGGTCCAGCATCAAAGCAACAACAGGAAGGCAGGAACTGTTATAAACAACAATATGAAATTTTACACATCCTCCACCTTCAAAAACATGTTCTTCCACATCTTTTGTGTGCTCAGACTCCAGATCCAATGTCAAGAGGAGTTTTTCTTTAGATATACTTATAAATTTGCACAAGAAAAGTTGTCTGAATGAAGCCCTTCACCATCGTTTATAATGACAAAAACTGGAATTCTCATCTAGAGCAATAGCTGGGCTTTTAGTTCAAAGGCCTGCAGTGGATGTGCAGTAATTTCACTAACCCTGGAAATATGTAGTTCTCTGAGGAAAATGTTATCCCTTCATTCCTTTTCTGTTGAAAGGCTGCAATTGCAGCAGACACAGACTTTCATCAATCAGTGTGTTTCCCGTACTGGACATGTTTTACTTAGACCTCATCCAGGCACCATCCTGGCAAAGTCATTATACTCTTGTACTAAGAACAAACAGGAATTTTGCCTGAAAAGGGATCTCAGTTATCCCTAAGGCAAGTACTCAAACAGCAAGGTATTCCATTCATAGACACTTTGAATGGTCAAATGTGTGGCAGACAAGCAATGAAGTTACCTTCTGTCACCTACCTTTTCCAGAACAGGCAGGTGCTTCCATAACTTATCCTCTTCAGTGTCCTCCTGACCTTTTCTGGAAATCCCTTGACCCCTGACCTTTTCAAGAAACCCCTAGTGAAAAAGTAAATGCTAAGTTATGGAAAAGAAGGCAGAAAATAATCAAGGAGAAAGCACAATATCAATAATACAAAAATGAAGGCAGCTGACCAGTATCTGGGCAGGATGCCTGGGAGAGGTGTAATGAATAGACCTGCAATACAGATTGCCTTGGTCTCATGTATCCCAGTAGACACTGTACAATCAGGTTTGTGCCATGCCTGTATCAGACACAGCTGACTTCTGTTCTGACCTTCTCTGTTTCCTTTTACTTTCCACAGACAGAAACAAAGAAGGGAACAGAAATTCATCAGTGCAGGGAACGCCTATTGTTTATGCAGCAAAGCACAAACCAGAGTTGTAAGAAAAATGCAGAAAGCAAGGTGGAATGGGACACACACATCTTATGTTACAGAATAGCACCACTGTGACTCTCTCCTCATCTCAGGCAGGACCATAAAATTGACTCCAGTTTGCCGTGCTCAGAGACAAAACTTTTGGAAGCAGCAAGCAGCCCTGGTCACTTTTCACCTTTAAATATATGAAAACAAAAACAAGGGATATTTTAAAAAATGGGAAAGTAGAACCGTGATGCCCCTTTCAGTTCCTTCTTTCGGCTTTGAAATTCAGAGATCAGTTCTTAGTTCTCTTCAAGGGTTAGATACAGATCCATTCTTCCAGCTTTTGCCCAAATACACAGAAGACCCTCGAGAGACATAATTGTCTCTTCTTACCTTTATTTTCTTACCTGTCTTCCAAACCTGGAACATCAAATCAGCTTAATCCACGGAAATGGAGATCTGATTTTACACACAGCTTGCTTTTGCTGCTGGGCTCAATTTACCCATTGTTGCAATTGCTGTTGTTATATACATTGCTGTTATCAAATCAACCATCCAAAGCAGCCACCATCCCAAGAACACTGCACTTATTATAATTATTATAATCCACTTATTACCAAGACTCAATAAGTTCCAGCCCCCAAAGTTGTATTTTTTATGGATTTATTGAATCAGACAAGTGTTTCCCCACTGGCTAATACTGCCTTAATGCTGCAGCTTCAGCTGCAGACAAAGGGGCATCTATCTCTCTGTAGATAGAAACCTAGGTCAAAAAAGTTAGATTCAAGACCTCTGCTATGTTATGGAGCACTAAAGACCATCACCTAGTCAGGTGTTAGAGGCAGACAGAACACAGCAGTATGAATTCAAGTTAGTGCTTATCACAATTCTAATGCCAAAGAAAAAGAAAAAAAAACAAGGCATAGCCTCATCATTTTCTAAATATTTAGTGTAACTACCACTGAAATCTGACTGGATGACACCGCAAGCTTTGCTAGACTATTCTGTCTCCTCTTCCATGCTTCCCAATTACTGTATCTACATTTCCTTATTGGGATGGGTGGGGTAGGATAGGATAGGATAGGATAGAATAGGATGGGGTAGGACAGGACAGGACAGGATAGGGTAGGTCTAGTAGCCTATTAAACGGAAGTATTGATGCCACAATGCCCATTCATAGTCCCATTGAACTTGGTAGTCTTTCCACTGATAATCAGACAAGTTGTAAAATGACTTCTTTCTTTTGGAAAGGTTAGTCATAGGTGGACAAAGGTGAGATAATTCTAATATTGGCAGTTGAGTTACACATGCTATGCACACATGCACATGCACGAAAAATCCTCATTATTAAATCACAAAGCAATTAAAAAATTAAAAATTTCATAAGACCCCACATAAAAGAAATACAAGTGTTTAATGATGGATTATAAAGTGAAAGTGAGAAAAAAGTAAAAGCTCAGCTGTCTCAAGGGCTTCCCTTGCAGCCTGTGATACTGATTTCTGCCTTCACCCTCACACAAGCCGCAAGAGCTAATAAATTCCTGGCTCCCCTGCCTGGGAGCCAAGGCCGATTAATATCTGCCTACCTTGTTACCTAATTCATTATGGAATAGCAGTTAATTTGATTTGATATTATTTTAATAAAATTCTGTAATATATTAGATTGTTTCAGGCTATCAAAATAATTTTCCAATTATTACGGTTACTCAAGCAAGTCTTTTTTTCCCTTCATGAGCGGCAGTTGGTCTGACTCAGAATACATTAGCTCCTACAGCTTCATCCTGGCCAGAGGAATACGAAGTGTATGCATGATTACACCAGAAATGTTATTGCCAGTAATGTGAGCCTGCAGATCAAGGCAGAGAGTCCAGAGATTGATGTGCAATTACAGGCCCCCATGACGTCATGACACTGGTGATTACCTTTTTTCTACAACTGAATTAATGCATTAATATACATACACATTGCTACATATGCACATACATATATACATATACACATACATATGTCTGTATATATTCTGTACTCTGATATTATGTTTGAGGGGTAGCAGTACATGAAGAAAATGTGAGCTAGCTGACACCTCTCACAGGAAACTTGCTCCTGGTGTGACTGGGTTGTCCCAAGTGACTGGTCTGCACAGTAGGAGAGGACAGATGAGTTTTGCAAGCAGCAGGAGTTACCCCTTTCCCCAGCACCACTTTTGGCCTTCTTCAACAAATAGCGACTTGCATCCCTGAAAGTGTCAGGCTATTTTCTGTTGGTTAGAACAAATGTGTAAGAGTCAGAGCAAAGACAGGACCTGGATGGAGCTTGATTGAAATAGGAAAAGGCAGCTTAGACAAAAGAGCAGGTGCAAACACTGCAGTTCCATTTGCAGATGCACTGAGTGTCTTAACATCTCTGCCTACTTACATGAGAGCATCACCATCATATGCTTTTGGGTTTGAGAGGGTAGAATATAAGACCAAATACTGTCACGTCTTGGTTTTAGCCCCACTGGACTGGAAAAAGTTTACCATCATCTTCAGTGGGGGCAGAACTGATTCTGCATTAGTGTTTTCATATAGTGCAGACAATATAAATATAACTGATTAGCAGCACGGACAGTTTTCTGTCTTACCATAATACTTTCCCCAAAAGACTTCTGTTCACCTGAACATATAAAATAGCTGTAATGCCAAGCTATGAGTCAGAAAAGGGTCCTTAATTTTGAATGGTGACAGAGGATGCTGTTTGCACCTTAGAAATAAGAACTGATGGGGCCAGTTGCCTCTCTCTCAGATCATCCTTCCAGTGGATGCCCTGACACCTTCCCTGCACTGCTGAAACAGTCTCTGGCCCTGGGACCTATCCTTTGAAAATGTGAAAATTCACTGAGAATTGCCATTCTGTTCTACGATTTCCTGGTGTGGAAAGAAAAGAGAAATGCAAGCACCTGAATTTGAGCTGTTGATCATTTTTAAATGATGGTTTTCTTTCTTATACAGTACATCACAGTTTCTTTTTCATATTCTGCTTCCAAAAGTGGTTATTCCCATTCTGTTCAGTTATCTTAGAAGAGTGGTGGCTGACCCATGGGATGTATGTCAAATATGATTTACAACCTTTTTCATGCTTCAGCAGAACTCAACAGAAGCATAAAGGGATCAGAACATACCCTACATATGTGAAGAAATACAACTTCTTTTTGTTTTAGTATTTGTAAATTGCCTTATTATTTCCATTGCTTAGCTATCATTAGATACACGAAATAGCACTGTTAATAGCAGGGTGTTGCAACAACACTCATTGGGCAAAGAGTTTATTATTACAAGTAAATTGTATGCAACCTGCCAAGAGAAAGCACTATCATATCAAACCTAGAGGTTAGTGTAATTTTTCCTTCTGTGCACCAATGTTTTTTAACTGGCATGCACATTTGGGTCGGTTTAAATTGTTGACACAAAAAGAGTATTGTCTACTGGATATTTGTGAAAAATGGGGGGCAGTGCAGAATACACATCTAATATAAGATAATTTGCCACTCTAATCCTTAACAGCACAAATGTTTCTAAGTTTTCTTTTTAAACTCATTGCATCTTTTCCAGAAATTATATTTTTGAAAGCACTTATATAAAATATACCAAAATTGTTGTCTTGTCAAAAAATCTGCATGCACAAAAGATTATTGGAAGCATTCACTGTTTTAAATAGACCTCTTTCAAAAAGGAAGCTCTCTGTGCAATGTTTGATGACTAGAAAGCTTGGCTTACAATCCATCTCTCACCAATTTTTAGTTCTGGAATATGTATGCCTTTTTACATGAATAACACCTTTTAAAATATATTTTAAATGTGACTATCACATTTTAAAGAAAATAAAACAGGCAAAAAGACTTACAAAGAATCACGGCTTATCTTTTGAAAAAAAAAAAAACCCAACGTCATTAATGATAACTGAAGGTTTTCAGTCACTCAGTATTAGTGATGCTGAAGTGAATTAACTAAAAGGCTTTCATGCTTCTTGATCTTAGATCCCATGCCTGAAACTCTTATTCATGCGAGTCATCCTTACTCACATAAGTTGTCCTATTGAAGTCAATGTATCTCAGCATGTAAGTAGGGTTTGAAGAGAGGCCTTTGGTATATAAAAGCAGGAAACAGAGTTGGTTCTCATGATTCTTGCATAGAAACTGGTAGGTTTACATTCTTTTCAACATCTCTAATGCATAATCAGCTAAAATGATTTTAGATCCTAGAAATTGCTACAAGATGGTTATAAATTCTTTGTGTGGACAACTTTTCCATTTGGTGGTAAAACTGGAAGGCCTTATCACTCTTTTATAACTTTCCATATAATTTTTATGAATGCAAACATAAGGCATCAAAGACTGCAGGCTGAAAACTTCTCTGTGATCCAAACCAAGTGGCAAAATTAAGTCCTGAAAAAGTTAAGAATCACATCTGGTTTATGGTCTGCTTAGTCGACTTGGCCTGAGAACATAGCACAGGAGTAGATTGATGCAGAATAAGGCTCAAATTTAATAATCAAGCTTGGTTACTGAATACAGCTATAAAGATGGATGAAATGAAAAGTTTGTATTACATGTCTCCACTCATCACGTAACAAAAGAACATAAAATAAGAGGATGTTTTAAGACGAAAAGAATGGTCTGTGCTGAAAAGGCATCAGATGTAAACAATATGGGATTAGATATTATTACAAACAAGACCAGAGCGAGTATGTGATGTCCATTGCCTGATAATGGGAGACGGACCTAAGAACCTTAGGCTCAAACTGCAGACACTTATACATGTGCTTCTCTTTACACAAGTGTCTGAAGTTCACAAAATCCTTTGCTCCTTGGTTGCCAGCGAGCAGCTCTGCCAGGATATTACCATTGCCGAAGCTCTGTTCTCCACCCTCTTGCTCTCCCTTCCCTACACCCCACCCCTCTTCTCCCTGGGTAGTCATTCTCTTTGCTCTTTGCTGGCCAGCGGAGTTGTTTTGGTAATTCTGTATTCTTCTCATCCTCCTGTGATTGCTTGTCCTGCAATAGAGTCTGTCTTGGATGACATACTGTAGAAAAGAACATTTAATTGAAAACTTACATGCTGTGCTATTATAATAACTATTATTATATACATTGTTCGGCTATTCATCCACATATTCTTCAATTCATGGAACTGCAAATCCAAGGCACATCAATACCTCTGAAGCCCTCAAAGGTTCTCCCAATTGTAGCTTTAGCTACAGGAGCAGCAACATGAGCCTGATAGAAGAGAAAATCCTGGAAGTGATATAGCCTTGGGGAAATGTTCTCACAATAACTGATGATGAACCAGACAGAAAAGATTTAATGTGCTTTTGTTCCATGGTTGGGCTTTCTGAATTGCCCTGTGAAAAACTCAGGCCACAGTGAAGATTTATCTTTCTAGATATCCATCTTAGGTATGTGCATGACCTCCCACTTCAGTGTCTCAGCCTCCTGCTTTCTTTGACACATTAACCTTCCAATATCTCTTCAGAACTGCTAGGCCCGTATAATAGCTGAAGACTTGAGGCACAGCTGGTCAGAATCACACAAGGTTCCCTTGACCTTTCAAATATCTTTCTGTATGAATTTCTAGGTAAATATATCCAAAGGATACCCCTTATTATTCTGTGTATCTTTGCACTTTAACTGTTGCTGAATTTAGTGAAACAAATAAATAGTAGTTCAGCCAGCTCAGAACTAAATCCTCTTTATCACATGTGGTGACCTAGAGAAGTGTTTTAAATGTTGTTGGGCAGTGTTTCTGCTAAATAAATGTGACAGTATTTGTCCAGTTTTTAATGAGCACCTCACAGTCATTTTCTTTAAGTAAATTTCCTCCTTAATATATTTTGGGTGTGTAGGGACTGAGACTTTTTTTTTCCTTTTGTTTTTTTAAGAATGCCAGCAAATATTCATGAACAATAGAAACAAACTCTGAGAAGATCAATTTGTATAGAAAAAATGTCACGCACTATAGTGATGGACATCTACATTTTCTATATAACAACAGATATAAACAGAATCGCAATAAAGAAAAGAGTCAAATAAAGGGCAGCTGATCTTCATCTGCATGAAGAGAAGAGCAGAGTTTATGGCAATCAGTGCACGAATGCTACTGGGTTTCTGAAAAATGGAAACATTCACTGGGTTTAAGGGCTTCAGCATTCTCACTCTGTAAAACTGAGAGTTTGCACAAGGCATGCAAAATTATGAGAATAAATGGGACCTCTTTTCTGCTTTCCAGGATATATATCATGGGCAAATATGAAAATATACATTAAAAAAATGAAGAACAAAACTGTTACAGAAACAGAAACATATTTTCCTCTTATGTTAAAGTTTAAATATTTAGATAGAACTTCCTAAACAAATATCTCTGATCATTTAAGTATCTCATACATTCATGCTGTGGCCTCCGTTTCTGTAATATGCTCATGAGTAAAGAGAGTATATACTTAAGAGACTTCAGAGAAAACTGCAACAGAAGCTATATCAGTGGTTCAGAGGGAAGGAGGAATGGTGGTTAGAGGCACTGTCATAGATTCAGAGCAACAAAATGGAGCATATGCCATGCCCTGGTTTTCCTCTGTAACTTCTTTTAATGTGTAAGTCTTTTAATGTTTAAGTTTCCCATCTTTAAAATAGAGTCAGTAGTATCTCCTGTTTTCACAGAAGCGGTCAGAAGTTGGATATGTGAAGACTGACCTGTGAGGATCCTACTGAAAGGGCTTAGCAGTTTGCCCTCCTAGTCAGCAGAAAAGAACAGGCAATGATCCTAGAGGTGAGCATTTGCACAAGAGACATAAAAGTGAGGTAATTAAAAATCACTGGGTAGAACAGTGATGAAGTTTGAGTAATTGTATTCTCCCTACTTAAAAAAAAAAAAAAAAACTCCCTGAAGCTTCAATTGGATCTAAGATTTTTTTTCATTAGAAGACAGCAGGTGTTATGCTATATCGCTCTGCATTGTTAACAAATTGCTCTGCTTCCCCTTAGCAGTGGATTGGCAAAGTGATTTTTTTTAGTATCTAAAGTGCTTTGTATGTATCTATGTATGTAAAAATGCTTTTTCTGAGGAGAAATACATATAGATGTGGAACAAGGCATACATGGAAAGGCCTGTTTTCCCAAGAGCATACTGCATGGTTTAAGTGGTCAGAGCAGGTTACCATGGAACATAGCAGTAGGACGTGGATTCTTATGGACTTTGGAAGACAGTCTCAAGACCACCTGCTCAACCATACAAAATCAACTTCTGATGATTATCCCCAGATGACTTGGTGGAACAGACCATCATGCAGATTTGTCACTGGTAGAATCAGTGAGTCTGGCTCTGATTGCTTTTGGCAATAGTCGTGGTGAGTCAGTGCAGAGTTTTCCAGTTAGCGTTACCAGCCCGAACCTGGGAATGGTAAACTGTTAAGAAGGGTGATAAAAACAGCTTGAAAAACAGGTAGAAATAAGGCTATTTTGGCAATTTATAGATTAATTACATGTCTAATGTCCTAGTTTTCTCAGAAGGTTCACAAGTTCTTTGTCCTGTCTTAACAAATTCCAGGCATACAGGCAATCCTGTAACCTGCTGATATGAGCAAAATTATTGATCTTATTCTGATTTTTTTTCAGAGTTCTTTCTCTATTCCAGCACGTAGCTCTATGAATGAAATATCCTAACTACCTTCAGGGCATGAACTTGGACAATGTAAAAGTTATATCTTTGAAAATTTCCCTTAGATAGGAGAAGCTCAGCCCAGACTAAAGAGCAGGACTGCAAACCTAATGAGGAATCCCTTCAACTTGCTGGTCCAAAGAGAGAGAGAGATGGAAAGGCAACACTTGAAAGTATTAGGGGATGTGGGTGGATAATATCAAAAAATTTTACTCTTCTTAAAGCCTAAAAAAATATGCTGGAATGAATCCTCTTCCATTGCCAAGATGTGTTGCTGTCTTTCAGCTAAGAATCTGCTTTGGTGAAAACTTGCTGCATTTCATCATTTCAATTTTCTGTGAACTTCTTTGAGGATCCAAAAAACTATAACATAAACACAAAAAAGTGGGAGAAAAGGGACTGACATACATGTATGTGTAAGCAAACAAGTTCATGAAATCCATATAGATAAAAGAGAAGGTATAGGAATTCATGATGGTCCTTCCTTTCCAAGATTTCATTTCACAAAGGTGGAATGACAACCTCAGAACTCACATAAAGGTATTATTTATCTTCCATATAAGATATTGATATGACTCAGGTAGGCATTTACCAGTAAATACTTCAAGAATTGAATAAGCATCAAATATTTAATAAGACTTAAAAGAAGTAAAAATGAAACCTCTGATTAGATTTCCCATGTGCTTTGTTTAAAAGGGGTCAAAAGAATGATAATTGGACTCAAAAGAGAGTTTGTAGCAGAAACAGAAGGGTATTTTGGGGCTTCTGCTTTTAAATGGTATAATGCTAGATCGTGAGATTAGTAACAGCGGAGTAAATCTGAAGTAAATCCATTGACATCAAATCAAAGCCACAGTTACTGAAGTCAGTTGCTCTGGGTTTAGTGTGTCGTGATTGAGATTAGAATTTGGTCCATGCAGTTTAGAGAAGGTCATTGTATATACAGGAAAATAGAAACCAAGACAGCAGAGAGCAGAGAAACTGAGTTGATAAATAGAATGGAAGAGTTTACATATGAGGAGAGAATTACTTAGTCTAGAAAGAATAATAAAGATGATTAAGCGGTGACATGACTGAGGTATTTAAACTAGCTGAAAATTATTATAAAATTAAGCTTGATGATCTATTTGAGTTTGTTGAAGAGACTAGAACTAGAGGATTTAGGTTTAAGTAAAGTGGGAATATATGTAAGAAGAATTTAAGGAAGTACTATTTCACAGAGACTGATAAAAAGATGGAAGGTACTTCAAATTCAAACGTTAGAGACATGCCACATTAATATTTAAGCAAATACAGTAAGACTATCTGCAGCCTAATACGTTTAAATGGTATCAGTCAGTTTTGTACTTGGAAATAACCAATCATCTTTCACAGAAAGTTAATTTTCACTGATTATTTCTTCCTCTGAATTTCTAGATCAAATCAAAGGAATCGAGCTTAAAGCAGCACATATTTTTTTGGAGTACTGTCATTTTTCACTAGGTGAGAATCTCATCTTTTCTTTCTTTCAGCAAGACTGGCAGACTAGTAGACCTCGGGACCTAGGTTGCACATAGCAGTAGGGTGGCATGAGGAAGCTTACACTTCTGTTGTCCATAACCTATTGGGTGAATAGTTAAGGACTTTAACCTCCAGCACACTCAATCTGGCAGCTTTCAAAACTCGAACTGGCAGGAACTAAAGAAGAAAAGAAAGAGCTCTCTTAATTTTCATTAAAATAGTGAAAAATAACTATGTGGGGAAAATAAATAAATAATAAATAAATTTTATGAACAGGATCATTGTTTTCTGTGACTGAGTCACTACTGAAAAAGATAAAGCTCAGCCTAATGCCCCACCTCCAGTGACCTTTTTAAGATCAGGACACTGAAGTTCATTGTAAAATGAGATTTGATTTTAACAGCTGCTGGAAGAAAACATCAAAGAGGGAAGAGCATGAAGGGGTGATTTGGAGGGTATGTAATCATGAAGATGAACCTTTGTGTGAAGTGTTTGGCTACCTGTGGAGCACATTCATGCTTCTCTAAGCCCTAAGGTGAATTCTTCATGATGCAGAAGACATTTGTGATTTCAGAAATACCAGGGAAGCGATCATCTTAGCCAAGATTACATGTATAATCTTCAGCCTCTTCCAACACCTGCAGCTCTGCTAAAAATCTGCTTCTTAAGTAATTTTTTTTCATGAGGGGAAATGATGAGAGAGCCTAATCAGTGCTGTACATCCCTGAAAATTGACAGACAGATCTGGAAAAGGTCAAATAGAGAAATGACTTAAAGGTTTACTTCCATGGTCTTGGGCCTTTTTTCCTTCCATTTTCCTTTATTTCCAATCTTATTTCCTTACAAATAGGATTAGTTATGTTAAGAGAAAATCTTAAGTCTCTTTTAGGGATGGCAATAAGAGAGTACGCTAATGTTTTGCCTTTATGTTTCTTCACCATATCAGGTTATATTACAAACCTCAAATAAAGTAATAAGATAGGCATTTGTAAAATTCCTTGCAAATCATCTTTTAGCTCAGACCATAGTGCCCCAGAATTATTGCCGTGAATATGCTGCATGCACCATGCTGGAAAGCTTTATCATGAGAACTTCATCAAAAGGTACTTTTCTATGAGGTCCATTCTTGCAACGGGCTTGGAGCTGAATTTCCTCAGGGTACAAACAATTTAGCATCCATTACTCATGAGGAATTAATCTTATTTAAGCTATCAGTTCTCTAGAATCTATTTCAAGAAGTGAGAGCAAACCTGCAGTTCATACACAAGGGAAATAGCACAATAACATGCATTCTAGCCTCAGAAAGGTAGGACCTGCAAGGTAGGCAGCAAAATTTGGAGATAGGTTGAATTTCAGATGATCTGCCACCACCTTTAGTGTTTTTAGGATATATTTTGCTGGCTATTTTCTGTTGCCTCATTCAGAGCCAGATGTAACCCATTTGATTTTAAGCAGTTAACAATTTAAGCAGCAAAGATACTCTAGATTTCTCACAGAGTTAGTGACGAAAGTTGTCTGTCTTCATAGGGAAGCTTCACCTTGTTAAACTGCAAAGTAAATTATCTTATAAACCTCTACTTGTCTCTTTCCTGGTCACACAGGAAGACTATGGTGGCTGATTTCTAAATTAATATCTCAGTTACCTTCCTAGTTAGATCTCTTAATGCGTAAGTGATTGTGAATTCCAGTCCTACAGCATCTAAATCTTTTGTTGTACTGTGCAGGTTTGTGAATTTGACTCCTGAAACTTGGCAGCTGAAATTAGACCTAATGACACCGAACAATACATTTCCAGGACCCACTGTGGGATCGCATAAGATGCTCGTTGGACTCATCTTGCTCATAACCCAGGTTTTTATGTTAGTCACTTTAACACCTCTATGGTTTTTGTTTGTTTGTTTGTTTTTAGTTTCCTTTCCTTGAGGAAATAAGACTGATGTGATTATATGGGCTGGCTGGCTCTCCCACCCTTGAATAACTTTCTCCCTGAATAATTCTGTTGACCATTTTCAACCACATAAAAAATCCTAAAACTGCTTAAGTTCTAACATACTCATGAAAATGAGTATGAGTATGTATGATAGAGAAGACCAAACCTGATGCCTCCGCTGAAGAAAAAAGAGGCAGAAGTTGGTCGTTATTCATTTCATTTTGCAATGGCCAACTGGCCCATCAACGCATGTGTTCCCGCAGCTTGTGCTATCTTTTGCTCAAGGGGGATAAAATAAAGGATAGAGAGGAATCTAATAGACTGTACTTGGCAAAGGGAGGAACAAAATATTTTTTTTTGATATATTTCAGAAAGATAATTTTATGTTGGATTAGCTGTTATATGTCCTTCTACAGTCATCACTGGGCCAGGATAAACATTGTACTGCATGCCCTGGTTAATTTGACATAAATACCATACCTTAATGAGATCATGTTTTGTACAGAGGAAGATCCAGTTGTGCACAGATCTAATATTAACGAGCACAGAACCAAGCTTTAAGATATAGTTTTCCTGCCTGTGTAACTCAAAAATGGAAGCCAACTGCAAGTTACTGTTTATATGTTTCCTCTGATGCTAGCCAGTTTCCCATATACAGTTAAAGTACATAAGCATTTTAGCACTATATCCATATGCATCTCAGTTCCCATTATACCATCCCAAATATTGCAGTGAGCCTGCTTTACTCCCAAAAGATTATACATAATGGGCAATGTCTGGATGGAACGGTGCTGCAGGGATTGTGAGCAAATGAGCTGTCTCAAACTTACAATGTGGGACTGCTCTACCGTTAACAGAATCTTCTGACATTATTCCAGGCAGTGAGATTATTAAGTGTCATAGGACTAAATAGGGGAGGTCATTCAATGGAAATATCAGCAAACTCAGTCATATAAAAAACATAGTACTAAATGCTCTATGTGACATTAGCAAATCTCTGTCATAAATCTATAGAAGAACTGCTTCCAACTGGCATGTAAAATTGTGTATTTTTTTAAATGTAGCATGATAAAACAATGCCTCCTCTGTACATAACAGTCTGCCATGGAAAAGGCCTTAGCCCATGTCTTGCTGCAGGAAAGAGGGAAAAAACATCTTAATAATATAAATAAAAAGGAATCTGGATAATTTAAAGGAAATATGGATACTAGGTAGTTGGTAAGACACATATTTTAAGAATATTCATATAAAAAAGTTGAGACATCAGGAAGGGTAGCTCATCTTTCTTTCTAGATTATATGGCCTGGAATTATGTGTACATATAAATATTTAAGGGAAATAATTTTATGGAAGGCAGAAGAAGCCATAATCCCAAGATATCACACCTAATATCTAACCTCTTCTTCCTGGGCTTCAAAGAGACAACTTCAGCCCTTAGTGAAGCCTGATCTCCATTTATGAAATAGGCTTTGTGCTTGAGGGAATGGGAACAAGAAATTCTCTGAGATTAATTTAACCAAGTGGGGTCATATTGGATTACAAAGTTAACTGGACCAAGCAGTGCTTCTGTCTCAAAAAGAGTGCAGCCCTTCCCCAGATCCACAGAGTGAAGAATTAAGAAAAGCAGAAGAGAACAATACCTGAATAGGAGCTTATGGGCAAAACACTGAATTATAAAACCAAAGATACTGAGACTGCTCTCTCTATCAAAACTGCTTAAATCTGTTGCTTCACACTTGGCTGCCTGTGTTTACCAACATCCATTTCTTATATATTTGTATAATTTCTAGCACAATGGAGCCTTCACATGCTGCTGCAATCAAATAATAGTAATAGTGGCATGGGGTGGTGTAAAAGCAGGAGTAGGTGCACTTTGATGGTATATTCTATAATGAGATAATATTTCATGAAATGAACTCATGAAGCATTTGGAAGGATTGAAAATGAGTCTTTTTTGACTGTTTTTTATCTGAAACTTGCTGTTGTTCAATATTAGTGAGGCAAATACTTTTCAAATAATATATTGAACTATCAGGAACAAAATGGTTAATTCCTTTGCACTATCCCCACCTGTAAACAACTGCTGGTGTGAAACGTGTCACAGAATTGAAAGTATTACATCTTCTGACACAGTTAGAAGGATCTGCCATTAAAAGGATGTAACAGAGCCTGTTCTTATTTGCCACTATTGCTTTGGAAACGCAGATGAAAGAAAGGATGCCTTTGTGGGTAAGGAAAAGGATTATGCCTACAACGCAGGAAGTTTGGTTCCCAGCCTAGTTCACGGATGCCCGCCTGACCTCGAGCACATTTAAGCTCATCTTCTCAGTGGAGGTGCCTAAATTCTCCTCTGGAAGGCACTGCCCCAGGATGCGCCCAGGGCAAGAGGTACATTCCAGGTCCAGAGAGGGCTTAGACTCATGCAGAGAGGCTATCCTTTAAACATCGTGGTCGAGATGAACTGGAGGCTTTCAAAACTCGTCTAACCTCTGACTACAGAAACTGAAAGCATACAGCAAAGATAGATCTCTGCGTAGCTGCTTTTTTTTTTTTTTTTTCCTCTGCACTTTCCTAGGCTTTCATTACTGCCTCTGCCAGAGATAAGATACTTTAAAGGTTGTTCTTCTGCTGAGGAGCAGTTGCTTTTCCATACAGTTATGTTTTGATATAGATGATTCAGCGCAGGTCTCAGATTCTGATCTCTGCAGGTCTGTTGCTCTTGTCCACTGTTTGTCCATTGTGACTAATTCAGCTCCAAGTTTGAATCCCAATCCCACTGGTTTGTGGGAGTTTCTCAATTAACTTCAGTGAGCAATGATTTTCTCTTACATTCTTTGAGCACAGGACTGTCTCTTACTATATGTGTGCAGTGTCTCGCTCACTGGGGTGCTGAAGTCGGTTGGGACTGCCAGATGCTACTGTAATGTGAATAAATGTTAGTGTACACAGGAAAAAAGGGAGATCGGATATGTTTTCTTTTAACCATTATATAAAAATCCTCTCAAACTTGAAGGACTTCAAGATATTACATTAAAAACAGCCTTTTTGTTATTTTTTGTAGGATCTCCAGCATTTTTCATGTGCAGACTGAGGGCTAACAGCTCTTCATGGTATTTACAGGAAAAATGCATAGTGCTAAATAATCGCCACATGCCGTGGGAGGAACTTCTGTTTTTAATAAAACCAATCTGGTCTGGATCAATGATAAGGGGGCATAATTTCTTCAAATGGAAAGCCAGCTCTTTGAAAGGAATCTTGCAGTCTACATTAATCTCAGATCAGGGTCTGCAGGGTAAGCAGAAATCAGAGGCCTGGATGGTTTTATGAATAAAGAGTATTGTCCCTGTCTGGGGGTAAATTTTGGCAAAGATATTTTACTTAGAAAAAGAAGGAAGGTTTTGGTAAGTGGGACACAGGGCCTGTGGGGGGCTAATTGCTACTCTCCCCTCATTTAGATGTGTAGGAATCTAAAAGTATTTAGATTTATTTGAGACTCTGCTTGCTGTCTGATTAGGAGATGATTAAGGGGATCCTAGCTCTCACATTAGGATTCTCCTTATTCAGGGAACAAATCTTCCTGGTCACAAGGCAGAGAGCAATAATTTCCCACTGCGACCACTTTAGCACTGCTAAACCCATATAACCTGCATGACCATACATGGGTGGGGGGCTCCCTGAAGTTGAGATAAGCCCCACTGATACCAGTGGGGTTTCGTTTGCTCACGGTGGTGCTCCTGCAGGAACAAGTAGCAAGACTGAGGCCACGTCCCCTCTGCTATGTTTCTCTCTTGCCAGTGGATCGTCTTGCTAGTCTCTCCTTTGCTGTTGCTGCAGAAACAGCCTCAGTATTCTCCACCCTGCATTTCCCTCCACGATATAATCAATCTAATCTTACTGTCCATTGTTTCTGTAATTAATGCATTGGTGCATGACAAATCACTAAACAGAAGAAAAACAGAGGCTTGTCTTTGGAGTGTATGGATCCCAAACATAAAAGACAGGGAGCAGAAGAAAAAGCCAGCAGGTGTCCGAACAAACCAATTGTTGTCACTGGCCTGAAGGACGACATTCAGATGCTAGCCACTGCCATCAGCTCTTCTTAAGCAGCTGTCCAGTTGGACAGCTACATTCACTGTAAACAAAGTGGCTTGCAACTAGAAATGCTTTTACTTGCAGCTCACTTTTCCAAATATTACAGGTGAACCAAATCATGTGGATTATCCTTAGCCTTATGAGAAACAATATGAGTTTGTCCCACTGATCTTAAGGCACTCTGTAAACTCTAAGCATCCTTCTTTTATTGTTAGAGGAGAACAGAGAAGTGATTTACTCAAGGTCATAGTGCAAATCAGCAATAGACTGAACAACAGACCTTACATTTCCTGATTTCTGTTCTATGGTCATACTACTGGATCTCGGTTGCACCTCTGGGAGGAAGGAAGAAAGGACAAGAACCTAACAGTTTTTATAAAATACATAGGAAATTAGGGGGAAAAAAAAAACCTTTAATTTTATGACAGCTTTTCCCCAGTTCCTACAGCTGTAAGCACATGTATTGCAAGTGCTACCTTGGTTGTGTGTTACTACATGTTTCAAGGAGTAGGTTGTCTAAAAGGATATCAGATTTTTCAGTTTCTACTATGGATATGACCACCAGGAAGATGAAAATTTCCACGCTGTTGGACAAACAGGCAAACAAGACACATAGCCAACCATAATAATTACTTTTTGGCAAAGCGCTTAGTGGAAAATTTCCCATTGTCATTGTACAAACAATGCACGTCCTCCGATAAAACAGTGTCAGAGTGTTTTTCATAAACATATGCAGCATTTCCTCTTCAGAAAGGTCAAGTAAAATAACATCTATCAAGAAGAGCATTTAGAAGCAACCCACCTGTTACTACCAGCCACACCAACTCACAGAATTATGCTACTGTATCTTGGGGGAAGACAACCGTTTCTCTGTCTGCAGTGGATCTTTACAGTGTAAGAGAAGAACACAGTGGTTGAAGTTCACAATCCATTACTTTAAAGTAGCTTTGTGAGGTCCATTAAAGTCAGTAAGATAAATCATTGGGGTTTGGATTAACCCCCTCAATGGGAGTATTGAAAAGATACATGCTAATGTATCAATGAAATAAGTCTTCTGAGGCTTCCTACAAGATCCTTCCATTAGGGGACTTTATTTTTGAAACAGGAATTATTATAATAAATAGATATCTTTCTAAAATGTATGGTCAGCTCAGACAAAAGTAGTTGTTTTGAAGCAGAGATGTCTGAATAATTTTTTCCATTCAGCGTCGTGTAGGACAAAAAAGACACTATCCTCATAATGATCCCTTGCACTTTCTTTATTAACCACAGCTACACAATGCCTTTCAACCTGTGATCCGTGGATCCCTAAGGATCCATAAATAAGATCAACAGGTACGAGGAAGATGATGTTAAAAAGCAAATTCACATTCACTATACAGCATACCACAGCTGTGAAATTTCTAAAGAAGAAAGTGGCACACCACTAGGGGAAAATGCTTAAGGATCTGCCAGTGAGGAGATATTAGCTATTGAGGACCTCCAAATAAGAACTCATAAGCAAATAAAACTTTGGTCTTTTATTCAGTTCTTATATAGACTTAAAAAAAAAAAAAAAAAAAAAAGGAAAAACCAACAACAAAAACATCTTCTGTGAAAAAGAATCCTTGGAATTCATTCAAATTTTCAATCTCTCCCTACTACTCTGAAATACCTCTCTGACATGAGAGCCATAAGTATATATACAAGTACGTATATTTATATATATGTGTGTGCATGTGTATATGTCTTTTGAAGAAGGAATCCTTTAGAAATCTGCAGTCAAAAGATATTGAATAGTTGAGAGGGGAACTATGTGAGGGTAGGTGAAGAACAAACAGTACTGAAAGGTTTCTGAGTGACTATAATGAATATGACAAATAGAAAGGACCACTGAAATCTGAAGTCTTACAGAAGAGAAGTTTAATATGCAGGTCATCAGGGAGAGGAGGAAGAATTGGACAACTTGAAGGGCAAATCATGCTAGAATTCTGTGCAAGCCACTGAGCACAAATGACAAATACACCCAGAGACAACACTCATGTGCACAAATACACTGTATAATCCCAGACACTGTAAGAAACATGTAAACATTCGGGCTTGCATTTGCATACATTCTGAAAAATGCTAGAGGACGTTTTTGCAAGCTATTATTTAATTTATTCACAAGGTCGATTTGGAAACAGTGTTCAAATGTTTTGGAAATACGTCAAGAACATCGTTTTATTTCATGGTATTGTGGTAGCATCTCATTATATTAGTCTAATATGAATGCAGCACAATGAAAAAGCTATTGTGATGGTATTGTACTAGGCTAAATAGATAGAATGTTATTACAGCACTGTAAAAGGAAAGATTTATAGGTTAGCATTTGCATTTATGAGTAAGAACAGCACATGCAGCTACACACTTGGCTATTTGGACTCCCAAGGAAACTAAACCTTTTGTTATATTCAGAGTAATCAGGCATTTGAGTAGTGAACGACCCTGCTATTGCTGGAAAAAGCATCAGCAAGGGAGAATAGATGTGTTGACTCTGCTCCTGGACCAGTTTCTTCTGCCACACTCCCCAGAGATTTTATTTCCTTTCAACAAGAGCATCAGGATCCCAAGCAGAATAGGATCCAATTGCACATCAAAGCAGCCTTTTTTTCAGGATGGACAAGGGGCGCAATTTTAATTTCTACAGAAATGCAGCCAGCAGGGAAACAAAACTACCTTGTATGAGCTGAGGAATGTCTTTGCCTTCTCCAGGATATTTTCCACTGTGATTAGAGGCAGAGGTGATGGAGGAGAGCTGAGGGGATTTCTATGTTTTCTTTCCAGAAACATTTTGCCAACTATGAGAGAATTTTCACTAGGGCACCCCTTCAATCCCTTCTCTCCTTTGCTGAGTTTGGATTGATGAGATCTATGAGGTTTCTATTTAAAGTAGAAAATCCCTGTTTGCTTTCAACTTAGGTGAATAAATATGATCTGGAGAGGAAAAAAATTCTAAGAGCCAGATCCTCAGTGTTGTAATCATTTCAGTTGTGCTAAATGGAATGAAATTACCCTGATTTATATCATCCAAGGCTCTGGCCCATGAACATACATTATATTTGTTAAATATGTCTCTATACTATGAACATTGCTAGTGTATCTTGAAAGATTTGACATTGCTGTGACAATTGCATCCAGCAGGAAATCTAGTATAATAATGAGCAGTCTTAAAAAGAGGAAACAGTGCTCAGGTTTGGAATACGGGCCTTTCCAAAAGCCCATGGAAATCAGTCAGAACCATACTACGGTTTCTGGTAGGTTTTGGTTCATTCATAAAAGATACATTCGAAGTGTCTGAAGGGATCAGATGCTTCATTCTCAGTGAATGTCACTGAAATGCAAGATGTTAATTCCCTAACAAAAATCCCAAACACAATCACAGATGTGGGAAACATTCACATGTCAGTGACTTCTGGAAAGGGATTTTAACTGTGGAATTTGTAATCTGGACCAATTCTGGGTGCTTTCAGGAATCACATGCTCATGTTCACCTCGGCAACATGCAACCAACATGCAAAGCGCTGAATGCATTTTGTTGGATGTGAATGTCTTCATCAAAGCTGAAATCACTCCCCATCCTGTCAAAGGTGGTCAGCACAGCGGGAGAAAGGACATTTCCCCACCCACATGACAGTGGCTGGCCATTCACTCTCCTTCACAACAGCGATGATTTCATCAATGTATTGGCCAGAGTTATTAAATTATACGCTAATATTAATCAATATTTTTAAAGATTTACAATTAGTTTCTTTCTCCTCCTTCTTCCAGTGCTGGAAACAACTTGCTCCACAGTTTATAAAAATCCAGCACACTTTTTCCATTAATGCTAGCTCTGCTCCACACCAACCCTGACCACCTGGCAAGAGAGTGCCAGAAGTCACGTTGCTCTTCTTCCTCAGAAGCCCCTTCATGATGCAGAAAGCACTAACACTGCCGAGGTATACTGAATGTCTTAGTCCCTTTTGCAAAGGCCAAGTCCATGCTTATTTACATAACAATTTATTTGCAATAGAAAGCTAATAAAAGGAATAAATTGAAATGCTTTCAGGAATTTCAAAGAAGGAGTTCCAGCCAAGTTGGAGGCATACTGCAATCTGCTGTACAGTATTATCATAAACTTCTGTGCAGAAGTGAAGTCTTAGAGAATAGTCTTGAACCCATTGGTATTAATGTCAAGACGCATTCAGTCACACTGTCAGGGTGTCATCTCAGCTATTTTAAAAATGTCTATTAATCTTGTTCAGAAATAAAATCTGCTGAGGAATCCATGATACAGAAATCAAATACCTACATGAAAAAGAAGGAAAATTAAAAGATCTTGCTCAAGAATCCTTTTTTTTTTCCAGGAAGGCAGAAGAGCCAATCTTTAGGATGCTTACTAGAAACTTTATCTAATATTGATTTTATGTAGAGAGCATTCAGATGTTAGAAAAAGTTTTAGCACTGTATGATCAAGAAATTGATGAAAAGTGGACAGGCAGACAGACATGTATTGATTAAAAGCAGCAACAAAAAGAGCTTTATATATCAGAGAAAGGGCTTTCCCCTTCTCCTAAAATATATGAATACAAATATAAGTCTTTGTGGGATTTTGAGGGATACCTATGCCTTTTTTCTCTTTTTTTTCTTTTTAGTGCTTTCATAATATCAAAAAGAAAATCAATTATTACCAAGAAAAAGAGTTTCTGTTAGAGTTAGAAAGTAACGTTGCTTAGAAATATCAATATATTTTGATCAATATCTTAATTAGCTATGTGACCAATTTAATCATACTAAAAACATTCAGAAGAAATGTTTTTTTATTATCATAACTTACCTTTCCCCATCTGTACCTTTGAATCAGACAAAAGTAACTTCTGATTTTGCTACACACATCTTATTCATGTTATATCCTATTCTTGACCACCGAATTACAGATTGCTCCAAAGCTAATGAGGGACTGAAGTTTAAACCAATCAATTATTAGAGCTTTTTTTGGCTAAGATGGAGAGCATGACAATTATTCTTTCTGGAAATGAAATGCAAACTTTTATTTAATTTCAGAATGATTTATAAGAAAAATGAAGGTACCCGGATCTTTGGCCCCTAAAATAGTGCATCTTTAGAATTTACATCCATTGGCTTGAAAACCCATCCTCTGAAGGCAGCATGTACCAAAAAGCAATTGCATAAAAACCTTTTCACTTGAAAACTCTTCTACTACCTGAAGTTTTTGTATGCTCCATCACAAATCAGAAGTGAGGTAAAAGCAGTCTTTACTTCATTAAAATTTTATATTTGACTCCCATGTATTTGATGTCCACAGAACCCTGAGCTACAGAAGAACCCTGAGCTACAGAAGCTGTCCTGCACAAAGCTCAGACACTTTCATTCAAAATATATTTGGAAAAGTTTATGAGTTTTAGGTGGTTTAAATGACTCACAATGGTGTCACAAAAAAAAAAAAAAAAAAAAGTCTGCCGGGTGTTTATTCCCAGAATAGTATTTCATGCTTTGGATTGCAAGTAAGGAAAGGTGTCCACTATCTTCTTAAAAGCAAGCCACCTCCAGTTAAGAAAAAGATAAAAGATTAGCAACTGCATTGCCTGGTGTTTCATACTGTCCTGCCTTCTGCAGCTCTCTCAACATCTCAAATTTTTGGATCCCATTCTGGATGAATCAGGATTTCCCACTGAGTATATCAGATCATTTAAATGGCTTACAATCTAAATCAGATAATTTAAATCTTATGAATCATGTGCTAGTCAGATGATAGTCAGATTGCTATTCTTTTCTAAAAACTGAGGTGCTATAACTCACCTCTCATAAATGAAGTATTTATACACAGTCTAACTTTTAAAATATGGAAGTTCATCCATTGATAGACTCAGTGGACTCATGCATACACTTAATGCTGGGCACTTAGTTAAAGGCCTTACTGAATCAGTAGCTTTATGTAAAAGCAGAAAATAATAATCCACCTTTCTGTTTCATCTCCCAGTTTAACTCAGCTAGAAGCTTATCCCAATTGCCATGACATTTTTGTTTAATACTTCTCACTGGGTCATATCTTCAAGGAACAATCATGCCACACATTTGCAAATAGAAATATTTGTTATGGCCAATGTTCATCCCAAAGGGGATCTCTCCATATGAGTGTACTGTTGGATTTCTGTGTTTTACAGGAACATAAAATAGAAAATGGTTTATTGTTCAATACTGTGCCTGTAACAGACTTTTAACTGGAAAATTGGAGACCATAAAACATCAAATGATCATATCTTTCAGTCCTGCTATCATGCTTGAAAGGAAATGATTTGGTTCATTAAGTATTCTGCAGGTTAAAAACAAATTATCTCCATTTGTATTTATTTGCAGATCTAAAGAGCTATCGAGCTCACAAACCTCTTCTGGCCTATTAAAACCATCCAATACCAATTTTAAGAGTGCTCAGGAGGCTGCTTGCAAGCAAGTAGCACCCAAAACCAGGCACAGATTTTCAAACAGTTCAACTTCTAACACACTGATTTTATTTGGAGGCATAAACAGGATCCAAGTCCTTCTGAGAACCTGGGCTTCATTAGGAACTCTGAGTATTATTAAAAATCTGGGCCTCATTGAAGGCATTGAGTATTTGAAAACTCACTGCAACATTTTCTTGAAATTTCTATTGGAAAGCTGTTTGTATGCCAGAAAAAGGTCAGATCACATGCCACATACACGATACAGTCATAAAGACAGAGAAATCAAAATAAAAAAAAGTTTGCAGTAAGGGGTTAAAAAAGAGCAGAATGTTTTAAGTGCAATTGTAAAAATAACTATACTCCAAAAAGAAACAGAAGATGGGGTTGTTTCAAGTGACTAAAGTAGCTGGTTTAATCGTGGATTTGAAATAAAGTGGTAGAATTTGGAGAAACAAGGCACACTTCCAGGGGGCTGCAAATTTAAAATTACCAATACAAACGTTTTTATAAATTTTAAACAAAGGCAGTTAAAATGACAAGCTTTCTGGTCTGGGAAAAGTGATTTGAACAGGAAAATTTAGTTCAATATTGATCTTTTGGTATATTCTCCCCCTCCAGGCCATACCGTTGTTATTCCATTTTGAATAAGAGAATAGAGCAAAAAAAAATGATAATATTATATAGGTGTTATATATTTGTACCCTTCCATAGGGAAAAAGAAAAATCTATGTGGTAAACTAGATACTGCCCTTATGAAATAATCCCAGAAAAAGCATCTTTAAATAGATAGTCCTCTCTAAGGACCACAAGGTCAGAGAGGAAGATAAGGAATTGACTGTCCACAAGGATACAAGCAAACAACCCTTATGGGATGGCATCACTGGGATTTAACAGGAAGAATCTGACAGTATCAGGTAATTTATATATAAAAATAGAACTAAATCAGTGTACAACATAAGTCAAACATCTTTTAAAAGATCAAGAATAGGGAATCTTCACAATTATTTCTCAGGTTGCCTGAAACGTGCTGCTGGTACTGTAATCTACGAAACATCTGGGGTGATCTGAGCCTGCTATTCCACCCAGATGTGCTACATAACTTGTCCCTCCTCAGGTACGGTGACTTGGAAAGCACCTGCAAAATGAGCCTGTAATCTTGCACCTTGAATAGGCATTGTAGGAAAGGCTCCGATTCCTCTTCTTTCGCATAATTTTTGATTGTTTGGTTTTTTTTTCTCTGCCTTATGTGAATGCTAAAAGGATGCGGGCTCTTGAGAGAGCTTTTATTGGAGACCAGCAGTGCCACATCCTCTTCCTCCTGGTGGCAACTGTGTGATGGGTGAGAGACACAGAGGCAGTCCTGGCCTTGCCGAGCTACACGAAGAACGTGCATGTGGCATGTGAGAAGAGCTATATCTGGAATATCTTTCGATTCACCCCCTAAGAGCAGATAATATCCATTTGCAGCATGCTAATGCAAGATAACGGGGAGGTAAGAGCATGAAGCAAAGTGATCTCTGCTTCCTCTTATCCAATTGGGCCCAGCCAAAAATTAGTCTTAAGCCCAGCAACGCCCTTAAAGGGGTGTGCTGCTTTTAATGTACGATGAGAAGAACAGGGGGAGGGTAAGAGATGAAAAAGAAGAGCTGTGAAAACTGTGGGGCCTGAAAGCTATAGTGTGCTCAATTAATTAGAATCTCCACTTGTTAAAAAAAAAAAAAAAAAAAAAAAAAAAAGGTCTCTGTGCACATATTTAAAAACTAGCAATAAAATATCACTACTGTACCACTACGGAGTCTCTTTGAGATACTCAATGAAATACTTGAATTACAAAGTAACAATTTCTATTGTGAGGAGTTGCTGCTATTCTCTTTTTATTGATGTCATAAAGTAGGTATTTATGAGATGAGGTTATTAAGATCAATAGTATAAATGGAACACCTAATTCTCTCTTTTTCAGGCCAGCACAATGCATTCCTCCAGTGGAATCTGTGAGAATAAAAGGTGACTGGATACTGTCAGTTAACCCTAATCCAAATGCAAAGAGCTCACCCTATTAACAATGAGTCATTTTTTACATGTTTCTTAGATCTAAAACTATCTTGTCCCTAAGTAGCCTTTATGAAATTTACAGATTTGAATTCATTGCAGAACTGGATTTGCCACATTTACAACTACAATTGAAATTCTACTTTTCGTTTTTTAAAATAAGGAAGAGGAGAAGACACATTTTATTTTAAAATCTATTTAGTGGAGCGTTTTTAATAAATATGATATCTTTGTGAAAGAAAATAATAAAAAAAACTTTTTGCAATGAGAAAAAAAACCCTCAGAGCATAGAGCTGATGATACTTTAAATAAGTTTTTGTCACACTATACTCAAGGCCACTTTGCAGTTACCCCACCATGTTTGAATCAGGAAAGTAGCACGGAAAATATCTCCTTACACCAAATTTGTGCAGTAATTTTGAAAGCCATGTACCATGCGATGTCATCATGTCTCCAAGTCTTTGTTCCAGAAAGCCTGTTACATGCTTAAACATGGGCATTGCATTGACATAATTAAGATGTTTGTGCTACAGAAATACAAGGCGAACCAAAAAGGCAGCACCATTTTACAGCCTGCTAAATGCTGGCTGAAGGCATGCAGAGAGAAGCTGCCAGGAAAAGACAAGGAGTGTCCAGACCTTTGACTCCATCTAAAAAAAAAGAAGCAAATAAATAGAGGAGTAATTTTCTGATGGTGTGTTGCTATGTTAAGCTACCTTGTCATAGTTCTGCAACCATGGACAAGAAGGTTCTGTACCTGAAATGCTCCTGTAGTCATGCTGCAGGGCACTAGCTTTAGTGTGAACTATTCTACATAATACTAGTTAACCTGTGCTCATACTTATTCTTTACCACTATTTAAAAAAGGTACATTTGATTAAAAAAAAAAAACTTCAAGTGCAGGTTGGAAATTTAGGGTTCTCAAATTAAAAAAAAAAAAATCTTTTTTGAAGAAAATGGGGAAAATGGGCATTAATTTCCATTTAGCCAAAAGCAAGTTCTATAGAGAAAAGATTAAGTGATTACTTGTAATCAGATATATTCTTAACTTTGCAGATAAATTGCCACAAGCACCATGCACTAATATGCTTTGTTTTGTTTAGTAATTCTAGAGAAGTCCACAAGTGAAATCATTGCCACGACTGGGAATCCTTGGTTTAGTTGACAAGGATTTAGCTACAATGTCCTAAGGATGTAGAATTAAATGAGGACTCTGTCCTGTTCTTCTGGTCTGATCCCAGAAGATGTTTGGGCTAGATTATCTTCTACAAAGTATTTTGCCACAGAGTCCCTAGAGAAGACTGCCTCCTTAAAAGGACAGCATATTAATCTAATAAAAATCCAATCTATGGAGATCCATTACTGTGCAACTGGGAAAACCAAAACAAACGAGATACTAATATAAAAAAACCTTAGTGAATTCCTTGGTGCATTATATGTACTGCAGGATTTACAAATGACCACATGGATTGTGTAATATCATCTACTGTGGAGAGGCTTTTTTATAGGTCCCTGTGGGCTGAAATGTTTAGACACAACGGAGCAGAGCAGAGGGGCCAGTTGTAGATTTAACTGGGAATTCTTCTGTTTATGGGCTTGTATCTCAGCCATAGCATTGCTTTAAAAATTGCTTTTGAATTTAATAGGAGGAGAGCTTGACCTCAAAACAGTAACAACATATGTATTCCTTTAACTAAACTGTGCATGAGAGTGCAAATTGAAATGTAGAGAGATATTAGCTATGTGAGTTAAGATGCCATTAGCTAAACTGCCTAGGAAGGGTAACTTTGTCAATTGTCATTAACACATTTTTTATCCTGGTACTTTAGAGATCAGAAGTGTTAACCTGGAAATGGCATTCTGATTTAAATGTCTTTAATGCTTGGAAGGTTTGGTCATTTCTTTACAATATCACATTGCTCTTCGAGGAGAGCCCTTCCTCAGCTCAGTGTCTGTAAATTGCCTCTATGTGGATCTCACTTAAGAAAGGGGAAAAGGATCCTTTCAATTGTTTCATGAGTTGCTCAGATCTGTCATAAAACTGTCACCTTGGATTATTGCTTAAATGTTGGCTGCAGGCTGAAAACAGCATGTCCACGCAGCACTCGCCCGGTTCAGGTGGGGTTTATAAAAGGGAAATTGTTGCTCTGCAGGGAGATACCTGTTAACCTCATTCATTTGTAAAACTGGCTACGTATTTTGGCACTTGCTTGTGCAGTCTGACACTGACAAAGCTTATGACAAGATGAAGCAGATAGACTTTATTTATGTAAGGTTTGCAGAAAGTGAACGTTCAGAGCAAACTTTATTAACTAGACCCGAGCTTGCTTTGTGTCAGCCAGCAGCTTTTTCTGCAGGGAGACCTCAGAGCTTCTGCTGTCTGCGCTTAGCGGGCTGGGATGCAGGTGACACCACAGCCAGTGAGCAGAGGAGCACTCCAGCTCCACGCTCATTCCTTCACCTTGTCATTCAGATGCCCTTCATTAAGCTGCAGCGTTGGGTGGGACAGAGGCTGGGAAAGGAGGAGCCTTTCCTGGGGGATGTTTAGCTACTTCAACTCCTATCAGCACCAATTCCCAGAGCAATGCAGGAACCAGCACCTGACTGAACTAGATTCTGTACGACTGTGTTCATTTTGTTATATAGCCATGGAATAATCACTAAATAATAAAAAAAATCAACTTAAGAATATTGTAAATATGTCTACATCCATATATAACAGATATTTTTATTAGCCTGTATTAAAATTACATTTAGTTGTATTTAATCTAGCTAGATATTTTACTACATTTTTACTACATTTAGTACTGCAATCTCTCACCATCTCAGAAAATTTAGTAAGGAAAAAAGCACTAAAGACAAGAATTAGTGCACAACTCTACTAAGCTAATTCAGCTGGAGAAGCACCATTATCGTTTGGGAGTGTTCTGTTCTTGCAGTGGAAAATCACCATTTTCCACTGAAGTCTGAGTTTTTGCACAGATTCCTCATCTTTAAGGAGCCTGGCGGACATTTGGGAGAAAAGAATGAACCTTTCATCACCAGAAAGTCGTATTTGAGCTGAGCAGCTGCCAGGCTAAGGTGTAAGAAAAAGACTATAAGCAGAAGCAGAA
Source organism: Tinamus guttatus (assembly GCF_059628265.1). Lineage (NCBI taxonomy): Eukaryota > Metazoa > Chordata > Aves > Tinamiformes > Tinamidae > Tinamus > Tinamus guttatus. The sequence continues at coordinate 9,661,084 of NW_028288582.1, read as the reverse complement.
GACTGGAAATAAAATATCTGGCAATGGATCGACTGTAGGGACCTGAGGCTTGAACAGAAGCACACTCTACCTCTGGGAATATATTTGAGGAAACTCCATCTGAACTTTTGGAGGACTCAGAGTTTTGGCAACTTCCAACATCAGACAGCACAATAAGAAATTCAGTACTCATGCACAAATGCCGTAGGGTATGCCTGGCTCCACTTTGCAGTGCTTGGGTCATTAATCCAGTGTCTAGGATTCACAGCGAGGTTAGGGATGTGCTGTGAATCTAATGCTCCATCCCCATTGCTAACTGGTGCTAACATGGAGGGTTGCAAGAGGATAAAGAAATCCTTTTTCTTGCAGAAAAGGAATAGTGACAAGGATTTCTGTCATTTCATTGAGGAAGCCTGTTCTGCCTGATGATTTAAAATGGTTTGAGGTCTACTCTTGCAGGCAGAAGATTTCTCCCAGCTTTTGTACAGGCACCAAAATAACCACCACAACCCATAACTGTCTTATGGAAATTTTGTTCTTCTACAACAGTTCTGACCATGATCATGTGGCTTTTTTCCAGCAGGCTGTTGGTATATTGCTGCCTCACACTATTCCTTTCTTTAGACTCCCCCATTCTCAGGCAAAAAAAGAAAATACAACACAGTTCCAGGATGTTCTAGTGTCCAGGAATTTCAGTTGGGCAGATTTTGAAAAAGACACATCCCCAGCTTAGCTTCACCTCTGAGCCTCACTCTCTACCTTCCAGACTGCCCATATTTTCTGCTCTACTTTCCTACCCTACTGTGACACAGCAAGACACTCGGATTTTTCCGCTGATTACATACAAGCTTTGTAACATAACTGCTGTATTGCAGGCTGGGATTTCATATATTGTAATCAAGTACGATCAATTCACTGCAGGTGCTATGGCAGGCAGAGGACGATGCAGTCCCTATTTTCTAAGAGCTCCCAACTTAACTCTTAAATGTTGCTACCAATAGAGGTGATTGGCAGTGCCTTCTGCACTTCAAGGAGATAATTGTGGTGCTGTGGTATAGACAAGTGAGGCTTATTCTATAGTTTCGCTATTTCTGAAAAAAAAATCTGATAAGAACAGGATGGGGTAAATGACTAGGGTTACAGTGATGCAATTACATTGTCACTTGAGCCAGGTGCAGGTGTGACTAAGACAATCTGAGTGTTTTGGGTTTTTTTGTGCTGTATATGTACTCAGTCAAAAAAATCCAACAGACACTAGGCTGTAACTCTTCCTCATTCAACTTACTGTAACCAGTAAAGAGTAGGTGAATTTTCAGTGAGGAATTAATGTTATGAAGGGGTTTAATATTATATAGCTCATGGCACACCAAAGATCATTAGCTCTTAGCTCATGATAATCCGGATAGAATTTAACCTACAAAACTTAAAAGGTGAGTCTGCATTGCATATTAAAAAAAAAAAAAAAAAAAGGGAAGTAAGAAAAAAACCCTCCATTTTATACTGTCAATTAGGGTCCAATGCAGCTGCTCTTAAAGTTAACAGGGCTCTTTCTGTTGACTTCAGTGGGCTTTGGATCAGGTCCTGACAGTCAAGACTCTGAACTGTGTGATATGTAAAAGTGTCTTTTTTAAGTGTTCCTTGCAATCAGAACAAACCCTTTCCTAAATGGCATCATTCAATATACAGATCGTAGCAAGTAATTGTAATTGTAAATTACAGTAGCAAGCATAGAATCAACTATTTAAGTACTCACCTGGCAAAAGTGCAAATGCTAACTTTTTTCCCCCATCCATTTCCAGTGTATATTTCATTTTTCATGGCTCCTTAACTAAGATATTGAAGTGGGCAATTTGGACTGAAACTTGGCATAGAAGTTTTCAGCCTCCAAGCAAATATTTGTCATTTAAAAATCATGAGGCTGTTGAGTAAAACTTGGCAAACTCTTCTAGAACTGCATAAATGGCAAGTATATTTACAAAGCATTAATGCATAGGGTAGACATACTTTCTGGGAAAGCATACTCTCACGCATGTGTGAGTACAAACGCGCAAAATGCACAAGTGCAATGTCCTTGCACATCGGTATTCCTCATAATGCTGTGCTTAAGGCAGTGTGCCCCACAGATCTGAACAGGAACATCAGTTTGGATGTGCCTTCCACAACAAATAATGCTTGGTATTCCTGTGTACTGGCATAATAAACTCTAATCCCTGCAAAAGAGGTAAGAGGTCTTAATGAATAATATGCACATAGGCACACATTTTGAAAGTACACACATCAAAAATACAAAAATCAAAGCATGAAAGGTGTATATATAATTTTACACATAAACTTATCATTATTCTTTTTACAAATAACAAGGGAGAGTAGAGGTATTTCAAGAGACTTCATGATACTTAATGCCTACATAACTACAATTGCCAAGTTATAGCTTCATCCTGCCAATTGTGGAAGCACAGAGAAGCCTTCACTGTCATTAAATGTAACAAATATTAAGGCTGACCAGCATCTGGTGGGACTTCTTAGGTCTTGTAGGACTGCTCCGTCTGAATACACACACATGGTGCTTCATGGTCAGCAATCAAGGGTTGCTGCAAGGGATCTGGAGAACCTGCAGCCAGGAAATCACTGCCCAAAGTCCAGGAAGGAATCAGACAGAGGAATAACAAGGCAAGGCGCCGCTTGTATCATGTCAAACACAAAGGACTTTGTTGCCAGAGAGAATGACCTAAGAAGTCCTGGGTCTGCTCGCTGCCAGCGCAAAAGTGTTTTATCAGTTTTCTTCCTCATTGACTGTAAGTGACTCAATATATAGACTCAGATGGCAGACATTACACTACAATGAAAAAAAAGAAAAAAAAAAAAAAACAAGCAGTTAAATTCAGGGCAGATTGGAAGCTTTAATTTAAAAATGTCCATGCTTGTCAATTCAATTAGATGAGAATTTACTGGCAAGGTGAGCTAAGTGAGTCTTGCCAAAATATAGGAAGAAGACAGACTCATCAGATAACCGTCTGAAGCAGGTACAGCCAGGCTAGACATTTCCCTCCACTTTATAAGTTTCCTCCCTTGCATCCACAGGTCAGGATTGTCCCACCCCTGAATTAGGAGCAGGTCCTGCAGTCATAGCTGGTTTGGCCATCCAGCTCCTCCTTCCTGCAGTGTCCCAGTCCTTCCTCCTTTACCCGGAGGTGGCAGAGGATCGCGGGGAGATGTTCGTACCTACCCGACTGCAGCTGCCTGCTGGGCTCACGTACAGCCAATCTGACTGTATTTGCCAACAGCCTAATCTACCAGATATCCCACAGGAATGGGAGGACAAAACAGTGCTACCAGGGGTCTCTCCTAAATCCCTACAGCTTTTTTTTTTTTTTTTTTTTTGAAACTCCATACATGTTTTTAAAATTGAGCTGTGATTATACGGTATGCACCTAATTAAAATGTACTATAATTGTTGAAGTATTTTACTGACGTCCTCTTTTTTTTTTTTTTTCAAACGACAGGTTAACCAGATGACAAAACTTGTCTTGTGGTTTCTCTGCCTTTGCCAGGGAGCTCAGAGCTAAGTACAGAGGGTGGGGTCAGTCCTGGACATCAAACCCCCGTGAATGGCAGCATTCTTCACTAAGCTCTCATGCTCAAGGCTTAAGTCAGGCTTTTTGCCAAACACTCAAGTCCAAGAAAAATAGCCTATGTGGGTGTTTTGTGCACAGAGATGACTGAGGTTCATTTTAGCTAGATGGATAAACCTTTTGAAATCTGGCTTGTTAGAACTGACTATATTATAGATCAGAGTTAGCTGTTTATTGAAAAAGCACGTTGAGAGGAATGTAAATTGCCTGTGAATCAGAATGGCCTGGGAGTGAAGTACCAGCAGCATTTGGGGAAGGCATTGTCACCTATTTGTGCACATAATACAACCATTTATATATGGATTGTTCTTTACCTTTTTTTTTTTTCTTAATGACCTTGCTTCAGTTATGTCCGTTCAAGTTTTTCCTCATTCTTCATAAAAATGATGCACAGACATATGAAAACTGTGAGGAAAAACTTAAGACCTCTAAATCTCCTTTTCTGTGTGGATATAATTTTAATAGAGATCGATGCTGTAAGGGGTATTTCCTGTTGGTGACAGCAGATGAAATTTCCTTACATATGAAGCACTTCTGTGATGTTACAACACCTAACTTAGACCCCAGTGCTCTGTGCAGCCCAGTATTGCTCTTATGCACTACGGCATGTTTCTTTGCGTTAGGATTTGAAACTCCAGTTTATGAAACATCACACTGCCCCCAGTTCCTCACAGAATGCCATCGAAACATGGAGCATTCCTCGCACATCTGGCACCTGCCAGTTTTTCTGCCCTTTATATCTCTTCTAATTTGTTTGTCATCACTTTTTTTTTTCATTCACGAAGGCAATATATATATATAGGCTTTCATATCTGTACAAAACTCTTCAAATGAACATTAAAAGCTGAGAAGGTACAAGCTAGGATGTCACCTGAAAATTCAGGGGAAGAAGAAGAAGAAAACACAGCCTGTCTTCATCAAAGGCACTTCCCTAAAGCACTGGGATAAAACTAAAATTCTTATAAATCCCGAAGAGAATCAATGTTTTTCCTTCTTTTCTCTTACCTGTGAAAATGAGCCTGTTTTTGTTCTGATAGCAACAAAAACAAGAGGTGCCACAGTCTGCCCTGGTCTATAGCCAGAGGGAAGTGCAGAGAAGGGCACTGGCATGACATGGCATTGCATGGAGGCTGCCAGCATCAGCTCACCCTGGCTTCCTTACTGAGATGGCCGGTAGCACCACGTGTCACCACGTGTCATTTAACCCACGGCAGTGTCACGGAGGACACACAGGTGAGGTGAGTCAGGGCCACAGGCAGCTTGATCAGGTCAGCACTCAACTCAACCCAACTAATGCAGCCTGTTCTTCTGCATTTAATTTGATCAGACTGACCCCAGACTCGGCAAAGAGGCTCTTCTGCTGCTGCCATGAGGGAGCAGTGCCCTGTGCCCATCGTGCAGAGTAGACATCCTCCTAGAGCCAAAGCGACAGCACTCCGTGTGATGGGAAGCTGCATCCTCTGGGACTTGGGCTAAAAAGCACCATGTAACTTCAGATTAGGGACCAAGGAAATCATAAGACTGTAAAAAGTTCCGTTTGCTGGTGACCCAGACCACACTAAACCCTACAGTGAAGTAAATAAACCTGGCAAAATCAGGCCTTTGTTGATTAACATGGTGTCGACAGCACCTTAATGGGTAGTATTAGGACAATGGCAATTATCATATTATGTTTCACCTCTATGGGATTTGGAGAATTATACATTCTGCACACATTCTAACTGCAGAAAAACTGTGGAAATGTCTCAACAAAATGAAAAAAAAAATATTCACTAGTAAAATTGCCACATTTTCTAAAGGTAAATGCAGCTGTAACACATCCTGTTGATCAAAGTATATTAAAAATGAAATAATGAAATAAATGAAATAATGAAAATAAAATAAACTATTGAATAGCAGCTTATTCTACAAACAGCATTCATTCTATGCTCAGAATAAAACTGGGATCCCGCAGAAAAAGTATCAGGCAATCATATAATTAATATTAGTGTAAGCCATAGGCATATGCATAAGTAAATTAAATTAAAGCTAAACAGTCAGCCTCAGTTCAGGTATTACCTCAGCCTAATTAATTTACTGCACAATTCTTAAATATTGTTTGATATTACATATTTGTTGAGGCTATGGCTGGGCAGCACTGACCAACTTTTAAAAGGAAAATACTCAGCATAACACAGATATATCAGAGCTTCAAAGGAGTGATCCCAGTATTGTTAGAGCTACTGTTAGGTTTTGCATTCAATTATAAAGTAGATATTTCCAAATACTCAACAGCAACCATATTAAGATACTTATTGCATGCTGCAAAACAGACATGATTTGACCTGCATTTTCGCTGCCCACCCATGAACATCAGTTCATGCCACCCTGTGTGCTGTTCCAGTCCGCCCACCATCAAGGTGGCTCTCAGCCCTGTAAGTACCAGTTGCTGGTAGGCCTGTTTCACAACTTTTCCTTCAAAAACTACCTTCTGTTATACTCTTTGCATCTGTTTCTTCCACCTTAGATGCTGCTTAACCCTCGTAAGGAAAGCTGTTTTATTGAGAATACAAGTTCTGATCCAGCATCCGCTGAAGTCAACTTTTGCACAGTCCAGTGAGGCAAGATAGGCACAGTAAAAGTAGAAAAAAAAAAAAAAGGAGGAGACAGATGGATAGACAGATGCATCAGATGGATAGACTTGTCTAGTTGTCCAGCGCCTCTCAGAGAGAGAGAGAGGAAGGAGCACAGGAGGACTCTGGCTATGGGTGCTGCACCTCCACGGGTGGATGCCCCGTTGGTTTGCATCGCAGTGAAGCAGGGGGTTGTTACAGCCCCTGCAGTTTTTCTCCTTTATACCATCAGTAAGTGCTTTATTCCCTTGTTGTTCTCAGAGAGCAATCTTAGGTGATTCACACCTCACTGTCAAGGTATCTCCTGTAAAACTTCCCATTGGCATTATTGGATATTGGGTCAGGCTCTACTCAAATGAGAGGTGCCTGAGCTAAGTGAATTTTTTTGAACAAATGTTGAGCCAGTCATGGATGTTACCTGGAAGCCTTTTCCCAAATAGCAAATTGCTTAGTGGCTGAACACCAGCTCTTATAGCCCTTATAGATACGCTTTGGGAAATGATCCTTTATTTCCTGGATTTGACACCTGATTGAATCAGCTTTTCTCACAGCCTCTCTTTCTTTCTCTTTGCAAGGCTGTTATTGCTACCTCATTTCAAGGCTCAACATCTGAACCAGTACAAGATGTGGGGTATGAGCAGGCCAACCACAAGCAGCTGAGATACAGCTCTCAGCTGAGACTTGACAACTGCGTATGTACACGCTTCTAGACTGTCACAAATATGAAAAAAAATATTGTCTAAAACCAGACTCACAGTGAATTTAAGCCACTTCCTGGGTAACTTGAGCTAGTCTGTTTTTAACATGCAACAGACCTGCTTGGACGTGTCTCAGGAGAAGGGTAGGAACTTCAAAAGATTCACTATGTTAATCAATGAAAATCCTCAGTCAGGCCCTTAGACTATAAGGTATTTGAGGTAGGACCATTTCTTTTTGTTTTGGTTTGGTTTTTAACAATGAGTCTTTTTTTAATGAGTAGTTCATTACTAAAGTTACAAGAAACCAAATTAATAAACCATAAATAAGACATAATGAATATCAGTATTATGGTGTTATAGCTATTATTATTACAAGACATTTTCACTGTGAAGTTTATTTCATTAAGGACTGAAAAACATTTGGAGGTCCCTGTAAAAAGAAATTAAGAAATGCAAAAGCAAAAGTTTGATATTGTGTTATTTATCAGCTGTCTGGTTAGCATTTCTGCTCAGTCTGCAAGTTTCACATGTAAATCAAATACAATGAGCCTATGACATCTCATAAGATTTACACAGATAGGATCTGACCATCCCTCTCAGAAGTCACTGCAGATGCTCTGGGTCTCTAATGACTGCAAATGGGAGAAACAACACAAATAGCATTTTCTTTTGTAATACTTTCAATTACGTTAATAAAATGTTTCTGCATAAAAACGTATACCTCATAAAAAAGCAAACCCTGTGCATATCAGAGCTGGTGTGGATAAGGATAATAGACACAAGAATTGCATTACCATGCTAATACAATAGGGAAGTCTCCTGTCTCTCTTTTGAATAACCTCTCATGCAAATTTCAGATGTTGACCATGACACCAGACCTTCTTAGGGCATCGAGTTGTGTTTCCCTATGCTTACAATATATTTGATTTCAATACGAAAATGCAGACTCATCAAAAGCCCACCTCTCTGCCAGCATTCAATTATTTAAATACTATACAATGTATGTTTTTTCCCCTCTGAATCTTGCATTGAGTAGTTCAGGCAGGCTAACAAATAAAATAATATGAAAAGGACAAAAATCCAAGTGGAGAAAAAAAATAATCGAGAGGGTCCTTTTTAGCTATTAGTTTCCACCTTTTCTAACCTTTGGCCTATTGTTTAAAAAGCTGATTCTAAACTGTATTTAAGCATACAGCAAACAGCTTCTCCCCACGATAATGATTCTGTAATCTTCTTGAAGTCACAGGCAGACTTATTTGTAAATGGGGTCATTATTTGCCCACATGCTCAATTGTTTGACCACATGCTCAATTTCAAAACTATGCAGAGGTTCATTGTTGCTTTTCTTTTTGAAGTACATTTAGTTTCTCATGTACATAGTTAAAGATGGAATAGTTATACATTTACACATTTATACAAAGATGTATATTTATACATATACATGTACAAATTTCATAAAATGTTACAAATCTAAAATTCAAGAATAATGTATGCATAAGAATCCTTTTAACATGCACATACTTTTAAAAAGGTATTTTTATTTTGTGTGCCATGTTCTGATCTCAGTTTCTAGAGATCTTAGTGCCAGGGAAGTGATAAAAATACATAAAGCTTGGTGGTTTTGATCATTTCCTCTTTTTATAGGCAAAAATTTATTTCATCTTGTACAAAGAGGCTTGAACTAATCATATAAAATGATTTCCTATTCCTTAGAGAGTAAGCAAAATTAGAATTCTTCTGTATGGTGTACTCTATAGAATCTTAGAAAAATAATCTTATCAAAAGAAGTTTTGTTGTTTCAAATGTGACGTACAGAAACTAACAACCAACTGTTTTTTTAGGAAGGCACATGGGTCTCTCCCTCCCTGGTATCCCAGTCTCACAAGGGGTCTGGGGGCAGAAATGAGCCCTCCCAGCTACCTCATAGCAGCCCTGTGGACTATCCAAAATGAAGTTCCCTTCCCGAGGCCCTCGTGCTAGAAGCCGCCCCTACAGATTCATCTCAGAGCTGATTGAATAAAAGGGAAAATCTCTCCTGACTTCACACAGCTGAGTTTGGATTCCAGGCCCCTGAACGCATTTTGTTTTAGAAGAGCTTAGAGCCTAAGAAATACATATATCTCCTTGTTGCAGGCCTAAATGTAATTTGATTCTAATAGTCATGAATAGGACATAAGAAATGTGGAAATATCTGCACATGTTCCCTGCTCGAGCAGTGGGTGCCATTAGAAGGCATAATAGCGTTCCGGACTATTGATTTTACCACAGTATTTCCTTGCTTAGAGTGTTTTTCACTATGAGATATTTGTACCATGCCATAGTAAATGTTGTTTTTTAAGAGAGCTTACTGTACTTTACTTGAAAAGCTATGTGAGCAATGCAAGTCCTCTTATAAGGCCGAGTTACTCAGCTCGTCTGTCTTATTTAAAAAAAGTAAATAGGAACAGCTACATAGAATGTGCTGCAGAAATTAAGTTAAAGTTGGATATCAAAAATATTCAATAGTGACTTCTATGAAGTTCTTTAGATTCTAATAATGTTAAATAAGGATTAAATGCATAGGTAGAGTTTAGATTTTGACTGTATTTGCCTGGGACAGAAAAGGACACTCAAACCTGACCTCCTTTATCTTCCAAAACAAATACTTAAGTTGCACTCTTTTTATACAACTTACTTTCAGTTATTCCTTCCCTCATCACCACCTCCAAAAAAAGAAAAAAAAAATCATTTATTCCACTTCAGGATAGATGGAGGAAAGAGGAGAGGGAAAAAAAGGGGGCAGGAGACAAGGGAGACTTTCAAGGCAAAGTAAAATTGAGTATCCTCCTAGATCATCTCAGGTCCAAGTTGCATATAAATTAAATCTTTTTTTTTTTTTTGGCCTTGAATGACATTGTTGAAAACAAACTGATCTTTTTCAATATCACTTGACACAAATCCTTTTTTTTGTGGATCTGTATTTTTTCCTTGATTTCCTAATTTGATTTCCTTTATTTCCTAATTCCTAAGGTAGCTTAGTCTTCTTAACAATAAATTGTTTAACACATGACAATAACATGTTGGAAAGTACTCAAATAACATACTGGTGAAACTTTGCTAAGGCTTATGTATTATTGGGTGGCAAACTATATTTAGAAAGTTGTTTTTAGTAATTTGCTGCTGGAAGGATGCATTAATGGTTTCATGGTGTCTCTTCTGCTTTTGGTACTAATCAGTACTTCATTAATAACATAGTTGATGGAATAAAGTGTATCTGTAATAAATCTACAGATGACATCCAGCTAGGAGATATTTCATGCACTTTGGATTAGATTTTAAAAAGAATTAGACAAAATGCTGGCCTTAAAAAGCAGGATATAACTTAGGAAGAACAATGGCAAAGTTCCATACTCTGTAAAAATATTAACCCTGAGTGAGTAATGTCCTCTCATCTACCCTGAGACACAAAGATGGAAGATTTTTTGGGGTGATCTCTTTCAAACTATTTTGCATAGCTTTATGTTAAAATTCCTTTTCAGTTATGCTAGTAAGAGCAGATTGAATGTGAACATTCTCCTATCTTCACGGATATGCACAGAGATCTCTCAATAGGATCATTTTCTTGAATGTCCCTGACAAATAAGCAGCTCTGTCTTTTCTGAAAAGCAAAATCCTCACTGGATTCACTGGAACACAAAGGGCCAGCCTATTGAGAGGCCAGTATAACTGGCAAAGGAGAAGCCAGACAGTTGGAGAAAATTAGCTTCAGAGAGTTGTCTCTGAGAGATTTATCATCCTAAATTACCATTAGATCTACATGGGAAATAAATCTGCACAGATATCCACTTGGAACAGGAAAAAAAGTTACCCTTCCCAGGATGTGTTTTAGCAGATTTTTTTACAGACTTCAGTAGGGCATTTGCATGTAATGGGTCATTGATAGTAGTAGACTTGGGAAGAGGATATATTGGCAGAAAGGCCAAAACCATAAGTGCCACTTTGATGTTTTTCAAGAACTATACTTCAAGTGCTCTTTCTCTATCATGCTTTTTCTTAATTCTGTACTTCCTAGGAGGACTACAGTTTCTGGAGGGTCTCCTTTCTTCTGTATCTTGTCTTAAAGCACCATAGTAATTGTGTAGTAACAAGGCATCATGAAAGATGTACTCCAGTGGAGGAACTGCCTCCAAAAGGAAAACGGAACTATGAGATACGTGAAACATCAATCCCCTGAGACATCACATCTGTATTTCAAATCAAAATATTTTCAGTAGTCAGATGTTGAAGGAGTTTTTTTTTTGAAATTATTGAAATTATCTACAGAAAGCTAACACTTTTTAAATAGGTTTCACAAAAATCTAATATTCTCCTTGGTTGCAAACATTTGTTCAAAGTAAATGAATTTAGCGTGATTCCAGAGAATGATACTTTTGATTCTACTGCAATTCTGTGTATTTTATTCGTGCACATTGGACTAAATGATGTCAAGAGACACTGATCCTTCACAGCACACAAAAAAACCTAGTTGTGCTGTAATCTCTACAAACAATGAATTCTAAATTTATTTATAATTTTTAATTGGTTTCCAGATTAGTCAGATTTCAAAAAGTACTGTGAATCTATCTGGAAACTTATTTTCTTATTTTCTGCTGTGCTTATTGTATAGAGCTAGGAGAAAGACCATGTCATAGTGGAAGTCACTGAGGAGCTACCATCTCCTCATCTTTTATGTGTGCCACAAAGTTAATGACTCTTTGAATTACATGGTACACACCACGTTCCTCAGTTTTCTTGCAACTGAAGAATTATTGTTTGAATATATAAGGAGAGTGGTTTCCACTTCCCTGACTTCCCAAACCTAAACAGAAGTTCCCTGCTGACAAATGCAGCTGATTTTGAAGAAAGATGTAGACCACTTGAAGAAATTCAGGGACATGGCAATAAGAACCATCTGAGAACCAGAAAGGGATATTTTAAAGCAGAGTGGAAATCCTGATCATGAGCAAAACCATGTCCAATGAGACTAAAAAGAGGGGCATCCTGATATACGAGTTTTCTATTGCTAATGGATTTGAATTTGGTGAAAGAACAAAAGAAAAATACTCTGCAGGGCTCAAAGACTATGTCCTCACAAAGCACATTTAGAGGAAACAGCTGGCTCTGCTGGCAAGAGTTAAAAAATCCTACTTCGAATATGCATCCATACGAAGAAGAAATAGGGTAGTATAAAGGATAGGAAGAACAGTAAAGAAAATAATAATAATGATAATAATAATGGAAGAAGAAAATGAAAGGAGGAAGGGGAAGAACTTCAGAATGATTCTCTGACTGCAGCCGCTAGTGCATAGATCTATATTTGATCTTATGCCAACGTCTGAAGCTAGTCAAGAGATCTCTCTTACCATCCAACTACTGTAATGAGGTCTATTATGCATTTATTTAGAAGCTCCAGCAAATGTGCATTCCAGTTACTTGCCATCAACATGATTTAAACTATTGTGGAATATCTGGATGTAAAAATCTCCTCCCTGTTCCCTTCCAGTTGCAGTTCAATATGCTCCAATTCAAGATATCTTTAAGACAATCTTCATCAGAAACCTCACCAAGTTTGATCACACTTTCTTTGCAACATAGTGGTTGGTGGACATGTCCTGACATGGTAACTCCTGATCTCAGTTCATGAGAATGATTTCTAAGGGACCTTCTTCAGGTCATTCTTCTCAACGCCAGTTTTCAATTTTCAGGTCCTGATTCCTCTATAGTTCACACTGGATCATATATGCATATATATTCTTTTTAGTTTTCTTCTTGTCTTTTAAACTTATCTTCTGTTTCAGGACAAAAGAACTGCTAAAATGTCCATGAATTCCTTAATGCTGCCACTTCAAAAGAGTTCAGCTGACAGAAATGTCAAAAGTTCCCAAATGAGTTTGAAAGTCAAAGTTTGGTGGAGAAAATGTAAACAAAACAGCAAAAAAAAAGGTTATTCTAATTAGGGTGAAATCTGTAATATTTGATCAGTGTTTCACAGATGCAACAAATTTTCAAAATCTCATAAATTTTTTGAGAGAGCAAAATTGCCTACTATGTAGTTTATGTAGTTAACTGCTATTGTCACAGTTTCTCTATTGACAATCCAATTAGTAATTAAATATTGTTCATGTCTCTAGCAGAGGGAAGGTATCCACTAGCTGCCACACAACAAGAACATAGCCTGTTAACAGGCAACTCATTTGCTGTCCTATACTAACATCCAACAGTAGGGCTATTTTTCAGACAGGAAAATCAAAATCAGCTTACATTAATATTAGAATTAAAAGTCATGCATAAACCACTAAAGTGAAATGGATATCAGAGTCAGTGGGTTCCAAAAAGAAGAAAGGAAAAAGTAGCTATAAACTCCACAGAAAGTGGAAATATAGGTATTGTTATACAGGCCTCTAATCTCTTGTGCAGTGCTATATGTGGAGAGGAAAAAATGCCTTCCTGACCTCTCCAGGTGATCAATTTACACTCTGAAGCCTAAGAGCTGATCTGTATCTATTCCAAATTAACTGGAATAGAAAGAGGCATGAGGCTAAAACATAAAGAAATAACACTGCAAAAAGCAGAAAGTACCTTATTCATCACAACAAGTCAGGATGTCATTTGGTCGCAAAGGAAATAGCATCCTTTCATAAATATGCCTGTGCCGATTTTAATATCAAAAATACGTCAGAACTTGCAGTGAAAATAATCTCTGCAGGTCCTGGTCCAAAGCCCAGGGAGATCAACAGGCATCCCTCTCTCCAGCAGGTAATGCTGGACCAGGCCTTTTCTCTCAAAGTTTCGTCCATCAGGGCTGCCATGTCCCCTCCTTCCTGCCTGCTACTGCACATTCAGCTTCCTTTTGGAAGCCTATAGAAAAGAACAAACAACCCAAATGAACCTCACTAGAAACACCCTTTCAGAGGGGAAAAGATATGCAAAATCACATCAGCTTTACCCAGTGTTAAGATAAAATGTTATGTGACTTACAATCCAACATACCCTGTTGTGTGTGATCTTCACGAAGTATAAATGTATAGCATTTTTTTATTCTAGGTCTATAGATCTTCATTTATTTCCAAAGTGTTAAAAATACTGTTTGCTTATATAAATGATTATAATTGACAGTGCATTGTCAACCTATTGCAAAGCCGATTTAATTAAGAATGCCAAGGGGCATCATTTGGGGCCAGGTATCTAAGCTGCAAATTTTTTTTTGATCTCAACCTCTCCCTGTAGGACCGTCCACACTGGCACCAAAGGCTGGAGGGCAAGAGAACAAAGGGAATTTTATGTGTCTGAATTCAAATTCTTTCCCTTTGAAATGAAGCGTCCAGAATGGGCAATAAAACTGTGAAAATGGATTTCTGGCCGTATTTGATGTTAAGCCTTTAGTGTCAAGAGCCAGGTCTTTTTTTCTCTCTCTTTCTTGTAGGGTTTTTTTTTCCCTTTCCCTGAATGGTCTTGTGGGGAATTTGTCCTATAAATTATTTTGTACAGTTTGTATGCATACAGTATGGCCCTGTCTCATACTTAGAACTTAAAGTAGGCTATCTTGTGTGTGTGTGCTTTCATTAACTTGTGTTTTCAGCAAAATTGCAATGGAAAACACTGTGCTAAAGAGGTTCATTTCTTGCGGCTTTTTTTTCTACCAGCCTGTGTGTGAAATCTTAATGTTTATTAAGCACCTCTGCGGAGAATAACTTTCACTCTGGTCTTCCCTTTTCATACCAAGTAGGCATAATCCTTTGTGTCATTTCTTCCATTCCCATAGTAGGATATTGCAATGCAATAAGAAAAGCAGAGGATTAGGCCCACTTAGAATGATCATGCAGAGGGATCTATTATAATAATGATTACAACCATTTTATCTTTAATAGTTAGCCACTGACGGAAGGGCGATGTGGGGAGAAGAGACAGAGAAATGAAGGGAATCTTGGCATACTGAAATGGTTTGGTCCTAGGCTTTGATTGTATATGAAAATTGATCTTTAAATATTTATTTGTAACCAGAGCGGTTGGCAATACCTTATTAAAGCTGGCTAAATTAATTTAAATTGTTATACACCACTTAGGCAGTACTTTGCTGCCTGAAGAAAAAAAGTTTGTGTGCATGTGTGTGTCTGTGCATGCAGTTTGTTTGGAAAAAAAAATCGAACTAGTAGCACTTCTCTAGTCATTTCTCTGGAATCTGTGTTTTCATAATGCAAAATTTCAATGATTAGCAATGCTGTTTTTTACCCTAGCAATTCAAGGTATTATAAGACAAACTTAGTTCAATAAGTATAGGAGAGACCCCTTTTACCAGGAGCCAGACCCATGGTTTTTCAAACATAGACCAAAAAATGTTCAAAAATGTACAGCCTGCCCCTCTTTATTAAAGTAAAAAAAGCCCAAAACCAAAAAAAAAACAAAATAAAAATCCTCCCTTTGGTGTGTTTCTGGATTTCACTGTCTCTAGTCCTACATTCCTCCTCTTTCAGCACCTCCTTTTTTTTCTGATATCCTTTTCTTGTAGTTTTCTTTCTCCAGGCCTCCCTCAGGCTTCCTGCCATCCCTCTAGACTTCTTTTCTTTTCCATTCACTCTGGTTCATTCTGATCTTTTTTCTTTTGTTTTACATACCACAGTTAGGTCACTTTTTCCTCCTTTCTCACATACATTTTTCCCTGCATTTTGCTCTTCATTTCTTCATTCCTATGTTTCTAAATCTCTCTTTTTTTTTGTATTTTTAAGCGAGTTCTTCAATCTGTGATATATATGCAAATACTCTGCAAACAAAGAGGAGCCTTATTACAGTCAAAGGAAACATTCAAGATTTAGGCAGCATTCTAGAGAATGAGTATCTGGTGCCAAGAGGTTTGCACCAATGATTAATAAAACAGCATATATCTATTTAGAATAGAAAAGAGCCAACATTGCTGAGATAGGAACTTATTTTCTAGAATATTTGGGGGGAATTCTTCCTTACCAGCAAATTAATCATGGAACAGAGTTCTCATCATCCAAACTCTCAACATTTTTGGTGAGGTCCATACCATGACTTGATGAGGAACAGTTCACTGCAACACAAAAAGGTGAATGAGTGCCAATACGATTTTCAAACAAATCTGATTTTCTCTAAAATATTTAGCTCTCACATGAATGTTTCTTTAGGTACCTGTATAATTCCCTATAGCACTCTAAAAAATATGTTTTTTTTTTTCTTATAAGAAACTGCGTTCAGAAAACATGGGAAGCTGTTTGACAAGATGAAAGGCCAAGATTTGTTTGCACATTTAGCATTCTGGCCCTGTTTACATCACATGTTATTACCGAGATCAGAGTCCTTCTTTCGAGCTTAGGAACAAGAAGAGAACCCAACAGTCAGTGATAGACACACACACACACACACACTCCCCTATTATCAGTGTTGTGCCTAGAATAAGTAAGTCTGTCTATTAGATATTGATACATTTCACTCAAGCATCATGCAAGCCACCTCCCCTGATTTAGGTCTGGTTGATGATTTATAAGTGGAAATATGCACTTCTATTCAATCCACCCTCATCTCTGGATAATGAAAAATCATAGGATTGAATGAGGCCCATGCAGATCTCTTTCTTTGCCCATCACTCCAGTGCAATATATAAATGCTACTATTTCAATTAAGTAACTAGGTCCTACAGGCTTAAAGCTAAGCATCTGCTAATGCACTTTGTTGAATCATCATTTTTACAAACCATTCATATAGACGAATAAATAGACAGACGGGGGACCAAAAATGGAAGGAGCTCTAATTTTCCTCTGCGCGTATATATATATTTATATATGCATATTCATATACAGACTTGCTAAAATATATTTATGTTCATTCATATACACATCTTACACAAAGATCAACCAAGCAACTTCCTTTTAATTCAGCTGTGTGAGCAAAATGTTATTACTCCATTTTCTTGTAGGTAGAATACAAAATTCCAGGTAATCTCAAAACTTTGAAAATTTGGATCCAGAAATTTGCATCTTACTTGCTGCTTCTAAGACACATATATCAACTGCTATGTACATCCAACTTGATTTAAGTAATTTTTAAATGGGAAAAAAAGAGAAATGTCACAAAACCTTTCACACCAAATATTCCAGCTTCGCAGACATCGTGTGAAATAGAAAACAGGAACATTTAAGATGTTACACATGGTTGCACCAAAACCACAGCCAACATTCATGGATTACATCTGTTAGCCAGGCAATGTTTTGTTCTGTCCAAGATGTGGTCAGATTTTGAAAAAAGATTTACTGAAACGAGTTTCCCAGGGTCCACTGCAGCCTCAGAGTCTCAGGCTGTGATAATGTGACATTTTGGAAACTAAATAGGACAGGGTTAAGCCTGTAAGTGGAGAGGAGGATCCAAGGGAAAGCCAAGGGACTGCAAAGGCTTGCTAGATGTTCAGTGCGTGGTGGTTTGTATCCTCTGTTTGAGATAGTTTCTCTGAGGGCCCTGGCATTGCAATCATGGTCTGTGGCTTTTCTGTACTGACCGCAGCAGGTTAGGAAAAATTCTTTGTTGCTGATTTGAACTTCTAGTTCTGATAACTCCAGTCTTGTAGTTAAATTAGAGTGGGCAACTAGTGGGCCAATATAGAATTAGTCTATCTGGATACATCATTCACAACTTTCTGCCCTTACTGCAAGAATTTGCTGCTCAGCAGTTATCATACTACTACATAGAGCCACCTTCATTGCAGGGACTGGTATGGATTTCCTCTTGGTGCATCTCAGGAACCACTAATTTCTTATCTGTCACTAAAATATGTTTTCTTTGTGAGTAACATCAAACACTGTATACGCTTTCCCCTTACAACCTTCTCCCATCTTGTGCAGACCCTGGCAATCTTGGTACCGAAGATGTCACCGACTTGCTTCTCACACAGACCAAACTCTCTGAGTCCAGAGTTTAGCTTCTGGGCCCAGTACTATCACGGCTTCACACATGCATGCACGTACACACGCATGTACACATACCCAACCACTTTCTCTAGATTCCTCTGGCCGGGCACAGCACACTGAGCAGGAGCTCGATAACAGAAAACTGTAACACAAAGTGCTCTGATTTCCGGTAGCAAAATCTCTTTATCAGTTTGTAGCTCTCCAGATGGGTCTAATCAGAAACCCAAATCTCCAGCGCGAAAACACTTTAGAGGTAAATGTCCTAAATGAGAAAAGCTTTCGCCCAGACCCCCGTCTTGCGTTCGCAAGACCGCCCATGCAGTGACCAGCTGATGGATCCATGCAAGAAGCAGCAGCCGGCTTGCACGGGCGAGCCCAGCCGAACGCGAACCACACGCAGCGCTCCCACGTGCGCTTAGCTTGCACCAACACGCTGCAGCCCGCTTCAGGAACAAGTCGATGAAGTCAACCAGGATGTGGTCAACACTTCAGTAAGGTATACATAATATGCTTTTCCCCAGAGGCCTTTGCAGTAAACCCACAACGTTTTGGAGGTAACTTCACTGCACAGCTTTCAACTTGCTGGATAAATTGTAATGGTTGTTCACTGCTAGTACTGCAACACTAGCTATTTCCTTCCTTGAGCTCCTTTCATTTATTTTCTTTCTCTCATAGATGGTTGAAAGTGGAAAATAATACCAGATGATTAGTTAGATACCTTTTGGGTATAAAACTTCAAAGAAGGGAGAGTAATGATGAAAACATAATAATCAAAGTTTTCACTTAGATTTATTATTATTACTACCATGAATATTTTTCAATTTTTAGAATGCATGTCACAAAGAAAATGCGTGTGAAGCTTTCAGTTTTTAGCACTCTATTTATTAAAAACAGTTTCATTCAATGTCCATAAACAGCAGATGCTATTTTAGTGAAATCCATAAGCAATAAAGCTACTCATATTCTAATTCAGATATCTTGATCATTATTATCAATTCTGTTTTGGTGATTATTTAGTTCCATTACAACAGTAAGTGCTAAGAGCTTTCTAAATTAAGATTCATGATAGTCATTCTAGCCATGTTAAGGAAAAACAGCATTAACCTGGTTATCTAAATAGCATCTTACACTAAACAAAAAAAAATTGATTACTTCCTTGGTAAGTCCAACAGGATTTTTCTCAACAGCCTGACAACCTGATTTTTAAATGAAACATATTTTATCTACGCACAGAAGTTATTGATCTGTTAACTTCAAAAACTGCGGATAAGACTATTACTTATTTAGTATTCAAAGGTATGCTAGGAGTTTTCACAATAATTATAAATAAGTTTCCCTTTTGATCTACAATCTAATAGCCAAATCCAAAACCCAGGAAAGCTCAAAACCCAACATGACTTTTCATGGAGACTTTATTCTGTTACAGACATTCAGCAAAATCCGGCAAGATGTACATGACTAAATATGCACACGGTTAACTATCATTTTGATCCTGAGCTTTCCTGTTTGATACTGATTTTTATTTTCTTGTTACCCTCTCTGATTAAATTGTATCAAAAATGAGCACAAAACTGGGTAGATTCAGAAGTCCGCATTGTGATTACCTTATGGTAAGGCTATTCAGATGGTGGAGTGTCATGCATGATCAGACACACACCATACACACCTTATTAAAAACACCACGGAGCACTTTATAAGAGCTTTTTTTGCATTTAGACATAACTTTGCTACACTTTATATGTTTGTTTGTACGTTTCCAGGGCACAGACAATTTATAGGAAAACTTCAATTAGATGGTTCAGCTGCATTTGAAAACAAGGCTCAGGGAAAAAGGCATCATTAATCTTCACTGAAGCTCTTCCTTTTGAAAGTTAAGTTTCCAGAAAACCTCAAACCTCCTTTTGGATGAAGGGGAGAAAGAGACTTAAGTTAAGCTCAGGAATAGCATTTCTATAGATAGTTTAATCAAGACCCACACTAAGGATTAAAGACTAATCTTGTTAGAGAACTAATGAACTTTGGTAAAAATAGACAATATTTGGATTCAAATATTAGTTATATATATTTAATGCATTGCAGTGCACTGTCTTTTCAGCCAAAACTAAAAACTGCATATTTGTTTTATTCCCAGTGTACTCAGACTGGAATCAATCAAGCTAAATTTAGAGATTGTCTTCTGTGAGCAGCAAAATGTGCAACTGAGTTGCCTACAAATCTGTAGTTTGAGCTGGAGATCCAGTGTGGATTCTCAGATGTCAAACAAGGGCTGATCCAAATAGTAGTTGTTCCCTCAGCAGGGTTCGAGGGTATTATTAAATTCTCTCTGCTCAGCTGTCAATTTTCATACAATTTGCAAGATCGTGGTATCTTTGAGGGTTTTGTCTTCCTCTCATATTTGCTTGAATTTAGCCAACAGGTTCTAATGGTACCGTCACACAGCTCACATAAACACACAGTGTAATCGTTACTACCTCTCTTCCTTAGTAAATCAGGCTAAAAACATAGGAGGTGAGCCTCTGAGACTCTTCGAGACCTCCAACATTAAGTGTAGAATTGTCTCTTCCTGTGTACAACCCCCACTGTTTTGTCCAGGCCAGTTATAAATGACTTCATTGATTTGTGAGTAGAGTATCTAGTAATTAGTTGTTTTTTCTAATGGTCATGCCATTTGACATATTAAATGCTGTGCATTACTTAAACAACAGCATAGAAATATCAATAGTCTGGTGCCACTGTGTATAGCTCCTTTCCATTAGAGTGCAGATATGTGCGAGACCTTGAATTGCGAGTAATAGGGGACTGTGTTTCTCTGTGATATATCTGGTGAAGTCCATGTACATATTTTGTACCACTACACCTTCAGAGATAGCCTAAAATTACTAGGATTTCATTTATCTTCCTGGGGCTTGGTAAAAGGATTATTTAGGGGTTTACTGAAAAAAAAAAAAAAAAAGAATTTTAGAATTTTGCCCAGAGAATTTTGCCTTTAGCTGACCTCACCCACCACTTCTGTCATGAATAACAGGCTCACTGTCTATTTTCTCTACTGGAGAATCTCTGTATAGCTGACAAGATGGCATATTTGGGGTGTCCATTGATGTTTCTCTCTTTTTCTTCCAGTGTTGCTGTTTAGTCAGGAGAAAAGATGTATTAGGCAGGGGGACCTAGTAGCAATTTCCGCCACCACTGAGGTTACCTTGAAGATAGAAACAGGAAGATGGAGTCAGACTTTTCACAGCAGTGTGTGGTGGGAGGAACAAGAGCCAAAAAGATAAATTGAAGTACGAATGTGTGCTCCAGCTTTGGAGGTTCTCGAGGCCTAACGTGACAAGCCCTGAGAAACTTCATGTCAGTTTTGTGGCTTGGCTTTGAGCAGATGGTTGGATTAAAGATCTGCTACGGTCCCTTGTGACCTGAATTATTCTACCATTTTGTAATTTTATGATTCCCTTTCAAATTCACTGTCTGTACATGGACAGACCTGCAAACACTGACTTGCCATAAGACGTTGAAATAAAGAATGAACATTAGCAATCATTAACAAAACTGGCAAGATCAGGCCTGTGAATCAATACTTCTGTAACGTATTTTTAAGTTTGAAAGACTCCTTTCAGATAATTGTAGTGAAATGGAATGTCATATGTAAAAATAGCATCTTATGTACTCACTCACTTTTGGTCTGTAGCTAACTTGTCTAATACTGGATAGACAGCGTCCCTAGGGTCCTAATACTGTTGCTGTGTTTTCATGGTTTCTTAGGCCATCACTCCTGTAGGTGTTAAATGCTTCTATAAATGCATACACTAGAGAGAGAAATGAGTACGACAAGTTTCAACTCCCCAGGATTTCTGGTAGGATTTGTTTAAGGAGTAGAAATGTGTTTTATACTGTCGGGCATTGGACGCATTGTAAGACCTCACCTGGCTTTGGGTGATTTTTAAAAAATATCACATTACTTGGAGAACTCTCCTTCAATAAGGTTTTTGTGTTATGGGGAAAAGTTATTTACAACCTTGGTGGGTTCCCCTTTGAAGTCATTTGTC
The DNA here is from genome assembly GCF_059628265.1 of Tinamus guttatus. Classification (NCBI taxonomy): domain Eukaryota; kingdom Metazoa; phylum Chordata; class Aves; order Tinamiformes; family Tinamidae; genus Tinamus; species Tinamus guttatus. The sequence goes on along the minus strand of NW_028288582.1, from coordinate 9,639,186 downwards.
TTGTTGAGAGGGGAAGTGGAGCTGGCCTTTGAAGAGTCTCATTTCATCTTGGATCTCTCCCTTTGAAGTACACTTTACCCCGTGGGCATTCCCTGTGGAAAATCTCTCATTGTTCATGGGTCTCCTAAGAAAATATTCCCCCGAGGCACACATCCCTGAAGAATAATTTACCTTGGAGATACATGTAGTGATGTATTTTTCATCCTTGCCAACAGCAGGCAGAGTCTAGTCACACCAACTCCACAATTATTTTGCAGTGAAAATACAGGTGATTGTTAGCATAGTATGTAGAGGGTAGTTTCACAATGCATATAGCGTCCAAATCTTGATAAACTCAGTTTCCTTAATGCTACTGAAAGAATACAAGATCTTTCAGTACTAATTTGCAGCCTTCAGACATCCTTAATTTTCCAGTGCCTTTCATGCTCAAGTGTTCTCATTCCTACTTCCTAACAGCAAACATTCTCTGAAAGCCTGAAGAAAATCCTGTCAGCCATTTCAGGCCTGATGATGTTCAAACACATCATGACTGTAATAGAAATAAAAGTTTTTCACCTTAAATAATTTTCACTGTGTTTGCTATAGAACTGTAACAAACTGAAAAGTAAATCTTCCCTTTTGGCTCAGTTCTCATTGAGGTCTAGCACCTCAGTGAGGTTGCAAACTACAAATTAGGAGCATAAACACAAACAAACAGCCACACCTATGGTCCATAAAAGCTTTTCAACCATTAAAGCAGCACTACTTCTGCTAAGTCCTACCATTGCCTGATTTCAAAGACATAAGAAAGGTTAATAGTTATGCATACAGGCTCAGCTCTAAGCATAACTAAAACAGGTAGTTAACTTGAACAGCAAATTTCCAGAATGGGAAAACAGCCATGGATGTGCTCTTATAGCCCTGGAGAGAGAGGCCAGCTGCCAACACTGGCCCAGGTACATGGACACCCAGCAGGTTGTCGGAGTCCTGCCAATCCTTGTCCCAGGCCTTCTGATCCCTCCACTACCACAAAGAGTATCAAATCTGGCCTTGCAGGACTGTCATTTCTGTCATTTTTCCATTGCAGGAATGACCCATTTCTGCTCCAGCCTCGCTTACTCTGAAGGGATGCAGTGCTGCAAGTCTAGAACCAACTCAGTACACTGTATGTATTTTTGAGTACTTATTTAATTTAGTCTATGCTGGCAACAATCCTACTGTTTTGCAAAGGGCCTGTGTCACTATGAAAATCTATGATAGATCCACAACTGCAGCAAAAGCATTGCATTAAATTCTAACATTTAATTCTGAATGCTGTATGAAGTACACAGTGGATAATACAATACGCACAGTTTGCAGTTTGTTTATGTGTGTGTATATATACATATATGTATAAAAACTTTTATTTATAAAGCTTCCATTATCTCTGAAAATGGAGAATTCTGAAAAGAGGTAAGAGCTCAACCTACTTGAAGGCTTCCTTTTAAAATAATGTAATTGATTTGGGTAAAGATAGTATGATATTTCCTATTGCACTATATTTAAGTATTAATTGATTTTGCCTATGAAATTTCTATCTCTCTTCTGCAAGAAAACATTTGACCATCACACTTGTTTCATATTTTCATGGCAACCGACTGTGATGTCATGTAAGGACAGATTATGAGGTTAAAAAGTGCCCAACATGGAGTTAAAGAAAGAAGCAAGAAAGTCTCAGAAAAATTATATGTATTTTTCAAAGTATTCAAAAGAAGTGGAAAACATGCCTACAGTAAATGCAATAATTGTTTAACTTAATTTGTCAAAGAGGTTTTTGTGGTTGGGTTAGCCATGATAATAGTAATAGTAACAGTAATAATAATAGTAATAATAATAATAATAATATGTGGGAACATTTACAAAGACCATAGCCCTATTAGACAATAACCAGAGACCTTTATATCCAAAAATAGTTCAATAGCCTGCAAACCTGGGATTTTAGTTCAGTTTTGTTTAGAGAACTCTTCAGTTTGAACACATGCATATGTTGTGTTCACACACAGGACTTTTACTCTGGTCCTTCATCATATCAAATGTTTATTGGACGTTGTTTGCAGAAGTTGTATTCTTTATAGTTACAGCTATTTCTCTTGCAAGTTAAGAATTTTCATTCATTAGATAAAATACAATAACATTTTATAACAAGGGACCATTTTCCTCATGGCTGGCCTCATTTTTATAGGAATACCCTCCTCCGAAATTCACCTGCTGATAAAGGCAACCCGGGGCACGGTACACATAACAATCGGCATAGAACAAGGTTGTTATCGCAAAGTCTGGAGAAGGCATAGCAAATACTATACAAGGAGAAAATGAATGTTATTAAATGTCTAGCATACTTAGCAGACTGAAGAAATTAGACCCTGAAGTATGACTGTCATCATAGGAGGGGAGAAAGGGAGAAGAATCACACTATGTTCAGCTCTTCTTACTTTTCTCTCCTGGGCATCTACTACTGACTCCTGTTAGAGAAAGAGTACTTGGCTAGATGGAGCACTGGTTTGCTCTTATATTTAACCTGGCTGTAAAAAGTGCTGAAAAGCATGAAATCTAAGAAGCAGTACTATACTTGATCATACTTTCATAATGAAGTCCATCTTTGTTAAAGAGATCACGAAATTCCAATGAATTCAAATTTAAACTGTCTATAAGCATAACTTTGTTTACATCTTTCATTTATGATGATATTTCAGCTAAAGTTGTTATAAAATTGCCCTGCTTTTGTGCTATGTCATAAAATGGAAGCATATATTACATTAAGCAGTAAGGAGCTGTATCTCATATAAAACACATAACCGCATAATTTCATAGATATATATCTATCTATAGATATATATCTATGAACAATGAAATTGCCCCAAAATTAAAACCCTCCTGGCAGTGTATTTGTAAACACAATCAGCCCATAATCCAATAAAGAGACTCTGTTTTGAATTAATGTGAATTGCTTCTCTATTCTGCCTTTACAAATAGAACTTTTCATCTGAACTTCCTCACTCTCTCTCTTCGTTTCACTAAAAATAATTGTAGTGATTTTCTTCCTCACTTGTAAACAGCAGAGGAAACATTTGAAAAGTAGAATAAAATCGAGTTAAAAAAATAAAAGAAGCAGATATAATTCTTTTTATACCTGCAAATAGAAAAAACAAATCTAATTTCTCAGAACTTCTAGCACGAAACACTTTGCATGTTAAAAAGAAACTATCACTTCAATCATTTTTTATGATTCTGATAATGAAAATGAAAGCTAGATTGTTAAATGGGAAGTGCAATAATTTTATATACACATAAAAAAGAAACCATTTCTTTAATTTTGATAATTTAAAACAAAATTTTCCAAATGACAATCTTTTATTTATAATTCATTAACCTTCCATGCAACAGTATTTAGTACAAAAGCAAATCTTAAGATATACGAAGACAGATGAAATACTTGGAGGTTAATCCTTGAACAAGACAGGAATTCAAAGAGATGCCTGGTTTGTAATATTTACTGAATCGAGTTAAACAAGGAAAGAAAAAAGATATATTAATAGTATAAGAATTACTATACAGAAAATGAAAGGTAAATTGAAGACTGATATATCTGAAATATTTAACTTCAAGATTGCCTTTCCACTTAGTAAGTGCTTTTCTTCAAGTTTCCAGAACTCCTGTGATGCTGGAAACAATGTGTAGACATGATAAGGAAATTTTACCTATTTGCGAGTATTTTTATTTTTATATCATGAAACTGAAGAAACATTTTGTAATAAATTCTTACTCTTATTAAACTTTGTCAGCCAGATATGATAACTATATAGAACACATGATATTGATTCCAGCTTCCTGACTGGTGCTAGCAGAAGCAATTTTCACTTATTTCCTCAACAGAATGTTATTATATCTATTCTTCCTTAGCTGGTGGGCTGAGAAATAAGAGTTGGCTTAAGCATGGATATGGTCTGTGCTCCCTCAGCTTCACATCAAGAATACTTGATCTTCTTTCTCATATCTTCCAAAGGCAACTACAGGCTTCTTGCAGCTCCCTTTACCCTAGAACATACCACCCTGACACTTTCTGGTCCTACAGAAGTCATTGACAAAATCCCATTGATTTGAGTTGGGCCTCAATAATCTTAAGGAGAAGCTAATTAAAACCTGGGGGGATGATGATGGGACCCCTTCAGGTTGGGTGACAGGTATGGGGATTGGCGTTGCTGAGATAGCCTGATGGGTCCTCCTCATTCTTTTTTGATCACCCTGTGTCTAACGAAAACACACAGGGCCAAAGCCAGACATGGCCTAACTGCCGCCTGCCCTCTGTGCAGGCTGCTAAGGCTGATGGCCTCAGAGAGGAGTATGGCCCCAAGTTTGTGGCAAAGGAGGGACACACAGAAGCAAACATAGCACAGGGTGGATGTGAAAAGTCTGCAATATGTGAGTCTCAGTCAGGACAGTACTGCCTTTTTCAGCCTACCCCCTGGTTTTCCCCTCTCAGAGCACCAGGTGGGAGCAGGCCCATGCTCAGAGGCCACCCATATACCAAGAAGCGGTGACGCAAAACAGACTTTTAGGTTTGCAAGAAGCTTTCTTAGGCTCCTCTTGACCAGGCTAAAGCAGGACTCCTTCGAAGACTCACTCTTGCCATCCCTTTGGCTCAGAGGCTTCAGATCAGAGACGAGCTGTTTCTTTAAATCCTCCGGCTTAGATTGGTTGCAGGCCTGCAGGAGTCTGTGGCCAAAACTAAAGCCAGGGACAATTCCTGAACAAGGAAGCTCACAATGCCCTGTTTATTTATACAGCTCAAATGATTGAAATCATTATGCCCCAGACTAGCAGACCTATTTATAAACAAAATCTTCAGATGAGCAATATAGCAGGACTCTCCACTGCTCCGTAACAAGCGCCAACCCCATCCCCCCATCTTCACTATAAAGCTCTGAGGCCCTTCTGACTTGCCACATGAAAGATGCATTCCTCGCCTGTTAAATTAAAATCTAATCATATTCTGCAGTAAACAAGGCACAAAGAACACTCTCAAAATTATGGGATGAAAACCAGCAACACCATGGGCCAAACTCTCCCCTCAGATCTATCCTGCAGCTATTTAACAAGTGCAATCAGTTATATGCTTGAGAGCTTGACAACGCCACCCCACCAGACTTTTGATGTGCTTGGTATTCCACCCTCTTCCATAAATTATGGATCTTTAGATCTGCATGTCCTCCATGTTTGTGATGGCTGTTATCCAACCGAGGGATGGCTTACGAAGAAGTGGATATTTCTCTCAAAGCACTTAAATTACTCCTATGTTTCTGTCTATACAAAGATCTGGATCTACTTAAATGGGCATCAGTTGCATTTGGAGCTTTGGAAGGAATAATATATATATATTTTTTTTCATCCTCATACACTCATCCAATCTAAACAAAGTGTGAGATCTAGACAGCAGACTCACACTTCAGTGCCATCTGGACCTTTGCCTCTCAGGAGCACCTTTTGACACTTGAAATGATCTTACCAAGGCCTAACAATCTGCATGCAAGAGAATGGGAATGCAGCTGAAGTTCAGAGAGGGTGGTGAACCCAATGTGAAATCATAGACTAGTTTTTGAGTTTGTCACATATCCCCTGCAGTCAGTGTGGACAACAGAGATCTTACAGAACCTACAGATCATGTGTATTGAATAATCATTTGCCTATACACTTTTTATAATCTTACCAGTTTAACTTAACTATGGTAATCACAAGTCCTTGATATGATTAGAATTTAAGAATTAATAAGGTTTACAGTGTTTTGCATTTTTCTCCCCAGTGTAGACAAAAAGCATTAACTAATTTGTCTTCAGAAAAACACTTTTATTATCCCAGTTTTATGAGGTGAAAACTAAGAGGTTAAGTAACTTGCCTGAAGTCATTCAATAAGGTACACTGGGATTAAAATTTAGGAGTTCCTGGCTGCCAGCCCTACTTTTCGACCACTAGAGCACTTTGCCTCTTATTATAAGAATTTAATTTACTTGGCAGAGAATACCTCTTTCATGTGCTAAGCCATACACTGCCATTCGAATGAAGCTTAAAAAAGGTGAGAAGGCTTGCAGATCCCACTGTGAAGTAATGATAATCATGTAATGACCATGATGATTGCATTTAAAAATCTTGATCTAAGAGATCACTTATATTCTGTAAAAAGAAACCCTTTTTTTTTTTTAAAAAATGAGTGTTCATAGGCAGGCATCTAATTTCTACAGGAGTATCTAAAGAAATAAACTGAAATCTAAGGAAACTGTAACAATCAGGTCACTGGTGTTTTGATATATCTTTCCAACTTTCCAACTTTGATATGATGTCTGTTTCCCAGCTCGATTTCACTGAAACGCAGTGAATGTGTTAACATTCACCAGACACCAGAAGACGAGCAGTCTTCATCTAATTTTCAGCTCTTGGCTAGGGTTTTTACCTTTGTTTTGTCCTGCCATATTCTTCTTTTGAGAGTTCTCTTTTTATTTAGTATAGACACCAAAAAAAAAAAAACCTAATGGCACAATATGGACAAGGCTGCATGCATGTCTCTGTAGGGATATAAATTGAAAGTAGGTGAGTAACAACATAGCTAGAAATGCATTTTCATGTAGCCATTTTTACAGGCTAATGTAATATAATAATGGAAAGCTCTGCACGTACTATAAAACAGTGGTCACTCTCTGGAGATGAACTGTAGGAAATCTATGGGTGTGAAAGACAGCAAGAGAAAAAGTGAGTGTGGGGGGGAGATAGAGTGACCACATTTTGAACAACCACAGAGATTTCCTATATCTCCAAGTACAGCCATTTCATTTATCCTCCAGTGAAAGGTAGCCCCACAAAAAATTCATAAATGGTCATATGAGCTTTGTGCTACTTTGCTCCAGCTGCCAGGTGGAACTGTTCAGGTGTATCATAAATTCACCACCAAACAAAGGATACAAAATCTTTTATTTTCTTATGGAAGAATTGCCAAAATATACAGACATGAAATCAAAGAAAGGAATGTCAGAAGGACAGTAGCAACCATTATGTGAATGTCTTTAGATCTCAAGACAGAATCTGAACATAGGCTGGTTATTGCAACAGAAAATGAACACAGTGGTTATACACATATCCAAGGAAAAAAAGCTTACTAACATTAGTGAGGATAAAAAATAAAATTAAATTAAAATAAAATAAAATAAAATAAAATGATGGTACAAGGCACTTCTTTAAAAATACTGAAGAAAAAGAATGAACACTTGATAAAATGAATTAAATCTTATGCCAGAGGTTTTAAGTTTGGAGGCATGAGGAAAGCAATCATTATTGAAAATGTATTCTGACATGTAAAGATCATTGGCAAATTCTCCTAGCAAATAAAAAGAGCACAGGCAGCAAGATATTTTAATTATTTTTGTGTACAGCTGATACACACATATTTGTCAAAAGCACAGTAAAAATGATTTGTTTAAACTCCAGAATGGTTCATTGTCACCTCAGTTCATTTAACCTGTTAAGTTTCTTTAAACATGAGTTGTTTGATTTACTCTTTTTTGCTGTTGTTATTAGTGCTCAGCACTGTGATAATTACCTAGACAGCACAAAATTCACTGTCCTCTCCCCTGCACCTCTTCCTCTTCATGTTCACACATACAGAAATGAAATCGATGTCTGAACCACTTTGTTACTATCAGACAGGTTGGCTTCTTTTGCGAATGCTTGTTATTTTCAACAGATTGGTAGGCACAGTAGAAATATGTCCCCATTGCTCATTTGGCCCAGGCTTTATATCTGATAAGCCTCTTAACCCTCTGTGCAAGTCAGATTATTACTGGAAGCATTGCAAGATCTAGGAATGCTAAGAAGATTCCCCAGTGATCCTGGTAAGACTGTGCCAAAAATCTCTTCATCAACTAAGAAGGAGGATTGCTGAAAGCCAAGATTGAGTCAATATGTATTAAATACCTGAGGGGTGAATGTAGAGAGGATGGGGCCAAACTCTTCTCAGTGGTGGCCAATGACAGGACAAGGGGTAATGGGTACAAATTAAAGCATGGGAAGTTCCACCTCCATGTGAGGAAGAACTTTCCTGTGAGGGTGACAGATCCCTGGAACAGGCTGCCCTGAGAGGTTGTGGAGTCTCCTTCTCTGGAGATCTTCAAAACCCATCTGGATGCCACCCCTGTGCTACGTGCTCTACATGTCCCTGCTGGAGCAGGGGGGTTGGACTAGATGATCTCTAGAGGTCCCTTTCAACCTCAACCATTCTGGAATTCTGGGATTCTGTGAGTCTCTCCGTGCTGAAAATAATTATTCCAGCTATAACAAGTTGTATCGGATTTCTAGAAGGAACTGCAGAATATAAGGACTTAATAGAAAGATAACCTGCCCTTTGTCCTGACAAGGACCCCATGATTTCTACAAATAAGAAATGCTCCTGCAAACCATGTGAAGTTATGAGCAATCGGAACTCTTCTGGAGACATCCTAATAGCATAGCATTTCCCATTAGCCAAGCTCCTTGACACTGCCAGTAAGATGCAAGATGGGGGAAGGGGACAGCAACCTTCAGGCTTTGAACACCTTTCTCTCTTTTTTAAAGCAAACAAATAAAAATAGAAATTTCTCCTTTCCTATAGTCTAACAGGAGCTCCTACTGATTCTTCGAACTCGAGTTGACTGAACAAGTGTTTTGTCTTATTTCTATTCCATCTCATTCAATATCTTTCTTTCTTACATGCTCTGAGAGATCAGTCAAAAAGGCAAATTCAAAATCAGTGGATCCACCACATAATTTCTCAAATTTCCAATAGCAGAAACACTTCCTCCTGCTGTGCATCTTCTCCTGGGAGCCAGCTTGGCCTGGTGAGAGGAGCCTATTCCTGTCAGCTTCTAAGGCAGGGAAGAGTCCAATCCTCTGCCAGCTTTTCCAATGTTTTTTAGACAAACTCCTTTGCCTCCAAAACTGTTCCTGTCACAGAACATCTCAGTGATAGTCCCAGCCATCCTCACATATAACATGATCTCTTATGAGATTCACACATCACACGAACAAAAAGACCTCATGTCTTCACCACAAGGACATGTAGTTTAGCTGATACAAGGGTAAATGAGATCTGTAGGCATCCTGAGCAAAACACAAGTTTCCTACAGGGACAATATGGATGAGCAGAGTCAGGATGGTTTTGCCACATTGTTTTGCTTTTCTACCTTATTGGATGCTAAGGGATTTAAACACACTCAACTTACCATTTTTGCCAGGAAATTTGAAGTCAAACTCTGTTTTCAGCTATACATGTAAATCACTGTAGGGTGATATGCATGCAAACAAGAGCAAAACTTAGACCACAGATTTTCCAGGGAAAAACAAGTGCTGCATTTCAGGCAATTAGAAGCACTAAAGTAAACATTTAGTCACCATTGACTCATGAGCCGAAAAACACAGTAGTCAATTACAGCTTTCGGCAGCAATAATTAATATGGTGTTGATGAAAACTGTGTTTTTCACTCAACATACAAAGCTATTCCAGGTAATTAAATGTAACCTCATCTATATGTAATTTGTCTTTAATCTGCACATGATACAGAATTTCAACCTCATATCCTGTATTCTGGAAGGGAAATAATAGAGAAACATTAGCTAAAGTATATACCCAGTAACCCTAATATGATTTGTTTGCATTTAAAAATATATCACATTTTATGATTAAATATTTGACTATAAAAAGGTTTGTAATTTAATAATTTGCACAATCTTTCATACATTACTCCTTATTTCTGATTTACAGAGATAAAGTGGGAGATCAATTTTAACTGTACACACCATATCCACATTCATTTCTCTGTATGTTTTAGGCTCCTTTTCCAGAGGCATCAAATAAAAAGAAAGTAAATACTTATGGAAAAGAACATTGTTGTCACTTCTGCTGAAGGACTTCTGGTATTATGAAGCTTCTGAATACAGAATGACGTGTTATGTATAAAGTACTCTTTAGTATACTGTATTGACCTCATTTTTCAAACTGCAGATTATCTGTTTTTCCCACTGAACCTAATGAAACTTGAAATGCACCCTTGAAAATTAATGTATATCACTGCTTTCTAAGTTACTGTTTACAAAACTGAGTAATTTAGACTCCACATTCAAGGCTGACTGCCCAACTACTTCCAGCAATAGTCATACAGCAGGAAACAGTGAGAGAGGAAGTGATCCTCTATTTGAGGAAGCTTCAATTTACATATATTTAGATTTGCTAGATTTAGATTAGATTTGCTAAACTTTAAGCTGTTTCTCCAAGAACTGGTCACCAGTTGAAGCATCAAAGTTTCATGTGACTGTTACCAAAGCTAACCTCAATCAAGAGACGATTTTGAACCTGAGGTGTCAGCACTACATGGCTAACACAACTGATATTTTCTAATCTGAGTTGCAGATTAGTTATCCCTGATAGGTTCTTAAAATAAGCCTTCAAAAGAGAAAGATTCTAATGCAATTAGAAATGAGGAGGGTTGCTATTAACTTAATGCCAGGCATTTTCTGTTCTTCCCCAAACCACGGTAACGTTGCCATCTTTGTTATCCTAAGAGGATCTTGCTTCATAACACTATCACAGCTTTATTCTTTCTAAATAAAACTGACTACTATAGTATATTTAGTTGTATATTTAGTTGCCATACTTTAAAGTTCTTTAAATAAGTGGGACTTCTCTGATTACTAGTTTGGCTTATTTCAAAAGAATGCAGCTAGCTAATCCTCAAGTATTAGCATTATCAATTCTCACAAATTAAATAACATGAAAACATGATTAATACTCCCAGCCAATGACACTTGCCGCTAAGGACATAACAAGGTATTTTATATTGGTAACTATAGCTTTTGTTGGCCTAAGCAACTACCGTGAGGTATGATTTTTCAGAAGCATTCACAGTGTATTTGAGCAAAATTCAAGAAAAGACGTGTGGTCCATTCAGGTGGATTTTCAGTCCATGAAATGTACTTAATGTAAAATTGTAAGACTCTCTGATACCAACGAAATTCCCTGGCTTTGGCATCAAACAAACTCTTTCTCTAAGCATGTAAAAGAAAAGACTTTAACATTTATTTGGAAAGGGCACAAGCCAAAAAGAATGTCACAGTCATCCAATAAACTAAAAGCTCAGTACAGTGGCCTACATGGGTACAATAATTAAGCCTATTCATGTTATTTATTTGAAGGAAAAAAGAGGGCTTTTCCAGAAACCATCTGCACATTGTTAAAGAAGAGTGAATTACCTATAGCCTTCAAAGGAAAATAGTGGCTGTTAAAATAAATTTGGGGGTTGGAAGGAATTAGAATAAGGAAGGCAGGCCTGAGTTACAAGGCTTGCACATCCCTCTGGATTTTGGCTCCCTGGTTACACAAAACCCAGGTACTCATAGATGCAGGATTTCAGCACAGAGGCATTGACCCACCTGTCAGATCTGGAGCCAGGGTTGCCAATACCCAAATCTAATTCTTTGCTTTGAAGTTGTCTTCTGAAGCAGTTTAACAATAAGAGGGGAAATAAAACACATAATGTCCTCTGGCAAGAATGTAGAATTGCAGATGGCGGGATAGATCTACTGCTCAAAAACTATTAGGTAAGACCCTTAAATTATGAGCTTAAAATAATAAAGTGCATGCTGGATTCTCTAGAGTCACCTTTGGTTTCGAGCTGTTGGTGCACGTGGGCACACTTTCAAGTGTTTTACCACAACCACAGGAGCTGAAAACTTCTGCTCTTTTTCAAATGAAAAATGAGATTCTCACATGGTCACTTCATTTCAGCAATGGAGGCTTTAAAGAAAGCTCTAGTCAGGGCAAGTTTCATGATAAAATGGTTAAAACTGGGAATACTATTGGTCTTTTCAGAATTCATGAACCTCAAAAGAAGCCAGGCAAAATCCACTCGGTTTCAGGTTTCATAGAACTTTGCAGCTCAGCTCCACTTTGTCCTAAAGTTCACTAAAGTTCAGCCTTTCAAGTCATTCTGATTCGATTTATGGTTTTCTTCCTAAACCATAAAAAACTTGGGGTATTACATGAATTTGACATGAGCCAGGTGGAAGTCAGTAGGTCTAACAGTGTCTTGATTTGAGATTTTGAGTCTGTTTTAACACAAAACAGAAAGCAAAATTCCATCTTCATCTGCAGCTGCAAAGAAAAAAAAAGTTTCATATGATCCTCTGTGAGCCAAATCCACTGAGCCCTCTGGAGCTCTTGGGACTCACAGAAGCCCACGCTTGCTTAACTGTGTGTCAAGATTGGTCTAGGGGTCCTGGCATGAACTCCTCCAGGGAATGCTAGGAGCCCTGGAAGCACGGCAAAGGGAAAGGTGTGGACCTGCTTTGCCTCAGAGAGTGTTTTTACTGTACCTCCTCCAGGGATGCAGAGCATCACAGCCTGGCCTTACCACAGGATTTACTTGAGCCCAAGGCTCAGTTTTCTGAAACACACAATATCTAGTTCACCTTTGCACAGAGAATACTTGCAGCTTATGTTCCTTGGTGCTGAGATGTGCTGTCCTGCTTTGCATTGCAGCTAATTGGAGTCTTGACCCTGTGGGGCCTGTCCAGGACTTGGCTGAATGCAATGCACAAGGACAGGGTGGCCAGTCTCACTCTTCCTGGGCATTTCTGCATGGCATGACACAATGCATTATGCTAGTCACCTGTTATGACCACAACTTGCCTTCTAACCACATTACACTAAAATTCCAGCCTTTCTGTGTTCAGAGTGTCTCCCCAAAAAGGTCAAATCAAGAAAATGATAATAAATAATCTACAGCATATTCCATTCCCTTTGGGTACAGTAAATTAGTTTTTCAGGCATTCTTCGGCATCCCCCTGCTGAATAATAAACTAATAACTGAACTATAGACCTGCAACTGCAGCTGGAGTGCAGAGGAACACAAGCTATCCCAGGTAACACAAGCAGTCTGGTCACAGAAGCTGAAACACCCTATAGACTAATTCGCCCTGTTGAAAGTTATATTAAACTAGGGCTCCACCAAGCCTTGTGACAGTACCAGATTGTTTTTAGTATCTGAACTGAGTCAGTTAAAGCCAAACTGGGTAGCTTTGTGCTATATAGGATATGTACATTTTAAAACACAGACCATTTCTGAGCTCTGCTACAAGCCTGATTTACCCTTTCTTGTTCTCTTCTAGTCTCTGTGATGACTTTCTAAGGTAAAGAACCTGCCCAAGTAACAAGGAAATCAGAGTGCAGTAGCATAGATTTTCCATTATAAATTTCAGTAATAAATCCTTGCTACTCAATTAACAAACTATTCAGGAAAAAGCAAGGTTTCACTGGTAAAGGGTAAATGAGGTTTTGCTTTACCGATGTATTAATTTGCATCTCTCAGCATAGCAGGTACAAAGGAAATAAATAGATTTATTTCCAAAATTCATATTTGAAATTAGCATTTTCCTCTGTTATTTCACCTCCAAGTAAAATGGTAAAATTTTACCTCATGGTGAAATTCTAACTCTAGTTAGGAATTTTTATCTCTTAGGACAGAATTTTGCTTTGTGAGACTAGACTAAAGTGAAAACTACTATTTTGTTTCACCAAAGTGCAAACTCAACTTATATAAAATGAAACACGAAAGCATGTATTAAATTAGTACCACTATTTACTGAAGTTTAACAAGAAAGCGAAAGATATATATCTTTTGGTTTATCTATATTTCTCTTACACTGTTATTAAACTCCCCCCCAATATGATTTTAATAATCTTTAATTAACACACAATAAATATCCTATTAAATTGAACTGTTTAGTTTGAGAAAGCAATTACTCATTTGAGACATTTAATTTGAAGGGTTACCACAGATCCTTATCTCTGTAAGATAGATTGTAATACTTCGTGCTAGAAATTTTGTAGAGAGTTGATTTCAGGGTGAAAATCATGCTTGGACATTTCAAAAGCACTTACAACCCTAATTTACTCCATACAGTATTAAGCCTCTCTACGAGTTATGTAATTTATGTGAATAGTTACCCTATGTTCTCTATGGAATTAATGGAGAGATCTCGTTTTCTTTGTTGACTATATAGCCAATTTGAGGTAACTGTGTTCCTCAGTTCTGTCCCTGGATAAATGCCTAAACTTAGGAGCAACAACTACGGACCTCAGATGACAAGCATACACCTTTCACAAAACGCTAATGTTTGCAGAAAATTCCAGTCTTCATTCAGATTTCAAGATGGGGAGGAAATTCATTCAATTTGTCTATTAAGGAAATATGCAGTCTTTGTAGTCCACAATTATTTAAAATCATATGTATGAAGCTCAGGAAATATCTGAAATTTCTATGGAATTACTCATCCATCTTTCCACTGAAAACTTTAAGGTCTATCTTGGAGTAGGATTAGAGAAAATCTCTTGTGGTTAAGCTCTGCTATTGAAATGATAAAATTGATAATAGGAATTTACCACTCTTATTGATACTTTCTCTGTTGAGCTATCTTCTATGGGGTGGTTTTTCAGACAACTCTGCATTATTTAGGTCTTGCTGTGCATCCATCATCCATTTCCCTTTTATTTATTTTTACATATTAGTGTAAAGGCAGAATGCATTCTGAGCCCCCTGTGGCCAGCAGTTTGGTCAGCAAATGTGTACATATGGTAGGTTAATGTATTTGTGAATCATTTGTTACGATTACAAACAAAAAATAGGTAACTGAGTGAAATACTGTTATTATGCGTAAAATCATTGTAACTTTACATGGCCTCCTCTTTTAGTTTAGCTCTCCCTTGAGCATTTATTCATTTGTTTGCCCTTGCCAAAAGAATTATTCACCTAAACACAGCCCCCTCATGATGTCAGTGGAAGTCTAAGCAACCTACGGCAGAGAATGTTCAAAGCTTATAGTAATATAAAGCAATGTTGTCTTATGGTTTGTTTTATTTTCTTGGATATCCTGTTCTGTGAGAAGACTAATCCTGTAACTAAGACTGACTTGTGATTTTTCACAGTATAACAAAGTATAACAAAAATGCCTCCATTTCACCTTTTAATGATTAAATCTCTCCAGTGCCCTGAGCCTTGGACATGCAGGCACATAAGTAATTTTATGCACATGAGCAATCCCACTGAACTCACTGGGTCTACATATAAAGCATTGCACATATTCGTATAAGTAAGATCAAGGACTACTTTTGTCGAGAACATCTGTAGCAAAGGAATGTTGTTGCAAATAAAGAGTGTCTAAGTTGGCAAACCTCACTGCTTTCCTTCATTGCTCAGTCACCCACAAAAGTCGCTTAGTGTCTTTCACAGAGCTTGGCTTAAAGCAATATTCCTTAAGTAATTTGCTTTAACATTATGATAGCATAGTTTACCGAAGCTTTCAGAAAATTAAGAAAAAAAGGGGAGAGGAGGGGAGTATAACCACTTTTTATAGACAGTTACAAGCCAATAGATTGTTTGAAAAACAGAGTTAAGAACATGCCAATTGATAATTCATTCTGCATTTCTTAGTGGTCAGGATAATGGCTTCCTACCTTCATGCAATTTTTTTTCACCTGATAATGCTGAATTTTCGAACACCGGTGCAAGCACAGGAACAGTTTATGTAAGTAAATGAACCATGTCAGCAACTGTAATTCAGCCAGCATTGAAAACATGATCAAAATGTATTAAATTATTTCTGATAGTTTCTCTCTACAAGAAGGCAAATCTATTTGAACAAAAAAAAAACTAACTAGGATATGAAACTGAAATAATAAAAATGTCAGGTCTCTTTAAATAGTGTATTAGCGGTCAGATACTCCACATCTTAAGTGGTATTTCATTCTAAAGGAACTAAGAAAAGTAATTTGTAGCTAAATGTACAGTGTTTCAAAAGGATTGTTCTACAGGTAGATTAAACAAAGAAGCCCAAGCCAAAGAATCCATCCATATAACCATTCTCAAATAGGCAATACATTTTATACAACATAAAAGATAAGCTGTGGTGTTATGTGACAGCTAAGAACTCTTGTATTGGTTCCTAAAAATATTGACTTAATTTTATCAAAATGTATTTATTCATCACTGCTGCATCAATGATCTTCTGTATTTTATATGTAAATAATCTATTCTATTCCCTTGATCATGTTAATCTTACTAATGACAAATTACCATTCTCCACGTACAGTTCCTAGATTTACAAATTATCACTCCTGCTTTCAGGGGACTGAGAATCAGCCACGCTTGCTAATGCCTCCATGGATCGCCTGACACATAGCAGATTTTTATATTCCCTTTTAAAGCATTCAGCTCGCAAGAAATAATTTATAAATCTGGCTATCACTCGCACTTATCCTCTTACTGCTTGAGGGGGAAAAAGAACAAGATCAAATTGGGAGGATTATTAACAATTTAAGAACTTTATTTGCTTCAATTAACCCTTTGCAGGAAAGATTGCATGATAAAAAGTCTTGGTTTTAGGAAAGGAAGGTGAAGTGTCCTGTTTATTTAATTATGGTGGAGAAACTGGACAAACAGAAAATATTACCTACAAATCGTCATTTACTGATTTTAGAGAAAAAAAAAAGTGTATTTTAAATGTACACTTAAACATAAGAGCTTTCTCTCTTCCTAGCAAACAGAACATGACCTGATTTAAGGAACTAGAGCTGTGACAAATCAAGCAAGCTAAAAATTCAGACTTTGGGGCTGCTCTCTGTTGCTCTGCACCTGTGCATAGGGGCAATCACATGCTACCATTCTCACTGGGAAGCATTTTATCTCCACTTGGCTTTTGCCTTGTAATGGTATAAATGGCCATGGGACAGCAGAGAATGAATGAGATCCTCAAAACTTGGTCCTTCGTTTAAGGTTCACCTGCTCTGCTGTAGCCCCGTACGGCAACCTTCTTCCCATGCAGAAACAAATGCCTTCAAGACAGCTTGCTACCTTTTACTGCAAGGAGCTCCTTAGCTTTCTCTGTGCAAAGGAATGAGAACTGTCTGTAATTACTGAGCTAGTGCTGGAGAAAAAAAGGGGAATTATCTGTCTCATCACTGTAAAAATATTTTGAGAGTCTCTCTCAGGGTGAAGGCCTGCAGTAAGAGGAGTTGTGACATAATATGAGATTCAGGTGCCTAGCACTGGACGAGATGAATCAAAAAAAAAAAAAAAAAAAAAAAAGGACAGAGAATTCCTCTGAGATCACTGAGTGGCTAAACTCAGGAGATACCATCACTCCAGAAGGTGCTTACTTACACCAGAAGGTCTCAGATGGTGAGTCTATGTTAGGGATATCACATACCCTGCTCTCAACCCATTCCCATAGTAACAGAGATACAAGATACCCCACAGCTTACAAATCCTCATTTTGCAGAGAAGAGATGGTTGGAAATCCTTCCCTTACCTTCACTTCTCTCTGACTATGTCACTGCATTTCACCCTAGCCCTCAACCATATATGTGACAGGATTTTCCTCATTAGGAAGTCTCTTCTACCTACAGAATAAAATTCTTAATGGGATCTGTAATTAGCAGAATGCAATATTTTAACAGACTCGAAACTCCCATTTCTACTTCATTAAATCCAGGTTCACTCTGAGCAGCCTGTGTGTAAATATGTATTTACAATCCTTTTGAAGCACAACTTATTGGCCTGTACGGTATAGCCATTTCCATTTGTCACATCGATAAGTATTTAGGGACTATCTAAAATACAGATCAGATCAATTATAATGGTCTGTCATGTAAATTCTCCTTAGTTAAGTGGCTACTGCCACAATAGCCTTTCAAAAGCACTGCAGTCAGTCACGCATCTAATCTATAGAAACCCAATTCTGATATTCATTCATTATATTAGGGATGAGCAGAAAGGCCAATACTTGGAAGTGAGTGACATCTGGACATGAGTTTTTGTAACTCAGATCATAGACACATCCTTACATGCAAACATCCTCCTTCTCCATGTATCAAGCAAGGATAAGCTCTCTTCTTTCTCTTCAAGAAGAGTTAAGATTTTAGAGGGAAGGAGTAATGTAGCCTTGTTGTTAGAGAACAGCATTTCCTTTCCCTCCTGAGCTCTGTGAAGAAGCCAGTTATCAGTACGAGACATCTTTTCCCTTTAGGAATGTCAGGCTAGAAAGGGGACCTGCTACTTTCTGTTTCTTTCAGAAAGGCTAAAAATGCTATATCTTGACTTATATGGACAATTCCCAGGTATTGCTATTACAAATATCTATTAAAAAAAAATGGTACTATAAAGACCTGGAACAATTTTCCATTACAAATAAGTGTATCATAAAAAAATGTCTGGACACTCTATGGCACATTTTTCACTGGTTGAGATTCCACTGCACTCATACTGTGGTTATTATTTTCCATATTGCTGGAATGCTAACTCTACAGAATCAATTCTTTGTATGTCTACCACAAGAAAAAGAAAAATATCAAAGTGTAACTTCAGGGTAATTGCGGCAAGTAAATCCAAAGTGGTTAGTGTAGTTAGATTCTAACTAAAATTAATATGAAGGTAAGAGTTGAAGCCTACAAACACCCATTCATACTTTTAGTCACATGAGTCATTCAGTGACAGCCAATGAAAATATTTGGTGAGTAAACTTCTATATATGTTTATAGGCTCCCATCCTAATAGGGTACTAATAAGCAATTCAGATATGTAGTTTACTTCCTTATATGCATTAATGCTAATTACAAGTAACCAGAATTATAAAGACAATGTAATTACATTCTAATTATAGCGTAACCACAGCCACTATATTATAAAGCGTAATCCAATTTTAAAAAACCTCTCACTTCCTATAGACATATAATTTTAGCACATGATTTTAATTCCCACTTTCCTGTATCCCACCTTTCAATAATGCATATCTGAACATTCAAACAAGTTTTTGAGTCAGTTTTCATTGGACAACAGAGTAGACTGAATGATTATCTAACTATATTTTAAATGAAGCAACACTCACATTCCTTTTATTCTTTGTATAAAAGGGGCAAACAGAGGAATCATACAGGCAGAGTACCTTCACCATATACCCAACACTCAAACCTTAATTCATCAGCAGTGTTACTCCAATAGCTTTCTACAATGAGAACATAAGGACCTTCTGGAAGGCTTGTCAGTTAGGTAAATAGCATTCAATTTCTATATACTCCTTTTTAGAGTGACATTGGTATTACAACCATAAGAGAAGATTTCTCCTTATCAGCCTGATGGGTCAGGTTCAGCCTGCTCTCTCAGTAAAAAAAACAGTGCCAGCAAGGTTGAAATAGAACAAATTATCAGTCAAGTTTCCTGTCCCATCACTGAGCAGGCAGAGGAAAGCAATAGGGAAAATAAAAATAAAATGCTCCTCCACCCAAGTCCTTTCTCACACCCACCAACTGATAGGGAACTGGTTAACTTTTTAGAGCTATTCTGTAAGATGATGCAAAGAGCAATCCGAGCTAATAAAGCAAGCACTTTCCCCTTCAGAAAGGCATGTCTGTTTGTGGGAACAAGGAAGCCAGGAGAGCTTGGAAGAAAAGCCAAGAAAGTGCCTAAGGTTTTACTGCATCAAGCTGGAAAATCATTCCCTTGAGGAAACTTCTGAAAGTTTGAGGGATTTGCGGAGACACCTGGAGTCCTTTGTTTCCTTTGAGGATGACGGGAGGGCAAAAGAAGGAGAGCAAGATAACAGAACACACTACCTGGGAGAAGTTCTGTGGGCTGAGTTATATCTTTCCTAGCTGCAAGGAGGAAGTGTTGCAGAATGATGATTCTTCCCCGTTAGCAAAGGGCAGCAATGCCAAGCAGAGGAAATAAAACAAATCATAAGACAAAGAAACCCAGTAGGCTTGCTTCTAGTCTGAAAAGAAGAGGAATCCTGTCTCGAGGGTATGCGTGTCATCCCACACACCTGTACTACCCAGCCTTGCTAGTAGCATCGTGCTCCGGGAAGAGGAAGACACCGCCAGGTGGAAGTGCTTCATTCCCTGTTTGCCATCCCAAGAGCAGACTCAGCCGCCTCAGCAGTAACTGCCTGCACCAGCTCCCACTGACTACTAGCTCTGTGCTGCTTTCTGCTCGGTACAAACTATTAGCTAAACAAGCTGAGTTTAAATGCTGGAGTAAAAGTTTCTTTGAGGCTCCAAATCTCACCCATGAAGTTTGAAGTCTTCTTCTGAGAAGGGCTTATTTCTGTAGGAGCAAAAACATCTCTAAAACATCACAGCCAGCACACATGGCTGGAAAAGAATTCAGCATAGTTCCACCTCGCTTTCTGGCCTATGAAGATATTTCTGAAGATACAAGGAGTTTTCCACCACGGATGGTAGATCTAAGGCACTAACCTACAAGTCTGAGACAAGGCAAGCAGATTGAAGGTAATTATGCCTCAGGGCTCTAAGAAGCTGAGGATACTGTCTCAAAGTCATTTTGCTTATTTTGTATGTCTGTCATTGTTAGAGATACCCTAGCTATGTCTTTTTATCAAAGGAGATGTAACTCACCACATGCATGCTTTTTAATCAGATAGCAGGACAACAACTCCTGAATGTTTCATTTTTTTTTATGTAGCCTTGTTAGATAGGCTTAAAGGTGAGGCAATGCAGCAATAAACATGCAGTTTACACTGCTGAAGATAATGGTTCTTTTTTAAACTTTAGAGGATCCATACAGCAAGACCCTTCCCTCATTATTAATAAGCAAGAAGGGACTTTAAGAACTCAGCATTATTCATGAGCTGTAAAACAGCTCAGCAAACCATGGCACTAATGCAGAGGGTAACCCGTATGTTTAATGCCAACTGCTAGAGTTGTTCATCTTTGTGATTGGCATAACTGTGTTGACAGGTCCTTGAAGGAGAATACAGCCCATTTCACAATGATATATTCACAGGATACCATGTCATCATCTGCATGTATGTTTAAGTTTTACTGCTGGGGAAGCCTTTATAAACTTAAAATTCAAGAGGGAAAAAGACTTCAGGGAAGAAACAACCCATCATTCAGTATTTTTTCCCCCAAACAATAGCGTAAATTAAATGAATGTGTGAAATTATTACATTTGCCCTGGACAAAATGAAAAGGACAAAATAAAATCAATCTACAATCATGAAACACACACACACAAAAAAAGCTATCTCCTTTAAGTATCAAAGGAGTGAGAGAAACTATTTAAAAAGTAAAAGAACAAAGAGGAAAAAAATCAAACATAAGTGGCCAGCAGTGGTCATTGTGCAAACTCATAATTTTGGCCTGTTTACAAACAGTCTATACGTGTATGTGTTGAGAATGGAAAAGCACTGAATTTAGACTGTTTCTAAATCCAAGAGATTCACTGGCTGTGCAACTCATCCTTGCCAGCATATACAACAAAACAGATGTAAATGCAGATACCTGTCAGGTGTGGCTAATAGAAAATATAGCTAGCACTAATATCAGTAAAGGTTTTATGTCCATAAAATATCTGCCTTCCCTCTTCCTGTTATCTAATGTGCCTAATAAAGTGCCTACCAGGCACTGTTGTATAACAAAAAGGCTTATGCTCATTTTCTAGGAATGCTACTAAAAATATAATTTATATTTACATGAATTTAGAATCAGAGATTTGGAAAAACTAGAGTATCTCTTTTGTACAGTCAACAATAAGAAACATTTTCAAACACAAGTCACAAGAGTAGTATAATAGAATTTAAACATATACACATTTCCTGTAGGGAAAAAGAAAAACCAAACAAACAAAAAACAAATAAACAACAACAACAACAAAATCAACTTGCAAAACCTGAATAATGAGCCATAGACAAAACTTCTGCAGGGCTACATCCCCAGTGGAGAAGTGGAGATGGTGTCTTCCTAAAGCTGAAAGCAAACAGTTGACTGCTGCCCTACTGCACTCACCTCCACTCATTGCTCATCTGGTTGATCTCTTGTCCAAAGAAAATGTTGCTGAAGGATGTGGAGTTCCTCATCATGTGAGATGCCTGCTCTGGAAACCTTCCATTGGGTCAAGGTGCTGGGCAGCCCTGGTCCTAGTGGCAGCCTCCAAGCCAGCCCCATCCCCACAGTTTTTATCCCCGCCTAGGAAGATGGGATGAACTGTTCACACATTTTCATGATTACAAACAGTATACCCACCTCAGTTTTAAAGACCTAACTAACTAGTTGTATATTTTTTTGTTTACCACAAATGCTGCAAACTTTTTTTGTAAATAAGTCCTGATCCCTTAGCATTTTAAAAGGCTAGCACTGCAGGCTTTTTTTAAATGAAGTATGAGGTCTACTGCAAGGTACCCATTTCTAAACTCCTAGAGGAACATTGCAAATAATAGTAATGGTAATCGAAAGAATAAGAGTCAAATATACAACTTAAAGATTAAAAAAAAAAATCCAAACTGGGAGCAAGTAGTTCAGGAAGCAAACAAGACAGCAGCTAGCATGTTATCTGAGCAAGGAAATCAGCGACAAAGATCAAAATGGTGTCTCAGCATACTAATGTTGACAATGTCTGCGAGTCCTAGTGCTCAAAAAGACCACAGCAGTAATCTTGGTACAACACATCCAATCAGCAGCAGTTTACTTGCAGAGTTCAACAGGAAACCCTCACATTTATCAACTCTGCTCCCTCATCAGTATATGTCACTGCACTCCATAGGAGCTAGCACTGTCTTAATTTATCAGCAAATCGAGAGCAGAATAAAAATGTAACTTCTATCTTCTTTTGAGGAGTCATTTATTTCCTTCAGTGTTTTATTTTCATCCTACTTGCTAAAATGCAAGAGGTTGTAGCTTGAAATTCTGGAAAGCAAAACAAACAAAAAGCTACATTCAGATTAAACTCATGTTTGGTGCAAGTGTTCAAGACCTAATTCTCAGTCAGCCCAACAAGGGTGACACTTGAACTTGCAGAGTCTGTTTAACTTCTGCATGACTCCTCGCAGGCACAAGGCTCTGCTGCCACAGCTCAGACCAGAGCAGCACTCCAGCAGCATCCTGAAGTGTGGGCTCCCAAGTGCTTTATAAGCTCATGATGAAGGGAGCCATGCCCCAAGCAGGCTGGCTTGTTCCCCACATCGCAGTTTTCACGTGCGGAGTCAATTATAATGCAGTTCACTTGTTCATATGAAATTAAGCCCAAACAGTAGAAATCTGGTATGCTCCCAATTTGCAAAGAAGAGAACCTAAGGTCTTTGTGGATTCATTAACTACATCCTAACCATTACTCTGTTTTATTTACTGTCCATTGGCTCTGGCCTGGGCTCAGTGCATATTAGTATAACTCCACAAAAGTCAAGTCTGTACACACTCTGTTCAAATTTGTTTAATTAAAAAGTTAAAGTTTAAAAGTATATATATTAAATTAAATGGGTTTAGATGTGTTTTAAAGTTAAGACAGAAAAGATAAACTCCTCCAAAAAAAAAAAAAAAAAAAAAGGTAGAGATTCAATATGTTTTCTGTGTCTGTTACAAATTTCAACTTAGGATCTAAAAGCAAAGTAGGAAGAGGCATAATTTAGTACAGCTTTGCCAGTACGTGTCACTGTGCAGCAGTGGTTTGTCATCACACAAACAGTATCGCACGGGAGCTCAGAGCAGTGCAAAGAGATGTATCTAGCTGAAACCAAAGGAGATGGCACCGTGCAGGGTACACGCACTGTCTAAATAGCACATGGTTACAAAACGGAGTTGCATAGGTCTGCTAGACCTGCAATGAACACAAGCGGTCAGGGTGTTGGTTTGCATCTCTGATGAAAAACAGCTGCCCCAGAGCTGGTGTCCTTAACACTTCTCCCACAAAGGGAAAGGTGTCTCCTGCAAAGTCATCAGCATCAGCTGCTGCAGCAGCACATCAGGGCACTTGCTGGCTGGAGAGGGGTGACCTGACCCGGCCTGTGAGTTGCATCTATCTGAACCAAAACACAGACTGAGATGGCAAATTCAGAACAAAAAGTGAAACAAGGAGGAAGAGAAGCACAACTTCTTGCAGCTAAAGATTCTTTATCTAGGAGCCGGATTCTTCGTGCTGTTACTGTGCACTACTTACCTTACAAGAAGACATCTATGTTTTTCTCTGTTTGATTAGTCTAAACACATCAGTGATTTTTTTTTCTAGTTACTTCCTTCCCCTGCAAAATAAAAACAAAATATTTTAAACCAAAGAAAAATGTTTGTATGAAAATGCACCTTATCAAATAGCGTTCTGGTCACCTTTGATATTATTTTGGGAGCTCAAGGAAAAAAATTTACCAAGTCAGACTCCTGCATCTCATAAGCTCATTGCAAGCTCCGGCTGGAGAACACGTGAAATATGGCATGCCAACATTTGCTCTGTTTGAGCACATTGTACTTCAAGTCAGACCTGGGCAGGAAACGAAGATCAGAGCCATGTTCTGCATGCTTTTTACCTAGGGGTCCTGCAAAAAAAAGAACCAACTGTCAAGAGCAAGTCATCAAAAAGCAGATATAAATCAAACTGCTGTGCGCAAATCATGCCTAAATAGTTTGCCTGTGATGATAACATCAGAAAGATAAAGATTGAACTGTTAGCTTCATTCAAACCCAGTTAAAAACGCAACGGGCACAGGACAGTAACTAAACACAAAATGAAAGTTCCTTGTGACAAAGTTATGCTCCTAAATACAGACCATTGAGTCAATTAATATTTATTTAAGTACTTTTCAACTAAAGAAGGAGCAGAGAAAACCATCAGCATAACCAAAAGCTTGTGACACCAATTTGCATCCAGTTCCAAGTGCATGTTTTATTTATTTTCAATCAGGATCAATCAGGAAGGAAAATAATCAATGAAGTCGCAGTCATGAGTGGTATTTGGCCATCTGGGGGCCCCAGTATCTCTCGGCCGGCATTGGAGGCAAGGGAAAAGAATTTTTTTCAAGAGCACCGAGGAGCTCCATATGGTTGAGATCAAAGGTGTTGCTGGGTGCATGGTTCTGCTTTATTGCCAGGCACTGCTGTTAATTAGAAAACAAGATCAGAGGCAGTATTAAAATCCAATTAAATTGATATGAACAGATTGCCAAGTGATGTTCACTAATGTATAATTGAGCACCATGCAAATTTCGGTGGCTGCCTTTTGTTTTTTCTCCCCTCACTCTGGAATGAATGATGAAGCTATGAAGTTTTTCCTCGTTGTAAAAGATAAACAAGTTAATGCAGTGATCTAGGGGGTATTGCTGCAGTGATTGATGAAAATGAGAGTGGAATATTAACGTGTGACTTTTGGGGGGCTTCTTTTATAATCTTATTTTGTTCTTCATTCTTTTATTATTGATGTTTTTGTTATTCTTGTTATGGTGATATCAAGTACATGCGCAGATCCTTCATCATTCCATCATTTCAAATAAGGAAAAGTTCCTTTGTAGTTGGAGATTTGATTTAAACAATTACAAAAGCATGAATATTTCAAGTGACAGGCCTGCTACTGCTGGAAATTAACTTTTCCCAAGAACTATATGGACTTTATACCGTATATCTTTGTTTAGAATCCGCAGCTTCTATTAAATTTAATTACTTCCTTGTGCAGCTTTATATTGAGGGTGACTTCAAAATGAGGGCAGCAGCTATTAAATTTAATTACTTTCCCCTGCGGCTTGCATAGTAAAGGTGCATGGTTAAGGTGCAGCTACTAAACAAGAGTAGCTTCTAAACAAAGATATACAATATTTATACTGTATATATTTCTCCTTTTCTACCTCTCTGTCTTTAATACATACATGCATATGTATATATGTATACACCATGTGTGTGTATATGTGAGCATAGGCAATACTACCACATAGTTAAGTGATTAAATGCAAAATGGTAATTTCTAATTAAAAATATATAATATTTAAACTGTCTCTCTATTTCTCTGTCTTTCAATAGCTCACATGATTCCACTCACAATTCATATAAATTTCAACATGACCATGCTTTATAAAGAACAAATTCCAAGATATAAAATATATTAAAATATTACAGAAATTCTTTTACCAAAAGTCTTTTGGTAAGATGCATCTTTGTTTGGAGTCTACTATGAGGAATAATTGTAGGCCCACAAAGAAGTGATAACTGTCATCCTTCCAAATATCAATGTGTTAATATCATTGTATTTTATCTAGTCTATCATTTGTTAGCTATGAAGATGCATTGAGGTAAAAGCTGTTTTTTTTTTCAAATGGGATCAAAGTTAGAATGCATGAAAGACCAGCAAATCAAACAAGGTAATGTCTGACATGCTGTTCACAAGATATTTTTAGAGTTTTAGGAAATTGTTTAAGTCCTTTTGAAAGGAGAACCCCTTTAATCAAATAATGTTAGTTGTGCATTGAGCAGAGAAACAGAACTGCTGTTATGTTTGTGCTTGCGTAGAGATGTGAAGCCATTTGGTTTACGGGGTCATTCAGATAAGGCAGTGAAAGGACCACTGCAGGTGTAGGCAGAAGGAAAGGTGGGCTTTATGAAACAGTTACGGTTTTCATCCCTTCATTGCATTTTAGATAAACATCATCGAAAGTTACGCTGTCAATTCAGTCTCATCCCAGTAGTTTGCTTACCATTTATGATTCATCACAGTGCATCTCATATCCATATAAGGGCCAGAGCAGTAGTAGGAATCTGTGTAGCATCTCCGTTGTAAGGATAATATAAAATCTTTTGCAAAATTAATATTGTATTAGTAACACTGGAGATTCTCCAAAAGCGCAAGCAAATGAAGAGGGTGTGACATATAAGATGCAGCTTCAATATCATCTGAAAGAACTAGATTCAACAGCACTGAGGAGAAAGGAAATGGTACCGCTGACAGCGAGAATCGTAAATATTCTCACAAAGAATGCATAAAAGAAATTTTATTGAAACAGAGAAGTTAGGTAGCTTACCATTCAATTCCAAACATAAATGTGTTTTCACATAAAAAACTAGAGCAATGATCAGAAGCATTAAAATACTTCTTAAAATGCTGGGTGCAAATACAGAAACGTAAAGCATGAAAATGTTTTGTTACAAACTAAAAACAAAATAAAATGGCCATAAGAAATTGGGAGGGAAATAACTTTCCTACCTTTTTTTTTTTCATTCTTCAACTAAAAATATTAAAGGAATGATCTATTTTTTTGTTAGTTTGGTTTCAGTATTTCAGAGGGCTGTGAATTTGTCTTTGTCCTTCCCTTCCCTTTGATGTATATTTTACCTTCTTTGTGTTTCTGCATTTTGATTTCAAAAAGGTCCAATAGAAGCCATCCTGGTACCTCATTGCAAATGTTACTTGAAAATGTCTGTGTCTGACACAGAGTTTTGGTTAAGATGTTAATCAGCCATGCTCCATAACTCATTCCTTGCCAAATGCCCATGTTCAGCAGGAGAACTGAGTTGATCAATGGATTTTGCAAATGGCTGTCAAAAGAGATGAGTCCCAATCCTGAACAAGAACAGATGATTTGCTGTCCTGCTAGAAATTAGGAAATAGGCGTGATGTAAAGAAAGCAGGAGATTTTTCTGAGGGCACTTTTCCTCCATTCTATTCTCTGTCAATAGACTTCTTTAATTCTTGCCTGTTTATACAGCTTTTTCGATCCTTGGACCCTAACTGTGGTGTCAAAGAATTACTATAATAAAGAGAAGGAGAGAAAGAATGAAGGGAGAAGGAGGAGGAGGAATTAAAGGAGGAAAGACAATGAAACATGCTAGTCAAGGAAAGTGATCATCAGTTTACCCACAGTAATGTGGTGTCTGGGACACAGCATTTCCATCCAAGACCCACAGAAGGAGATGACAGCTATTGCAGTTGTGACAAAGCTGTGCACTTGAAGCAAGTCTATGCTACTGGTTGTAATTTGGTTACAATGGTGCTGTGATCAGAAAAAAACACTAACCCAGCTAACTCATGTAAAACTAGCTGGGTCTCTCTGCATAGCATGGCACTTAGCAGGGAAGACTGGCCCTGGAAATCACCTCTGCATAGGGAAATGTGTACAAACATTGACATTTAAAGGAAGCAACTGAATATTATAATGATGAGAGACAAAGAAGATCACATGAATAGCTGAATAGTAATGAAAAAGTAAAATTTGCAATGATAGCATTCCTAATTCCTTCTAATTTTTAACCTCTAGAAAACAGGACCAAGTATTTCACCATAATACTTACCTCAAGCTCCATGAAATGAATGTCTGTACATTGACTGAAGTGAGCTCTGGGCAGCTCTTCAGTTTTCAAAGAGCTGCAAGATTCATTCTCTGACTGTGCAGAAGTACTCGCTTTGATCTCAGTTTTTTTCTCCTCATGAAGGAGAACAATTAAACATCAGCTACTCTGTTCTGGGTAACAATTATCTCTGTTGTATGTCCCTCCATCTCTATGGGCAAATGTACATTTTAAAAGACTGCATGGTGAAAATTTATTTCATTTCTCCATAACTAGTCAACAGTGCAATTGGTGCAGCTACTACAGACAAACTCTTTTTCGCTTTCTCAGTACAAGACTTTCACTTTGAACTCTAGGCTTCATTATCTCCCAAGCTTTACATATTGGACGACATGGATAATTTAATACTACGCTGTCAGTTGCTTCAGTGTGAAGTTTGCCTTTAACAGAAAGCTAACTGCTGATCTTCAGACACAAAGCCCAGGAAGCTATCAGCAGAGTTCAAAATTAGCTGAGATCTTATGGCCTGAGGCCACCCTGGTAACTAATGGCAATTTTACAATCATTAGTTTTTGCCTGATGGGCCAGTAGTAAGTGGGACCATGATCATGACCCAAATCTAAAAAAAAGGCCTGCAGGCCCAGCTTTTTGTCAGATTACGGCTTTACTTACCTAAGCTGGTTTTATCTTATTACAGTGTGTAAGCTGTGGTAAGCTTGATACAGACAGAATGGAAGAAAAGAAATTGACCTAACCTTAGCAGGGTATTAATCACAGGAAAAAGGTTGGGAGAAGTGATCTGGGGTACAAATCAGCATTATCCATGCTGGTCACTTCTTGATGAACTACAGATTTGAATCCCATTTTCTCCTATCATATTCCTTTGTAAATTGCCCAACACCAAAGTATGACATAGGATTACTACTTTGAAAATAAGTTATTGAAGCTGAATACCTTGGTTTACATGTTTTTGTTTATATACTTTGCTAATAACACATTTCTAACATGTTATAGGAAAAGACAAGATCCTTCTAAAGATCTAAAAACTTTCCAGTTTCTTCTGGGATGATTTGTAGTTTTTTTTAACTAATGAGGCATAAACATGACAGGGGAGGGACACAAGACACCTTGCTTTCCTCATGCAGCATTTCTCCCAGTCTCATTCCATTCCCTTGAATTTCCCAGTCTGTAATTTTACACTCTGTGTTGCCATCACAGTTTCTACAGAAAGAGGAGAGGATTGCCCATGCTGCTACATCTTGGCATCAACCCGTTTAAGGAACAGGCTAAATAGGTAGCTGCAAACAGCAAATTGGCGTCTTCACCTATGCCTGAGGAGGCAGAGGTTAGGAGTACAAGCCATGCTCATTTCATACCTGCACAAATCTCTTCTGTTGCATCCTAGTGGCAGGGTCCTTCGGGGAGCTGTGATTTATAGATCATAGAGGGTTGGTAGACCATGTGAGGCTGCTTGGCAGACGGACTCTGCATCTCTGTCCTTTACTTCATTGTCAAAGCCCTTTCATTGAGGGCTTTTCTCTTCCTCACCTTGATCCTTCTTTCATCCCATCCTGGTACCCATCTTGATGGGATATAGCCTGCTGGACCCAATAAAATGTGGGCTGTTAGCAGGATGTTCCCAATGGAAGGGAGAAGAAGGGAATGGATGGAAGAAATCACACAAGGGAGAAAGAGAGAGAGAGAGAGAGAGACTGGAGTCCAACCACACTCCACTGCTACTGTTTTTTAATTACAGGAAATCAACAAAAAACTTCTGATATGAACCACCTGAATACATGGTAAATAATTTCAATTAAAGCAAAATTTTTTTTTATATTGCATAATAGAAAAAAAATTACCCAATCATCTCTACTTTTCAGCAATTGATATGAGCAAGCATGAGTCTTTGAACAATTGTTTCTGCTGAAAAAAAAGACAAAAGAAATGAAAGAGAGAAAGAGGGAACAAATTTTAGAAACATTCAGATTTTATTTTTTTAAATTTGATTATTATGGCCATTGGATTGCATACTGTGACTTCCCTTATAGTTACTCATGTTTCTTCAGAGCTCAGAAATTTCTGTTCAAAGAATACATATCTCTCTCAAAGCTATGGAATTTTGTGGGGAGGGACAGATTCATTACTGGAAAGAGCAATGATGGAGAGGAAACGGGATTCCAAGTACTGCACAGAAGTAATAGAATAACAGATAAAATGTTCTGAGACTGTATGGTAAATACTACTTAAGCAGTTCTCACCCAGGAAAGGGTTATTTTTTTGTGTGCCTACTAAGAAAAGAGAGGAATAAGTTGCTGTTAAGGAAAGAGAAATGATGGAAAGCCTAGGCTTGTGTGAATGACTCCCAGCTCTTGTCGGTGATCTCTTACATGCTTTTTCTGTGATTCATTTTCTTCAACTGTAAATAAAGTTCAACTCTATCTACTTAATATGTCAATGCAGCAAGAATTAACATTTACAAACTATCCTGTCACCCAAGACTATAAGGCAACATAAGTACAGATTACTACTGATACCGATGACAGATTTAGCACAAGCAATGCCTATTTTCTCGTTACAAACCTAGTATGGGCTCTACAGTGCTTCTTAAATGAAATGATATAAATTGTCACACTGTGTTTTCCAGCCTCACCATACTGTTTTCCTTACCCATCACTGGATACTTGCTTTGTCTTTTCTTTGTTTCCTTTAAGCATCCCCTGCAGCCACCCAGACAGCACAGGGTGGCTGTAAATGGACCTGGTGTAACCAAACAGCACAGCCGTTATTGTTTTACTATGTCTTTTGTCTTATTTTTATATTGTAAATTCTTTGGGGCAAGGATAATGGTTTTGTTCTCTATTTCTTCAGAAAATTAATCACCTGACCTGGACTAGGTCTCCAGATGCAACAAGATTAACCTTAGTAAGGTAAAGAAGTTGAAATTGTTTTATTAAGTGTATTCAAACAAATAGGAGATTATTATTGATCATCAAAAGGCAACAAAAATGTTTTCAGTGTCCCCTTTGTGTGAGATTGTACTATTTTTATCTGAACATTTTTGTAATGACAGACAATTTAAAAGTTTTCTGACTTGGCAAACTCTACGGTATTGTTCTTCTGAGCTTTGGGTACTACTTATTGTTCAAAACTATGATACAAGAGCTATCTCCAGCAGTACAGCCGAACCATAGACCCTTTCATATGAATGGTTCTTCAGAGAAAATACGCAATGGACATCATGGCAACAAAGCCCTCTTCTTGACACAGCACAAGCCGACAGCATATTTGGAGGAAATAAAATGGCAAGGCTGGAGCCATGCCCTAGCCAGGACATGGACTGGTCCCCACATCTGCTCAGGCCACAGGGAGACAGCACAGAGACTACTGAAGTTTGATGGTTCTGGCCCAATATTTCAGTGTTGCTAAGCATAGGAGACAAGTCAACAGTCACTGACTGAAAGGCCACCCTTAACATAATCACTATTACAAGTCCTGCTTCTGTAACGTCCATCCATCCATCCATTTCAGTTGATTCTCCTGGAGCTTGTTTGGGTCTGAATTGAACTAAAAAACAATGAATACTTATTTTTGTCACTCACAGAGGAGCTAGGACTATGATCCCACACAGGAGAGGTTATTGAGAAAGAAATTGCCATTCAAAAGTTGAACTGTGGTTCAACTATTTTGGAGAAACATAAGCAGATAACACAGTACTTTTCTCCATAGTGAATATGCTAGCTGACTGTTGCAAAAAACCTAAGATCTATCTAAATGGTTGTACACTTTCTGCAATCTGTGGGATGAAGTGAGGAAAGAATAAGAATGTTAGGTGAGAAAGGTAGAAAGTGTTCTAGTACTTTTTTTATATATATCATTCTGCAGCTTGAATGAAAACTACTCACCTGGACTAGTACATTACTAAGCAATAAATGAGCATTGACTAATGCTGAAATCAAAGTGAGGCACCTCTGACGTATACAACCTACACACATATTTAGTTGGGTTCAGTTGCAGAAGTCTGCTCCTAATGGCCTGATCTCAGATCTACTTACCTACACCAAGCCTTGGAAGGCAGAGTGAACTTGGATGCTGCTGACTAAACAAACCATGTGGGAGTATGTCTTTCAGACACAGATGGCATTAGTCCTCCTAAACTAATGAGAGCTTGGCAATTGCAAGGGGGGACAGGAACAGCAGAGGGACAGCCAACCCCAAAGCGGGAGGCAGCACTCAGCAGTGGATTCCAGGAAAAAGCTACACAGTTACCAGAGAGAGACTTTCTGCACATTTTGCTTATTAATGTGACTAAACGATTTGGGTTGTTCTGAAAAAAGTACTGAATCAACACGTCTCTTTGTAAATGATGCAGTTTTATCCAAGTGAAAGGTGCAGTCTGCACAAGTCGCCAGGCCCTTTGGGTTTGGCTGAAAGGTGAGAGTCAAGGAGATAGGACAGAGCTTTCATACTGACGTGACTGCTCCATGGGCCCTGCCCTTTCCACTCACCGGCCTGCCTCACACCCCAGTGATCTCCAGTTTGGGCACTTCATGTCATTTGGTAGGTGGGAGGATGGGTTTGATCTTGCAAAAACCACCTACCTGGTGATGAACTCGCACTGATTTATGGGATGTTTAAACAGATGAGGCACCTAAATCCTTTTGTTCTCAGCAGAGCTTAAGTTGCTTTGAAGGCCTCTTTCCCTGTAATAGCAGCCCCTTTTAGTGTGAGTCATCAGCCACTGAAGAAGCAGAAAGATCCTCATCAGCTTCACTGGGGGCTTTCCCAGACCTTAATCGCCCAATTAGACAGCCTTCTTAATAGGGCTCCTATATAAATAGCAAGATCTTAGCTGCTTAAAGAAGACACAGAACAAGAAATTGAACAAATACCCCAGGAAGAGTGGTAATAATCAGTGACAATGAAGTCTTTTTGGAGAAGCTTGAAGGTTTTTCCAACATCATTTTTAGTTGCCATGCTAGAAATTATTGACTTTTAAACATAATTTTGAATTCTGTATATCATTTATCCCTCCAGTCGCCTGCTTTCGAATTTGGATGAATCTACTGATTGAAAATTAAATATAAATATCTATGTACTTTATATAAATAGTAACAAACATATATACACATGTACAGTTTATTTGCATTGCTGTCTGGGAACAAAATGCCTATTTTTAGTTAATATCAGGTGATTTTAATTTACAAGAACTGCCTCGCCTCTCAGCATTTTAAAGAGCATACACAGAGGCACCTGCATGCTTCTAACATTTGATGTATCATTAAATATGCCTTCTCACATTTGGCACATAAACCCTGATAAAGTTTCACCTTTTAACGAAATAAATGACTCAATTAACAAGATGAAAAACAGCAGTGTGGTGGCAGACCCTCTTGGTGGCAAAAAAAAAAGGATAAAAAAGAATTATCTCAGCAGGGTGTTAATACAAGGAGCGCCACAACACACAGCGGGCACCTGATTTGACTGACAGCCACCCAGCAAAGCCAACAGATTTGTCAGTTTGCTGACCGCTGGCTTGAGTCTCTCGCACCACCCTAGGAATAAATTGTTGCTCAGGAATGGCTGGGCAAGCAGTCACTTGTCTCTGTTAATCTAATTGAATTTTTTTAAGTTGTTTTCATTTTTATCTGCTTCTGTGTAGAAATGTTCATTCTGGGAGCAGCAAATTTTGGCATCCTTAGATGAGTCATTTCCTCACAGTGCTGCTACCTTTTGAAGCAAAGAACAGATACGGATAGTGGGCCAAATTCATCTCTCAGCTCCCAGGGGTTGAATGGATATAACTGAGGCATAATTTAACCTACTATGAGGCAAAATTACATTTTTAATGGCGCTAGAAGTTGGGACATCTGTATTCATGACACTGTTCCTCCAGAAGTCCACAGCTATCATCGAGCACAGTTCACTCTGCTCCCCAGTTTCTCAGAAACAGAAACGAGACAAGGTCTGCTAATGTCTAGTCTTTCTATGTTTTGCCTATTTTGCCTAATCAGTTGTCACCTCAAGATGTTATTATAATGGAAACTATAACAATATTACTGTTTAGGTACTCTACTAAGTGAACATTATATATGATAACTGGACTCAAATGTATCTGTATTAAAATCCTCATCAGCATTGAATCAGAAATTGTGACTCCCACCAATGATGGGAAAATGGCCGGTTTCACTTTTATCACTTATTAATGAACAGGTCTCCAACCCAAGAATAGAGTATCTATATTGCAGTGACTTCCTGGGATCCTGGATCAGAGCTTATCTTGAAAACAGTCTTTTTTACTCACTTCAATTCATGCTATTTTCATAGAAAAGTATTATTCAGAGCTAATCATGCTGAGTCAAGCACTTCATTTACTACAAGCTATGGAAATCTCCATTCCTAGTTGTGATTATAATGGACTCATAGGTCCATATTCTTTCCCAGTTGCACACTATAAAACCCTACTGTCATACTGGGAATTTTTTCATTAGCTAAATCAATATCTAATATTAGAGAGAAGATACCATGAGTTGCTATTGGCCAGTAAGAAATAAAACATGTTGTGAATATGGAGCACTGAGCAGTGGAGCGGAGGTACAGCCTGTGACGTTCTCTGGAAGCCAAAGTCTACATGATGGTGGACAGAAAGGGCAGTTTAAAAAATACATTATCCTCTTCGAAGTAGACATTTGCCTTGAGGTCAGTATCTGCTTTGCTTTTCAATGGGAAAATAGCAGCGATATAGGTGCATATGGAGAAAAATGGAGTTTGTCTCAAACTGCTAGGTGTAGAAGAATCTGCCAATCTTCTCAAAATTTGGCTAAGTAAAGATAACGTCTTTTAAAAAAACGCATGATCAGGAATTGCACATAATCAATCCACTGAAAAGCAGAGTTTCTGAGGTTAGTGGGTGTAAACCCATAACCTCTATTATATAATCAGGCATATGTGTCTACATGACTGACATCTTTATGATTATATTCAGTATCTTTCCACAGATCATTAAGCACCAAGAATACTTCTAATCAGCCTAGATCTAGTAACTACCATTTACAAAGGTTTTTAAAAGTATGACACATGAATCCAAACATGTGCTGGGTTGATGCAATGTAGGTCTTCAAGCTACACTACTGAGAAAAGTCAGGTTGTTTCTAACAAATCACTGAAGATAAGATGTTGAATACCTAAATATTGGCTCTATGCTAAGGCAATGAATTCTGACTCAAGCAATATGCAACTAAAACATCTTGATATTTTTTACTTCTATAAGACACTTATATCTATGCATCAAGGAAGCATTAAAACTCCAGTGCTCAAAAGCTTCATTTAATTTCAAATGACAGTGCTTCTGCTCACATGAGAAAGCCCCAAGACTAGCTCCAAACTCATATACATAAATATATATATATATATATATAATTATATCTACTTTTAAGCTGAGCATTTCAGGTTCCCTTAGTATGGGTAGATTTAGCACCCGTTTAACTCAAGGCAGGCGCTGTCACACCATTCTCTCAGTTATAAGGCTCTATGTGGTTTATCTTTGCTCTCTGATGTGATTTTAAGGAAAATATCTTTTTTTACTTTTTTTCTATTGCCGTGATGAAGTTCTACTTTCTCTAATGGAATCACCCTTATGAAATCAATAGGGCATTTTTGTTGAATCAGATAATGATAAAGGTGTATACTCATAATAATGATTATTTCTAATATAGATTAGGCTTTGTACTGCAAACTGTCAAGAAATGTCAGGATAAATAAAAGTAAACATTGCTGTCTATTCAATAAACATTAGGAAAAAAAAAGAAAAAATAAGTATCTTCCATATCCTAAAGTAAACAGGTTCATATTTTCCTTAATAATCTTATTTACCTGACACCTGCTTTAGATCTGTCAACAAAACAGATAAATAGAGAATTTGGGAATAGTTCCTTAATTTCAATATAGTACCTCTTCAAAATGTATATGATGACACAAAGAAAAAAAGAAATTTTATAGGTGTTTCTAAGAACTGTTTGACAGTAGTACTGAAACTAAAACTGAGAGTGAAATATGGACAAAGACTGGGTATGTCCAGAACCAGAAATTACTACTTTCCATCATTTATCTAGAAGATCATTCAGTTCTAGAGCTTTTGAATATTTGAATATCTCCTATCATGCTTCAGATTGGGCAATATTCAGAAATGTTTGCCTTACTACAGATGTTATTTTTTCTTCCTTTTTTTTCCCTTTTTATTTTAATTTATCTTTGTGACAGCCATCTGCAGAGAGAGAAAGAGAGAGAATTTTTTACCCTTGACTGCAGTTTGTTCCAGGAGAACAGAACAGCACGAGTCAAGTTCCAAATACTAGAAAATCAGAATTTTATGCTGATCTTCATGTGGCTGTGATTTTGAACAGAGATGTTAGCTTTCCCATGTTTGCCTTTAAAAGCTCTTTTTTCTGTGCTGAAGTCAGTGGTGTTGTGTACATGTAACTACTCTGCAGTGGAAATTATTTTTCTTTAACAGTAAATGACATGGGTATGGAGAGAAGAGTAGTTCTCACATTCTTTTACAAACAATCCTTACAAGTGATAGAGACATATATTGATCAATTATTAAAGGAGACATAATTCTATGCAGCGGCAGATGCCCTATTGCAGAACGTGCACAAGTTAGGACTAATTTGCAACATTTTGATAGCTCTGCATAAGGTTTTGCAACCTATCAGTAGTCCTAGCTGGCAGCTGACACAGTACCTCTTGAGTGAGGGGATAGCTGTTCTTTGACCACAAACCAGAAAATGGCATTTAGGACATTCAGGCATAGAATCAGTTCATATGATGCAGAAATCCTTTTTGGAAAGGCAAGCATTTTGCTATGCAAATGCTTCCCTTCCTGTTCTACGTGCTCTGTAATAGCTTTGGTATTAGGTGAAGGCGTCAAACACCTCCAGGTTTATAACACTATGTTCACCATGTAGTGAATTAAGAACAGAGCAAGGCTTAGGACGTGAAAGCATTTTGCAAAGAATTCCACATTGAATTTCTTGAGAAACAATATACCTCAAAGCACAGAGACACAGCAAAGTCTACGCAATTCAAAAATGTTGGAGTTAGGGGTTGTGTATATATACATACCTATTACCTTACACATTCAAATAAATCAGGAAAAAATATGTATGTTATTGTTGAGTTCTGGTAACATTCAGTGTTCCCCGTCCAGAAGGGTTTGAGTCCACACTGAAAAGGAGACGTGTAACAAGATAAATGACATGAAGTCTTGGCTCCATACAATTCAGTGGAAAAACTCTTACTGACTTAATTAATTGCCTGCCTTCCACCCATGAAACTTAAAACACTCCCAAATAAAGGCTGAGAGTTCATTAATGTTAGGCTTGCCCATCTAAATAGGAACACAAATATTAGGCCTAATTCACCACTGAGTCACTGCTATTGTGGTTATCCACACAATAGTTTTGCACTAAGCTAATTATTCCCTTCACAAAATACAAATTATTTCAAAATAAAAGATGTTATGATCACTCTCTGCCACCTCTGTGCCTCTGTCTATGAAATAATTCAGTTCTCTGTAAATGATTAGCTAGCAACTATAATACCATTCATGTAAAGGGAGGATTTATTCTTGAGGAAATCTAAAAGGCAACATAAATGTCTTCAATATTTTTCTTCCACAGTATGAAGGAGTCTTAAAAAGTTGATCCTGTGTTTTTCTACAATGCAAAGCTTTTCATATTCATCCTGATGATTCACTCAAGATACAGAACCAAGACCAAGGGACTCATGAAGTACACCACAAAATCTGCAATGTCCAGTAATAAACAGCTGCAGTGGCCTTTATGCAACCAAGGCACAAAAGAAAAAAAAATTCTACAGCTTTATGATCTGCTTGAGGAAATTCCACTCACAGAAAAAAAATATAACTTCATTGAGAAAATTGTCAGCTATGAATGATTTTCAAAGCTCTAATAATATTAACTAAAGTATTAAATATGTTATGATATAACTAGAAAAACTCTCCGGGTTTTGTTCTGCAGAAATTTAGCTGAAACCTCTGTTTATAGGAAATACAGTGCTCATCCATCATTATAATAGTCCTATAGAACCATCTTCAGGAATCACACGTTGTTTTTCAATTTTGCATGCAAGAAAGAAGAAACAGGAAACAGAATTCAGCAGATGGATGAATAAACCCATAATTTATTAGATCGCTTTTGCTCTGATCAAGGGAATAGCTCAAAGAAAAGAGGTCAGAAGGACTAGCACTGTTAATATGCAATTGATGAAATCCTCAAACACATATTGATCCACTTTTTATTACATTTTTAAACCCTTGACTGTGAATATTTCCCAATAAGACAATAAGTATAGCAAATATAATTTGCTGCTCTTAATCACGGTAGATGTTCTTCACCCTCTAAAGATCATCACGTAGGAGATATTTGCATCCAATGTACAATGTGAATTTGCCACAGATTGCATCACACACTACCTTCTTTTTCATGTTCATTTCTTCAAGCATATCATGTCCATATTTGACACTATCTGTACTAACATATTTTAATCACACACAGAAATCCCAAACAAACTTTCCTGACAACATAAATTGTTACTACAAAATAGCGTAATAATGTGTTAGACCTCTACCCCCTAAAAAACCTTCCCTGCCTTATTCATTACTTAAATAAAAAGAAAAAGCCAAGTTAACTGTCAGGAGTTTTTTTCTCAGAGCTGTAGAATTTCACAAGGAATTCAATCTACAGGGAAAATTGGGGCTAGCTGGTTGCCTAGACAGGCCTGTCAGGGGAAAGTCTTTCTACCGCTTCTGTTTGACACAGCTTGAGGCAAAGCAGGTTGTATAGGCCTTGACCCAGCAAGGTCATCATTTTGTGAGGAATTCTGAGGCCTGACATCTGCTGCCTGGCTTTGAGTAAAAACCAGACCCCCTTAGCCAAAACAGAGCCCTGTGTAAAATAATCCCCCAGCAAGGATCCTAGACTTCAGTGAAAAGGCTAAATGGCCCTCTTTTTGTCTGGGTGTCCAGGCCTTTTAGTCCTTCCTCATCACGTAGTGCAGAGTTCAGAACAAAACCATTCCCAGAATGCAGATAAAAGCCATATTCTCACAACTCTGTGCCATAACTTCTTCACCTTGTACGAGACTTTCATTTAAGCACTGGGCACATGGCTTTGCAAATAAAAAGGGACGGGCATGCAGTGGCTTAGAGGGGGACAGGCTCATATTTTAAAAACGTATTCAAAATGGTGCCTTTTCCTTTGCATTTTTTGAGAAAATCCATTGTACCAAGGAAAGTATGCGATGTGCATGTGCTATTTAAAAATTAAGACCACGTGTAAGAACTGGTAGACCTGATTCTCAGGGTTTCTCTTTCTCCACATGCGACAACAACGCAGAGGAAACGACCCATATAAAGGTAGCTTTAAGCCTAAGCTGCAGCTTTATTTTGAATTGCATTGAAAGCCTTTCAGTCAGGCTGACCTCAGAGGGGGACTGAAGAAGGGCAGCTGATTGATAATATTCTGCTTACAGGGAGTCTCCATGCAGCAAAAGTGGTGCAGGGCCTGCTGCTGGCAGACTGAAATGAAGCCTCATCTGGATGGCAGGAGGCTTTTGCAACTAGTGTTTTTCCCTCCAAGTGAAGTTAAAGTACTCCTGGGAAGTAGGTCTAATCTCACAACAAAGGTCAGGTAGACCCCTGGATTTTTCTACGATGCAAATATACTTTGTGCTCCTTTTGCCTCCCCTGCTCCACCTAGTCCCAGTCACAAGAAAATATTAAATAAGGCTATTACAAGAAAATATATGTATTTTACAATGCAAAACACCCAGGCAGAGTATGTTTCTCTTAATCTTAATCCAATTATCTAAATATTTATCTTCTCTAAATACCCCATGTTCTCTGTCCACAGTAACTACTGCTGCAATTATCCCTTTCTAGATCCTGGTAGCAATAGTCAACTATACTACTGTGTCTCACCATCACCTGCCCTCTACCAATATCAGTGCAGCAGGATGCAAAAAAAGATTGGGACACCACAAATGGGGGAGCATCCAACCACTGTCTGGTGCTCATAGCTCCCTTCCCCAAGAAACACAAGTCTCTAGCCAGCCTAAGGTAGCCTTTTGCATAGTTTCCCCGGGAACTTCTGTCCTTGTGAAACCTTGGGGATCTATCAGCAAACTCACCAGTCGCATTCATGCAGCACTCACCTGCCACCACAGCCTTTTCAGTGTGACAGGGCATTACCTAAGAAGCTGGCTGAATAGAAATGGGAAGCATGGTAGGAGATGATGGGCTTCTGTGACTATATTTTGGGGAGAAAAATTATTGAGGTACCAGTTGGCATTGGAGGTAAAATATCAGCATGAGATCAAAAGATCAAAATCAATCATTAATAAATTTAGACTAAAAATTAAGATTTCTAAGTCTCCAGATGAATAAAGCACTACAACAGCCTTTCAGATAAAGATTATATTGTTTCAGACTGACATTGATTAACTTATAAAAGGGATTTTGCAACTAAATGGAAGAAAACGTGAAGATAAAATATTAGTAATCTTCATATGAATTCTTGGATTAGATAACGTCATGGTACATCAGGGGACTTGCATTGGATTCACACTGTATTATTAATCCCTAATTTCAAAGTTTCCAGTCATTCCCTTGGATCTGTTGAATGCTGATTTTTGAAGTATTTCATTGCCCTCCTCCACAGTGTAGACTATGACCGGCTACATGGCATCAAATTCTTCTCTAACAAAATCCAGACCATTGCAGACCTAGATAATAGTATTGGCCTGAAGATGTGGAGGAGCTTTGGAAGTTGGTCTTTGTTAATGGACTTGAACTTGTTTCAAGATATTGAGAAGCACTTAATCACCCAAGGTATAAAGAGTCATTGTTGCATGGACCCTTCCGAAACAGACTATTATGACTTACAGCTACAGGATCTGGACACAGTGGCTCAGGCTATTTCCCCAGTACTATGTCCATAAGAAAGTGCAGATACAGGATACAAGACAGAAACTGGGTATTGGAATAATTTGAATCAAATAAAGGGGAGAATTAAATTATTGAGTTCATGGCAGAACCAGTTGGAAAAAAAAAACATGAGGGATAAACCGCCATCTCTACCAAGTTACACCAAGAAAATTCAGTATAAAAGAAACAGTGTACTTGTGAACACTCTTGCACTGTTATGATACTTCATCAGTCCGATAATGTAAGTATTAGCATCTGAAATATGCTTATAGCTAAAAAAAAAAAAAAGAATTTTACACATTAAAAATAAACTCCAAGGAGGTTCTTTGTTTGACTTCTGCTAATTCCAGGCTCTCAGTGGATCTCAGCCTGAGGAAAGACTGAGGGGCAAATTAGAAGAAATGTCTAGTGGTAGAAAACATACCACCATCCAGTAGTATGTCACGCAGTCTAGAGAGAAATGAGCACGTTTAATGTAAAAAGAAAATGGTCTTGAAAAGCAGAAAAGGGAGGACTTGAAGGAGCACTTGAAGCACCTTTTAAAAAACAGATTTTTTTGAGATGGCCTCATATTCAGTGCAAGGAATTGTTCAGTCTCTGCTGCTTGCATCATTTCCAAACAATTCTTTCATTTTGAATGAAATCATTCTCTGTATCATGACATTGTTAGGTAGGTTTCCATTTTTAACACAAATGGAAACAAAAGTCTTTAAAAACCTTATTTGAATTCTTATGTTACTAAATATGTAAGCAGTGCAAGCAGTTCTAGTATCAAAAGTCTGAAATTAAAGGGCAAGTGAAATTTCAGTTTATAAAACTTGGAAGTTTTGACTCACTTGAGAAAAATAAATAAATAAATAAATAAATAAAGGTTCCTAGTCACTAATTAGTCTTTCTAATCTTTGCTGTTAGATGTTCATCATGAATTTAAGAGATTCGTGTGTTTGGCATCAGCCCTAATATCAGTCTATGGGGACCAAAGAAACAGAGCTCTTACCAGCCACTTTTCCCTGCCATGCTAGGAATATGCCATAACTAACCAAAAATTGTTCTTCTCAGCATGAAAAGTTCCCTAAAATCAGGGCTCGTTGTATAGGTAACAGTGTGCCTAAGGGGAAAGATATAGAAAGGGAAACCTCATTTTGCAGAAAATGCATTCCAAGAGTAATATTTTGTATCAACTAATACGATCAGATGCCTGTTTTTGTAGTCTCCTTGTTAGGCCAGATGGCTACAGTAACATAAATCCTTCTTTTACCTGCTTCCTAGAATGTCTCTTCTGTAGAAGTTTCTGGATGACTTTCTTATTCACCAAGTCACACTTCCTAATGATCTGGACGGATGAAGGGCATAGTCACTCTTCGAGGGACAAACAAGAAGTAGGCTCACTATGCAATGGCAGAACCCTTCTTTCTGTGTCTTAAAATTCAGTTATTATAGCTGTGGAGGTTTGCAGATTATTTTGTAATGCTGTTCCTCCGGCTTGGTCGTAAATGGTGCTGTATGGTATGCTGCCTACCTTTCCTTACTTTTGCTGTAGTTTATTTTGTTACTAGCATTTTAAGAAATTCATCATTCCAGATGAAGTGCTTTTCTGAGATTTGTATCAATAAAAATATCTTGCTAAGTTTTTTATCGAAAAAAAAAAAGCCTTGATAAGATTTGCACTGAAAAAACTCTTCTAAAGATTTGTGCTGATAATAGCTACGCACTGATTAATTGAATTAATTTCCTGCATGATCAAAGCATGATGGGTACTTTATAATGCAACTACAAAATGATGGCTCTCAACTAGCACATGATTTCTTAAATCTGGGTTGACTGGCAGAGAGAAGGAAATGGAGCCAGCAAGAGAACAGTGAGGAAATATACTGCTATCCAGGCCGTTCTGAACAAGAAGTTATGATATTGTTTGATAAGAAAGAAGGTCTCCATGAAAAGTAGCCGGGGGCTGTGGAGGTAGCCCATTCCGCAGTGGGCAGATACATCTATTGCAATTGCTTATTTTCAGGATCCCAAGGGAAACTGAAATCTGGAAAGAAAAATAGTGGCATTCAAGAAGGACCTGCTCTGAGGTCCATTCAATAGGGCTATATGCATCATTTGCAATCAGTGGTGAGTCTATAGACAGAGCACAGAGTATAGTATTACAGAGTAGAGCGCACTGTAATTGCAGTGGTTTGCCATGCTTTTCTTCCATATTCCTGGCAGTCTGGGAGTATTCATGTACCAAGAGGTTGGTGACAGTGGGAATGTCAGCAAGGGTGACTATATCAGTCTGTAGTGTCTTAGTTGGGCTGTGACCTAACCAGCTCTTCACTGTCGAGCACATCTTTCTGCACAAAGATCCTCCTGTCCATTGGCACTGCATTGGTATCTAGCCTGTGATCGTGTCCCTCCCTGAAATCCAGTCAGCTTTGCTGTATCACACACATATGAGATCTCCACTCTTCCCCTTTCTGTTCTTATAAACTACATTCTTATCCTTAGGTTAATTATGATCCTGCATAATCACTCTTTCCAGCGGTTGCTATAGTAATTGCTGCTAACATGTGGGACACACTCCTCTCAGTCTACCTGGAAGGCTGAAGAACAACTGTGGTGCCTGGTCAGAACAACATCCTAGGTATTTTTGATAGATAGTCTAGATATGAAAAGAGGCTGAACCTGTCTGTGTGCGAGCACAGAGAGGAATCATCCAGTTGCCTTGACTTCAGGGTAGTACTCTGATAAACAGACTAGACATTTGCATTAGGAGCAAAGCCATGTGGGAAAGCATCATGTCAGACAGCAGACTGCAGTGTGACTTTTCTGGAAGAGAAATGAAGTCCAGTTTCCACATGAATAAAAATTCCCCAGGAACGTTGACAATGACGTCTGTATAAAGGAGGGGGTTTTATAGATGCATAGCTTTTAATACGGATTCAATCAGTTTTGTACTGGTATGAATTGCCCACCTAGACAAACCCTTGATGTCACAAAATTTGTGTGCAAAAAGGGGGGTGGGGAAGCAGTCGTATTGCACGATGAAGCTCAATTCTAAATGAAAACAAATGTGTTTGAACAGTTTTTCCTAGTCTGTCAAGGAGTTTCAGACCCTAAAGGTATTTTGAGCCTGTTCCCTTTCTCCTTAGGTACAATCACTAATCTCTCTCACTGTTTTTTTCAAAGATGCAACCTACTTACCTACCACATAAAATGCAGAAACTCATATTATCATGGTTCAGCTTTAGAGATTTACATTAGAATCAGTGAACCTTATTTTAGTACAATATATATGGTGAACAATGCAATGAGAGAAGACTGGGTTTATTCCCCAGATAAGTCATTTATTTCTTTCCTCAAAGAAAAATCCAATATCCTGAGATCAGATGCATATTGAAGCTTTAGTGGAATAAAAAAAAAATAGACTTAGGTTGGATTAACGTGTTCAAACTGCACACTCACTATCTGTATTCTCTGCAGAGCAGACTCTGTACCTATTGCTTACTGCACACCATGCCTTGAAGCCTGCCTTAAACATTTTCCTTGAAAAGGTTTATGGCCTGAACTTATTTACCTAGCACATAATTTATGAAAACCTTGTATTGTTTAATGCCTTTGTCAATATGCAGTTATAATCA
Organism: Tinamus guttatus; assembly: GCF_059628265.1. NCBI lineage: Eukaryota > Metazoa > Chordata > Aves > Tinamiformes > Tinamidae > Tinamus > Tinamus guttatus. Next base: position 9,594,431 of record NW_028288582.1, on the reverse strand, counting down.
GAAAGTCTGCATATGTTCAAATCTAGGAATAAACAGTTTCACACACTGATAGAAATTCTTGAGTTACCCCTTTTTTGTTCTCATCAATAACGACTAAAGACTTTTATGATTGTTCAGAGACCAGAGGAGATATTTAAACAGCCTGATCAAAACAGCTTCGTAGCTGGTCCTTTTTTCCCTCTGAAAACTGTCTGCCAAATATAAAAGTGTTTTGGCCAAAATCTGCAAGTATTCAGACCTTTACAAAAATGTAGAAATTGAAAAAATCCTATTTTAGCAGGGATGACATAGAAGCCCTGGTAGTACATCCATTTCTCTGAGCCCCACAGTTATACACAGACCTCCCAATAGCATGGCTTTCCTCCCCTTTTCTTCTCAGTCTCAGCTAGTTCCAGTTCCCCACTCGCTCTGCAGGTAACTTGATAAAGCATTTGCATTGTAGCCAGCACAGGGCACAACAGCACTTTCGTAGGATCTGACCCAAAATGACCCAAACTCTGTGGCATGGGCTATGTTGTGAATCGGACAAGCACAAAACCCAGGCCCTCAAGTTTTTAATCACAACACTGTCCTTTATCTGTGAAATTCCAGTGACATATTCTAACTAGAGATTTACCTATTGCCCTGATTTAAGTTAGGGTATTTGCCATTGGGTGATGTCACAGTAAGAGCATAATAAGAGCATTATGTCCTAGTAAAGGCAGCATTAGGATGCATATTTTTAGAATTAACATTGACCAATGTCTTCCGGCCATGGCCAAGATTTTTAGTCTGCTAAAATGTGGGGAAAAAAAAGGTGGCCAGTACCACATACGATCTATGATCTTAGGAGATAAGAGACAACAAATGGAGACAACAGATGGATTTGTATCTGCATACAGATTATGACAACAGTGGAGTTGTGTGTGGTCAGTACCAAATGCAGTGGTCTCAGCAGCATAACTACTGTTGACTTCTTAGCAAAGGGGAGCAGGTTAATCACCAACCTCAGAGCAGACAGGATGGGAAGGAGGTCACCTACCTAGAGGTCTGCACTGCACCAGGACAAATGAAAGGGCAGCTTGAAATTCTGACTTTAACCTTAAAAAAAATGATTTCTGAGACAACAGCAAGCCCAGGAGTAGCCCTAAGGTGCATTCAGAAGCAAAAGGTTGCATGGGGTGCCATGGCAGGCATGCTGTGCTCCAGGTAACCTCCTCACGTCTGTCTCCACCGGGGACAGGACTAGTGACTCCTGCTCAGGGCAAGAGTGGCTGGAAGACCACACCTTTAGCAGAACATAATCCTAAATGACTTCTTGTCTTGTCTTGTGCGTGTTTGTTCCTGCATCGTGTTGAAAGATGCTTATATCCAAGGGAACATGAGTGCAAAGAGTTGCATGCTGGAACTAAACGGCAGGTGTTTCATTGAGGGCGCTTGTCTCAACCGGCTTGGTGCCACTTACAGTCACACCCCTCTTCTCGATAGTTTTATTTATAAATAACATTATCCTGGAGGGGAGAGAGCAGAGCATATCAGCACATATGGCATGTCAAATCCCCTACTGCTTGGAGACCCCTGAAATGCTTAGGTACAACAGGGCATGCTTAGGGCTCTGAAAAATCTTGCCTTTTCTCATTTTAAGCCAGATCCTCAATATTATTTTAATGGAGTTGTTTTGTATTTAATTATGCATCTGTTGTATAATGCATTTACAATAAATACCTCTAGTTATTACTTCTTAAAATCCCTTTCTTTCTAATATTGACTGCTCTAATTTACTTTTATGCAAACAGCCTAGTCAGATTTAATAAAATATCTTAGTAGCATGTTTAATGACATCATTCCCCCTAGGGACAGTTGGGAAAATGACCTTCCATTTTACGAAAGAAGAGGATTAATTTTTATTGTCTGCCCCAGTTAATGCGTGTTTAGACATAAAGTCCCGATCAATATGACAGAGAGTATAGTGATTTTACTCACAGTAGTTTCTAAATGGACATTTCTTACTAATCCATTTTTATAAATCACTTTAAAGGCTTTATTGATCTTTAATTGGGAGTTACACCTAATCACTCGAGTGCAATGCGTGACGAGTTCTAAACATTTTAACCCTTTCCTTACGACTCTTTAAAATTCAAATCACAAGAGCCCTTGCTGTCTCCTCCCCCTCAATACATGTTATATCTCTTAAACAGTTTTTTTCCCAGACCGTCATACTCCAGGATACTAGGAAATACTTCAAAATACCAGGAAAAATGTTACACAAAAACAGTAAAGAGATAGTATTGCATGTGTATTTCAAAATACAGTGAATATTACTGTGGAAAACAGGGGCTTGCACTAAATGACAGGCTTCCTTTCCATCTGTAACTTCCCTGAAGCTTGTAATCATGACTGTCAAGTGGTCTTTTCTTTTATTAAACATCAAGTCATACTATAAAAGCATTTGTTTGGACACATATCGCCTTATGGAGAAAGTTCAATGAAATTTGGAAAGTCACAAGTGGATCTTGAAGTTGTGTATTCATGCAGCTCTCAGGGTTCTTTCAATTCATTCTTTCAATTAAAAGAATGATCTATTTTTGCCTTGTGGGGCATGTGTGTGTGTCTCTAAATGTTTGTGAGTGTGCAGATTTAACACATGTATATATGTATAATAATATATAATATTATAAAGTAACATGCACACAATAAAAATATCTTTGAGCGGTACATAGCCATAAGTTCTTATAGTTATATTTTTATTATCCCCTTCAAAAGTTCTGAAAAAAGTAGGACTCCAAGATTTGATTCCCTTCTCATTGAAACATTCTTTTGAACTGAACTGTCACTTGTCACAGTCCCTTGTGATTTACACCAACATACTGGTATAATTATAAGACAATATTTATCCTCATAGACCAGGAAAAAAAGTCTTCTTCCTTCTATTTTTACCATTTAGTGTTTTGTGAATGATTTTTGAAAAAACTCTTGCAGAGTAGACAGCACTGGATTGGAACTTATTTTATGACTTATTTAGTTACACAAATGGAAAACATTATCATAAAATGCTACACTTCCGTGGTTAGTGCATTCATATAGATTTCTTGATAATGGCTGAATTAATTTAAAAAATATTTAAGAAAATGTCTGCTTGACTAAGACTTTCCAGGCCAAGTAAACCCACAAATGCAGTATTTCGCAATCCCAATGTTTGTGATATTATCACATCAGTAATATGACCCTTTGTATAGGACACTAGAAGGCCATCTTGAGAGAGTTAGTAAAGAAATTAGCATTCAAGTCCAGTGGATAAATTTAGTCTGCTTGTTGCTGCAAATTCTGAGGCTCCACCATGACCTGCTATAGGATTTTCTGTTCATCTGGGCTCCCTGTGTTGGAACAAAGGTGGCCTCAGCCCAGGGCTTTTGTCTGTAACTGAAACAACCTAGAACTGTATTGTTCTCTTAGCAAGTTCAAAGACCTTTTCACTGAAAGCCTAACAGGTAGATCTGGGCAAAACCCAGCAATGGTAAAGCAGGCTTTAAATATTTCAAAACTGTCTCTAAACAAGTAATTATCTACCGCACACCCTGCTGCCCTTTCAAGTAAATACAGCCATATTCCAATTTAAAAATACATAGTGTCGCAAAGTGCTAGAAACAAGCAAAGGGAAATTTCAGTGATTTCTTCCAAGTTTTATTGTTTGTTCATTTTTGTTTTTGTTTTGCTTTCATTTAAGAGAATATAGAGCAGAAAAAAGACAGGAAGGTGATTCAGATAAAATTTTGTGAAACTACTGGAAAATAGCCTGTGTCCCACAATATCACATGTGGCCCACTTGTGGCAGAAAAATAATCAAGCACGAACGCGTGCTTACAGAGCTGAAACTGCAATAGCTGAAGACACACTAGTACTTTGAGAACTGGAGTATACAGAGAGATTGTAGTTCTTAGCTGTAGTTCTGCTCAGTCATTCAGGAATACCTATTTTTGCACACATTTACTAGAAGTTAATTCCAGACGTTAAAAAAAAAAAAAAAAAATCTCAGGATGCGCTGAGGTGACTACTAATACAAATAATGATCATCAGATCTTTCGTTGCCTCTCCTGGACTCTGGATTGAAAATGACTGAAGAGGAACACAGTGCTACAAGGTGTTTTTGTCAGTGTGGGTTCACTGTAACAACACTACAGCACTAATAGTTGTTTTAGAGATAAATACTAAATAAGGGGATCCAAGGATGGGAACGCCAGCAGCACCACTCTTGGACAGGATAAGATGTGGTATCTCCAGGTTACTCCGTATCTCCCCTTTTAAGACTCTGGGAAAGCAAGCACTATTGTCACAGTGACAAATGGATGTCATGTTCTTATTTCTTTAGCTTTTATTTCCTGTTACCTTGAGTTTCTGACTGCAGAGCCCTTGTAAGAAAATTTGGAGAGTTTTTTGTTCCTGTTTGTTTCTTTTTTAAAAATTCTATACCAATTTGCTTTATACTTCGACATCACCAATGCTGAGCAATCACCAGCTCTGAAGCTTTAACTAATATTGGTTAATAAATTAAAGGGAAATATAACTGCTGCAGTTAGAGAAGGAAAAGACAATCACAGAGGCTGAGAGGCAAAGATGGAGAGAGGAAGGGAGAGAGGGAGGCAGGGAGAGAGAGAGAGAGGAGCAAGAGAGGAAGGATGGAAGGACAGAAGGATGTAAAGAAGGAACAAAAGAACAACAGAGAAGAAAGGAAGCAAAAAGAAGGAAAGAAGATTTAAAAAAAGAAAGAAAAAGAGACAAAATGAAGGAATGAAGAAAGGAGGGAAGATTTCTGTATGTGAACTCATGTAGAGAGTCATTTTGATGATGGAGAACAAACAGAGGAATAAGAAGTATTTTGTTCAGGAATTGTCATTCTGAGGGATTCAGAAAGCATAGTTATGTCATTAGGTAACAATCTATAATTAACTGATTCAAGTATCTGTGAAGGACACAGATGAGCAAAGGACAGGAACAGCTATTCCACCCACACGTTCAAACAAAAGCAAACAAAAGTTCTTACTGTCTGTCACCATAGTCAGAACCTTCATGAAAGATGGCTGATGTGCAGTTATTATTCTGGACATTATTTCTCAACAAAGAGAACATGTGAGAAACTTTTATTTCCCTATTCAGAAAATGCTTTATTTAAAAGTGAATACATAAGTCTGTTGACTGTATAAAATAAAATATCATAAACCACTTGTCAAATTATATTTAAAAAATCTTCCAATCTTAAGTGTTCTTGATTGTGAGAGAGAGAGAAATATTTCAGCACTGCTAGTTTAGCTCCTGACCTGGCAGGTAAAAGAGAATAGCAGAGTTGGACGGCAACCTTCCTGTTATTAACTTCTTCAGCTGTAGCGTAGACCCTGATATGGCTCTATAGTCATTGTTAGAATACATGTCATAAAACATGGTCAGCAGATGGGAAAAAAATGACAATAGGATAGCTTCCAAAATATGCACATTATACAGGTGTATTAAATGGATGCAATGAAATATTAATCACACTTTCCTTCTCCTGTTCATTTTTAATCTCCACAAATTTATGCAGTTGTTTGTACCAGTTTCAATGAAAATGTTAGATTTTCTCGAAATGTTGTTTCTGAAACATTTCCAAAGTTATTTGCAATTAAAATATTGTTATAGGTTAAAGATGAATAACTTAATTCTGTTCTTATATATGCAAAGGTAAGTCATAATTGGCCATTAAATTCAAATAAATCATTGCAGATTTGCACTGGTATGACGGAAAGAAAAATTTGGCTTATGGTTCCCAGTTATTACTCCTACAATCTCAGTGACTTACAGTAGGGGTGTAAATGAGAACATAATTTAGCCCAAGCTATGCAATTATGGCTACTAATTCCCCAAGGGTAAATTTTGATTTGGGGGCAGTTAATATTTTAAGTGACTCTCTATTCCTGTGTCATGTGATATATGTAATGTGGGGGAAAAGGGAAGGGAAGGGAAGGGAAGGGAAGGGAAGGGAAGGGAAGGGAAGGGAAGGGAAGGGAAGGGAGGGAGGGAGGGAGGGAGGAAGGAAGGAAGGAAGGAAGGAAGGAAGGAAGGAAGGAAGGAAGGAAGGAAGGAAGGAAGGAAGGAAGGAAGGAAGGAAGGAAGGAAGGAAGGAAGGAAGGAAGGAAGGAAGGAAGGAAGGAAGGAAGGAAGGAAGGAAGGAAGGAAGGAAGGAAGGAAGGGAAAGAAAGAAAGAAAGAAAGAAAGAGAAAAAGAGAGAAAGAGAAAGAAAGAGAGAAAGAGAAAGAAAGAGAGAAAGAGAAAGAAAGAGAGAAAGAGAGAGAAAGAGAGAGAAAGAGAGAAAGAGAGAAAGAGAGAAAGAAAGAAAGAAAGAAAGAAAGAAAGAAAGAAAGAAAGAAAGAAAGAAAGAAAGAAAGAAAGAAAGAAAGAAAGAAAGAAAGAAAAGAAAAAGAAAAGAAAAGAAAAGAAAAGAAAAGAAAAGAAAAGAAAAGAAAAGAAAAGAAAAGAAAAGAAAAGAAAAGAAAAGAAGAGAAGAGAAGAGAAAAGAAAGAAAAGAAAAAAGACCTCTAATATTATTAGTTAAAAAACAATTTGACTGTAAACTTTAATTCATCTGCTAAATGTCAAGCACAACTGGAGATACCAGCAGTTCTCTTATCCCTCCTTGTTATTAATACATGCTTAGCTCCAGTGGAAATTAGAAGGTCTGTAATAATACCCTTCCAAAAACACTTCAGATGAAAATTTTGGTTTGAAATTTACTGAGAACTCTATTACTGTAGTAACAAGTTACATAAAAGGCAAATGCTAGGAGAGAAGCCTTTTATTTAGACCAGCTTATTTCTGACATTACATGTATTCTACTTTTTCAAAAGTGTTAGAGTCATTGAATTTGACCAGTATGCAATCCACTGCTAAAGAATACATTATCATGGGGTTTCTTTTATTTTAAAACCATTTAATTTCCTTAATACCCAGAATCTTTGCACAGCACTTGCCGTAAGCTTTGTCACATCAGCGCTTTGTGAAACACACACCAAACTGTACTATGGGCAGTACTTCCTCTGAGATGTATATATATAACCCTGCATAGCTTAGCTTCTTTATGAAAATGTAATTGAAAGTCACTTAAATTATGCTATGTACATTGCATCCTACTGTCCGAAAATGGCATTGTAAACTCTGCAGGCATAACGGAGGAAATCGTTTTCCTGTATGTGTTTATGTGTGTATGCATGGAGGGTAAAAAAAAAAAAAAAAAAAAAAAAAAAAAGGGAAATGGAAAGTGAGCGGGTACCCTGGAAGTTGAAGAAAGAAACAGAAAAAGAAATAACCAAGATGGCATTTGGGTCCCATAATTAAATAATTCTAACCTAATTTCCTGATACAGAGCATTTGGGGACAGTTTCATTGTATAAGATAAGAGGACTCCCAGTTTGCCATCTAAAACCATGAAGACGTTAAAAAATAATAAGACCAATAAATGCTTCATGTATTTTGTTATTTAATTTTCAGAAAGGTAGAGTAAAAATCTTGGCAGAAGAGAGGAGAGGAGAGGAGAGGATAGGAGAGGAGAGGAAAGGAGAGAAGATTTAAATTTAATTCCTGCAAAGTAATGCTTTCTGAAATAGTATTTACTGATGTCAGTATATCACCTAATTTCAGTGAAATTTGTGTGAAGGAAGTTTTTGCAGGAGTTCACGTTGGATTCTTTTTGTGTGTGTGTTTTCCTTTATTTTTGAGTTTCTTTTGATGTTTGAAAATACATCCCCAAAGGTATGTTCCAGATTTAAAATATTCCAGATATAAAATGGTGTTTTTGTGTTTGTTAGTTGCACTTCTGTGTGTCTGTTTTACAGCTTTATGTAACAAAATTCCTTTCAATGTAAAGGGCTAAGTGATTTGCCTCAAGTAATAGTGCTACTATTGAATAAATATAACTTCCAGAATGTCTCCAGTTTCCTTACAAGTTTCACTGTTTCCACATAACACTATAATTTCTCAGACTCTTGAAGCACTGTTACTTCTGGAGGTAACTTGACAACTGTTACAGAGAATTGCAGTGTAAGTTGTCCAAGGTTACAAAAGTCCAGCTCAACCCATTACGTATTTTATTTTAATGTCAGGTAAAGACGAATGCTAGCAGCAACTGGTCAATTTTATACTTATTACTGAAGTCACTTATCTAAGGGGTCCTTGAGCTACCTGGTGAAGTCACAAGTTGGCATGACAACAAGCTCAGAGAGTCTAGAAACAGGAGAAAATGTATACAATTCAGAGCACCAGAATGCATTTTATTTGGTCCGCTTTAATGAGATGGGTTTGATATATCTTTCTGCACAAGTCATGTGGCAGATGCTAAGGGAAACCATGAGATAGACAGTCTGGAACAAATATGGTTGTTGCCAATCATGGCAGTGTCTAGTGCCATGTCCCAGCACCACTACTGATCACCTGCAACATCCTCACAACATGAGCTGGAACCAAGTGGTAATCACAGCTCACCAAACGGGCTGACCTTGGTAAAATTCTGCCAAGTTTCCCAATGCCTAGGACCCTCCGCTGTGCTTCTCTAATTTCCTAGAAGTTCAGCACCAAACCACAGTATATACTGGAAACTGATCTGCATTTTTGACATTGCTATTATAGACTCACGCTTCCTAGTTTTGTCTTTTATCTTTAAAATATTGGGATTGGACTGCTAAAATAACAGCAAGTGCTCCAGACAGCTTAAAGTATTTCTAATATTACTGCAAAAGACATTCAATTTTGGATATTATATGGACATGGCTGACATGCTGGATTTGTTTGGAATTTTCTAGGGATGGAGAGAAAGATTTGCCTGCTTGGTTACTTCTGAATTAAAGAAATACTCCTGCAAATGGAGTACTCCTGCAAGGCAAGCATGAATGGAAATTCATCTCAAAACTGCTGTAGGTTGAAGCAAATATCTTTCTTCAGCAAAAATGAAACATTTCATATTATTTTTTACTTTTAATTTTGTCATTATAACAGATAAATTAAACGGAATACTTCAAAACAAAAAGAAAGAAAAATCTCTAACTGAAAACATGGGAACAAAGGTTTCAAAAATGTTCCGAATCAAATTTTGGCAGTCTGATTTCAAGGAAACTGTTTTTTCTTTTTTTTTTTTCTTTTGATAAAAAAGTCAAAGTTTTTCTGATCACTTTTAAATGTCATCTTTAACCTCATCTCAGAGACAGCCAAGTGGGGACTTCCCAGTAAAGGATTCTATATTGTTAAAGAGAAAAGAAATAAAAGTAAACTTACCTCACAGACTTAGTTCTTTATATCTTGAAATCTTTCTGTGTTTTTTTTTTATGCCTTCATAAAAGGTTAAGAGGTATTTCTCATGGTGACTGAGACCATAGGAAGCCAGCAATAATTTGATGTGAAACCTCAGATTACACTTAAATTGTTTGATTTTGTAATAGCAAACAAGAATTTTATTAGCATCTCTTGCTGGCCCCAAGGTAGTCTCTTATCAACACAATACAACACAAGACATCACAAAGGAGTTTGGGACAGAAAGGGATTAAAAAGCACTGTATCTTTTGAAATGGCAAGACAATTAATGTAGCATTTTCTTTATGGAAAATCCAATCCATATTTATTATTTTTTATACTTTAAAAAGTCACGAATTTCTTGCCAAAATTATGTCTTTTCTTTCTCTTTTAAATCCTTTCACATTGCTTGCAATACAATCCCTCACTAGGCTGCAGTGAGGTAATATGTCTTTCGAAAGTAGAATCGAAAAAATAATTGGTGTAATGGCCATAACCTTGAAAACACTTATTCTTGAATATATAAAAAATGAAAATTTACTCAAAATCAAAATGTCTAAGTTACTGCTGGGCTGTGGTTGCAATAACTTTTCTGTGCTAGCCATTTACGTGTGAAATTACTGGACCATTTTCAGTGATAACATAAATTATGCAGCTGCAATATGTATAGTAACATTCACCTGAAAAAAAAAATTACATTAATTCCCACAAAGTAGTCATCTGAAATACACATATACATATGGATGTGTGAGTTAGGGTTAGAGCATGTTATTACAGAGAAAGAAGCAATGACTCCTATATTTAGGTCGTCAAATGTATTCTGTTATAAAAAGCCTTCTGACTGTTTTATTGGAGGACTCAAACACCACCACTGCTCGCAGTTAGTCTGTGAATCTGAACACAGGGGTAGTTCGTGCTCTAGGGAGGTGTCTTTTGCGTGCCCCATGGAGGTCTCTTCAAATTTGGTGGAGGTATAAATGGATGGAAAATGATTTCCATCAGCAGTCACTCAGTGTTTGTTTCTGCCTGTTATTATAGCACATGCAGCACCCTGGCTCCTCTCTCCTGCTCTGCATGGGTCACCAACAAAATATATCTTTGTTTTTGCTTTCTTTAAAGGAAGGAAAATGTTTTTCAGGTGAACTGGGCTTGGAGCCAGCAGCATGCAATGTCAACCCCTCTTCTGTTTACTGATGTTAATTACTTTTGCTCTTCTCAGCGCTTACTAATGAGCAATGCCTCCTACTTCACTGGCGGCACAAGCTGGGAACAGAACACAGATGTCCAGCGGGGCACATTTGAGGCCAAGGCCCCCATGGACAAGAGATTTTCTCACTACACGACCTTGATTCATTTCACAGCGTCCTGTGGGAAAAGAGGATTCTCTATTTTTCGTATTTTTGAGTTAATGCAATTAGTATGATTAAAGACTAGCATTTTAAGCCTGCAAACAAGATACCAATTTTCAGTTTAGCAGGAAACCTTGAATCCCATGTAGTCTGACTCTCTGGGGTTCCACTGAGGCTTCAGTAATGTTCTTTTGTATTATGGGCATTACATGCTATATCTGCATAGGTACATGCACAGTTACCTATAACATTTATAGATAAAGGATGTGTAGTTAGATATAAGCTGGGCACGCCAAAGCTGCAGGCTGCAGAATAACTATAGAGATACTCGGGTTGGCTTTTAGCTGTCACGGCAGGAGGCTTGGACTCTGCTGAACTCCACGGTGCCATTGCTGAATACTTAGCTAACTTAAAGCAAGTGGAAGTCTGTCTACAATACCTTCTAAACCCATTTTATTTTGATTTTTAAAAAAGCAGCTTTTGGCCCCACAGACCACAACAATCTGTCATGTCACTTACCAGCAGCAGTACATAAACTGAATTGGAGTGCTAAATATTCCCATTGAGAAAATGGACAAAGATGTGAATGTGGAAAAAACAAAATAGCTAATTAGTTGCAGAGCTTTCTTTCTAACCCAGCTATTCAAAGTTCTGTTAGAAATGCTCTAAAACAGGACCAAGCTCCACTCCTTACAAAACCAAAACACCATTAAATTTTAATTCATTTACTTATTTGCCTCTTCTCTTTTTCATGAGAAATGCTATGTCTTATAGGCCAACAAGACAAAGTTACATTTTAACTTGCGGAGAGTAACAAACAAATTTGGAACAACGGATTTTGTGGATTGTATATGTATTTGGTGTCTAACTTGCTATTACTTCTGAATTTTGTTGAAGAATTCTTTTTTGTCAGTCCTCCTATGAAATTTCAGGTGCAAATACCTTATTTAAGGCTGAGTGAGAACCTCTCAAGTAGGGGTAAGATGTCTTAACCAAAATAGAGTGAATGGTGATGCCATGAAGACTGATGAGACTCAGAATAAGTCAGGTATAAAAATAGATAAAGTTGAAAAAAGTTTTGATCTTTATTATTAAATATATTCCACATATATGAGTTTTGCCTCAGTAATGTTGTTGTAACTTCTGCAGATTTTGGCCTAAAGCACAGAGGTGAACCCTTGAATCATAAGATAAATGACTGTGGTGTTCTCTGAGCAACAGCTGCTAAAACAGTTTACGTTCTGTTATAACTTTTTCAAATAGGTCAATAGAATTTCTTACTTTCCCCATGCAGTTCTTTTGAGAGCCACTAATATAATTGTGGGTGTGTTAACACCAGAAAAGAGATGCTGAAGTGAGTCTGAGGCATTTCAAGCTCCATTTTAAGGGGTACTCATGTGATATTAGTACATCCTGACAGGAATTTTGAAACATGATGTTTCGTCAAGGTGCAATATAATTTCAGTCTAGTTTCACTGTGGAATTTACATTCTCTTTACCCAGAAATGAAAGCTAATGTAAGCTAAGAAAAAAAACATGGTCAGGGACATGAAATGGCAGAAATTTGCATGGCTCTGTTTAATACTCAGAGACAATAGCCTACATTATGCAAAATTACATTGCTTAAGTCAAAGCTAGTTTTGATTTTTTAGGACCATAAAAAATCCCAGTGTGAAACCACAAACTTCTGCCTTTTCTTTTTTTCTTTCTTTTTTTCCCCTGCTTTCTTGTAACTTAAAAAATATCCAAGTGATCTAAACCATATTTTGTAAAAACAAGTTTCTCTCGTGCCGAGACCGTATGTGCCAAGTTTCAGCGCGCAGCAAATTTTTATAGGCTGAGATACTAACCTTTCGAAACAGGAGCATGTAATGGAAACATTGTTAATTCCTTGACTTTTGGAGTGTAATGAGACACCCACCTACCAGCTCTGAAAAATATAAAGGGGCAGTTTCCCATCTCAGTTACAATGGTCCAAATCCAGAGCAAAAACTTTATTTCCAAGTTATTTATACACACTCAAAAAACTGTTTTGTTTCTCAAAAACACTATTCTTGGGAGTGATCATCTACTTTATAAATATGGAAAGTAGTGACATTTAGAATTACGAGCTATAGTGTGCCCTTGCAGATAATTGAAAAGCTGTAGATAATTATGACTCTGTAGTACAGTTTCAGAGAGTCATACATAGCTCAAGCCTATGTGCTAGTTGTGTTTGCAAGTGGGGGCTGTCTCATTTACTCTGATATATTGAATATTATTAAGAAATTCCTGCAACCACAGAAAAAAAATGAGTATCCCCTTACTTCTAACATTTTTACATAGCACTGCTTGCTTTGAATGAAGTTCATTACTAGAGAAAAGATTTGCCACCTGGGCCAATAATCTAGTTATTCCGCACTCAGATATGAGATCCCAGCTTCTACATTTTTCTCGGACAAGACCCTGATCTCAGTATTGCAAGAAGATTTAGTTGTAACAGGCCTAAAAGGTAAATATCTCCTGGAAGCAATTCAATATGAAATATTATGTGGTTTAAAACTTATTATGTGATTATCAACTCAGTGACACTAGACTGATGGGATCACTGTAGAATGTCTAATCTAAGAATAAAGGATAATTAATTTAATAAATGGTAATGTATTTAACGCATAGACACAATTGCTAACACCCTCTAGAGCAAAAGTTGTAATACTTGATGTGTATGTCATACACATGCCACACATTTATTCCTTGACACAGAGGTTATCTGTATGCTGCAATCAGGAGGTGTGACTGGGGTGCAGATTTACCCATGTGCTGTCACCTGGGTGCAGCTAGTGCAGGTAGCAAAGGCAAAGACACGACAACATAAGTCTTAACCTCATGAATAAGAACCTGGTTTCCCCAGCAGTGAAACTGATGCTACTGCATAACAGGTATTTATCATAACTAGTGGCTGGCTCCTAATTTAAGAAGCTGCATTAGATGTAGCATCTTCAGGAAGAAGAAAAGCCACATTCCTGACGGTCAGGCAGAAGTCCCAACTTCCTAACTTCCTCCTTCATGTTAGTGTGAAAACTCAGCAAATTGAGTATCCTCATAACTTCTATTTCCTAAAGTTGGAGGTGAAAGATACAACCTGTCATCACTAAGGATTAGATCAGATTCACTAATATTTGTTAGCAGGTCATATCTATCCATGCAACAAATCCAAGCATATCAGAAGATTCACAGACTAGAATTGCTCCAGCCTAACTTTGAACATTGTGCAGCTTCTAACTTAAAGCTCAAAGGGAAAATCTTCAAAGATTCTACTGGGAGGGTTGAAACATTCAGCATCTTTTAATGATAAAAATGTATAGAGTGACTTAGCATGTTGCATTTACACCCACTATATACATACTATTGTGTATTCAATTCTATATTATATGTTATTATATATATGACATCTACTATCAGTATATAACTTACATTTTAAGCAAAAGTTTCAGACAGAAAAGATGGATATTTTTTCCCTTTAAAACCGTTTGTTTAACATTTTCACACAAAAAAAAAGTTACAGCCTTTTGAAAAATACTTTTAAGCAAGTGTTTTTTTGCAAACAATATTGTTTTGTGAATCAGACACTTCTGATTGATTAAATATTATTCAGTAAAAAAAAATAGCTCTGGCAAGTCATGATGCTCCCCTCACATGACTGCAGCCAGATGACACTATAATGCTTTATGAAGGATGTACACAGTAGACCTTCTATTATTTTTGTCAAATAGCAGACAAGATTTGCAGGAATTCCACTGCTAGGTGTATTTAGACATACAAACAGCTTTAATAAAAATGTAAAGCCAACATTTCAACAAGTAAATAAAATTTGTCTGCATGTGTAAAAATGAATTCGGTATTAAAAGGCACTTGAACATTTGTAACCTTGCCCATCTTGCCCTCCAGAGAACCCCTGAGTACCTCAGGCATGCACTGGGACCTGAGTTCAGTCCAACAAAGATGTCAGCAATGCTCAACTGTTGGTGTCACTTTTATATGGAAAACCTGAAATTAAAGTCCTCGGCTTACTGTATTACATTTTTAGCTTTTGGATTTAGCAACTCAGCTTCACCTATATCCCTTTAAGTGCTGCTATTCCTAGCATCTGTGGCCAATGAGCTCTGTAGCACACTGAGATTTTGCTTCAGACCCAAACTGCCATGGGTCCTCCTCACCCACACATCCTTTCCATGGGGAAAAGGCTGTCAGATGAAGGACAGTACATGCCAAGATTTTATCCTGTGATGGACACTCAACATGATGGGAGAGTGGGAAAGGGCTCAGTTTATAGACATGCTTACATGGATGTGAGCCTTGGGTTCAAGCCCTGTGGACAACCTTAAATAGGGGACATATCATACCAATTCTCAGGGGGCAAAATCATGTTTCCTCGTATGTTTATGTAGCAGCTGGCACATTTGGGGCACTACTGTAAAATAAATAACCTTTCGTAAACTGAGGTTGACACTCTGCTCCAAACTCAGACTAATAAGCATTTTGCTATGCTTTTGCCTCAGAGGCAGAAATAAAGAGTGACATATCCCACATGGCTAAAATTCCTTGGCCTTTCTCTCAGTCACATTAACATTATTAAAAACATGTAAACTTGGGCTTTTTTTTGCTGTTGTTGTTTTGGTCTTCTCATTGTTATTTTGTTTGTTTCCTTATTCTACTCCAACCCATTGTTTTCACTTATTCCCCATGCCATGAACAATAACCGATGAAGCAGCAAAAATCCGGCGCAATTGTTTGGAGAGCAGCAGTAGTCCCATTGTGCTGCCAGGATCTCAGCCCCGCGCACCAGTGCAGCGTGCAAGGTTACTAAAAACAGGCTGCAAGAGCTCACATCTGCCTCTCCTGGCTAGAAAGATTTGAGAAACTCACAGTTTAAAAGAGGTGTATGTGCAGGCAAAGGTTGTCAGTTCTTCAAGTCTCGCCTCCACAGAGCACTTGGGTTATATAGGACATGTATCCCCAGAGAGCCCTCCGCAACTTCCCGGGTTGAGGCATGGCATTCTGCTTTTGTAAAGCACATACGTCTACTATTCTCTATACAAAACGTCAAAATTTTATCATTTTATTCTGGACATCAACTTTCAAATAAGTGTTTTACTTCTTATCAAATTCTTATTAATATTGTTATTACATTTAAATTTAAGCAGCAATAAAAGAATGCCCATCTAAGGTATATCTGAAGCTTAACCCCAGAAGCATTGAAGAGTCTTTCAGCTGCGGTCTTGGGCAGCCATTTTTCTCCCAGGAATTATTTTCCATACCTTTAATCTGGGCTATAGTCCATGAGCCCTGTTCAAAACACTATCATACAAATACATTTTGCCACAAGCAGACAAGTTCTTCACATTAAAATCTGTAATGCATTTCATATAAGCATAAATACACTTACTGCAAAGTTACTTGCAAGGTCTTTATTTTGTTCTAAATATTTCACGGGCCAGAGAGTGTTACTAATAAAGTGCTCATGCTCAAAATATGGCAGAGATTGTAATAAACTTCAAATAGGGCAGCAGATACAAGGAGAAAAAATGATTTAGATATATTTTACTTATTCTGAGTTGTGAACAATGTAGTCTGTTTTTTTCAGAATCATTTAGAAGGAAGATGTAAACTGCACAGTACGTTTCAGTATTTTAATTTAGAGATCAAAATAAAGAAACAACTTTGCAACTTAAACAAGACATTGCTTTTCTCTTGTTGTCTGAGATACGAAGTATTCGCAGTGATGATATTTGAACCTGCAGAAAGATACCCTGATTAGATTAGATAAGCAAAAACAGCAACAGAGATCAAACTTGAAACTAACACACATATCTGCTCAGGAGAGCTATTTTTATTATCTTTGATTTATACTCAGTGATGAGACACAGTTACAAGGAAAGGAAACATCAATTAAGTGGGAGAAAAGTTTTATTAATGGGAAAATAATGTTTTTCTTGCTGCTTGGCTTGTCCATTTGTTTTGAGCCGGAGCAAAGCATATTTTGAATTATGAAGAGAAATTGGTGGCTAGGTTCCTTTTTTGACGACGCTGAGCTCTCATTTCTGCTTTGCCGCCTCACTTCGCCCCAACGTGTCCCTCTCCAGGCACCGGTAGCCAATGGGTACCCCAGCTGTGCCGAGAGTGTTGGCCACCACCTGGGACACGAGCACATCACACATACACCCCACCAAAAATCCTGTGGCCCAACTCAGCTGTATGTGTCTGCTACGCTGAAGGCACCGCGCAAGGCATGTTCATCTTTTCTTCTTTTTCTTTTTTTTCCAGTTGTACATTTTAGACAGTTTACGCTTCCTCTCTCAAAACAGATTTTATCCTAATAAAGGCTTTTATTGCTATTATTCACCTGTCATTACACAGCATTAGACAATTATGCAGCATAGCCCCGCGTGCAGAGTGAGGAACATTCCCATTTGCTTTCAAATGGGAATGGGAAGACAACATAAACAAAACATTTCATTAAAATATAGAGCTGCAGCATTATTTATTTAAAAAGAAAGAAAAAAAAAAGCATTGCCAAGACTGCCACCTAAGCTTTAAAAACTTTGCTATGAAAACTCACTGGCATGAGCAAAAAGAAAAAAAAAATCTATGGGCATGAAACACTCTTCAGTCACAGTTTGATTGCCAGGCGATTGACAAAATAATTTGTACCCGTCGATTTTCATGAAGGAAATTTTTACAATGGATTTGCCAAGCAGATTTTTAATTTTAATCAGTAATGAAAAAATGACAACATGGATCACAACAAGACATCAACCGTTAAATGGGCTTTCGCGATTGCTGTCAGGATGACTCCATTAGGCAGCCATACCTTTGTGGGCATCAATCACGCTCTTCAAACTCTTGTACATCTTCGAGATTTAATTAGACATTTAAGTTCTTTACTAGCAATTTGCAAAACTGTCACTAACTAAAAGTGCAAGACACTAAAAAAAAAAATTTAAGAGTGAGAGAGAGATTTCTTCTGAGCCCTAGAAGACTGTTTATCTAATTCCTGGGAGTAGTGTTGAAGTCACTATTGCCCTTTGCCAAGTCTGACCAGCGACTTTGAAGCCTAACTGCTGCTGCAGACTGAAAGCAAGCACAGAAGTGTCCCAGACACAGCTGCAAACTGCCTGCAGCTGCGGTGCTGTGGCAAGCAATGGCCGGGGCACAAGGGCAAACTCGGCCCTGCGCTCCGTTGGGTACAGAAAGGCTAGAAACAGTTCCCCAACTTTCTGCCCTAACAGTTGCATCCAGGTTGGAAAAAGCTGATGGACTTAGGGAGCCGCTTCTTGTTAAAATGTCTGCAGAAGGCCCCACCACTTAGACCAGGCTGCCAGAATAGCAGTGTAACAGCTCAGATACGGGTACATCCAGTGCAACTCCCTGCGCTCTTCCAAATCGTTGCACATCTGGTGGATGTCACCCTGGTGAGATGGGATTTTTTGGTTAGCTCAGGGAGCCTGGGACACTATTGCAACAAGCTGGGATCTTCCTGTCATCAGTGCTGCTCACACAGGATCCTTCGGCACCATTTCGTCCAGCAGATCTTCAGAGGTTTGGTGGGAGGAGGGTGATGGAGAAGTAAAGGCACGAACTTAGAGGGCGCTAGTTTTGGGTAAATATTTTATACTCCTCCTCAAGAGTATTTCCACAGAAAAAAACTATAGTCTCCTTTAAATGAACTTTGGCATACTACATAGTATTAGAGGGATAAATATAAAAGGCGGATTGTGAAAATGCTGTTAGTCACCAATGAAAAATTTGCCCTGGGTGAAGATGTACAGCAAAGAGTTATTTTCAGGCTAAAGTTTTTTTAATGTGATTTTTCTTTTGCTCCATGGTGGTGAAGCGAGGAGGCAGGGACGGGGCTTCCTGCAGATCTTCAGCACAATAAGCGAGGGCACCAAACTTCAGCCATCGGCACATTAGAGCTATTTATTACTCACCAGCCTGCACTGATAGAGCATTGTCATGTGCCCCCACAAAGATTACCTGTTCTCACCTGCACACGCTCCTTTGCTTTACCAAGAAAGACAGATGACTCTCTGCCTTACTATTCAGGCAAAATTAGCTTCTTGCATTCCCAAGCAACCACAGTCATTGTCATGGCAATTTTCATGACTCTTCTGGGTAAATATAGTACCCATTTCACAGCAGCAAGAGGGCGAACTGTGGCAGGGTGACAAGATGGAGTCAGTTGCATTTTTAGGAGCATGGGGCCAGTGTCCAGGAGGATTCCACTGTGCAGAGGAGCCCATTGTTAGCCAAGCTTTCCCCTTCGGTGTGGGTTACCTGGGGTTCAGAGGGCAGCACGGTACATGGATTGGTGGAGAGACCCATTTTGCCCACCTGCATCACCGTCCCTCTCCAGTGGGATGAATACCCCAAGCCATCTGGCTGGGGACCGTGGCAGGAACCTCCATCTGCCCTTGCTCGCCTGCTGAAGCACTCCCGCACACACAGTGTCCCAGCCACCAGGGACATCACCAGCAGTAAGAGGAAGACGTCACACATGAGGAAAATTGGAGGAGACACACAGGCTCTGCAGGAGGAAGCCACAGAGCTCCTCGTGGAGCTCCTGAGGGACACGAGACATCCGCAGCAGCGGCTGCTCTGGCACCAGCTGAAAGCCCCAAGCACTGAGACAGGGATTAAACTAAGGGAATCATCTGCCCCCTCCAAAAAAAAAAAGTGAAAAGAAGTCATGTGGAAAGCAAGCTTTTTGCCGTCTCGCTAAAGAGCTTACATGAGCATGCGCCCAGATGGCAGGTATTTCTGGTAAATTAGGGAAAAGGAAAGGACTGTGAAGAAGCTGAGGAAAGAGGTGAGCCTGAGCGAGTGAAAAACTCTGACCAGCATCTGCAGCAACCCACAGTCTCAGGTAGTTCTCACTTTTGTGGTTCCCACCAGTTCTTTAGCAGACTTTCTTTAAATCAATTGATCAGATGCTTTGATTGCCCATGGGTACCTCGGTGCTCCTGGGTGAAAGTGCACAGGCACCCGTGAAACCCGCACCTGCGCTCACACCAGCACTGCACAGCACATGGCACGTGAGCAGCCAGGGCAATTCTCCATAGAAATCAACAGCAACAACACACACAACACACAAGAGCGCTTTTCACCTTCCACAAGCTTCCAAACTTCTTAGCTAATTAACCTCTACATCACAGCTATGAGTCAGGTGACTTTTAATACTATCAATATGAATGACTTTTCAAATGCGAGTATGGAGGCTAATGAGAAACATGGTGCCAGAGAAAAGAACTCAGGTGCTACGTGCTGAAGTTTGACTCTACCTCACTGCAATTTTTATCACCTGCTTTACCTTTAAAAGGGACAGCCTTTGTAAACACATAAGCGAATGCATGTGTGTACGTATAAAGTTTCGTCCTCTCTCTTTTCATATATATATGTACACACACACACACACATATAAAATCTAGTATTGTTTGTATGAAAACTCTGTTCTCTTCAAACCAGCAGGCACTGCTCCAAAGCCTTTCCCACGCAGGAGAAACGGTGGCCCATGGCTGAAGGCACCGGGCCAGGGAGGAGCGGAGCCCTGAGCAGCCCAAGGGCCAGGCTGTACCGGGCACTGCAAGGGTACGGCCCTGCTCCTGTTCTGCCAGCACAGCTTGTGCTGAAAGGACTTTGGCACTGAGGAAGCAAGAATTTTCTCCTAGCAGCAGCACAGGGATAATTAACCACTCTCAGCCCTGATGCCTTCAAGCACTGCTACTTCAGCAATGGTTTTCCTTCCCTCTCCCAGCACACGGCAAGCTCCTGGATGGCATCTCTCTGTCCACTGGAGTGCTGGGTGGAAAAGGCCAAGCAGAGCATCTGCCTGGTCCATCTACTTGGCAATGCTTTCTTCAACTTTCTTACTCAAGCGCTGCTCAGTAAAAGTTTCCACTGACTCAAAGGGTGTTTCACCTGAGTAAGCCTTAAGTAAAGTCCACGGGATTTGGCCACCTCAGTGTTGGTACAAGAAGATCTGCGGAGAAATGCCTCTTGCCTTTTGATGCGGGGCCAGCAGGGTGGAATGGGAAAGCCTGGGGAACATTTTGTGAATCAGCCCTTTCTTACCACACCAAGGCTTTGGCAGGAAGTACTCGCACCAGTCCGGCCATGCCCTATTCCCGGGCACTGCTGCCAACTCTGCAGGGGCTCCCTGCAGGAAATGACAGGGTGGTGGCCAGAGCAGCCTCTGCAGCCTGTTACACTGTGCATCTCCAAGGGCTCTTCTTCCAGTTTATAGACATCACTAGGACATTACACCATGAGCATTTCTTAATCTGTTTTGGTTCTTCAGAGCAAGAGCCCTCTGCCTGTCTTGCAATATGATGTGAGTCAGATATCGCCCTCAATCCACTGTCTGAACTGTGTGTTCCAGCCTATTTAAATACTGTCCATCTGGCTTTGGTCTCTTGAACGTTTCCTACATCTACATGCTATAAAAAGAGATACTTCAGCCAGCAAGAAGGCAGATCTGAAGGAAACAAAGGCAATAGCTTTTGCCAAGGATGCTCTTACAGCTTCTAGTGTCACTTACTTTTGATCTATGAATCTCATTAATCTCAAAACGCAAAAAGAAAAAATGCTTGTGGCTATCCTGAAGGAAGTATATGTTAACCCATTGCATAGGCTAAGACCAAGGCCTTGATTTGGAAATTGGTCTTCTGGCTAAAAACTTCTGCCAACAGAGAAAACAGCTTGATTTGGAAATAATCGATTCAAGTAAGAATTGACAACGCTGATAAAGACAAAATTGCTTGAGCTTTTTCTTCAGAGCAGTTGATAAAAAAACTCACTAAAGATTTTTTTTTTCATTGGTTTGGATGAACTTCATTCATGCAGCTCTTATCTCCTTGAAACACTTAGGCAGATTTTTTTCCTCTAAGTTTTCAGTCTTCTAGAAATCAAGTCGATACAGTGAAACCCTAGTCCCTGCTTGTGGACTTTGCCTTTGCACAGCTAATACAAAAACAAAATCTCATGCAGGGGCTCCAACAATTTTCAATAAACCTGCAACAGCAGATTAACTTTGTGTTTCTGATCAATGGGTGCAAACTAAGCATTAAAAAAATTTAAGAGATCTTATGTAGGTCAATGTTTGGCCTCAACTATATCAGGGAAAATCTGAAGTAATTCAGTAGATCTAAAATTGAGCCAATTTCACAGAGAGTCTCAGTGGAAATCGTGGTTTCATGTAACTTTCATACATGAAGTGGATGAAGTGGCTCTAGATATATTATTTTCTCATTACATCTGCAGAGTGGCAATTATATTCATTTCAGTGAAAGTCATGATCACATCAATGTTAGACCTGTGCAAATGGTTCCAAGACAAACTTTGCATCGTTTCAAATACAGATGATAAAACAAAGCCGAAAATTTATATCAAAAGTATTGACAGATTTGCTCATATTAGTTCACTAGTTAATTCAGCCCATGAGTGAAGGAGCAATGCATTCAGTCAATAGAACTCCATGTCTAGATTAAAGATACTTTTCCATGCAGTTAAGGCTCTCTGATTACCACCAGCTAATTTCTAATGAGGCTGGGCTGTAATTTGCAGGTTTGCTTCAAGTCCAACTTCCTCCATCCTCAAAGCCAAGTGCTACATCAAATAAGCCTCAAAATTCCCACTTAATTTTGAGTTCCACTTAACTTCTTGACTATCTGCCACTGCTCTCTCCCATTCCCACAGCTAATATTTACATGAGTGCACACACACACTCCTGCTCCAATGCCATTGGCAGTAGGAAGACCTTGAGCTGGAAGGGGCCTTCTTTTGATATAGAATGGCTGTGGCAGAATTCATCCTTTCCCACAGGATCTCCTCTAGTTTCCCTCTCATGTGAACCTAAAATCAGAATTAAAAATTTGGAATTGTGAAAGGGAGATTTTAAGAGTTACGGAACATGCTTCCAAGAATCCCAGATCATTAGGTTTCTTCTGACAATAGTAAATCAAACACAGAATGAGAACCCATAGGCAAAAGAGAGTACCCAAATTTCAACCGATGTTAACCAGCCTGACTACACAGCTTACCTCAGCCTCAGCTGGCCCATTATGATTCCTTTGCTTTTCTTTGCGTGTAAGTGCCATTAATATCCAGCAGCATTCGGCATGTTTTCTTTTCTATATTCTTTTACTCTGGTTATTTGACTCACTACCAAAACAAACAAACTAAAATAACCCTACACACATGTCTATTGTATCGTATCCACAAAGGATTCTGTTATTACATATGCAGAAGCGGAACTTCTAGAAAATAAAACACGAAACAGTTTGAGTCTCTAAGGCCAATTACAACTACTCTGATTTAAAAGGATTACAGAGAAGCAGGCTCTGTGCAATAATTTCCAGTCTAATTACAATTTACAAAGAATCTTCATTGTTGTCAAAAATATTTAATGTGCCTTGGCATTTAGCAAATAATCTAATTCGATTTTTTTTTCTTTTTTGGTCACACAACATGATCGCAGACAATTCTCCGAGCTGTTTACAGTGAGCAAAATTATCCTTGCAGCTAGATAGTTAGATCCTTCTGAATTGGTAATCAAACATGATTGCAATTGCACTGAATTTTTAGTGCTGTCACGAGTGTGCACTTACTAATTGCAGGACTATGAGAATAGCTGCAAAACCCTAAGCTTTATGGATAAAATTCACCATGAGAGCAAGAAAGAGAGAGAGAATGACCAGTCTTTAGTAGGATTATTTGCTGTCTAATAGAGGTCAGAACCCCAATACAGTTTAACAATATAACAGGCATACACCTAAATGGATATGTCAGTTTTTACAGTATTAAATTATTTAGCAGTAATTACCCCAGCATGTGGATACTATAAATGTAGGTCTTATAAGTGCGAGAAAATACTCTGCTTTGTTCATTCAAATTGATGGTTTGTCAGCCAGCTATAAAAGTACCGACAGTTGCCAACGTACTATGTTGAACTGCACTTCCTGCAAGCAAGAAGTAGATACAGACCTTTATTTTGATGGAGGAAATGTTAAAATTAAGCTCTGTGCTAACGATAAAGGCAGATTAAAAATGGAAGGTGGAGACGTCTCTCTTTTCACTCAATGAGGAAAGTACAAATGGAACAACGCAGTGGGTCTGAGGAAACCTTGTTCCCTGCAGCCAGAGTCCTCCTGGCTCCAGAAGTGCCCATGCCAACTCTCACAATCCAGCCTTCACTGGCTTTTTGACTAAGCTTAAAGATTTCCAATGCATCTGAGAGTTATGAAGATGAGTTTTAGAGGTGATAGTTCTGCATGACTCACAGAAAATAAAAATACCATTTATTGTTACGTGCTGCTCAACCTTGATTCAAAAAATTAACAGAAAAAAAAGCCTTATCAACCAAATGCCAGCAACTGAGCTCTCCACATTTCCATGAATAGATACTTAGGACAAGACTTTTATTTGCAGCAAGGTCCTTTGGATTCTGCACCAAACTCTAAAGTCTGCAACATCTTCCCTGAGTATCTTCATGTTGACATTTTAATTAATTAAATATAAATATAAATGATGTTGTTATTAAAGAAGCATCTGCCTTATTTATTTTGACACTAGATTCTCACCTTGAAGAATATAGGATACAGTCTGGGTAGAAAAATAAGTATCTGGTGGGTTGTTTCCCTTAAAAAGACAAACTGAAATAATGTACATACAGCTGATTCACCATGGTCCTATATATTTAAACAAAGGTGAACATTGAACATTCATTGTTAAAATTAGAGAGCTAACAACACTTTGAGGAGAATTTCAAAATCTATGTTGCTCAGCAATTATTCCTGTCTCTCGTCAGATTCGGGAAAAGAGCACTGCATCATTTTACACTCAACAAAATGTTCAGAAACATGAAGGAGCCTTGGTGTTCTCTGCAACGAATTCCAGGTGCATGAGCTACGATTTGGATCCTTCGAAAAAGCAAAATAAAGGGAGCTATGACCTTTTGTCAAATGAACGACAACTCTCTGTAGGGAAGTGGGTTGAAGTAGTTATTTCACGGCAGACTGGAAAATAAAGAACTTCAGTCCAGTATTTTTGTCATCTTGGAGAAGCTCTTCTCTGACTCAGTAGCATGGTATTTGCATACATTACAAAACTTCTCCATACCAATTGTGTTGCAGATGCTAAATCATCACTGACAATTTTATAACCCGCACAGATCCATTCAGGGATGGGGTACATGTTCATCCGTTTTCTAAAAGACGATAAGCATAAAATAGATAGCAAGTATTTTGTTGTTATGACAATTTGGCATCTTCTGAGCAAATGTATTTGCTTACTATATATACATCTTCAAGCTGTCAAGTAATTGGACAACCATTGCCCTCTCCTCATATTACAAGTTTGATTAAAATGGCAGAGGCCAGATGCCCAGCTCACTCACAGATTCTTTAATTAGAGGGTCTCCTGAACCTCCGAACCACTTGAATAAAAAAAAAGAGCAATTAACACTTTTCTAGGGCTCCCTTCGTCCATCTGTCACAGCACAGGTGAAAAAAAAAAAAAAAAAGAGAATTTGAAAAAAAAAAAAGAGAAAGATATGATGATAATGGATCCTTCTTCCAGAAAACACTGGACTATGAGTGTGCTCCTCCAGTCAGCCCATCAAAAAACTCCCTCCCTCCCCCTGCCAAAGATGAAAAGCCTCTAGGTTTTCAAATATGCTAACTGCACAGTGCATTGTCTTGGGGAGAAAATCACGCGGAAGCTGCACAGACGGGCACAACATGTTTTTCATCACCCCCACTTCCATCAGGCACGAAAGCCTCACCGAGCGCGGTCGGCTGGATGGAAGGGCTTGACACGCGCGGGCATCCCGCGTGCCGCCCCCTCGCCGCCCCCAGCCACGCTCGGACTGGGCGAGATCTCTTATCAGCCTTAGTTAGATCATAATGAAATAATTGCAGGACTCAACTGAGGGTGACTGCAGTGTAGCGAGGTGAATTAATTTTCCCACCACAGCAGGGCATGTCAGATCTGGCCATGAGCGGGTCAAGCTATTATTTTTTTGTGGGTGTGTGCGAGTGATTGACTGGATTTCAGCGCTAGCTACAAATGCAAACAGGCTGGAGGGGGGTGACCGTTGGTGCGAGAAAGACAGCGTTGCAAGTCCGTTTCGCTTTATCCTTCACAGGTTGGGTGAAAACGAAAGCAAAGCTTTCTGAAAATTAACACAGTGAGAACCTCTTTAGTCAGATTTACAAAAATTAATAAAAAAAAATCATGCAACTTAGACAACTTCAGAAATTTCATCAGGCATCTGCACAGAATGCTCTTCAGTCCACACCAGGGAGGGTGCAGGGTGTTTTTTTAATTGAGGATTATATAATAAGTTTACAGCTAAAATGTTAGCAATATGTAACTTCTAATGATCAATATTACAACTCCTACTCCCATAAATGGGACTTTTGCACTGAAGATAAAACCTTCAGTATGTCTCAGAGAGGTATTTTGCATCTAAATGCTTTGAAACATTGTATTGGAGGCCAAGCAGCACATTATATGCTTAACAAAGCCAACAAAATGCCTATCATTTTCTTCAGCTATCTAGGGGTAGGGAGGATTGTGGTTTTCAAAATTTATTATGTTTTCATAGTTCATGAAAATTGCTGCTTTTTAGAATTTTGGTTAAAGAAAATAGTTTTCTATTTTAAGACAAACTACACATTTTAATCAAATTCAGGTAAACTTTCAGACAGAAAAGCTGTTTTACAATTCTATTTTTTTCTCTTCAGAAGAAAACACCTGAAGGAAAATTAAAATTTCTACTAAATTTTTCTACTACCTCTATGCTCACATGTCAAATTCTTACATGCTGCTAAGAGCAGTGTTTTCATTCACTTCCAAATAAGAAAACATGGAGTCCTTACTAAATTTGTGCTATATTCTTTACTAAAAATGATCTTTTCTCTCTTTTTCTTTTCTTTTTCTAACTAGCTCCTATAGAGAGAGAAGCCAGTCAGAATTCCGTAGCTGTGTAGGACAATATTTCCAAGAATGATGCTCTGAAGAAATCTTCTCTGCTGAAGCCATCCTCAGAATCTGCTTCGACTCATAGAAATCCCCTGGCAATTTCCATTGTGGCCATGAAGAGGAAACACAATGTCTTGCCTCAAGAAATGGAAAATCCTAGTTGAAGAAGTTCACAAGCTCTTGCAAATTACTAGAAAAAAATAGAAAGGACCAGTGGAATCTTCCAGAGGAATAAAATTTGATAATTAAACAGCATGATTTGAATGTAAAACACTTGAGGCTGAAGAGACTACTAAAAGCCGGCATTAGGAGGAAAACACACCTGTGCTACAAATATTACATTTTCCCCTCATTTTCTTCTAGAATCTGCAAAGAACGAGAAATGAGGTGCTGGTCACATTCTGTATTCACTGCTCAGCAATGGAAAAAGGGGAGAGGGGCATTTTCAGGCATGACTTTGCCTGTTTCCTTCTGGGTTTTTTTTTCCCATATCATTCAGAAAACGTTAAGGGGATGAGGGAAGGAAGCACAATTCAGATTTCTCTTGTTAAAGGCAAATGAGATGACAAAAAGAAAAAAAAATAGTGCAAACATCTCTATAACCCCCAAGTCGTGCTTTCTTAATTACAGAGGAGGCAGAAACACCTCTAAAATACCCCTGGCAATTACTCACCTTTCTTTCTTTTTAGCGACTTTCCAGGTCCAGTCACCTCAGAGGCTCCAGAGCAACCTCTTGACAAGCTGAGTGAGAACAACATGATTATTCGGCATCAGGAGGATGCTGAACTAACACTGCAGCACCGAAAGACCATGGGGGAAAAAAATCATTCCTCAACAAGATCCTAACATCAGCTCAGCCCAGCAGCACAGCTCCTACCTCCCAAAGAAAGGAAAGCGGGAAAAGGGACAGTCAAGAGGGAATGGAAAGGAAGAGGAAAGAGGCCAGGCAGGCTCTCAAACTTGCCAGGCCCCGTTTCTTTTGCTTCAACCACAGATCTTGTCTCACTTTAGCTCCTCGCTCCTGCAGATTGCACAGTCAGAGGCAGCAGGCAATAATGTCTTGTAAAAAATTGTGCACCAGACTATTTTTAGGCAGTATTCTTTGTCAGTAATGCTCATATTTTTCTCATTGCTTTATATACATAAATAGATGCATATACAAGTATGTGTATATATACGATGTATATATGTGTTTCTCCTCCATGCACCCTCACTGGGGAGCCTCTCCAGTTAACCCCTGGGCTCCCACTGCCCTTCTCTCAGGCAGGGGAACTTCTCACCAAATTAACCGGCTGAGCACATGTTGCTGACAGGAAAATACCCAGTCAGATTATGGCCCTGAATTTAGGCACTGTAGGAAATCTGTAAGCTTTCTCAACAATCCTATGGCAGCAAAGTGTCAGGAAGAGTATGCTGGGAGATACCTCCTCTTTTCTTTTCCCTTTCCCTTTTCCTTTCCTTTTCCTTTTCCCTTTCCCTTTTCCTTTCCCTTTCCCTTTCCTTTCATTTCCTCGTGGGGAGGAATGAAAACTGTCCCATCAGATCCTAAAGTCAAAAATTTTCTGAGGTGGTTTAATTCACAGAAACACCTAGGCTGCTTTATAGCACAGAAGGAGCCTTTCCCTCCTTCACGATCTTTTATTAAATCTGTTTAGAACAACATTCTTCTACTCTGTTTCCTGCTGCTTCCCACCGACTGCCTAGGAGATGGATACCTCCAACAACTCCTGCAATCTTCTAACAAGGTATAGTACAAAAAACCTGTTCTCCAGGGTACCTACCTGTGCTTTATCATACTCTCTGTTCTCACTCTCTCCTTCCTACCACAGGCCTGATGACATGGCCTGATGCCTTCTACACAGCATTCCCTCTGCCAGAGACTGTAAGACCCTCTGGGCAGAGACCTTGTCTTTCTGGATGTTTGTAAAGTGCTTCTCCTTTCACTAGAGCTTTGCCCTTCTTCATTTTTCCTCTTTTTCAACAGTACCAAGCCTTACCCCTTCTCAGACAATAAAATCCCACTTGAAAAATGCTTTCATATCATTATAGATCCTGAAGCTGCAGTGAGTGGCTGGGATGAGACTTCTATAAATGACTTAAATGCTGACGGGCAATATCATGTGTTAATTGGCAATATCTGTCTTCAGTGGGCTCCTACAATATGTGTTATATCACACTGACTGTTATCTACTAGTGATACTAGGTATTAACTATTTGCTGGAAAAATGTGTGTTCCTTTGAAGGAAGCATGTGAATCGAGTGGTTTTGTTTAATTAGACTTTACGGCCTGTCAAAGCCTAGAGAGCGAAGAGAGCATCCATCCAATGTGACACACTGTCAAAACCAGGCAACGCGGCGGCAGCTCCCCTGCTCGGTGCTTCCCTCGGAAATGTTTCCTTGAGATAATCAGCTCAGCAGTATCAAATTCTTGGCAATTCTGACCTGATCTGAAGCTCACAAAAGGCAAGGGGAGTCTTCCACTGACTTCACTGGTTTTCAAGGGCATAATGTTGCTCCTTTGGTCTTAGCAGTCAGACAGTGCTCAGTTCCCTCCAGGATGGTTACAGTTAAGATGAGAAAACAGTGACACATTGCAGTGATGTTCTCCAGGGTATTCTTTTTTTCTTTCTTTTTTTTTCTTTCCTTTTTTTTTTTTTTCCTTTTTCCTTTTTTTTTTTTCCACAAAACCTGAAGTTTGTTCCTCTGAGCACAAGGGAAATACAAGGCAGTGATTCCCATACCCTGAGTTCATCCTCCAGCTTGACTACCAACCCCAATCCTGCCTCCCTGTCCACAGTGTCTCTGCCAGGTTGTTGATGGCTTTCTTGCCAGCGAGCACTCAGCAGCTGCAAACACAAGATCCTGTCCCGCCGTGTTTGCCACCAAAGAAATCCCCTTGCCTACATGCTCGGCTGCGACCTGGCATGTGCTGTCTGAAATCCCTCCTTTGTTTGTGCCGGTTATTTTATTCCTATATAAAGAGGCTCAATTGCTTCTTCTCCAGAGCCTGAAAAGGAGTGTTTGGCAAACCCACTGATTTTAATGAGATGTATTATTGTCTTTGGATCAAAGGCTCACTTGATGGCAGCTATTAGCACCTTTCACCATAACAGTAATTTAAAGGTGACCACAGGCATCTTCTGTTTACTGCTTAGCAGCGCCCTATCTTTCTTCCACCCAGCTCTGGGAGGACTGCGGATACATACTTGACCAAGAATGAACTCCGTGCATGTGTTCACTGTCAACAAAAGTGTAGGAGGAGAAGAGGGATTCTTGCTATTATAATCCACACAATTTCCTTGCAAATTCAGGTGGAATAAAAGCTTAAGTAGTTTCCATCTTGTTGTAGGCACCGCTGTAATCGCTTCACCTACGCAGCGGACTTTACCTAATGAGCTTCCAGTGTAAACTAGAGCCTGCACTTCCGCAGGATTGTGAAGGAGCAAAACTAACAGATACTTTTTGTCATGCCTTAGACAGTACTGCTGTGGTACTGGGGAGGTGCTTCCCCGATTGTTAGGGATTAGTTAGAAGCTGCTGATTAATTAGGCTGGCCTCTATCATTTAAGGAACTCGGCTCCCTCCTTTCCCCTCTGCTTCCATCCTGTCCTCCTGCCACAGCTTCTAAGTCCTGCTATATGAAAAGCAAAGTTCTTCTAACAGTTTAAGATGTTTTAGGCTTAAAAAAAAGAGGAAAAAAAAAAGGAGGAAAAAGGAAGACTCCTGTTATTATGCAGTCATATTTTACCCTTTGCAGGACTGAACTGATAATCAGCTGATATTATCGGTGAGTAATAGCTAATTCATATTGGTAGGGTCACAGATTAGATTTTCCAGGGTGTCCAGTTGATGCCCTGGTGAATGCCAGCTCTCCGGCATGTCCATTTTTCATAATCCATTCATGATAAGCAGTTCTGCATTAAAAAGCCATTAAACATGCTAACATCTTCTATCTTCCAAGCACCTACTACATCAGGTGCAGAGGCTGAACTTATCAGCCTTTGCATGGTATTAATGTCGCATATAACCACTATTTATTATACAGCCACAAAAGATGAAATAAGGAGAATGAAACACTTGCTCTGTCTCCAAGAGCAATGGTTTCATGCTGTCTGTTTGCATGACCTATAAAGAAATTTCACGTAACTATTCTTGTCAATCATGTTCAAAAGGCTCAGCCCTGCCCTTTTTGTGTCACTCTACCTTCTACCCATTGTGCTGGCAATCACCGCTGCCACCCTTGCAGCTATTAAAGCAAAACGTTCAACTGCAAATTGTTAATTTCTGCTATTACGCACACGCTCTTTTCTCTGTTTCACTGAACTACCGTGTATGTAGTTTCTTTTTTATAATGGTTTCCAATTAAATATCACTAATTCAGTCTTAACATCTCATTTTTTACTTAACTTCAAAGGCAACGAAGCAACTTATACACCAAATTAATTATGTCTATTATCACTTAAAGAAATCCACTTAATTCTGTCAAGCCTGGCAAATGATGTAAAAATGTTGGTTTGATAATATTAACATCAACAACTTAACTGTATTTAAACCAGGAAAGAAGAAAATAGAAATAATTAATTGCCCGTCACAAATCTGCCCAATATGGAATGCCATGTGGTTCTGCTTTTCTAATAAATTAGTTTGCTTTCTCCGCATTATTCTTTGTTAGGTATTTAAGTAGTTAAAGGAGCATATTGAAAAATGAACAATCAGGCTAACGAGGAAAGTGATTAAAAGTTATTAAAAACAGATCCAAAACACTGAAGATGTGGAAGTTTTGAAATTTTGTCTGAAGTGAAGAGGATGAGGCTAGCTGAGGAGTGTTCACATTTTTGCTCGCACCTTTTTCCCTGTGTTCCTCTCCTATGCAAAGGGAGAAAATTTTATGATCAAAAATTAAAAAAAAAAAAAAGAGAAACTGGGACAGTCACATCAGTTTATGCATTAAAAGCCAGGAAGGGAGCAACAACATTCAAGCAATCTTAGGTCTGCAGCGTTACCCACACTTGCACTGCAGTGAGTTTTCTCAGCCTCTGCATGAGGGACGGATATGTCTGAGCAGACCCAACTCTCCTGACACCACCCAAGGGCCAGGCGTGGGGGAGAGCAGACTGTAGCATCACCCTTCAACCCTCCTTCTCCTCGCTCAGCTCCATCCCCAGCGCCCGGCACTCAAAGGGTGCAGTTTATGCAGGCATGGGCGGGCGTCACCACGATCTAAACAGACGGAGCAGAAATGAATTTCCCCACCAGAGATTAGCCAGCAAATTAAGCTAGATCTCTCTGATGGGAAATGCAACGATAGGCAGTGCCCAGCTCCTTGCCTTGTTCCTTGGAGCAGCTCCTGCCCACGGTGTCCCATCACCAGCAGCCAATTTCTTGGCACAGTCAGAGCAGCCAGGCAAGATCCAGGAGAAGGGAGACAAAATCTTGGTGCAGGCCACTTCCTGCAAAAGCTTCCCACCACATATGGAGCTGCATCCTCCACAAGGATACCTCACCATTGCTCTGTCTACCTCAAAGGAGCAATATTGCCTTACACAAGGCGATGGTTCAAGGTCTCATATTTATTCCCAGAGCACAATCCCATTTAAGTGGTCAGAGTGCTCCTGCTAATAAGCACTTCACCACAAGTGTTTGCAGAGCAAGGTGCCATTTATTTATTTTCTGACGTGAGAAAATCCCCCTCTCCATTTGCCAGCCCATGTTATCCCACATTTGTCTCATTTTATCTTCTAAAGACCATGACATGAGCCAGATTCAAATCATGCCTAGAACTGGCTTCCAGAATGTTCTTTCTGGGGGAAATTTTGCAAATTCAAAAGAAGAAAAGTATCCATATCAGAATGAAAAAGAAAAAAAAATGAAATTTCATATTTTTCTATAGAAATGAAAGCTGGGGCTGGGGCAGAGCATTGCAAATAATCTTCTGGCTAGAAGTGCTGAAGTTGAGTTCTGCATGGGAGCCCATGTTCAGATATCACAGTTCAGCTATGGCGCTAAGGCCACTGCAGCAGAACAAGGTGCCCTGGAGCTCCAAGGAGTCCCAACACCCCCTGCCCTCACCTCCTTCCCAGCGAGGCAGAGACAGGATGAAACACGTTTGGAGAGGGCATTTTAGGATTTAATCTCCACTCTGTCACCAAAACCTCAGTGGCAAAGATCCCTGCACCAGCTGTTTCGAATCAAAGTAACAAGACCATATCTGAACTGACTTGGGAAAAGTACAGCCGAGAAACTGGGGAGCTGGTTTTCCATCCAGCAGATTCTGGAGCAGGAGAGAGCCTGGGCTTCTACACCTGAATATCATTCCACCAGCCTCCCCCACCAGGAAGGAAGGTGAAACTGAGTAATATTCACCTTATGAATACGTATGAATAATTTAATCACCAGCTGGAGGACAAGAGATTGAAGCTCTTGGACCAGCAATGAAAGAAAGCTGCGAAGTCAAAGCCTTTCTCCCTGGCAAATGCCCAAAAAGCAGCTATTTCTGATTTGCACACTCAAAGTGTGTTTATATCTGTCATGCAAATTCATATGCAAAAGAGAGACTGTGCAGCAAAAATTACCCCTTGCCGATCTCCCCAGTTGTCCCTGCTGGAGGGTTCACAGCACGCCCGAGAGAGCTGGTCCAGCCTCCTGTGAACCTCTGATGAGAGCCCTTTCCTAGCGCACAGTCCTAAGTGGTATCAAAAATAGTAACTCAGCCATCTCTAAGCAAACAAAAACAGAGTCTGCAAGAGACAAGAGGCTGCCAAATCAGAAGTGATGCATGTAACGTTCCTCTTTCAGGAAGAAGGGATGTTTTCTCTTTCATCTGTTTTCTGTTTGTTCATTTGGTTTCATTCATTTACAAGAGTTTCCTTTTAACCAAAGGGGGAAAAAGTTGCTGTTTATTTACATCCTCTCTGCATAATAAAGTCCTGGCCCTTGCACACACATATGTACTCCAGTTTAAGTCAATGGAATAACTCGCCTGAGGAGAGTTAAGTAAGTACCAAAACCCTTGAAGGAACAGGGCATAAAATAGCTACCTACTGGCATAAAATAACTACCTACTGCAGTTGTTCCCCTTTCTCCTTGTCTAATCCACTGAGTGATGTTTCATTGTGTTATTAAATGAACACGAAGTTATCACAAGAGTTAAGGAGGCAGCACCCGTTCTGATCTCCATGCCGCCCGAGATGCAGCCCTTAGTTATAATCATCATAACAATATTAAATAAAAGATAAGGACCGCTGTCAAAAAGTTAATCATCAGAAGCTGGAAATTGTGGAGTGAATCTGTCAGTCGTCTGAACTGGACAGGGTCATGAAAATGAAAGGGAGAGAAGGCACAGTCCGCAAACGCCACTTACATGCTAATAAAAACCAGCCAGGCAAAAACATATATGCACAAGGCTGAGCAATTTGTCACCCTGGGCTATCATGGCTGTTCCCCTGCCTATTGTACGAGTGCCAGCATTCAGAATAGTCAGAAAGGAGCTTACGGGAGCTGAATGCCAGCACATGTGTTTTTCCAGCTGGAGCCGAGTCCTGGACAAGCTTCTGAATTCTAGTTTAAGTTTCTTACTCTGTCTCCCTGAAACAGGAAAAACGCATAATGCAAGGACTGAGAGCCCTGAAATAAAAATGTTGACGAGAAAGTCGTGCTGGAAAGCTAAAAAGCTGTGAGCTGGCAAGCGATAACCGCCCCCGGCTGCTCACATCCCTTCCCGCGCGGAGCCGGGGGCATCGCTGACCCCGCGCCGGGCGGGCAGGGGCTCGTCTGGGCACCCTACCCCAAAACCTGCCCACGCGGT
Organism: Tinamus guttatus; assembly: GCF_059628265.1. Lineage (NCBI taxonomy): Eukaryota > Metazoa > Chordata > Aves > Tinamiformes > Tinamidae > Tinamus > Tinamus guttatus. The sequence continues at coordinate 9,559,976 of NW_028288582.1, read as the reverse complement.
GCTACAGAGCCGCCCCTCGTCCCCGAGGCTGCAGGGCTTCAATAGCGTGCAAGTGCTCCTTCAAAAAAAAAAAAAAAGTAACAGGAAAAAAAAAAAGACAGTTTGAAACCCACTCCAAAGTTTACAGCCGTCTACTCCAAGCATAATCATTTCAAACACCGCAGCACTTCACATTTGGTTAAAACCACTTCAGTTCAGAAGTGATTAGAGGTTGAAGATTTGCAGTTTAAAATTTAAATTAAACTGTTTTAAATTATTGGGGCACTTCACACATTTAAAGCAAATAATTTTATTTATTTATTTATTTATTTTTCCTCCCAGCAGTTCTGGATTTTCATTAGAAAAACTGCAGTGCAAATGCAGCTATTACAGAGTCGTGAAGGAGCACAAGTCAGATTTAGGCTTTCAAGCCACAACAACTTGGAAAAGAGAAAGTTGTCAAAATGACTGTTTTTTCCATAACAGAAAGGAGAACAAATATATCTGTAGATACATAGAGAGAGGAGCAGGGAATAGATAATAATTCAGTCTGGTTTAAGGCTCATGCTAAAATATTACCTCAGATCATTTGCAACCAAATGAAGATTTATAAAAAGCTGATAGCAGAGACAAGTAAACACATTGTACTGTTAATTTCATTTCATTTTAGGTTTCTAAAATGTTGTATTTCAGTGAGACAAATTAATAGAAAGAACATAACAATAAATCCTCTTCTCCAAATGCATAGTTCTTTTCCCTTCTCTCCCAAAGACACAGGCAACATCTCCAAACTTAACACTGCTTTGAGGTAAGGGGCAGCACGTACTAGCCGTGTTGGACCTGCAGACTGATGTGCTGCCATCACAGAGAGTCCTCCTCGGTCACAGGTGTTCGTGTCAAGCTGCAGAGCACAATTTAAAACAAAAAGCACACAGCTCACACACACAGGCACGATCCCTTAGATCAGGGATGAGCCGAGCTATTACGTATAGTATAGCCCTCTGTTTGTAACTGGAGAGATCTGATGAAGCAGCCTGCAAAATAAAATATTTCAGAGTCTACATCACTCCTAAAAAAAAACACAGGCAATCCCCAGTTTTCGAGTGGGCTGGGAGGCACAGGAGGCGAGCAGCGCCGCAGACGTTTCGAAAACAAATCTCCGCTCCAGCTTTCCGTCACCGGCAGGCAGGGCGGCGCGGCGGGAGCGATGCCGCACGGCCCGGCCCGGCTCGCCGCGGCCTCGCAGCCGCCGCGCCACCGCAGCGCCCGCCTTTGTGCGCGGATCAGCTGCCAGCGCCGTTCACTTTTGTTTCTTCCCTCTGGGAGCGAGTTGGAAAAGACGGCAGCTCTCAGATGCAGTTTTTTAACTACTCTTTATATATACATATATTTATATTTTTATCTCACCAGGTTTCATTAGTGTTCCTGAAGGCTTCAGAGACCCACTGGTCGTTTTTATACTTAGCAAAGGGTCATTTACAGCTAGCATTTTGCAACACTAGGATTCTTTAACATTGTCACAGAAAAGTAAAGAAACAAACAAATAAAAACAGTGAAAAGCAAACCTGAGATATATAACACCATATTTGTCAGTACTACTGGCAGCCTCCCTAGCAGTGGACACAGGCTGAGACTAGCGAGCCCAGTTTTCACCTCTCCCTCACATTTCCTTCCTGCTACCATTAGCTAATGACCCATATTTCCTTACCAGGTTCATCAACTTGGTATGAGTAGGTGACAGATTAGTTGTGCAAGTAGCATGAGACCCCCTATCGATCCTTCATGGGTGGGAATCCCCATGTAAAACAAAAACCAAAAAAAAGAGTCAGGAAGTAGGGACAAAAGGGGAGGGAGTAGGAAAAATAAAGAAAAAAAAAAGAGAAACTTTTCCCCAAGTAGTAGCAAGTAATTCTCAACACTTGCACATTTGATATTCAAATCTTTTATGATCTTTATATTAAAACTTCCTACTTGCCACATGGCTTTTTAAGTAGTGCTAGTCTTTGACACACATGCTGAAATCTACCCAGTGTGTTAAAGTTATTGAACTGTTGCGAGCTTCCTGACAACAGTGCTCTGCTAATGCCAGTTTTGATTCCACTGACATTAATCTTAGTAGGGCTGAGATGCTGTTAATACTCACTTCCTAAGCGAGGTAACCCCTTCAAAGGCTGACACACACCACCTCGCCTTGTTCATCAAATATATAATCTTACTAAATGCTGTAATCTTAAATCCCAACCTAGAGTAACTAGCAGTGCTTACATTATCATTTTTCTTTAAAGTTCATCTAAAGAGAAAAAAATATCTATTAAAGAATTGCAGATTTCAAAGCCTCAACAATCAGAACTTAGGACCAACACCTTCTCCACGGGCTGCACCACACTGCTTATTAAGCTTTAGCATTGACACAGTTTAAGATTATTCATGCTTTTCTGCCAGTCCACCCACACTTCCATGCACACAACACACAAGAATCTTCCAGAAGGTCCCACTGAAATTTTAAGGAGCTCTTTTTTTCCCATTTGACAACTTTACATCCTCAAATTAAAAAGAGGGAATGTGGTTATAGCATATGATGTAGAAAGAATTATAAAAATGGCCCTTCATTGCCAGTGCTACTCAATGACAGCTCATTTTCTTGTGCCAATAGGAAGAACAAGATTAGAAGTGACTCTAATTCTTACCCAGACTTCAGGCCGGTGAAAGTCAAGTTAAAGAAATAAGGCTCTCAGTCTCTGGAGGGCAAGGGTACCAGTCACTTATTTCTCATGAACACTTGCTGACATGTGCACTAAGCATAATAATAATAATTTTATTTATAAAGTGCTCCCCCACCGAAATGCTTGGGGCATTGTACAATATCATAAAAGCAATTTAAAATACATTTTAAAACACAGGAAATAATGGATCACCCTCTAATAATAATAATTTTTATTTAGAAAATTACGACAAGAACACTGGTCTAATGTTAGGCACTCCCATAATCTGCAGCAGGGGAGAAAAGAAAAAAGAAAAGAAAAGAAAAGAAAAGAAAAGAAAAGAAAAGAAAAGAAAAGAAAAGAAAAGAAAAGAAAAGAAAAGAAAAGAAAAGAAAAGAAAAGAAAAGAAAAGAAAAGAAAAGAAAAGAAAAGAGAAAAGGAGAAAAGAGAAGAGAAAGGGAGAAAGAGAGAGAAAGATGCTGTGTTTATTTTTGATTTACAAATTTCAAGGCTCCTAAAGCATCTGGGTTTAAATAAATCACACATATTTAAAGTAGGACTGTTTTCCTGTATATAATGAAAATCATAAGGCAATAATATGACTAACAAATTGCAGTAGGTAGTTAATTCTCAACTCTTGTTAGGCAGCATTGATGCTTCAGTTTTCCAGAGCATCTTGAATTGCTTAATTTCCTAGGGCTTGCTGTGGTAAGTGATATTTCTTACAAGCTTGATGCAGGAGCGGTAGGGTATTTTTTTCCTTTCATATATTGCACGTATGTAAAATTTTTAATTAATGTTTGTTTAGGGATAAAAGCAAGAGGTTTTGCATCACAGGAATGGCCAGATTTATCCCAGATGCTAATCTCCTAGTGTCAGCAAAGTCACCCGGGGGATACCTATATATCACTCTATCGCTTTTAAGCCCAATAGCAGGCATCTCCTGGGGACCAGGAGATGGAAAAGGGAAAAAAGGAGGCTCAGGCTGAGGCTGCAGGTGAGTGGGCAGAGCTCCTGCAAGGTGGATGCACCACATGGGACTCGGGGCTTTGCATAGAGTCCTGCAAAATTGCATGCTTGTCTCTTTTGGGGGGAGCCATCCCTAAGGATTCCGCTGCCATTACCACATGTCCAGATTGTTTCTGCAAAGCACCTTTAGAAGGACTGGAAGTTTTGGTTACGCAGGGCTGGAAAGGTCACATAGAAAGACACCTTTGATATTCACAACCAGAGTGCATAGAACAGATTCCTAATTAGGACTCATTACTAATTATATTGAAAGGATGGATATGCTTAACAAGAAACTTCTGCTGAGTGTCCTTGTGCACTCCACATTTCCTGCTCCATCAGTGCTTTTGCACCCACACTTAAAGACTGAGATGTTGAAGGAAGACTCAAAATAGATTAATTTTAATAGAAGTTGCTGGATAACTCTCCAAATTTGCTTTGAAAATTTCTGCAGCAGTGTCAAGGAATCCATCTAGCTATTCTGTATTCTCCCAAGAGAAAGAATTACAGCTTTGCCTATATTTTGGACAACCCTGAGCAATTCTCTCTACTTAGCAAACACAAACACATTCAAATATGACTGACTGCTCTAGCATTCTCAAACGTGCATCTGCTCCCCAACAGGCAGACAGATCTGTCCAGGAATAGAACTGAAATTATTATAACCAACTCACCACTTGACTTTTTAAGCCTTTTTTTCCTATGCCGGTTGCACCTTTTCACTAAGTAGATTTACTTTGGTCTTTAAATTGTATTTTCCTCATTGAATTTCCTCTTTGCATGCTCCTTTGCATGTTTCATTGCTCAGCATTATCATTCATTAATGTTTCAGCTGCTTTCTTTTGTCTACTACCCTTCTCCCGCTAACATCAAGTTTCTTTGCTAGTCAGATAAGTTATCCCACTCATTTTATAATGCCTTGGTTTCAGCTTAAAAAAATAAAAGCGGGAGGATACCACATCTTCACATGGCTTATTAGAATTCAGTATGACTGGCAAGTGTCATTTAAAAAAGAGATACTGCACCTTTAATAAATTTAATCCACGTTCTGATTACAGAGGAAGAAAGCTCTTTTTTAATCTTACAGGGCTGGAATATTGCAATAACTGTTCCATCTGATTTTAAAAATAAGATTTGCTAAAGGTCAACGTATCTCCTGGCCACATATGCAGCAACATTGAAATTTCCTTGGCCAGGGAATAAAAAGATTCTATCATTAAAAATAAAAGCGCAAGGACATCTTGCAAGCCCATAGGGTTTTTAGAAAGAGAAGGAGACATTTCGTTATCAACTAGCAATCATAAGATTTTTAAGCAATATCTCTAATCTGCTTCTCTTCCCCCACCCCCGCTCCCCACAGCCCCCCTTTCCTTTTCACATCAAGGTCTTTTTATCTTCCAATTTTGCATCTAAAGATGAGGTGAATGCCATTAGCTCAATTCAACCTCAAGTGTAGTCAGATGTGCCTGTGATTTCTGAAAAGCACTGTCTAAGGTCACATTAAAATGTATAAGAGCTTTTCTGTTCCTGAGAAGGGGGCTTATTATCCATCCGTGGTGTAAGGGAGTAATGTCAGTGGCCATAGACGAGGGTGAAAACAAAAGAGATACCAGGGTTTCAGCCTTTTGTCGGGAACCTCTCTGGCTCCCTTTTATTGCTGTCTGAAGCCCTACAGATAGCGCCACAGACTGTAAACTTGGGCAGCTCTGGGGGAGAGAAAAACAAGTTCAACAGGCTCAGACTCTCCTTCCCTGAACCCTCCTCGTCTTTAAATATTTAACTCTTTCCACCATCACCAAAAGCGGAGGAGACTGCTCCAAATTCACCCGGCGGGCGGGTTTGGTGCTAGAGGCACCGCGGTGGCTGGCACCGGGTCCCCAGCCCGCCAGGATGGGCACCCTCCCTGTACTTCCAACACATCAGTGTCCTTGGATGAGAAATGTAGCAAGGGCAAAGAGTCAGGACAAGATCAGAGCTGTCAAAATTGGCAGCAACTTGGAGTGGCATTCTTTTTCTTTTTTTTAATTTAGAAAGGGCTGTCAAGAAAAGTTAATGAGTGTTTATCTGGGCATGATGTCCATATTTTCCGGCAATTGAGCTAAGGAACAATCACTCAGGGACAATGCAATTCATTGGTAAAAAATATTATACTATCAACAGTTCTGTTTATCTCTTTTTTTTTCTTATATAATGGTCAAAGTGGAAATTCGGTCACAGTGGGTTTTCAGAAACAGATATTCATAGCTTGTTTTAAAACCCATATCAAATGCGATTGTATATTTTAGACTCGATTCCCGTCTCAGGCCTTTGTGAGTGATGTTATAGCTTTAAGTACCTTGTAGATATCCCTCCAGGGCCATGTGCATGGCTGCCTTAGAGAAGTCTGATGTCTTGAAGAGACTGCAGGCATGCGCTTTCTACTGTACAACTATGAGCTGAACTCCCATGACCTGGTACAGAAGACACACTCTCAATGATCTACTGCTGAAGCTGTAGGTAGGCCTTTTTCTGGAAAAACAAGGGATTATTTCCACAGCTTCAACAGCCATTTGCCCTAAGGAATGGGCAAACCAAAAGCATGAGACAGGTTTTTTCTTCCTTTTTTAATTTTTTTTAACAGTAGATCTGATTCATCTCCTCTCCGAAGCACATTAAACACAATATAATTTATAAAGGGTGGGCCAAATGTATTCAGGGCATAATACTTTTGAATGTTACACCAGAAGTTAATCTGACCCATAATTTTCCAGGTTGGTAAATTTTCCCATCTTGCAACAGTGATGCCAGTTAAGTGACTCACAGTGATGAGATAATGTAGTGACTTAATTACCATTGCGAACAATGAAGGTACCCTGCAGTTTGTGTACCTTGAAATGGCATGAAAGTCAGTAAGGGTAATTCCTGGCTTTAGTGTGTACCAACAAGCTTACTAGAAGGAATAAAGACTGATAATTGTCTTTCTTTGTGAGCAACATCGATAGCTTCTGCAATATTCTGCAATATTTTTTCACCATATTATATATTTTCAAAACTTGCCTCTGAATTCATTTGCTTTTTCCCATTAAAGGGAGCCAAGACACATTTGCAACGTCCAGGCAGCAACATGAATTTGTGATACAGTCTGCACAGTCACTGTGACATGCAAAAACAACTTTTTTTGTGCAAAATAAGGTTTCATCTCTCTGAGCGCAGCTTTTGCCTTTTGCATAACATGAACTTGAGGTTCATAACATGAAACCATTCTGCTCCCGTGTGCCTACAGCACAGTTCAGAGCAACCACCATGTCATGTATAGGTGATTCCACTATAGATTTAATCTATCTATGGCAAGTACAAATATTCAACAGCTCAGACTAGGCACAGCACAGGCTGGCAAAGACCTTCTCCACGGTCCCCTGCTCAAGCTGGTACCAGCCCAGCTCTAAGCAAAGCAAAGACAGAGCATGATTTCATAATTCTTACGGAAAGATGACAAGGTGTTGACTTTGTCCCTTCCTGAGAAAAAATGTCATCAGATGGACAACATCCATATGTGAATAGATATTAAAAAGTGATCACTTGGTTACAACACTGTATTTACCCTATCTGTCATGTGCTAATATTAATGCTTTTACTTTCCATTCACTCCATGGAGCACTGGCAGCAGTGCCCCATCACTTCAGCCTTTACCTTGGCCTCATTCAAGTCTGGAGGCCATTACTGACCTCAGTACAAAGCATGCTGGATGCCTCTCCCAGAATTGGAAGCTCTCCCAGTGCAGCCTCCAGCCAGCTTGGGATCAGAAGGATGAGTTAAATACATAACTTCAAATATAGTCAAACTTGCAGTAGGCTACTTGGTTGATTTCCACACCCCACATGCCAAACACATCCTCTAAATTACTTCCTTATTTGTCATTTATGTACTTTTGCATTTTAATGAATAGTTCTCTCGTTCTTTGCCAAACTCCTATATTCATAGAAAGCTGGCATTTCACAAATATCAAAGAGTGCTGCTAAGTGAACCAACCTTACAGAAACTCAGGAATCATCATTCAAATCCGCTGTTAAAACAGGAAAACAGCTAACTGACATTTATCTTTTAAGATACAAACAATATTTTTGGTCATCCTTTTGGTGATCTGGCCCAGCCTGGGAATGTGTCCCAAGGTAGCCAACACGCTGCCATATTGCCGCAATGTCTTGAGTTCCTTCAAAATCCAAAACAAGATTAATCAGATTGTACTTTCAATTTTCTGCTGTTTTCTTTAACAGGAAGGCTCATAAAGCTTTTGCCCCCTCTTTTCTTGGCAGCCATTTCACAGTCGATCATTTTTCTTTTAGTAACTGACACGATGTTTCCACGATAGTACTGCAGTATTTCCACAGTAATACTGCAGAACATGGACATTAGTGCACTGGCAGCTGCAGAAAACGGAAACATTTGTTTCATAGCCTCATAACCTTCTAGTTGATTTTTGGTGGGTTTTTTTGAAGGAAGGTTTTTTTCTGATAAGCCATCTCTGATTTAAGGAACAGCCATAATTTTGTTTAGGGAAGATGAAAGACCTCCTCAGAGATCAAGGAAAAGAAATAGGGAAAGAAATGAAGCTGAAATGAGCCCAGGTGATTTTTTTCTCAGTGCCTTCTAATACAATGGACTGGCAAAGAAAAGAGAAGACAGATATGAGACACCAATCAGTATATTCTCTCATAGCACAGAAAGATTTTAGAATCAAAGTGCATTCAGATATCTTCTGTGATGAGAGATGGTTCTTTTGCTTATAGATGGACTCCACTAAAACAGATAGAATGACAACTTCTCAGATACAAAATTGTCTTTTTAAGTGGGCTTTAAAATGAGCTGAAAGGAGAAGCTTTTACTTAATCCAAAGAATCAAGTGTGTGCTTTTAACACACAAAATAAGACAGAAGTTGAGGCTCTGAAATAGAAGATGAATAATAAAAGTACTAAAGTCATAAAGTGTCTTTATGTGAATGGAAATTCTGTATGGGAAACAAGCAAGAAGAACTAGAAGTATCACTAAATAATGGAAAGTATGAGTGCAAGTGAAACCATGTAAAATGATTCTCATAACCAGAATATCAGTACGGACAGGTTGAATTTATAGAGAAGGGATACAGCAGGAAAAGACAGAGGAGGGATGATTTTGTATGCGAAAAACATCTCCAATGCCAGCAGACGACAATATGAAAATGGAGAATAGGGTAGTGAAATTCTTGGATAAAGACAAAAGGAATGAAAATCAAAGGGGAACCTACAGGAGGTAAATTCTATGGATCACCAAGGCTGGAGGAAAGGAAGAATAATAATTCTTGGACCAACTCTCAAGATACTTGTAACCACAGGATATCTTCCCTATTGGAGAGTTTAATTTCCCAGATATTTGCTGTGCAGCTAGAGCAAGATACAGGCTACATCAAAGATATTTTAAATTTGTGTGGGAGACAGCTTCATAATCCTGACAGGAGAGATTCCAACCAGTGGAAAAGTCAACCTGGAAGTAATTCTTCCTCAGAGGCTTGAATTAATCATGTAGAATCGACTAGTAAAAGAAGCTTAGGACCAGTTAACTTCTGTCTTCCCAGCCTGAGTGGAAGGGATTCATGGCAAGCTGCACATTTTAAGAAGCCATATTCTGGGTAGGAAAGCTATCTTCAACCCAGTTCCATTTCCTTTAAGTCAGCCATAAAACTGACGATGATTTTTTTCTTAGTTTCAGGCTTCACCTTCCTCTTGAAGTTAATTCACCCTTCATTTTGACATCAATTCACTTTGAGGCAAGAATTCGCAGCATACCAGCAATGCTTCATGAAGGGGAGGGATTCACATATGAAATGTCACGCCACTGTCTGAGGCACCAGACCCAGGTACCAAGTCACCATACCTGATCAAGAGCGAGACATCTCCCCAGGGTGTTTCAGCCAATCTAAGATCTGAATTGCCCTCTGGATATGACTACGCTTCTGTGTGAAGCACTTAGGCACCTACAGTTAGGTAGATTTAATCCCCTGTTTAATTCCCTGTTCATCTCATGCGGATGTTCTTGTGCTTCTGCTAAGAATATCTTTATGTGAAGTAGCTTACTCTGACAGTATCCATATGGAAAGCTGGTACAAACAGTGTGTTACACACTGTATGCTGCTTTTGCTACCCAAAGAAGACTGATGGACATATTAAAATTCATCTGTGGAAAAACAAGCTGTAAAATCTCAAAGAGCATCAGAAATGATTATTCCTAGAGGCTACATGCAATTCAAAATCATTTTTTGACCACAAAATAGTCTTCCTGGGTGACAGCGATACTAGTTTTGCTTGTGAAGCTAGAAATAAGGCCTTCATGCACCTTACCAGGAGAGCTGAGGCAGAATACAAGTTTCTATCGATGAGCCCTGTCAGTGGCTTTCCTGAGACAGACTGGTTGCCCATTCTTCCTGCCTGTAGCCTCACCTATGCATTTTCACCCATTTGATCTTTACCCAACAAGGATGGCCACAAGGGCATTGTGCTCTGTGTTCCAAAGAGAACCTTCAAATACTTTAAGTGGTGCTACTAATATTTCGCTATTTCTATTAGGCATGTCTTATCTAGAATTTCATTTACCTTTTTCATAGCCATATCATTGCTAATGGCTCAGACATACATTAATATCTCTAATATTTGAGACACTATAATGTGTCTTCTCTCAAAACAAGCCTCTAATTTCTAGCAGACATTCTTGTCATTTTTTCCTAAATGAAAAATTTTGCATGTTTTATTTCTAAATTTAACACAATTTCCAATACTAGGAGTTTCTAAATCATTTGTGTTTCTTCTTAGCTTTTGGGAGCATAGACACAGTTATACAGTGATGATAGAAACTCTCATGGTTTCTTGTAGCATGAAATCTACATTTCTACATGCGACAAAGCCCAGAACACAGAGAGAAATCTTCAGACTGTGTAAATCAACAAAGCTCCTTTGATTCAATTTTCACAAGAATGTGGTTCCAAATCTCTAGCATGGGTTCAAAAAATGTAGTCCAGTTAATGTAGAAGAAAATACAGGTACTAATGTTATTTTGAAGACTTAAAATTATTATTCATGAAATGCACTGGGACAAGAAAAATCTCGTAGACAAAAAAACAAACCAAGAAAAAAAATCTCAAATATGCAAAATTGAAAAGCAACTTGAAGATTTTTATCTTAATATGGAAAATATATTTTCTTGCTACTGTAGATTTGAGATGTTAATAAGTTTCCACTTATGCAGACTAACTTGAAAAGAATACAAATGTCATAATCTGTATCAAAATCATTCCTACTCTATTTAAGATACCCATCTCATAATCAAGAACATCCAGGTCCCCCTCTTTCAGGCACTGCTATATTCCCCAGGCAATTGCCATACTGCAGTTAACTTATGCAGGCAGAAAATTTAGACACAGTGAGTCTCAGAGCATCAACATGCAAGGTAGTCTCTTTACCCGAAAAATGGACAAACTCATTTTAAAACTGATTTTCCAAGATGAACCCTGTCTCCTAAGGGTTGTCTCCTGTCCGTTTGGGGTTCCCAGAGCTCTCTACGAGTTTGGGGTTGCAGCTTCTTACTGGATAATCACCAAGGCAGCTTGTGATAAGTATCACACTTACTGATGGAAACAGTTCAGAGTTTCTGAAGGTAAGGTAAATAGGCTTCCATTAATTGGAAAGAGCACTCTTTAATTACTTTTCTAGCCTGGGCTAGCCTATTCTAATATATATCATAATTTAGAATACAGAATTTACATAGTTAGTATAACTAACTAACGTCTACAGAATTTTCATTACAAAGGCTATAGAGGTAACTCTTTTGGAGCCAAAGGCAGTTTTGCTATTGATTTTAACAAGGTCAAGAATTCACCACAGATAGACGAAGTTATTCCTGACTATCACTCAGTGCTTGCATGTGCAGGAGCAAGTCACTCCCCCAGGCTCCCGCAGGTCTCTCCCACAGCACATGTTCCCAGACAAGCCCAGTAGCACGGGGCTGTCCCCACTCAGGTCCCCTGTCTCTCACAGGGACCTTATAGGATGGGCAAAGAGCTCACAAAAGGTGCCAAGGTACTAAAAAAAAAAAGTAACAACAACAGTAATACAAATCTAGTCGAAGGCACCACTTCTAATCACATTTGAACATAAACATATCCTGGATCAGACCAGCTACTTCACAGTATCAAATGCTTAAGGAAACAGTGGAAACAAACAGATCCAGACTTGGCCTTTCCTCTGGTTTACCTTTATGGCTTCCCTCAAAGAGTTTTAAAGACTCTGTGAAGTGGAGCTTACTTGTGCAATATTTGATTTAACAGCCACAGATGGACTTTGATGAATATTTCTGCCTTTTTTTTAACTCATTTTTTCTTTTCTACTTCCACTATATCCATTTCAACAATATAATAATGCACTGCATGAGAAAGGAAATATCTTTTTGTTTGTTTTAAACCTAATAATCTCACTGGATTGTGAAAAACAGAACCTAATCCTTCCGTAATCACCTATTCTGAAATATTGATTATATTACAGACTTCTGTCATATCCCCTTTAAAGTTCTTTTCCAAACCAGGAAGTCTTACTATCAGAAGCCATTTCTACATTTGGTCAAATATATCACATTCCTCAGTTCTCAACTGTCTCTTTTGAGATCATATAATCATATAATTGTATTCACTTTTTAAATTAGGGATATGTCACAATCTTGTGTAACAACATAATAAGGCTTTTTATTTCTTTCTGTATTTTCTTAAACATTCCTAAAATTGCCCTTTCCTTTCTTGAACTGATCCTTCTCAATGACTCTCCAATACAATTTCAAAATCTCTTAAGTATCTATACCATCCAGTCCACACATGTATAGATAGCAATAGATAAGGATTCGGGGGAGGGGGAATTCCCCCTTATATGCAACTACTTTGCAGTTACTACGATTTAATTTCTTTTGCCATTTTAAATCCCAGTCTCTCAGGATCACAGGATACAACTTAGGATCTACCAAAGCTCTATTAAATGAATACTAGTTAAAAGCTATTTTTTGTAAATAAAACTTTTAATCATTTTCCCCTACAATAATTGATACTATTGTAGTCAACTCATCTCTAAGTTATTCAGCGGTCTGACAAGGTTGCAGAGGCTCATTGGAGTTTCCATTTAATATGAGGAATAATACTGATGGCACAATAGATCATACTGCTACAATCTTATAGGAGCAGACAGCATACAAGAAGACACAGTTGATGCTCCATGTGGCAATTACAGAATTTAGCTGTAGCACTTCGGTTGAATACTTGTACCATTTCCTAATTAAATGATTCCACTTCACAGGTCAGCCATATAGTCATTTGATTGAGTAAATAAAGGACCGTACAAACTTGCAGTTTAGCAAAGTTCTTTTTTCTTTTCTTTTCTTCTCTTTTTTGTTTGTTTGTTTGGGGTTTTTGTTTTTGTTTTTCCATGATGTCTTTACTTCTGTGTTTATCATAAAGTAGGAAATATGAGAAAGGAAAAGAATTCTGGAGTTTCAAGAATAGCAGTATAAGATATTATAGAACTCAGCATCCCTGTGGCATATATATTTTTAAAGATGGCACTTCAATATCCTTAATTAATTATAAGCTAAATGCCTCCTACTTCTGATTAAAGAAAGCTTACATGCTGTTCTGAAAATGAATGTATAAAGTTTATACGTTTAACACATATCTAGCATGCAGCCTTAAGAAAAGCAGCAATGTAAATATATTAACAGACCATGTCAGAAGTTCACCATTTTTATTAACTCATAAAGGAAGATAAAATGCATACTGGTATTTCTACCAGGTTTCATGGGAAACGTCAATGCTCCTGCAGATAAGATCTTGCAACAACAGAACTCCTTCTCAGTTATTTTTACAGATCTAACAGTGAAAGGTCTATGTTGGAGCTAGTCACCATAAGTTTCCTTTTAGTATTCAAGAATTAGAAGAGCTGCCTTTTGAAGGTGCTCTCATTTCCCCACCCAAGACAGAAGGAGCCCAGGATGACAGGTGTTGGCATGGATATCTCATCATTAGTTACCCAAGGTAAAACAGGTGAGTTCTTCCTCTTAGGTGCTCCACAACCAATTTGGACTTACCAAACCCATTCAAGCAGCAAAAAAGAAAAAAAGGAAAAAAAAAAAAATCTTCTGCAAGAAGTTTGGTCAAGCAATGGGTTAGCAAATACTCTCTCTTAGAGAAACATTGGTGTTTCTCCAGGGATTTGAGGTGAAGTACTGCCTGATATAAAGTCAACAGAACATCACTGTCCTTATTTTTGTCTAGGATAACTGAACAAGAATATTCTCCTGCAACTGAGCCAACAGTTTGGTAGGTAACGGCTGTCATCTGTTGCCCTCCCTCCACTGCATGGGCTATCCGCCAAAGAGCACCACTCAGCTGCAGTCTGATAGAAGTATTTTCAGAGCTCTGTGGCAACCTAAGAAAACCTATTTTCCATTGGTACTCTCAAGGCAGCAAGAATTTTTCTAGTATCACATTATGTCTTCAGATAAAAAGAAATATTCTACATTAACATACAGACACAGTACCAATTACAAATCTAGATATAATAATATACTCAGATACACATATACAGTTATTTTACATAGTATGAAGAAATAAATATATAAGTATTCTATAGTATCTATAAAAACATAGGAAATATAGATATTCTCATGTCAGAGACTAAAGAAGTTATGCCCATGATATGCTGTTACCTAACAATTTTACATGGAACATGTCAAATACAGCTAGCTGAAAAATACGAAGAGGACATAATTCTTTTAACTTATTTGGAATCTAGCAGTATATACAACATCCTATAACTCATAAGCTGCTATGTAAGGATGAAAAGAGAGTGGGCCAAATTCATCCTTTCTGAACATCACTGATTTGAATGATACAGGATGTTGGGTGAATTGCCATAGTTTTACCTATGCTTATACAATGCATAGGTTTCATTAACTTTCTGGCAATCTTATTAAAAAGAAATCCTCCTGTTCCATTTGGATGAGTCTGTAATTGCAACTTCTATTGTGTAGCCTGGGACTGGCTTTTGCAAATTTGCGAATTTACCTTGTAAATGTGGAGAACCCCAGAATGAGGTTCTCTTCCTCTGTTTACAGATGAGAAACAAGACATGCGGTTTACAAAATGTTTCCCCAGAAGGAGAGCCCTAAACATCTGAGTAATGTGTGAGATTTACAAATAAAGCCTACTAAAGTGGTTTTCCAAGAGTAGCAATGATTAACACAGCCCGCCAGAGCTTTATTTATTAGTCGGGATCTCTGTGCCAACTCCAACCGCAGAGTTGGAGGCAGGAGCATGTGTGCAGTCACATACGCACGCGTGCGCTCACACACACGACACACTTCTTGTTGCAACTTGCCATTAAGAAATTTCCTTCCTTTCATATAGGAAGCACTATAGAAGATTAACCCACTCTCCCTTTTGTTCCCAGCACACTGTAATTCTTTAGACTTGGATTTCCTGCAGTTCTGAAATTCTGACTGGAGAAGCTTTTCCCCATTCTATGCAGATCAAAAGCAAACAATAAAAAAAAAAAGAAAAAGAAAAAGGAAAATAAATTATGCCTCATATCCAATGCAGGGCCTCTTCATTTCTAAGTTATGCAGATGACCCCTCCACAAAAATAACAATCTCTAGGAACTTGGAAGAAGAAACTGTAGTCCCAGTTGCTTTGACCTAAATACAGTGTCTGTGTAATTATCTTTAACAGGGCTTGCCAAAACATCATTTTATACTGTTCAAATGCATATTCTAAGAGTGGATAGAAATTTGAGGGACAGGATGGCAAGCAAAGTACATTTTATTTCTCTGAACAATTAGAAAGATTATAATAATACAGCAAACACCATGCATCCTGCCACAATGTGCCATCTTCCATCCCAAAGGATCTCAAAGAGACCAGTCACTAATTCCATTTTTCTTGTTCCAAAAAATTTCATGTCAACCTTTAACTATTTTGTTCCATGCAGAATGATACAGACATAAACTTCCTACTTCTCTTTTCATTCTCATATTTCATTTTCTCAAATCTTGAAACAGCTGATGTGTATTTGTTTGTTGCTTTTTTTCCCAATGACTTGAGATTCTATGCAGTCCTGATAAACAGGCATCTTTGCTCAAACACAAGCCAAAATTTTCTCATAAATTATACCTTCCTTTTCATTACAAACATTTTGCAAACCTTTCACTCAAACATTAGAGTTGATTAGGTAATTTTAGTTATGCAATAAGAAAACTGATAAAATCTTCTTCTGAAAGGATTCACTGGGAAACAAAATTTCATCTTGGTGGGTGAAATCTGAGCAAATAAGTAATCTGCAAATCAAGGTGAATTTTCATCTTTAGATGAATATTTTGCTTAAGAATTGAACTTTTCTATTGAAATTTCTATTAAAAAACAGAAAAACTATTTTAAGTTGAATATTCATTACACGTGATTTACAGAGATGATGTAAGAGTTCAATACTGTAACATCTTTTTTTCATGTCAGAGGTACAGATTGATGTGTGAAATACACACCCCAACAGCTGCTTGAAATGCAGGACATGACAAAAATAGGAGAAACACTTTCAACATTACAGAATATTTTTCAGATCTTTTAAGCTCAAGTTCAGTTTTCTCAAAATTTAAAAGATAAAAAAGAGAATAAATATCTCAGACATTCTTTTCATTATTTTAACCTGGCATTTACATAACCTGATAAATTAAATTCCAAGGTCTTTAGGACTTCACTGCTTCTAACTTAGAGAGGGATTCTTATAGACAGAAAATTATTCCCTGACTTGGAATCTGTCCAGGACACTGCAGAGAGCAGCATCTTGAGAAGTGATCTGGTCAAAACAAGGGATATGCTCATGCTCAACAGTTTAGTATAAAACCCTCCTCCTGGAAACTAGACGAACTGTCAGACGCTACCACAGTGACCATCCCAAACAAGGCAGTAAAGCATTTCATCAGCTGTGTTACCCACACTGGGTAATTTCAGACAATAGACACTAGTTTGCTAGCCATGAGCTTGTGCAATTTAGCAGGAAATGTGAAAGCTGGTCAAATAGAGAAAGGAAAAAAAAAAAAAAAAAACTGGCTTATTACAGAAAACCTCAACAAGCAAAAGAAAATGCATGGACGATTTCTGCCACACAAGTCCTTATTAGTTTGGTATCTGAACTCATGCCTATAGTCCCTGAGATGTTAAAGGATTACTAGCACCAACAACAAGAGGAAGGTAAAACAAAAAGAGAGACTCCAAAGTAGAAAGTATAGAGTAGCTGGTGAACTAGGGGTATCTCAAAACTACCATCAGGAGACCCTGTTGGGATCCAGAGTAATCTCAGGAGAAATAATATATTTGGGAGGAAGATACATGTTTTGATCAGATAAAACTTCAATCATGCAACACAGCAGTGGCTGGCCATATTATTTGCAAACATCACAGAAACACACCTATTACAAACTCAGGATATTAACATGAAGGTGGTACTAAGACTCAGTCAGCAAGATGTGGAAAGTAACATCTCAGAAAAACAACCAGTAAACATCAGAACAGACTTTCAAAACACCCTGCTAGCAGAAGAACCAAGAATAAGCCAGTCTCTTATCATCACAAGAATAAATTGCATTGGCACCAACATCAAGATGCCTGCAAGGTAAACACAAGACTTTGTACAACACTGGCATGAAAAAAGTAACTCTTAAATCCAAAGGAAAACACCTTAATTCTCTAAGCAAGTTGGGAGCTCACAGAAAAAAATATAAAAGAACTTGTTGTTAAAAGTGTTAAGTTAGATAAACGTTGAGAATTCCGAGTTTATAAACTAGCCATATTTAGTATTGTTACTTTAAATATCACAAAAGGCACATTGGAAAAGGTGGTTTCCTAACAAGAATATTATATTTTGATAGGCTGCTTGTGTGCACATTTGTGTCTGAGATCTTAGAGGACTCTGCTTTCAAGAAGTGCCTCATAAGAGAGGACACTATATGTGTAGGAAGGGCTAAAGCCTGAACTATGCACTGCTTTTGCTCTCTCTCTTTTTGTGCTTGAACATCAAACACCAAGGACATCACTTCACTTTTAGTTCACCTTTTTAGCTTATCTTATAACCCTTAACACTTCCATTCAGGGAAGTATAACTTCTAGGCAGTGCCTCTTTGCCTTTTTTTTTCCCATGAGTGCAGTAAAGATGAAGCCACTAATGTCCTTCAAATGAAATGACAACAGCCGTAAAAGAGAGGGCATTGTCTGGGCTTCTGAAGAGACGTACTACTTGTCACCTTCTGCTTTACCTGTTAGTGCTGTACTGAATTATTGCTTTTTTTCCCTTTAAAGTGGATTTCACATTTTTCTCTAGCAGTTCCTTTGGCTTCTGTGGGCCTTTGTTTTCTTGTTTGTTTTGTTTTTATCTGCGGGAACAATACGTGATGTTTTTCCCACAGTGATTTTGTAGACTGTGACCCAAAATCTAACACCTCCATTTCTTATTATCTAAAACAGAGAATTCTGATATTTTGAACCAACTTTTCTGGACAGCCCAACTCCCCAGCATAAGAACAATGCTGTGTTGTGGACAGACCTGAACACACTGCCAGTGTACCATGACAGCTAAATTCCACACAGTAACAGGTAACAAAGCATCAGACACAACATAGGCCTAGCTCATAATGAGGACAAACATACTAACTTCAGGAAGGCAGACAACTATTCCACTACTTACCATGTCCTGTTTTATTTCAGTTCAACAGGGTTATGTCCTCTAACAATTCAAATGAATATGCAGCTCACACATCAAAGCAAAACACCCACCTTCCAGAGGAACCTAAGCCACTAGATTTATTATGCGTAGCTACAGCCACTACATAGTTGTAGTGAGCTAAAACACATATTCAGATTAGTTTTCCCCTGCTAAGACTCATGCTCAGATAATTTTCAGCTTCCTTGTCAATGACCTGCTTTAGAGCCCACTTTCCAGATTGAGTCTTTACACAGAGCAGACTGGATCTATATAAATGGAGCTAGAACAGTTTGTCTCCTTTCAGCAGATATTTGATTGCAGATACTTCCCAGGACACCAGGCACCTTCTGCAGGGGAAGATGCCCACAATCAAGAAAAAGTGAAGGGCTGAAGACCCCAGTCACAGTATTCAAGCAAATGCAGTGTGCAGGTTTGTGTATATATATATGCTTGTCCAGCAGAAAATAACTGCTACGGGTGAGCAGAAGCTCTGATTTGCATCCCAGGCAGTGAGGGCAGCTTTCAGTGCAGGGCTCAAACATCTCAGGCAATAATTTGCCCTGTCTCATCTCAGTTTCAGGACAACAAGCTAAGACTTGCTACCCGCAGCCAGAATTGTTGGTCTGTCCTTTTAGAACAATGTAAATCATGTGAGAGCAATCAGATGAGGAAGTGAAGGAGACAGAGGCAGCTCCTGTCCTAACCAATAACCCTTTCAGGCCCTCCTACTGCAGATCTCCCCACATCTTGCTGACTGAGGCAATGCTCAGAAGGACAGAGAAATTCATTAATTGTTTTCATCTGAATATGTCACAAACACCTCTTGCTGAGTGAACAATTCCTCTTGTATTCTCTGAAAAATCACAGATTCTCAGAAACTGTAAAAAGCATCACATTGAACAATCACTGCAATACCACAATGGCTGAAGATCTGGCCCAGTACGTATAATGGTTATGGGCAGGAAATTCCAAAAGCCCTTTATCATTTGAGTTCTCCCTGTGTGATTTATTTGAGACTCTATTAAATGATAGCTGTTGGTTGCTTGAGGTTTAATTTTCAGAAAGATCCTCTTCAAAGTCCCCCTTCCAAAAATTAACTGAAAATTTTGTTGTCTTCACTGAAAACAGCTCCTCATTTTGGGAAGTATTGAAATTGATTCTTATTATCCTTGCTTGCGAAAACCATCTCCCACAGGCAAGCAGTCACATAAAGTACAGACAGTACCTGCAAGCTACAGACTTCCACTCAGTCAATGTGGTAGCAGAACTGAAGCATTTCTTCCTTTGGTCACATTTTTTTCTCTGCTTATCTAGAGCCTTCTCTGTAGGGAAAGTGATTTTTGCTGTCATAGCTTCAGCCTCACTATGTAAGTTAAAAACATGCCCTGTCTCCACTACATGATTACAGGCAGACTTTCAACTCTGATAGTCTATGAGCTAAAGTCAAGGAACGTGCGCCAGCTGTTACAAAACAGTTTTCCTGGAAAATAGCCACCAGACCAGCAGTCAAACTAGGACATTCTACATACAAGGAAGAAGGAGGGGAAAAAAAAAAAAAAGGCACAGCAGTACAACATATGATTTTAATAAAGTCAGGAATGCCATGAAATGTCCAGAGGAAAACATGTCTATACTAACCACTAAATTTGATGATCCATGAACATTCACTGCAAGGCAAGTATTATGGCATTGAAATACTCACCCAGCATCTTTGCTTTCCATTGAAATCTCATGCAGAACCTCAGGTGTCATTCTGTCCTGTTCGGGCTTGGATACTTGCTCATCTGAGTATCTGAGGACATCAGATTAAGTGATGTGTCTCACATCCATCACATGTTCTTTGTTCTCTCATCATCTCCCCATGGAGGAGGAGAATGTGGTGCCAGGCCTCTTGTTTTCCTAGGGATTTTTTTTTTTCTGGTTTTGTCTGCACATGTTGCTGCATACTGGATAAAGCGAGGTCCCAAAAGCATGTCTCACACTTTGAGTGAAAGACTCTGAGGCTCATGATGGTCTTTAGTTTCTTAGGCTTTTGTTTCATTGACTGAGAGTTTTCCTATGGCTGCATTTCCTGCATAGATGAGCTTCCAAAGGGAAGAGTGCTTTCTTGAGCCAGAAGAACAAAGCTATCAGTGACCAGCACCAGAAAGCCACTTGTGCAGCTTTACACAAACTGCCATGGAAAATGCAAGGTGTCCCCCAGGGAACTCCAGCGAGGAGCTGTGGTTTAGGCCTGTTGCTGATAAGAAATGAGCAGGCCTAATGATCCTCATGTTGTTACCCATGACGATAAGAGAAAAATAAAGGTGATGCAGCAGAAATAAGGAAGGGGCTCAACAGGACAAGTGCTAGTTCATATCTTAGGAGGTTTCATATCTTAGGAGGTAACTGCTATCTTTCAAAACAAGCCAATTTAGATACATTGGGGAGATAACATTAAGAGCTAGTAAAACGCACATGTGGTTTAGATACTTGTGACAGGAAGGTAAAGAAAAACAAGCTTTATTTAAGCATCAGAAGCTGCCTCTGAGACAAATATTCACACCATGAGGCAGAGAATTTTGGTGACTAAGACACTAAACTTCACATATATGCAGAGGCTGGTGTTGAGAGCTAGGAACCTTCAGAGACACCTGGGCTTTCCTGTCAGAGTGACAGTGCTGCGCTTGAAACAGACTGCACCAGCACTAATCACAGAACCTACTGATGGTTAATAACAAACTTTTAAGTACTCAGCTTCCTCCAGACAGTAATGCTATGTAAAAGTCAAGTTTTGCATTCAAAATGTATGACCACAGTGTGCAAACATGATTGCTCCAGATAGCACCAGGTGTGCAGTGGCACTGAAAATTTAAGTCAAAGGAGGCTATATTCATGTGTGCACACATGTGTACATATATGTAAATATACATATTGCTATCTTGTATATTCAAAGATAAATTGTTTTAGAAGCAAGAAAGTTTGCATTTAAGACGAGAGCAATGGCAGGCCCCCAAGAAGAACCTCAGAATCGCATGTTTAGCAAATGCATCTCAAGGTTTTTAATGTTATCAGAAGGGAAGTCCTTTCAAGAAATGCAAAGTATTTTGATCTGGCTTGAATACAAGTATTTCCTTAGAAATGCTAATTGGTTAGGTGGAAATTTACAGAAGAATATTTTGGATATGTACAATACTGATCTTTTGCCTTAGATATGGGCTAAACAGGAATAATTTCCTAATGAGATCAGCATTAGAGTCCCCAAAGAGAGTTCAGGATAGCATCAGTTCTAGTTCTACCTTCATCCATGAAAGCACCTTTTTTTTTTTCTTTTTTTTTTTTTTTTAATTGGAACTGTACATTGCAGGTAATTCAGTTCAGATCATCATATTCATGTTGTGCTTCTAAATGGGCACAGATGTTGTTTGAACAGAGCAATAGGGGTTAATTGTAACTTCACCAGTTATATATTACAAACAAAATACTGACAATAAAACAAGAGACAGAAAATCAATATGGTGTCAGACAAATTAATTATCAATGGTATATGGAGTTAAAAATAATGGAATGAGATCATCCACTTAGTTATTTTCAATGGTCTGCCTCTCTCTGATTGTCTTTTGAGTTTAGAAAATTCTCCAAGGTCTGTGAAAGCGGAATAATTATCTGTTCAGTCAAGCTCCTTTCTCCTCTTGCCTCTACAATGAAAACTCAGGCACACTTCACCTAGCCTCACTTGCCATCCTTTACCTCAGGCCACATCGCTTCCTGCTTCGCTAGGATCTCTTGCTGGTCTTGCAGCTTGTTAAATCAACTGTGCAAAAACAACTTCAGTTTCCAAATGTTTCCCCTTTTCTCCTACTCAGATGCCTATGTCCTTCTCTGCTGGCACCTCAGCACCTGCAAAGCCCTGCTCTTCCTAAAGGCTCCCTCTGTCATGCTTCATTATCCAACACAATTCTGGGTTTCTTTCCCATGCTTTCCTTTTTCCGCACCCTTCAGTCCATCCTATATTTCACCTCAGCAGCAGCTTACTCCACTCTTTGATTCTTTTCTCCAACCTGCTAGCGAGACTGCCACTAATCTGTCCCACCTACAACTCATCTCCTGTTATTTTCTTAGCAATTTCCTGCACTTAATGCCTTTATCCCACATTTCCAACTTGAATGAGACAAGCAAAGGTCCTTCCCCAAGATAAGAGAAAATGTCTTTTGGCCAGTTCCTGAGCTAATGAGGATTAGCTTGGCTCCACAGTTTTCAGAAGAATGGTGCAAATTTGGTGCAGTTGAGAGCCTGATAGTAGCTTTGCCCTGAGGGACGATTTCAGTACATTACACTATTAGTTGAGAAGTTCTCATTACCAGAGTAATGGCTACGACGGCTAGTTCTGCCCAAAAGCCAAAGACGGGAGCTGGTATATTGTGTTTTTATAGTTGTGGGTCATTCACAGTTCTGTCAGAGGCATAATAATAGCTGCAGACTTTGTTTGGCTGTTTTCAGAAACTTGGAATTGCTTGGGGGAGAGAGGGTGAAAAGCAACAAAAGGACTTAATTAAAACATATTCACTGAGGTCACCAAGTTATGACACATACATTTGGTTAAACAATTGCATTTTTGTTCATTGTCGCAAAAACTGGCAGTTCAGCTTTACAAGGCTGGGTTCTCATCTGTTAGCTCGCTGCTCTGTCTGGAGGCTCCCCTGGCGCGAGCGCGTGCAAGCAGCGGCCTCCGACGCCCGGCAGTGATGTAGGACAAGATGCGATTTTTAGGGCCTCCTTTTCTCCCAGGTTTCCTCCTTTCCTCTTAGTTTTTTTCAGTTAGCAGGGCTCACAGATCAGTAACTTGAAACTTTCAGCATGATGAAGCCAGGATCCTTTCATGAGCAAATTATGGGCCAGATCGTGCCTCGAGGCGCAGCCCTGGGCCAGCAGCAGGTGATGAAGGTGACTCAGGCCCAAAGGAGGCAGAGCTGCTTGGAGACAGCCCCAGGCACACGGTTCCCCCCCCTCACCCTGCTCCTGCCCTTGCTTGCACTGGGACACCGAGCCCCCATTACCAGTTGGCTTCATCCAACAGTAACTCACAGCAGCTCGGCCAGTTCCTCCCGGTCACTTCCCACATGCTGTCCCATGGGAGCAGGGAGTACGCGGGAGCTGCACCCCGAGCGCTGCACACCTGGGCACTGGCAGTTGCAGCATGACTCCTCCTCACACTCCTCTGCACGGACAGATAAATCTGCCCCAACAGGTTTCTATCCCCAGCTGCAGAATGACTGAAATATTCTGCAGATGATAGGTCTCTGAGCAAGATGAATGAATTAACAAGCAGGGCCAAACCCCTCAGCTGGCGAGATTTATGCTGCACTGATTTGATGCAATATAGGGATTTGAACCTTTTTCTTTCTTTTTTTTCCCCTCTTTATTTCCTTGCAAAACAAAGCAGCCAGTTATGCAGCAGATTCTTCTTGCAGAAAACTTAAACTAGAGATGGTGCTATTACTGTGGCCATCCATCCTTTTTATCCCCTTCTTTTTATATATTTTAACCTGAAATCTTAAAAAAAAAAAGGCAGTGCTTACATAACTTCCACTGTGCCATCTCATCTGGCAAAAGCCAGGGGATTTTAGAGTAATACCCATCTGAATAATGATGCCACAAATGAAGTAATAGTAAAAATTTTGCAGAAAGTTGCCAAGAGAGGCTGAAAGAGAGATGCTAGATAAAGAACAAGGTTGCATCTGAAGGAACAAGGAAACTGCAAAAGATAAGAAGGGAGATGTAGAGATTTAAGCTCAAGAAATAAGGCAGATTTTTGTAAATTGGGACAAGGTTACAGAAAAAAAGATGAGAGAGGAAACGAGAAAACAATATTGAACTTACCAATACAATACTGAACAAACAAAACAAAACTTGAAAGTACAGTAGTGGGAAGAAAGCAGAGAAAAAATAATTTTACTTCAGTGCCAGGCAAAAGGCAGAACTCGATAAGTGACAGGGCAAAAATCATTAAAAGGCCTCGAGTATTCTACAGAGAGTTAGTCCTGCGTTTAGAGCAACTAGCCAGGAAAAGAGTTTGTGCCTTCAAAAAGCACCTCTGAAATCACAAATGAATAAATGCATGGCCTGACCAAAGCGTACAGTGGGTCAAGGCACTGGCAGACAGTTACCTTTGATAATCTATGGAACAGCCTGTCAGACAGCAGTGTGCCCTCTCTGATGTCTGCCTGGTGTCCTGTATAAAAGGAGCTGTTGGTTCCTGGTGCAGGAGGTGTTTATCTCCCTCAAAAAAAAAAAAAAAAAAAAAAAGATACAGATGGCAAAATTGATTCTCCGAGCAGAGATGCAGCAAACTGACTAGACATAGAGCAACTTTTTTTTTTTTTTTTTTTTTTTTTTTTTTTGCATAATATGGCCATATAGACAGAGATAGTCTGAATAAACAAATACAGAATCACAGAATCATTGAGGCTGGAAGGGACCTCTAGAGATCATCTACTCCAATGCCACCCCGCTCCATCAGGAACACCTAGAGCACGTGGCACAGGGTGGCATCCAGGCGGGTTTGGAAGATCTCCAGAGAAGGAGACTTCACAACCTCTCTGGGCAGCCTGTTCCAGGGCTCCGACACCCTCACAGTAAAAAAGTTCTTCCTCATTCACCTTGTCCTGTCACTGGCCACCACAGAGGAGAGTTTGGCCCTATCCTCCCTACATTCACCCCTCAGGTACTTGTACATGTTGATCAGATCTCCTCTCAACCTTCTCTAGGCTAAACAGGCCCAGCTCGCTTAGTCTTTCCTCATATGATAGATGCTTCAGTCCCTTAATCATCTTCATGGCCCTGCGCTGGACCCTCTCTAGAAGCTCCACATCCGCCTTGTTCTGGAGAACCCAGAACTACACAACAATACTCCAGATGCGGCCTCACCAGAGTTGAGGAGAGGGGCAGAATCCCTCCCTCCACTTGCTGGCAATGCTCCTCCTGATGCAGCCAGGATCCCATAGGCCCTCTTGGCCACGAGGGCACATTGCTGACTCATGGTTAACCTGTTGTCAACCAGGACTCCCAAATCCCTCCCCAAAGAGCTGCTTTCCAGCTGCCAACCCCTAATCTGTACTGCTGCCTGGGGTTATTCGTCCCCAGGTGGAGGACCCTGCACTTGTTCTTGTTGAACCTCATGAGGCTCCTCTCTGCCCAACTATCCAACCCGTCCAGGTCTCTCTGAATGGCAGCACAGTCCTCTGAAATGTTGGCCTCTCCACTCAGTTTTGTATCATCTGCAAACTTTTTCAGGGTACACTCTGTCCCCTTGTCCAAGTTACTGATGAGGAAGTTGAACAGCATCAGGCCCAGTGCTGACCCCTGAGGGACAACACTGGCCACAGGCCTCCAACCAGACTCAGCCCCATTTATCACCACCCCCGGGGTCTGCCATCCAGTCAGCTCTCAATCCACCTCAATGTCCACTTATCCAGTCCACACTCCCAAAACTTTCCTACGAGAATGTTATGGGAGACTTTGTCGAAAGCTTTGCTGAAGTCAAGGTAGACAACATCCATGGCTCTCCCATCATCCATCCAGCCAGTCACCTCATTGTAGAGGGCTATCAGGTTCGTCAAACAAGTCAAACACAGCATCACATCTGAGAACATATAGGATGTCCTCAACTCCTGTGGCCTTGGAAGGACACTTCAGAAGATTTTGGAAAGAGAGCACAAAGAAAACATAGTAGGGTCTAATGCACGGGCCCTACTGATTTAAGTGTCAGGGCACAAGCACAGCCACAAGAGCACTTTGATAATAGAGACAGAAACACCCTCCTCAGCCCCTCTGAAGGCATCACACAGCTCTGAGGAGCACAAAATAAGCAGCTGAAGGTGCCAACTCGCCACTCCATCCTTTCTCCCTATTATCTTGCTGAACAGGACCAGGCCACTCTGAGTTGAAGTCCCGTAAGTATTGCAGCAAAACTCCCTTTCCTCCTAACGAACAGCAGGGCATTTCTGAGCTACCCCAGGCAGCTTTAGTCAGCCCCTTACTCCCATCTAACCCTAAATTATTCTCAAAGGATCTGATTTTGCACTGCCCTTCTCTTAACCTCCATTAAATCATTTTTATCTCTACAATGCCCCTTAATTTCAGTGAGATCAAGCACAGAGTAAGACACTATTCAGTGCAGGAGTGACCCTACCCTCCAATTTTCCTCCAAGCATCAAAGCCCAGGGAAAATATTTCACAGCTGATACCTGTTACCTTCCCCACCTAGACATTTAAGAGACCAATCTGTTTATTTATAGCACTCATTTGTCCTAGCCTAAGCAATCAAGTGCTATCTTTCTGCATGGGGAACACAGCAACATTAGCAGAGCACTAATGGGCAAACACAGAGAAAACCAGGAGAAAAACATAACAAACTGCTTGTAAATTCTTAAACCTTCTTTAAACACCATCTACTATCCTCTCTTGCAAATGTTCTAGTAATTGCTAACACTGTGGATATGGTCTCCAATTAGGCAATCTGCAAAGGGTAAACGCTTGGGCCAGATCTTGGAGCTTCTGCTGATTTTTTGCAGCTGCAGATCTAGCCTGGGATCTGCTGTTTACCAGAGACAAAGGCGAGAAAGTGTGTATTTCTTACACTTCCTGTTAGCATTTGAGCAAACACCATGTTTAATATTAGAAAGCAGTATGCATGTGGTTGCTTAGGAATGAATAACATTCCTTCGATATGCCCTCTGATATGCACCAGGTTGCTGTGGGATGTTTTTGTGCATTCTACTTGAGCAGTTACTAGGGGCTGGAGTCCACGGGAACATGACATTGTAATCTTGGTCATGTTTTATTTATGGGGAGTAGTGCAGCAGATAGGGTGTGTTAACAAACAAAGATGATTGCTTCAGGGGCACTCTCTCGTCCTGAGGTAATTAAGACAAAGTAGTTTCACTGGTTGGGGGATTCATGCTGCAGACAACCTTTCCCTTGCTAAAATGATCTGCAGCAACCAGGCCAAAAAGGCTAAATCAGAAGTAACATGGGTGGTGTTTTATCTTTGGTTAAAGGTGCATCATTAAATGGCACTGGCATAAATTATAGTTCTTACAAATCTATATAACATTAAAAACTACTGAGAAGAAAATGTCAGGCTTAGAGATGGTCAGATTTTCAGCTGGAGACATATCCAAAGAAGTGATGCTGCTGCCTAGCATCTCTTTTGTGGCCTGAACTGGAAACACTGACTGTCACCAAGGCCACCTTAACCACAAACCCTGTGAGATGCTGGCCTGACAAAACATGTAAACTCGAAGTTAAGCTCAGCTGTCAAAGAGTCTCAGCATCACGGGGGAAATCTATTCCACCATCAAAGGTCACAACTCAGAGACTTTTTGCTGCTCACATTTGTTAGTTATTTGCAAACTGTGTGACTGTGATCACAGCCAAGCAGTAGCTGTTCTGGTGGAATTTACAGAAATGCCTGCAAAGCACAGTACAGGTTTCACCGGAAAATACACTACAACTGTCTTCCTTGTCCATCATTCTGCCCACACCCCTTCTCCATTCTTTAGTCTCTCCTCCAAATCCATCCCTTCCACTGCAGCAAATTCCACTACAAAAGTTTCCCCCAGACTCTCTACCTCCTTCTTGCCCTTTTGCAGTGATGAGCAGGTTGGTCAAGTGAGGGGAGGTTGACCCCATCAACTCCAGCACCATTTTGTTGTTTGCTGCGCATGAAGATGTAGGAAGGTCCTACCCCTCCCTGGGCAAGGGCAGCAGGCAAAGCACTGACCTGCAGACTTCTCCTCCTGCTTCCTTCTGACCACTGTTGTGTGACACCAGCTATGGCAGTAGAGGCAGGCAGCACTTAGGATGCAATCAGGCTGAAAGACACACACAATCATGGCTATTTCATGACCCTAGTGAAGCTGGGACAGTTACCCAGGCTATGTAAAAATCTGGAATATTTCCCAATCCTATCCCTGGAGATTCAGTCTTCATTCCTGTCCAAGGAATCATGCTACTTCACTTGCATTACATCACATTCATTCAAGAGGGGTCAGTGCCTTGTCACCTCACCCAGCATGGAGAACATTGCAGAAATCTAGAATTTTCACATTCTCCACCTCTTTCAACCAACAGGGTCCCAATGGCCTTAGCCAAAATTAGTGTAAAATCTGTTCAAGTACGTGCATATGTGCGTGTGTGTGCCTGCAGGTGTTTGAGAGTCTGCTAGAAGTTAAGAAAGAACAAATGTGATTGTAAGCATTATAAAGAGGAGCTATTAGGCTGTTAGTTTGTCAGCCAACACAATATAGTTGTATCATAGTGGTTGTTTTAGGTATGAGAGGGGGATTCATTTGATACAGGCCAGCAGACAAAATTACAAATTTAGAAAGAAGGACCTTCTATACAGAATCTGTATATATAGAACTCATGAGGCCATACATGCTGATAATGAAATTTCCCCCTTTTAGTGCCTCTATATGGCAGGTTCTCCAGCACTAATTCTTCTTCACCATCAACACCATCACTACCATCTTGCTTGCTAATATTTTTATTCCATGTCTCCTCAGAAACAAATGAAA
Source organism: Tinamus guttatus (assembly GCF_059628265.1). Lineage (NCBI taxonomy): Eukaryota > Metazoa > Chordata > Aves > Tinamiformes > Tinamidae > Tinamus > Tinamus guttatus. The sequence goes on along the minus strand of NW_028288582.1, from coordinate 9,530,937 downwards.
CAGCTGGGCTATATACCCAGAAGCTACCTATTCTTTATTTGAACATCCATAGACACAACTCTATCACTAATAGATTGCAAAGCATCTTTGGCTTGTCATCCCTGATGACATAAAAATCTCTGCTTGTACTCATTTTACCATGACTTGTTGGTTAGCAGAGGTTGAACTATTTGGGGTACTTTTATTTTTTAGTTTACTGATTTATTCTGCTCAGGCAGAAGGGTTTTAGAGGTGGAGATACTTGGCTGAATGGTGGTAGTCAGTTACAGGGAAATGTTACTCTTTGCTTCAAGGAAAGAGGCTGTTTGGAAGAGGGAGTTTTGTGGTCTTTCTTCTAAAGTGTCAGCATCTGGAGTTCACCTGATTTCCCCTGGAAAGAGACACAGATTTCCTCCTCTATCAGTGTTTTGTCCCCAGTTCTCACGAATTTTGCCATGACCACTGTGATGGGAGCTCCCTGTCAGGGAATACAGTCTACACAGTGGTTTAGAGTATAAGTTCTGGACTTTGATGTAACTAGAGGTTGCTTCATTTGGTACTTTGAAGATCACTCAGCTCCTTAAGTTGGCATCTGAATCTGTCTGGGATCTGGCAGAGGGACTTGAGCATGGACATGAAAGGCTCACTGCAGCCTAGACCCTACAGACAGCTGTGTGTAGTAGCAGCTAGAGACAATGAACTGCCTTCACATTCAGCGCCACAGAAATCCAGCCTGGAGGTGACATATACGTCCAAGCAGCCAGGTCCAGAAGGAAGGGATGAGGTTTCCTGTTTAGATTTTTCCATAGTTGGTTCTTATGTAATGGAACTTTCCTTTTTTTATTTTTTCAGGGAGTCTCGTTTCATGGGAAGGAGTCACACTCCAAAGCATAGTTCCTTCCATGGACTGTGGGCCAGCCATGCTCTAGGTTAGTACCACCACATATTTTTCCCTTACAATATTTACTGCTGTTTGGCCGAGGCTGTGAGTATTTGTGTGGATCACGAGGGTGCTGGAGCTTGGCTCCTGGCCCAATAAAGGTGGGTTCCTGGCCCAATAAACTCATGAACCTGAGAGCACAGACCTCTTGCAACGTCACATTCAGTCCAGTGACCAGACAACTAATAGTGGCCCCTTTCATTAATTAATGTGATAGGCATTTTGTTACTGCTCTCTGGCTACGGATGAGCCATGAGGTGAAAAGGAGGCATTTAAGCTCTACTAAGAAAGATCTCTGCAGATTTTAGCAGGGACATGGAAACCAACAGGAGATTTTCCACCAACTCTGACAGGCTCTGGCTCAGACTATACGGAAAAACATCTTTTCTTACACCTTCAGATGTCATTTGCCATAACAACTCATCTACCAGAGGATAGATGTTCTTTTAATATTAATGGAACAGGATCAAAAAATACAGGATTTGGATTCAGGAGATCTATACAAAGCTTAGGTTACTTCACATATTTTTTGTATGATCTTTAGCAAGTCACTTAAGCTTTAGATCCCAGTTCATAAAGCTGCAATAATAATGCAGTTTTTTTTTGTTTTTTTTTTTTGTTTGTTTGTTTTTTTGGTTTGTTTGTTTTTGTCTCTCTCCTACCCTTTATCTTTTCTGTCCAAAAATGTTAAATTCTGGGGGGAGACATTGTCTTTAAGAAGAAATCCTTGCAACACCAGAGGTAGTAAACTCCAGTATTGCTTTTCTGTGAGGGTTTCAGACATATAGGATACTTCCAAAGCCTGAAAAATAAACAAATAAATAAAAAGTAAAAAGTAAATATTTCAGGATTCCCCATTTTAGCTAATTTAGCTACATTTGCTGTGCAGGATGCTTACAGCAGAGCTGCTGCCTTCTGTCACCATTAACCCAGAAGAGTGGTCTGCTCAAATGAGAGACAATTTGAAAGGAAAGAATAAATATATTTAATGAGACCTGACAGGTATCTTTCACACCTTTCCGGGGAAAGGCATTAATTGCCCCCTTTGCTTTTAACTGTCCTACGTTGATATTTTAAAATAGATCAATATAGTATAAAACAGTATCTTGATTGCTTGAACTGTGTGTTTAATTAGGCTAATTTACATTTTTTCTTTGAGTTAAATTAAGGACTAAATTCAGGTCTGGTGGAAGAAAAAGGAACCCTTTCAAATGTTATGTTGTGCTAACTTACAGCAGATCTGAATTTGGTCCGCAGGTTTCTACTTACTTCCCATAAATTCTGGATTCTCCATTTAGTGTGAAGACAAGTGTTGACACTGAAATCTCTGCTTTAATACACATTTAAATTGAATTTCTGATCTTTTAAGATGTCAATCAAGGAAGTTATGACATGACCTTGTCATGTACAAGGAAGTAGTACATGACATTGGGTTTGCCAGACAAGCCTGACCACCAGGCACAAAAGGACTTTAGAGCTGCATAAGCTGAAGCTCCTTATGAAGCAGATATGTTCTTTTTTTCTGTGCACCATCGAGGGGCGCGTAGAAGCAATGGAGGCAGAAAACATCTTTATAAGAAGTTTCTGCTTACTTGGCAACAGTTATTTTGTCATCAGTTGTGTCACCACCCTGTACTTTGTCTCCTTCTTCCCTTTATTTGGATAAGCAATTTAAATGTTTTCAATATTTCTTCATCAAACACGTTCTCTAGACTTCTGAACATTTTCTTTATACTCTTCAAGGCTACTCTCCAACTAGCCTACATTTTTCTTGAATTATAAGGACTGAACCTTCAGCAGAAGGCTGGAAGTTTTTTCCAGTGCTGAGTAAAGTGGAGAGATTATATTACACCATTTGCTGGCTACCCTTATTTATACACCTCACCATAGAGTTGTTCCCTCCATGTCATTTGTGGCCCATCCTTCAGACTCTTTTTGCTGACCAATGGCTGTTCAGTGAGTTCAGCAAGATACTAAAATCACTTTGAAGTCTTATCACCAGCCTATAAAATACTTTCAAACTCTCCCAGCTTGGTTCGGTCTGCAAACATAAGAAGTATCCTGTCTAGTCCAGTACCCAAGCTTTTAATGGAAACATTGCACAGAACTGCTCCCAGTATCGATCCCCTGAAAACCTGCTTGAACACCATTACACTTTGAAGTGGAATGAGATCAAGAATGAGATCTTTTTCTTAGATTGCTTGGTTCCCTTCAGGGAGTCTTTCCCTCTCCTAAATTAGGTACTAAGCTATCACTAATTCAGGACTTTGAAGAGAACTGAATATGGAGGCGACAACTGAGATATACCAGATTTACGTGCTGTATGTTAACACATGCTAGAGGCTGTGCTCTCTGCCTCCTCAAATATTGGGAGACTGCTCAGAGACAGACACTTATTGAATATTAACAAAAAGTGAGGATTACACTTGGTGGAATTCTTTTGTCTACTTCTTATTGAGCTGAAGGAATCCTGTCACTTTTACTGGTGGGTCAAACATACTGTGCCATTGTGTGTATGACCGTACTTGAAGGAAATGGGGTACTTTTTTTTTTCATCTCTGAAATCTATATTCAGATACACACAACCTAAACTACCAGCTCCCCTCTCTCTGAGACATTTGTAAAGTCATAGAATTGGAAAGCTACCCAGGACAGAAAATCAGGAGCATGCAGGAGGTTAAATGAACTGGAATATGACATGTTGATGGTGGACATGGAGGCAAGAAAAAGACTCTACTTGTAGGTATGCAGGTTACTCTAGTGTCTTTTTTTTGTTCAGAGTATCTGAATTCATTTCTGCCAAACAACTTTAGGTAGCTAGTGTTGGGGAGAACTGTGGGGCACAACCTGGATCCTTTGGAACTGGGGAACGAAAAGGAACGAAAAAGCCTCCCTTAAGGCAAAGTACAAATTACTTTGCATAAAAATTTAGGGAGAAGGCAAAGTCCAGTCTTGTCTGGCCAGAGTATGAATGATAAAAATCTCATCTCTGGGAAAACAGCACAGGGAGGAGAAACATACTGGTTTTACATTCAGGAATCACTCATCACCAGGATTAAGCTGGTAACATGAAATCACATCTGAGTACTCAGCTAATAAAAGAAACAGTCTCTGAGTGGGGCTAATAATGTGAACTCTGTAGCCAGAGCTTCTGCGTATCAAGACACGTACATACTTCTGGGAAAAAATGCTTGATGTATTACGTCAGACTGTAATGACAAAAAGAGCAGGATGATCACTCCTGTACATCACAGAAGTTCTTACTGACAAGGTCAGTGTATTTAATTCATCCAGAGTTACTTCTTTCCTCTACTTTGAGGACTAATTTACTGGAGAAGCCATCCTTAGCTTCAGAAAGCAATCGAGGTAATTTGTTTTTAAAAACTTTTTGAAAGGTTTAAAAATTTTGAAGAACATAGCAATCTCTCTGAAAAGTGTGTTGGATATTAAAACCATTTACAAAGCTGATATAGACATTTTGCAGCCATAGTCTACCATCTATTGCAGAAGTTATGCCAATCTAAATTGTATTGCTGAGGTCTTCACCTCACATTAGCTTAGTCTTGTCAGTGGGAACTGTTTAAACTATCAATCTCTGCACTGGAATGGATGAGGAGCATCCATAGGAGCTATCTGCAAGTATTTTATAGGGATGAAATATTTGTGATAGGAGATTTTTTCCTAACATAACTTTGGACCATAGGCCTTATTTTCAATAGTCATTTGGAAATGCAAATCTTTCTAAAAAACAGTGGGTCTGAGAGGCCAAGGTACTTCTAAAGTGGGTTTTAAAATTCCATTTCAATTAGATATTTTGAAATGTCTAACAGGCTTGATTCATCAATGATCCTCTAACACATTCCTTTTATCTGAACATTATTAACATGTGAAACATGATTTTCTGCCTTGTTTATATCTCTTGACATCTTCTTCTCTCTTTTAATTCTGTCATTCTATCTTTTCATTCTGTCAGTCATTTTAGGGTAGTTTGCAGGTATTATGCTTTTTTCCAGTGAAACTGCATTACGTGACATCATTGCTAAGAATTCAAAGTATTTTGTAATAAGTGCCTAGTTTCTGATTAGATTGCTATAGCCACATCCTGAATAAAAACTACTATTGCTATCAATATCACTTTTTCCTAATTTTTCTGATGGTTCACATTGGGAATACATCATGTAAAGACATTATTCCTTTGACCTCCTTCTTAACTCTAAAAATTCTTTGCACCCCCACACCATGGAGAGTTAAATGATCGGAGTTTGTTCTGGCGCATTTCCATGTTTGTCTTGGCTTTTGTAACTTATTGCAGCTTCACTCATTTCTCCCCACCTTTCAGCTGTGGAAAGATCCACGTCCCCTGAAGAGTGAACCCCCTCACATACACCCACCTCCAAGCACACAGGTAATTTTATATTTATCTTTTTTTATGTAGATGATAATTTTTAAAAATAGTGTGAAAAAAAATTGCAGGCATACCTGCTACTGATACTTTGGTACTGTGGAAACTTCATATGCCCTGGATTAGACTGGATAATCAATGAGCTTTGCTTTCTAGTCTACATGTTTCCAGCAAAAACAAACAAACAACCCAGCAGCTTAGGGAATCCAAGTGACTACAAGAATGGTAAATGGACTTTACATAAATGCAATGACTACTCCAGTTAATATTTCTGCTCAGGGCAGGGTTGCCTTCATTTACTGTGGTATCCATTTTTCACTGGCAGTCTTGAGGATACAGTGCAGTAGACTAAAATTGTACCTCAGTTACACAAGACTGTTAATTAGGAGAAATTCAAATTACATAAACATTATATTCAAGCTTTCTACAAGTGCACTTGAAATTTGAATCCAAAGTTATGTGCACAGAAATGAATACATCAAAGTTTTTATACACTCACACATATATATCTTGTTAGATTTTGAACAGATTTAAAAACATTCCTTTTGTTGCTTAAAAATATTTTTGAAGACCACTGCGTATTTTTGTAATTATTGTAATTGCTTGTTTGTTTATAGGTGAATATAGGAATCATTAAATTATAATTGTTTTCCTTCTAATTTTCAGTGCATTTGATGTTCTCTGATCATACCTATGACTTTTACCACAATCAGCACTAATTTCCTACACAAAAATATGTAAATGGCCTTTACTTGCCTGGGAGTTTTTTTTTGTATATCCTGACAGACCAAGAAATAATAGAAAGATACACATAAAAGCAAGCCTGTGTATGTCCAGTGTGTGCAGAAAAAGCACTCTGTTAATCAGAATGTTTTCTGTATAATGCAGTAGGGTCCTCCTGATGAGTGGGAGAAGTGCCAGAATTAGAACCATACTTTTTGGAACTAGATTCACCCTCAAACTAGAGCTCATTTAACCCCTGAGGCATGTGTCCTCTTTCAATAAATGTAATACCATATTGTTACAATACATGATTAAACTCACGAGGAAAAGGACAGTGACAAAACTGCATTAAGAACCTTTTTTACAACCCTCTCTTAATTGGGTTGGTATAAAATTATATTTGATTCTGTTCCTCATGAGATAGTGTTTAGGAAAATGTACTGAAAGAAATAATCTTGAATAGGGAGTGACTGGGCAAACAGAGTGAATAGGTCTTTTCCATTTCTAAAATTTGTGATCCCTTCCTGGAGAGAAGAGTCTGTCATCTGTCACATAGTGAAACGCACGTTGTCATTGAGTAGCTAAAGGTCAGTGTTTAGCTGAGCTAGGAGAATAATTCACAGCAAATCAACTATTAGGCAAATGTTGCCTCTTTTTTGCTTGCAAGTTGTCAGCAAATAGATCACAATTTTCTCAAATATATTCATTATTCAAAATTATTTCCTGAATGATTTTGGTGTATAATTATTGGTCTGTTCACAAGCCTTTCATTTTGAGTGCTCAGTTTTCCAGCTGTTTTAACTGGATGTACAGATCACATGCTATGTATCTGTCCTTTGATAGGGTATATGTACCTTTGTGTCTCCACTTTCTGAGGGAAATGGCTCAGTTGGGAAGTTCAGTGTCCACTATGGTTCCATTATATCTTCTTAACACTTATGTAAAGTTCTTTTTACGTAAATCCACTAAGCCAGATTCAATCCCAGGTATACTTATGTAAATCTGAAGTAAATCTATTGAAACTAAAGAAGTATAGAATTAGTATAAGTGAGCATAAGGCCCCAGGGAAATTAAATCACCTTTACAAAACGTTCCTTCATTATAAAAATCCTGACTTAGAGTGTAAAGTACCTTGATTGTATAACAAAGTTTGAGCTCCATCAGTTTGATTCAATTTCCCAAAGAAGTTTTCAAGCCCCTTTTCTTTACTGATTTTAACAAAACTCTTGAGTTATACCAGCATGAGGGAAATAGGAGTATCCAGTCATGGATGCTACAACATGATGCTACAAGAAGACTTTGGATTCAAATGTTTCTGGGCTGCTTTGTGCAACTTCTCACATGTCTTCTATCAGAAGGGCCTAATCCTGCTTTTTCCCTCATACCATTGCAGACAAGGGGTTACAAGCTTTTGCACATGTAACAGCAATGATTCGAGGCATTACCACGGCCAGACTGTTCATGCTTCTTCTTGCCCAGTAGACACCACATTTCCTAGCACAGGTTGTGCATGGACTGAACGTCCCCTTGTGACATCCCCACCTCCCCAGTGCTTGGCCAAAATGCACAGTAGGAGCAGTCACATCTAAAAACACTCCAGCAATAGCTGCACCTCCGCCAAAGCTGATAAAGTGACATGATGGTGTGATGCTCCAGTAGGCTAAGTCATGTCTGTAGGGTGTCAAAAACACCGTCAAATGCAAATTGTACAAAATCTAAAATGTAACTCCCTCCACAGAACACTGCAGAAGATATTCAAAATGAAGGTAGCATTTGGGGAATTATGGTGTGAGCCATAAACCATTGATCAGAATTGGATTCTGATTAGATTTTCACTTGTTTTTGTTTTGTTTCGTTTGTTTGTTTGTTTTTCTCTGGAAGTGAAACTTTAAACTCTACTAAAGCCCTGATCCAGCAAAGCACACAGAAGCCTAAATTTAGATTGTAGATTCCAGGAGCTTGAGATCAGGAAGGGACCATCTGTGGGTGCTCTTCTGTAGCACAAACCACTTTTAACTTCTCCTCCTGACTTCTGAGTCAAGCCAAATACTTTAAAGTCCAGGGGCAATTCTTTTGAAATCAATTTCAATTACCCACCTGCTTTGAATCACAAGCCAGTTACATGGTTTGTTGGACCAGGGCCTCCAGGAAATCACATTCTGGTCCCCAACACTCCAAATCTTTCCTGAGTTTTTTAATAATGGTTTGAATACAAGTCTCTCATTTAAGATTTCCATGCATTCGATAGCAGGTTGGCTTGATATAGAGCATCAGGATGCAGGCTTTCTGTAGCTGTCAGCTCTTACCCTCAAACTGCAAATTCAGCACAAATCTTCATTTAGACATGTATGTCCCTAGCCTAGGAGGAGAAGACATGTATTTGAAGTCACATTTTAGTGCTTTTCACAGCCTCCCACTGTCTGTGGCCCAAATTCAGCTCCTGGTTAAATTGGTAAGTAAGTGTTTTTTTTTCTATTTACATTGGCAGCAAAGACACAAGACACATTAACAAAGTTAGATGCATATGACTGCTAGCATGCTTCATGTTAAGCATGCAGTTAATTTTAAGGGAATGGAAAATGGAGAGCAAAGTTCTTGATGTCTTTAGAAAGCTGTGTTCCAAGTGCTTCAAATTTAACATAATTCCATATGGAAAATCTGATTGCTTAAAGTATTAATCTACCTGTCACTCTGAAGACCCCAACTCAGGAAACTGCTTAACACTAAGGGGCTTAAGCAGGTTTTGAGCCCATGCTCAGCATTATGCAAGTGCTCGTGTGTCCTCCCTGAACAAGAATTATCTCCCAGCTGACTCCCAAGAGATCTAGCAGGGAATACTGCAGGAACAACAACATCTATAAAGAAGCTTCAACACCTCACTCCTTTTTTCCCCTTCCCACCCCTCAATTTTAAATAAACAGGAAAGACAAGATTTGGAGATCAAGTCAAATGTCCAATTTATTTTTATAACTTGAAACTGGAACAAACGTTGTTTTGAACGAGCGTACAAATGAAATGGTAGACACATGCTGAACTCAACATTGTGACAATAAGGGAAAAAAAAAAGAGGCCAAAATCTTGTACAGAGAATAAAAGGAACAATAAATATTTCACTAAGCCATATTGAAATGACCTCCAGCCATCTCAACATTTTATCCATAATAAAAAAAAAAGTGCTCTTGTTTTTTAAACAGAGCACAAATACCAAGCAATAATAAATAGTTCCAAACTTGTAGTAAAAGACGAAACCTCCAAGTAAACAACAAAAGCTCATACAATAAGTAATAGAAAAAGGTAATAAAAATATTTTGCCTTGCCGGTACAAATGCAAACAACTTAAATCAACGTTACTTTGCTTTGCAGTTCTAAAATACAAAGAGCACCATAAAAATGAGTTTGCCTGTGATAAACAAAACCTTGGACTGTCTTTTACATAGGACTGGGATGAAATGCTGTCTTTTTGACTCTTTCCTTAAAATCAGTCTTTTTTCTTTCTAGAACAGGTAACCAGGCCTGTCCTGCTGCCATGGGAGTCAGCCAGAGTTTTTCTCTGGACATCAAAAGGCAGCAGGACTAGACACAATGGAAGTAATAAATTCCACCTAATAATAATAACAATAAAAATAAACTATCTAAATTGTGAAGATAACTATGGCAGCATTCTAGCTATTGTATGTCTGTTATATTGTGCTTACGGCCTAGTAAACTATGGTTCTCCTAAGCAAGAAGAAAGGAGGGTTATTTCATTATCACGACAGTCTGCAGAAACACAAACCTTGTGCTTTTGGGGTGACTTCCTGTCAGCTTCAGTGATTTAAGTCACAAAATTAGACAATTGCTGGTGTTAGCTATCCTGGATAATTAAAATAATAATAAAAAAGAAGACAGAGAGAGAGAGAGAAACAAAAAAAAAAAAAAAAAAAAAAAAAAGAGGAGACTGGAGCTCCTAAACAATTTATACTAAAACAAAAGGTGAATTCATTCTTAAATCAGTCTACTGTAGACTGAAGACCTGTGGTTAACTTCACATCTCCTCACAGATCTTCTGATCTTCAGATCACTGACATACAGCTAAGGGGTTCTGCTGAATTCTGTGACATTACTCTGGATTTATGTGAATGTCAGAGATCAAAACTTTCCCCAAGAAGTGAAAATGTGCCTTTAAGGGCTCACATTCCACCCTCAGATATGACAGAGCAATCCAGTGATGAATAATTCCTGATTTATATCAGTTTAATTGAGATCCAAAATTTGTTCAGAAGTCTTAAGGGCACAATGTTCAAGCCAGGAGGATGTATCTATGGGTTAGATAGCTGGAACCAAATTCTCCTTGTTGTCTCACCCATGCCTCTCCCTGTGCTCCAGCAGTTTTGCACCGATGAAGGCAGAGGAAGAATTTGGCACAGTAATTTTCTTTTTATTATCATTTATTTTTTGGTTCAGTTTACCGTCATTTCCTGGAACGAGGTTGCGCATTTTCTCCTTCTCCCCTCCGCTAAGCGCCTCTTCTGTCATCTGTCTTCGCCTCGACCCGAAAGGGAGAGAGAGCCAGAGAGAGAGAGAAAGAACAGCAAAGAAGCGAGAAAGCAAAAGGCACAGGATTTCATCCCAGTCCCAAACATTCAGAAATCTATGGAATGTACAATTAGGAGTGAACAGCAGCAAAGCAGATAATAACATGGACTGGCAAGACCTGTACACGGAATAGGTCCTGTTCTGACAGGGAAGAGGAGGGCTGTGCCTGGACCAATTTTACTTCCAGCCGGTTGCGACCATGCCAAGAGCAGAGCCAACACCGGTGCCAGGGAGGATGCACCAGCTCGGGCTTTTTTAAAGGCTCTAATGACTTTCTGGGAGAAGGGGTGGGGGAGCGCGAGTGGGAGGCGGCAGTGAGAGGTGAGATGTGTCTGACATCACGGGGCTTGAAAAGGGGGAAAAAACCTCCTTTTTCCCTCTCAAATCTGCGGGGAAGCCATGGGAAGTCACCTCGGACACCTTTACGGAAACCAAATTTCGTCTACCACGAATGACCATCCAGCCTGGTTCGACCATACCTGGGAAAACCTTGATGCAAGGGGTCCAGGCAACTCTGACGTTATTTAGAGCCCTGTGGGAACAGCACTTTTTTGTAGGCCATTTCTGACGAAAAAAAAATATATATACAACTAAAATTATTTGTGAACAACAACAACAACAAAATAAAAATAAAAAAGCACTTAATTATTTTGTTTTGTTTCTTTTACTCAAAGGTCGTCTAACAACCTCCTTTTTTCCTGTACAATAAGGACTTCACATACAAATTTTTTTTTATTTTTGCGATATTTTATCCTGCCAAATTAAAAAAATATATTATGGCAGCCTGTTTGTTTGTTTTTATTTTTATTTCCAAATTCACTAACAAAAAGGTACATTAAATCCCTTTAAAAGGACAAGCGTACAGTTAAAAAATTACAAGCTTCAGTAAAAATACAGCAAGTGCCTACATCATATGAATCAACCAATATCAATATCCATTCCAGAAGGGGAAGGGGACGGAAAAGGGGAAGAAAAAAAGAGAAAAATAGGTACAGGTCAGAAACGTGATTTTTTTTTCTGCAAAGCAATAACAATATTAAGCACTTTTTTCTACATACTTTTTCTACATGGTGTAGCAATCACCTTTTAAATCCCCAAATACAAGTCTCTATACATTTTTGAAATAAAAATTCAACACCCAAGGCAGAAAAAAATTTACTAAAACTCAAGACTTTACAGTTACAGTGACAAGAACAAATTTATAGACCCACCATTTAAATTTTACTGCAACATTTTCAAGGAAAAAAGAAAAGTTTTTTTTTTTTTTTTCTTTCTGGTTTTGTAAAATGCCCAGGCATTCTCCATTATTACAAATACTGGTCCACTTTTACAGTAATCAAGAAATTTTAATATATATAATATATACTAAAACCCCGTCACCAAAGAAAACAATATACACATGGCCATTATGGCATTTTTTTAATAACCTATTAAGCAAACTTTGAAAAAAAAAAGATTGCTCAAACACACATACACACAATTTTTTTTTACCCTTGTATGTATTCAATACTGTAAACGTATTTTAAGACAGAGTGCACTAAATTTAACTTTTAAAAAAAATTAGCCGTTGTTCCTGAATTGCTTTTTCTCATTCAATGATAACAACTTGTAATTTGTGTCATTTGAGTTTTAATTCAGCAGTAAATCATTTCCATTCCATTTCCTAAGCAGCGTTGTCCTGAAAAAAAAAAAAAGGCTGAGAATAATTCAGCTAATGGATGTCCGAAGTTGTGCTGGGTATACATCTTCATTTGATTGGGTCTTATGGCATTTTCATGTCCACTATCTTCAACCAGTAAATTTTTTTTAAGTAAATGTGGCTCTTTTTTTTTTTTCTAAAGAATGTACTTTTCTTGTTTTACTTTTTTTTTAAAAGTCTTTTCATTTTCACAAAAACGTTTTGCATTTGTCTCAAGAGACTCAAATAGGAAGATCAGTTTTCAAGGCACTCACGTCAAATTGAATGGCAGTAGAAAAACTGTCCAATAAATTATTTTTATTTATTTTTCTTTATAGTGCCAGTATTGTGAATGCCATGCTTAGCAACACCGACACTTAATCTCAGCTGTTCCCTTACTGTTTAACCCACCTTTGGGCCAAGTATAGAAGAATATGATGTAATTTCTTGTTGAGAAGCCATTTTTCTTTTAACCACAAACAAAAGCTTTAAAGTGCGGGTCAACATAATTAAAATGTCTAACCATAATTGTCCACTGTTTGTTAATATTAGTCTTAATAGGCTTTACAAAATTTTAAATTTGAAAGCAGAGCAGGTGCATTCTTCTCTTCTTTACACTTTTCTATTCTAATGCTTTTCATGTAACATAACTCTGTTCCCAGTTCAGTCAATTCAGGCTTCAGCGGGAGCCGAATCTTGCCAATACAGGTAATTCAAGCCAAATTTATTGTTTCCCTTCCTTGCAATAACATTATTGTACATCATATAAGATAGTTCTAATATTTCTATTCATAAACCCAGTGCCTTAAAGTCGATTTTTTTATCAAGAATTTCTCATCTCGTTTCAATTATTTTAACTACAGCAAATCTGGGCTAAGGAAACAGCATGTACAGATGTCCTAAACTCAGTTAGACTTGTGTTTGTGCCGTTCAAAAAGAGAAAAAAAAATATGGCATTCGATTCCTCCAAGGTTTGAAGAGAATATTGCAATACTTCAGATGTACTGTTATTATCAGTGGGAAGAGGGAGGGAAAGACACCCCAACCTGGGACAGAATGGCAACCTTCTGTTGCCATCTCTTAAACAACAAGAAGGAACTATCTGATAATAATGCACAATTAAGAATGTTATTTTGAATGTGGTTTTGAATGTAGCTGCCTTCTGAAAATACCTGCACCCATGTCTTTTTAGTCGACATAACTTCAATGATGAAATCTATCTAGAAAAGGCCTCTGTCATTAGCAACATTGTCAGTGCTACATATTAGATCCAATTCCAAACGAAAGTGCTAATTTTAAAGATTGTTATCCGCTGTACAATTTTGAGTTCCCTAATCTTCAAGGTTATTTAAAAAGAGGACAGGAAAAAAATGAAAAAAGAACGATCTCTGTTAAAATGCTGGCTTCTTCACAAGAAATTACACGCGCTTAGCTTAAATTTCAACAAAGCAGCGGCCCAAAAATTATAATTTAAAAAGATATGTTTCTCCCCTACAATGCAAGTAATCTCAGGCTACGACTGGGTAAAATTAAAAAGGGATACCCAACAAAATTTTAAAAGAAATTTAAACAGAAAGAATAAAAAAAAGTACCTGCACATGCCAAAAAATTACAAAAACCCAATAAATACAGAAATTATTGCACAGTTAAAAGGCTCCACAATTTTTACTGCCTTAATCAACCCTCGGGTTTAATAGAACTTTGTAGACACAGGTTATATTTAAGTGCCAAAGTCTGGCACCTACCATAGTTATGCTAAGTTATGTTTACGGAGGCAAGTTAGGTCATCTTTTCTCAGTTGGCAATAGTTAAACTGTACAAATAAAATGTTACCTAGACCCCTGAAATTTAACCTAGTGGGGGGTGGGAGTTGGGGGGGCCTTAGCTTCTTTCTGCCTGCTCAATTTTGACGTCATTTGTCAGCAAATGTTCTCCATGCCACTTTTTCATGTGTTTCTCCAGGGTGCTGTAAACACTGAAGGGCATCTGGCAAATGTCGCAGCGGTAGACCTCCTTCCCTATCTGGCCATGCGTTTTCATGTGACGCGTCAGCTTACTGCTCTGGGCACATGCATAGTTGCAGAGCTCGCATTTGTAAGGCCGCTCTCCAGTGTGGCTCCGACGGTGCACCGTTAAATTGCTGCAGTTCTTAAAGACCTTGCCACAGTACTCACATGTATCACTCCTCCGCCCTTCCTTGGAGCTGGGTCGCCCGGGGCCGGGGCCGCTGATGTGGGGAGTGCTGCCTCCGCTCGCCGTGCCGCTGCGCCCTGAGAGCCCCCCGTCGAGCATGTCCCCCGGCGGGGTGGAGAAACGCAGGCTGCCGTTCTCCGAAGAGTGCTCGGAAGAGGTCGCGAAGGGGGATTGTCGGGAGTCTGTGAATCCTAGAAACGGATCCTTCATGAAGTGCCTCGATGCTGCATACCCTACCAGCCACTGGGAGTAAACATTTTCAGAAGGTATTATTGTTGCTGGTGGCAAGTCCAAATCTTTCTCTACCTTTATTCTTTTAGAAGAATTGTTTAAGCTGGGGCTTGTGATAGGTGTCGGCTTGCGAGGGAACAAGTTTGGGAAGGGTTCACCTGGGCCAAAGTTTCTTCCATTGACTGTCCCCTCCTCAGTGCGGTCCAGCTCTCCTACCACTGAGTCTTCATCGCCTGGATCTCTCTGACAGAGATCTCGAGGACACAAGTCTCGCTGGTCAGAAGACCTTTTCATGAAGCTGCTCCTTTTCTGTTTTTCAGCTAGCATGTCATTATATTGCTGGATGGCACCTAGACTTACATTCTCTATAACCTTTCCCAGGACGAGGGATTTTTCGTCTGGTAACGATTTGGAACCATTTTCTCGGTTGCGACTCAGCTCTGAGTCCATACTAAAGCTTGACTCTGGCCTGCTCTCATTTTCAAGCTCCTCTTCCTCCTCCTCCTCCTCCTCTTCTTCTTCATTGTCATGGCCCAAGGAAGGATCACTCTCATTCCTGAAATCTGCCTCACTGGATTTTAGTCCCTCTCCAGTGAGCTCGCTTGTGCCTGGCTCAGGGGAACTAGTGGTGGACAGTCCATCATCTGACCTGCCTGTCATGGAGCCAGCTTTATGCATATGTGTTTTCATATGACGCTTTAGCTTGCTGGCCTGGGAGCAAGCATGGTCACAGAGTTGACACTTGTAGGGCTTTTCTCCTGTGTGACTGCGGCGGTGCACAATAAGATTACTCTGGAACTTGAAGGTTTTCCCACAGAATTCACAGGACTTACTCTTGGCCTGAGGCTGGGGAGGCGTAGTGCTGCTGGGGGGCATTGGTGGCAGTGGTGGGGTGCTCAAAAAAGGTGATTTAGGACTTGGCTGAAAAGGATTCAACAGGCGATGCATAGGGTTGGTGCGACTGGGCGACACTGGCGGAGGGGTGGAACTGTTTCCTGCCAGTTCTCGAAGCCTTCTGGAAAAATCCATCGCTGGGGACTCAATTGCCATGGGGTTTAAACGCATAACTCTGTCAAAGGCACTGGGATGCTGGGCAACTAACCCCATTTCTTCGGCACTAAGGCGATGTGGATCCAGATGATGACGAGGCGGCGGGCTGAAAAGTGGAGGTGTGTTTGGGAGCCGACTCTCACCAAAGCCAGGGTGTTCACGCAAGATGGGTCCTGTCATCCGTAAGAGATTGAAAGGGTTGTTGTCTCCCAGGAAATTCATCAGCGGGGACTGTGCAACAGTCTCTGGTCCCAGAGGAGGAGGGATGGTGATGCGTGGAGTAAGGGAACTGTTTGAAGGGCTTGTTTCCAGGTAGATGCGGAATCCATGTGTGTTCTGGGCATGCTGAAGCAAGAACCAAGCGCTATTAAAAGGCTGCTTGCATGTTGTGCAAATATAGCTTGAAGGCTCATCTTTACCTATAAAAGAAAAACAGAAAGAACACTCAAAAAATAAAACAGTGGAGAACATTTAAATGCAGTTGGCATGCACTTTATTTTGCTAGCACATTTCCTCCTTAGCATTTCTGAAAGAAGGATTTAATTGCAATGTATTGACTGATATAAATTGTTGAACAGCATATTTACTCACCGTGCTTATTCATTTAGCATGTATGACAAATATCACACATACACACTGGTGCTATATACATTTATATCCTCTAACTGGCATATAAAACCTTCCTTTATGACGCAGGAGGATCCAAATCCTTTCACATGTTTATTCACAGAAAGGAATTTGTTTCAAGGGATTTATGACTACATATGAAAATCAAACAAAACGTGGTGCTGTAGGTTTTATGGGGCACCTGGAAGGAGCTTCAGTATCATTTTCACTCTTTCATTTTATATTTTTATATACTTCATGCAGCAAGTCCCCTGGGATCTTGCTGCATTTAATTTATACATGCTCCAGTCACACTGGCCCTTCCATTTTTAAAATACTATGTAGGTATTTATCTGCACAAGACCTATTAAAGTCAACAGGAGCTTGGAAAATGTAGCCTTGCATAAACCACTTTGAGATCCTTTTTGCCAAAACACCAAGAAGCCACTCAAATGAAACATCCGGTAATCAAAGCCGACAGCACAGTTGCAATTAACAGTAACAAATGTCGGGCCGTGCTTGAACTGGGTCCCAAGAATTTCTGAGCCTGCCCTCCAACACAGAAATGCTTTCCAGAGCCAAAAACCTTGTTCTGTTTGCCTTTCCAGCCTCTCCGAGTGACTGCACGGCAGTGGAAGGCATTCCTTTAACCTTGATTCAGCTTTACATAAAAGACAGGTGTGGACAAGCCTGTGCTACAGTCATAATTTTGCTCGCAAGAAAATTCCAGTCCTGAGCACAATATAAACTATGTGCTATCTTCAGAAAGCTTTTTTTTTCTTTCCTTTTCAACTCCTCTGCAAGGCTCCGACTCTGATAAATTCATAAGTATGCGTCAACTTGGAAGTCACCGTCCAGGATTTGTTTTTTTGAATGAAAGGGAGGATGCCTGAAAAACTGGGAGTTTTTCCCTCCCTGTTTTCAAAAATCTAAATGTAAAAGCTTCTTTACTGCCTTGTGTGTTTGCTTGTTTTTGCAGGCGTGCACTTCGGCTAGCGATGGGTCCCACTGCACCCAGAGGCACTAAACTTCCTGAACGCTGAAAACCTGAGCGAAACTTCCTGCCCGCCCAGCGACCCGGGACGAACGGCGGCTCCGGGCCCTCCGGACAGGGCTGCTCTCATCCACCCAACCTCTCGCCTCAGCCTTGTAAGGGGAACACAACTGTATTGGCACAACGAACTTAAATTAAGGCCCAGCCCGGCAGGAAGGATTACCGACGCCTCCTGGGAACTGTGGGGACCTGGGGAAAAAAATAAGAAAAAAAAGAAAAATAGAAAAAATAAAAAAGAACAAATTTGGGAAGGGCATCCTGCTTAAGAAAAGTGACTCTAACTACTATTGACACTAATGAAAGCCACGTACAAATGCTGAAAGGAGCTGATACGTTATCCCTTAAAGTCTCCTCCATGCTGAGGCAGTTGGGGAGTTTTATGTCAGTTCTGCAGCAAAAGCAACAGTAAATGCTCGCGTTATTACTTCAAATATTTAAATTTCTGTTTCTTACAGAAATATGATGAAAACGTCTAGACCTTTAACTTTTCTCGCACGGCAACATGTGTAGTATAAAAAGTGACAGAAATCACTGAAGCAGACTAAAGTATATAACATACTCTGTCAAAAGCTTTTTTTAACAATATGTTTTACCTCAGCTCACCCTAGAATAGATTTTAATAAAGCCCCTTCTGAAGTGTGATCTAATAGCAAATGAAGTGCAGCATCTTACAAGGTCATATATCTTCAAATTAAAGAGTGCTCTGCACCCTTCACCTTCATTTTATCCACTCTAATTAATCGATTTATTACCCACAGCTGTTCAATTCTTTCACTTTTAAAGTCATAGCATGCCCTTTTCTTGTTTTTTTTTTTCATTTTAATTTAAAAAATAAAGTATATGAGCATATGTGTGTGTATGTGCATTCTCTTTACGTAGTTCAAGAGCTGACAGGAGGAAGAAAACAGCTGTGTGTTAGACGACAGCGACAACAACAGCAAGACATTTACTTCAGAAAAGGCACATACATAAAAGGATGGATTCCTGAGCAGGCTGAGGATCAAGGCCAGTCTAAAGCTGAAATGGCTGATTAAAAAAATTACCCTCAAAATGGCAGCTGGCTGGATGCTTGCTGCTACATGTTATAGGGAACAGAGATGTTTTGTTTTGTTTTGTTCTCCAAAACTTCAACGCCGTGAAATTTGAGTAAGGAAAGTAGCCCCCAACCCCCACTTCAGTTTTCTTTCAAACAGGGCAAATTAGTGCTGTTACTGATAAAAGATTTGCCAGCGATCAGTCTCCCAACTATCGTGTCTTCCTTTTTGTTTTGTTTAGCTTTTACACCCTAAACACTCCTCTTGAGGAGGCCTCTACGTGATGGCAAAATTGACTGTATGTGACCTGACTACCACACTCTGACTGCTTCCTAAATGACAGTGCATGGCTCTGTGTGTGTGTGTATATATATATATATATATATATATATATATATAAAACTACTTTCAAAACCCTCAAAGTCTCTCCCCAGACTCCCCTTTTAAAAAAATAAAATAAAATGTTCATTTCCATATTATCACTTCATGGCTATCTTGCCTAGAAGTTGCCCTGAGCAGTGTAGACGCTCACTTTTAAGAACAGAACAATGTCAAAAAGTCTTTGAAGATCCACTTGGAACATTTTTATATTCAAAAACTTGCTAAATATTTTAAACATGCCCAGAAAGAGCCATGTATTGCTCAAGAATGATCCTTATATTTAATAATGCAGTGCACCTACACTATAAAACTCTTTGTTATAAGGCTACTTTTGATATATAGCTATCTTAATCCCTCGCCACCTGCACTGAAGTCTGCCTAAATACCCACTTTATGACAACTAGCTATATAGGCTTTGCCATATGCAGTCTTTATCACTTTAGTATGTGCTTGACTTTGAGCATGTGAGTAATCAACATCAATGAAACTTAAGCATACGCTGAAGTGCTTTGTTGGATAGTGATGAAATTACTCATGCGCTTAGAGTTAAGCACAAGGCAAGACTTCATTAACATCGTTCAATGAATTGCATGTGGCTCTAACCCTATGGTCTGTAAATAGACAAAATTTTAGGGATGGATGGGTCAAGTATTTCTTTTTATCTTTACACTCGTTGGTAAGTATCTATGCATATACTGAGATGTGACACCTGGACCATAAGTTCTCAGCAATGAATGATGGCTTCAGAGTTGCACTAAATCCAAACAGGTACAGCAGAGGAGGTCAGGCCTAAGACAGGTTTGTAGGCCTGGATCCTATTCAGATACAGGTTTATATCAAGAAGCCTTTGATTTTAAGGCTAAACAAGACCATGAAATTAAAGAATGAGATGACTGGGATAAACCTCAAGGGTTCATCTTGTCCAATTCCTGAGCCAAGGCAAGTCCGTATCTATATATCTATTCATACCTATGAGACACAGCCAATTATTCAATTATCCTGCTTCAAAGGTCACCCCAACTAGTGGAGACACTACAAGCCCTTCCCAAAGTCCACGTCACTGCTGCTCATCTTTACTATCGTGAAGTCTAGATTTTTACTGTTGCAATTTAAGATCATAACATTTTGTCCTACCTACATGGACATAAAGAACTTAGGAAAAAACTAACCCATACCTTACAGCCATACAGCTTTCATCTGATCCAAAGATTTCCATTTCAACCAGTCCATGTCTTTTAAAGCCTCCTTTCTCCAATCTGATTTTCAAACTCCAAGTGAGAGGGAGTCCAATATTCTCTTGGTATTCTATGACATTGGTTGACTACCTTTAGTATTAAAAAATGTCTTATTTTCCGTTCAACTGCCAGCCATTAGATCTTGTATTGTTTTTATTTGGTAGATTAAAAATCTCTCTAGTATCTTCTCCCTTAGTAGGTAATTATAAACTATGAATTTATTGAACACTCTTGCCTTTTCTGCATTTAATGACAAAAGATGGTCTTTTCCAGAAATATTAAAATGTGTTCCTTCCATTACTGCATGACAAATTACGTTCCGTTCAAAATGTCAAAGCAATAATGAGCTTTTTTTTTTTTTTCTGTGGCATGAATGGTACAAAACAAAGCTAAATTCAGATTCTGTCTGCCGAGTTCTGTCCTTATGGAGGGCATCAAACAAAGACAGGTAGATTTGCCTAATCCAGAATAAGAGTAGCATGATTACGTGGACATTCATCCCACTGCACCAGACTGCCTAAATTCCCTGATTTACCTGTCCACTCTCTGCAGTCTGACTTGTATCATTCAGTGATGCACAGATCTTCCTTGTCCAGTTTCTATATATCCCAAATCCTGAGCACCTTTGCTCTCAAGATAAATTTCTCTCCAAATATTCTGAGTTATTCTGGATACTATCAAATAATAATCAGTGTGAGATAAGAACTGTTGAGAATTCATTATTTTCTGCAGGGTTATAGTACAAATCCTCCCCTCAGCATGCCTGAATAATTCCATTAGCTGTAACAGAGAATGAACTCCCCGCTTCTTAATCACCTGCCCATAACCCATGCCAGGACTGGATACCAAGTTAGGTCCACATAACTAAGCCATTCTTTACCCCTAGCAATACTTTCCAGCTAATGTTTTCAGTTCCCTTTACAAAGTTACAACAGCAGCAATAAAAAATGTTAAGGAATTTTAATGCTGCTTTACTGCACCTTTAGAAGTTCAGGAAAAGTAGAAACTTGCAAGCTTTAAGGAAAGGACACCTTTTATTGTAGCTCTCAGGAACAGACACGTATCGGGTTCCTACATCTTTCCAACAACATTACTCTCTTCTCCACCACTTGATTTTTAATAAGCATTTAAATAATTACTCCTTCTTATTATGATGGTTACTCTAATAATACCAATAAAGGTAGCGTAGATGCTCCATAAAAAGCACACCTTTAATTGAATTATTATTAAATTAAAATGCCATAATTGAGAACACTGGTTTAACAAGTCTCCTTATAAGACCAGCTGACATTAAAGAGAAGGGCATTAAATACCGAAAAGATTTAGTGTTTCATAGTGAAGAAAATGTATGGTTATATGGGGTTTGACAGGACACCTATGCAAGGACCAAATATTTTCCAGGTGCCTGCAGTGTGAGCTATATAACAGCTTGATCTGGCATGCAAAAATATGTGTAAGAGCAGTCCAAAATGAAACCGTTACTTTTCTGCTGGAAGAGGTTTCTTAAGCCATATTACC
Organism: Tinamus guttatus; assembly: GCF_059628265.1. NCBI lineage: Eukaryota > Metazoa > Chordata > Aves > Tinamiformes > Tinamidae > Tinamus > Tinamus guttatus. The sequence continues at coordinate 9,509,338 of NW_028288582.1, read as the reverse complement.
ATTTGAACTATGCAAAGTAGGCAAGAATATTTACTTACATATTTTTATGATTGAATGCTACCATAATTAAACTCTGTATCATATGCTTTACCCTCACTGCATTTCCTGGGATGTTTAAAGTGCCGCTACCTCCACTTACAGAGGGACTGACAGTCCTAATAAAAGAAAAACAGAGGTGTGTTTGTGTCCAAGCCTGAGTTGGGAACATCACTGCCAGTCTAACACTCATCACCAGCCTTAAACACCAAACACGATGGGACCATTTCTCTTTATAGTTCTCTTCAATTTAATTTTGTTATGATGGCGACACGAGTTGAAGATGTGAAACCAGCTGAGCTCTTCTAACCATCCACAGCGCTGACACAGTGCATCCATCCCCGGGCTGCCTCAGCTGAAGGAATGGCTCTAGAGAGTCTCGCAGCATTTTCTGCTGAGGGACTATGGCCTACAATTCATAAAGCAAGCATCGACTGGGAAAAAAGTTGGGGTTTCATGACTTAGCAAGATGCCTGCAGTCTCACAACCAAAGTTCCTCCAATTCTCCACCCCAATAAAAAGCCACTCTTTCTTGTGAAGCTCAGCCCACTGAGGGCATCCTCAGTTAGGAAGAGGAGTCGAAGGTTAAGCTCTAGGACATCGGCATGCAGGGCCACAGAGCCTATCCGAATCTGGAAATGGGGAATCTCAGCAGGATTTCCGTAAAAGGAAAGAATGCAAAAGGGAAACATAGATGAAAAGATTTTAAGAGGCAGATGCAAAAATAATGGTGGTGTCTGAAGAAAGGAGAAGAAGGAACTGGGGAGCACACTAAACCTTCTGTTTCAGCCTCTCTTTCTACCTTGTCTCTGGAATAGCCTCTCTGCTCCACTGCAATCTTCAAACAGAACAAAAATCACATACTACTTCATTCAATAGTCGTCTCTCACACATTGCCTGCATGTTTTGCAGCTTTTCCCATCCTGTTTCTATTACTGAGACTGCAAGTTCTCTGCAGAGATTATTCAAAAAGCTTTATGCCAAGAGAACCTACAAACCTCACAAGACCCTCTCATTCCCAGCATTGATTTTAATTAGCAACAAGAATATTTTTGAGAGCATTTTCTACCCATTGAAATAAATTGACAATAGCACTGGCTGGTGCCTATATTAAAATACCCTCATATTTTTAGTAGAGAGCCAAATTCTATCTGTGCTAAAGCCAATTGCCAAATTCTGTCCTTGGTGGATTAAAATCTGCCCCACTTTTGGGAGCCTATTTTGTTTACTAATGTGATTGCACTTTCCTTTGATTTCAGTGGTCAGAGCTATGTTGATCATATTTAGGCATGACAGCAAATTGTCTGTTTATCGTGCATATAATAATGAATATTATCTTTTTGTCGAATAAACGATTTTATCGTATGAGTGGAAAACCAAAAAGATTAATTGCCAATAGCATAGTTGAGCAGACAGTCATGTAATATATCTATAGCCACCTCTCTTAATGCCAAGAACAAAGCACATAAAGCCTTGAAAGAATTAGAGATATCAACCTTGCCACAATACTCTTAGCCAAACTCTGATTTGAATTACCCTGCAATGAATCTCAAGCATCTCCACTGACCACCAGTGCAGACTTTGAGTTCTTAAAGATTTAGTTATACTGGTATACAATAAATAAGGATCTTAACTAGGTTTATATGAATATAACAAGCTGTGATTTTTTTTGGTAAATTTTCCCCAAAAGCATTTTCTGTGATGTCCATGCCATTTATACTTACAAAAAGAGAGATGGCTGCAGGCAGATTACAGCCATGCGTAACACAAATAGATCCTTCTTAATGGACACAGATGAACTCTGGCTAAAGATGTGGCTTCTAAGACTTAATCATATCTCAGAATTGTACTGCCAGATTCACCAAAATGAGCTGAACGCACAGTTCAGTTTAATTTATAGTGCATCACAAAATGGCAATATTATATTTTAAAGTATAAAATGCTAGTAGTCATTTTGGGCAACTTCCTTTTGGATTTAGAAATTTTCATTCATTGTTGCTGACTGGAAGTTAATGTTCCACCTATAGAAGCGCAGAAGGTGTTTTTACTCAGGACACAAAAGGAAAAAAATAAATGAATAACAAAAATTTGAACTAACAATATAGGGATTCTGACCCAGAAGTGCTATTAAGACGGATGATAAAAATATGTTTGTCTTCTCTGAACACCTTCTTCTAATTGGTGTTAAACTCAGAAATACAAAGGCAATTTATAAAACAGAGAAAGGTAGAAGTGTGAAAAGTAAGGAGGGAACAGGAAAATCAATATTAAAAGATCGATAGTGAATGAGTTAACTTTTAAATTAGCCCTTTGTGATACAACAGTTTCAACTGACTCCACCTTTAGCATCCAAACAGCTTTGTACCTTTTAGTTCGTTCCTATGAAGCTAAGACATCAATTACCGGATTGTAAAGATGTTTTACAAACCCGCTGTAGGAAACAGTGAAAAGTATCAGTGAAAACAGGGAAATTAATTGGGGGGGGGGGGGCAATTGTACCCATTAGTAAGATGAAAAGGCCATAGCAATACCCATGGCTGTTGGTTTTATATATAGTGCCCCATTTATAGCATTCATGAAAAACCCTTGTACTGCTCAAGGACACTTTTAGGCCTTTTCTTTGCATAAGGTATTCAAATGCATTTGCAATAATGTCAGTCTTTTCTGCAACATATGAAATATGCCAGCAGCTTCCCCTTAAATTGGTTTCCTGTAAGTAGTTTTGTTTGAAAACTGGCAAGTGCTGGGATTTTTTTTTTCCCCACAGACTTTTCTAAGGTGCCATTTTCTCATTTTACAAACTGGAATTCTGAGTAATCTGAATAGGACCCGAAAGGAGGATACAAAAGGAAATTGTCCATGTCATATAATGGAAAAACTGAGAGTAAATTAGGAAACAATAAAAAAGGCAAAGGGTGAAAACAAATTTTCCTTTTTTTTTTTTTTTTCCCCAAGAGTACTTCTGTCTGTTTTACTGCAACTGTTTCTTAAGGGCATTAGGTGCCTATTCATAGTGGGCAAATGAAATAGCATTTTTGTTTTAATTCATTACTTCTTTAACAAATGCTAACTCCCATCTCTGCTTCTTTAAATCCACAAAATCTCCACGTTCAATCCTAAGAAGTATTATAAAGGCTGTAAATCTTGTTTTAATGGAATGTACATTTAGCTATGAGGAGATAATTGACGTTATGGAGGGCCTAGATGCTGAATTATATAGGTTATCTAATACAAAGGGGACTCATTACTGAAGCACTACAAACAAGTAGTAATATATGTATATTGTTCTGAGTGGCGTTATAGCAAAAGTGTTCAGGTCTGCAGGGATTTATAAAACACAAGAAAACAGCAGACATGCACTTGTAAATTTGTCTCATTTGTCTCTGAAGTTAAAGGTTATTCCCTTGATCTGAATTTGTAATAAAAACATGCTAGACTAAGGTTTGTAGAGAATGTTTGAATATGTAAATTGTGTATAATGATAGGCAATTATAGGGTAAAAACTGGACCTTATGAATGTTACAGAATTGCATGGAGCATCAAAGTATTTTCCTTCAGATGAAATATTTATCTTTTATGCATGTTATAAGCACTTTTTCAAAGGTATTCAGCAACCTATTTGAGTGGAGAGTTGACAAAAATCAAACCATTGCAACAGCCTAAGACTGTGGGCTTATGCACAGGAGAAGCCACAGCTTTTTACAAAATATACATAATAAATCTCTTGAACTAATGGTTCCGGAGATGGATCCTCAAGGACAAGTTCCACTGATTTTCACTCCCTTAGATGAAAGCTGGTCAGATGTTTCTGGATATTTTAAAGGCGACGTGGGGGTGGAAGCGTGGGGAGGGGGGGAACTGTGGAGAATAACTAGGTAAGAAAGCGAATCTCCTTGGACTGATCCAATGAAGCCCCATTTCCCCTCCAGTTAGCTGCCTGCTGTATTCAGGGAGAAAAAAAAAGGATCCCGCATCCAGGGAGAAAGGGGGGAAGCCGGGAGATGATACTGTAGTTTATGCTGCTGGAGATAAGGCTTTCTCCTTCTCTGAGCACGACAGTCTGTTCAGGTTAACCAACTGCAGTGTTAGAATAACTCCAGCCGACTTGTCACAGAGTACAAAAGTCATCAGCAACTGAATGTTCTTTTCTGCACCGCAATTAAGACGAATCAATACGACGTGCCACAAATGGTATTTTACTCTCAATAAGAACTCGGGCTGAGTTTATTCAGAATATTTTAGCGCTTCCCCAGGGGATTTTGGTCCGACGCAGATGGCAAATAAAGTACTCAGCCTAGGGCTAGAGCACATTATGCTAATTCTAATGTCAGATGTACTTTAATATACAGCTCTATTTAATCACCCCATTATTTCACATTTCCATATGAAAAACCTGCGGCACTTCTGCAGAGCTTTCACTCTGCGACAATGCCAGCTTCCTTCAACTCGCTCACTGCGAAACAGAAAAGAAGACTGGTCATTCTCGCCAGTCAAAATGTTACAGTTTCAAAGTTTCAGTGTTCCTGAATTTAAAGTGGGTCTTCCAGTGCAATTAGCAAATCGCTCTGCTAGAATGCTGATATGCACAAAATGCTAAGGAGGCGCGACTGAAAAAAATAGAAATAACAGCCCTGCCTCCGCACCTTCTCCGCTTGCACGCGCAGACTTACACAGACGTGCATCTCAAATCCATTTGCAGAATAGCGATAATAAAAATAATAAAAGCATCCTCACAGTGCAATTCACCCAATATTCTCAATGCTCGTCAGCAAAGCACTAACGCTGCCGGCTGCATGGCTTCCGTTCCTCAGAACAGACATGGCTGGCACAGCTGCCAACCTACAGATGTCTCGGAATAAAACCTTCCTTGTGTATCAATAACAGAATACACCTCAAGTTACATTTACGAGCTGCACCCTTTCAGCACGAACCGCTCACCAAACTCTGCAAATTTACCTTGATGCAACATCTACAGTGACCACAGGACTTACGGACTTACAGACAACACAATTCAAAACTGGGTTTCCACTGAAAAGAAGGGAAAACCTGCACTAAAGAGCTATTTTTTTTTCCCAAGCCATTGTAGGTTCTAGCCGTGTGGACAAGGAAAGTAGAAGCAATCCTTGGAGCAGCTCTCTTCAGCCCCCAGGCTTTTTACCTATGAAAGTAATTCTGTGAGAGATTCCTCATTCAGCTCACAAGTGACATGAGTTTCATGGTCTCAGCAAAATCTTCCTCCAGTTTGGTGTAACTGGGACTCCATGACAACTAGTACTGCACATCAGGGGAGCCAGGTCAGGACTGGATTATACTGAGATGCTGTTAGAGGAATGCATGAAGCTTAAATCAGTCAGTTTTCTAATCATTGCATTAAACCTACACCGTGTTTCACAAAAACAGACCTATTTAGAAAAAGACCTATTTTTTTCTCCTTCAAGCACCCAGTCTGCAGCCTTTAAAAAATTGTTCAGTAATGCATGCAGAAGCCAGCACCTGGGGCCAGACCTCACCTGGTTTCACTGCTATGCGTCAACATTTAAAGATACAGAATTCTGCTGCTGTGCCTTGACGTGGCATATGCCACAAATCCCATGTCCTAATTTGAACACAGCAGATGATATCCCTCACGTTCAAGGCAGAAATGCTTACCTTCTCAAGCTTTATTTTATATACATATATACACGTACATATATAGGCATATTTATATATGTGTGCATATATATATAGATAGATATGAAAAGTGATTTGCTCTGTAAGGATGGTTATGAATATAGCAATATGTCCCAATGAGAAAGAGGGCTGAGAGGTACAGATGGAATCTCCTTTCTCAGCTATTGCATGCAGTACTTCAAATATAGGGCTTGATCTTCGGAGAATCCAGAACTACCAAGAGTTTCACCTTATGGGAAATCTTACCTGCATGGGTGATATAGCGTAAGTCAGTTTAGTAAATTAGGGCAGTTTTAAGTTTTGTTGAGTACAGAATATCTCATCCTGAATATGAATAGTTAAATTCAAAAGAGTAAGGGAAAATGAATGTTTAATATCCTAATACAAAGTCCAAAGTCAATGTGAACCTCTCCACTCACTTCAATGGACTCTCGATGAGGGTCTTATTCCACATTGGGATTTGTGAGTCTCCAGACACCGTCTTCAACAAATCTGGTTTGTGGTGATGCAGTTAAAAGAACAGAACTGCACTCATAGCAGCTATAAGTCTAAAGAAGTCAGCTGTACATATATTAGAGGAATAAACAGAGAGAATCTTTTGTATCTTTAGTCAAATAAACTGTCAAATGTCAAACGACAGTTGAAATAGAAGAAATGCATAAACTGAAATAATCCCTGATAATTCTGTTGCTTTTTCTTATGTAGATATTATGTTGTTTTTAGGAAATAAAAAATAATACTCTGTAGATTTTGCTCAGTTTAAATAAACTGACTTGCATTCTTAACTCTGTTATTAAGACTTCTTTTCAAACATTGTAGCTGAGACTAGCAGAACATTTTTAATAACATATTTATTCTTGGCAATAAACAAATTTGTGGAATCCCAGTCACTTTCCATCATAATGGAATTTTTTTGAATGCCAAAATGTGTCTGCAGACGCATCTTACACTAAAGGGTTCCTACAGGACTCAAGTCCTGTAAAGGAATATCCTAAGATGAGTGAGTAAAGAGTCAAAATGAGTGGAAAAAAAAAATCTAAATTTTAAAGGGGTGATGGAGAATAAAGTTTCAAAATACTTCGGGTGACAAAAGAAAACTTTAGTTACATAAGGGATCTTGGAGGTTGCTCTTCATTAAACAGTTAAAATGCAATCCATGACTATGAAATTGCAAAAGATGAATGTACAATCTTATTTCCTCACGTGCTAAGACAAAAATACAATTTTTGCTGCTTAAATAGGCAGTGTTTTATGCCTCTCTTACACTGCAGAAAATAATGCCAATGTGGATTAGGAGAAGAACCTAAAAACTTCATGTTTTATTTCTCCACAATGCAGATTGATCACCTAAGAGAAGCGTAATTAAACAATGCTAAGCATCCCAACCCCTTTGAGAATGTGCTGCCTAAAAATATTTTTAGAATAATCACTGTAGTAATTCTTCTTAGTTGTAGAAACACTCCAAATCAGAAAGTCAATTTTTCCTCTATTTGCAGAAGTGTGCTGGTTTTCACTGGAAAGGCGCCTGTGTTTTGTTTGGCTGCTGTTCATATACTGCCTTGGCAGGATTTCCTTGGATTGCTTACAGTGAACATTGCTCTTGCATACAGTAGCACTCCCATTTTAACCGTCCCAGCCACACGTTTTCTAATAACACACGGAGAGCTGCAAAATCCCTGTAAGTGCAGCGCGTTAAAGCAGCAACAGAAGGGGGTGGGCGCAGCGGGCTGGAGGGGGGGCTCTGCCCCTACCAAATTGAGAGCTGCGAAGGCAGGATAGTCCTTTTAAAAACAACCAATGTGGATTGTGTTTAAGGAGCAGCTTTCCAGGAAAAAAAAAAAAAAACACAACTTGGGAAGAGGGCCTGATTCAGCTGATTCACTGAATCTAATCTGCACTTAGGAGGCTCTTAATGTTGCTGATTTGGGTCCTAACTAAGCATCATCTATTTTATCTTTTTTCTTATTCTTTTGTTTTTCTTTTTCTTACTTTTTTCCTGTTTTTCTTTCTTTTTCTTCTGTTTTTATTCTCCCCTTTTCTTCCTTTTTCCACAAGTGCGGAGAACTTGGCAATTCCCGGTGCCACCTCGCGCATCCCACGACGCCCATGTGCCCACATCTCCCACCCCGTCGGGGAAGACGGCGGCAGCAGAAACACAGCCCTCAACTGTTGGGAGTCAAACGGGCAGGCTGACATAAAAGAGAAGGGCATCTATCTCACCAAAATCATCACAGGAAACAAACAGGGCATTTCTACCTAGGGCTGCGAGGGAGAAAGCCAGCAACAAACCCGTTATTCAGCTCGGTGCCCTTTGCAAATAGCACTGACTTGTTAGTGGGCAGCTGCGGCTCAGCCCCCCTCCAAGCCCATCCAACTTGCTGCGCTTGCCACCCTGCTTTTGGAGACCGACAGCGATTTGCATCTCCATGCATCTCATTTCTCGTTAAGTAAGTTGATTAATTTGGGCGAGGGAAGTCGCCGATAAAAAAAAAAAAAAAAGGCATTTCCATGAGCATTATTCCTGCCTTGGCAAATTCCATGAGCCACTGCAGCCCCCACCTCACAACTCTCTTTCTCCTCTGCCCCGCTTCCACCTCTCCCTATTTCTCCCTGTTGTTTACAAAGGTTTCATTATGTTTTCAACTAATCAGAAAGGCCTACTAATACACAATTAACATGTGACTATATAAAAAAAAAATCGCTTCCAGAAGAAGGAAAAGTAATTAAGCAGAGAATGCTTTTCAGTAAGTGCTCGCTTTAACCCATCGTCAGGGAACGGAGTCTAGGTTAGTCCACAATGGAGGGAACAGATGCCAAGGGCGAAATGTTAAAAGCAAATAAAAAAGGACATTATTTTCTTTGGGAATAATAACTATCAACGGCACAAAAACGAACATCAGACTGCAGTTGTTTTTATCTGACCTCCTCCTCTTTTCTCCACTTTGCTCAAGTGTCTTTTCTGTGTCTTTCATTAAATTAAGTAAAAAATAAATAAATACATAAATAAATAAAATAAATGTATTGTTTATTGCGGCTTTGCTTTCAATGTGACAGGAATCCAAAGACTAAGCATCACTATGAAAATGGCACAATTGCGGGCTACTAAAAAGCTTTTACTTTAAAAGATTTTAGGCCTAAACTTACACATCTTCCCACAAACTAAGCTCTTAGAAGAGTCAGCAGGAGTTTTATCTGAGCAATGACAAGGGGGGTTAAACCCTCCGCAACTCGTGCTGTGGTATCTCAACACAGGGGAACACAGAGCTTCAGCATTTGCAGGGTTTCAGTTATTAACTTTTATCCAGTTATTAGGTTTGTATCTACTGACATTGTCCTCAGCCCGAGATCTGCCACACAGGTTGGCAGCCTAAGGCCACATGTATATAAATATAGTATGTATATACATGGTAAACCAAAATGGTATCTAAACAGGTTCAGCCTTTTTTTTTTCTATCCAAGTAATGTCAAAATGCATTTGAATGTGCCCCGTGCTGTTGATGCATTCAGCCGACCTCCACAGCAAAAATGGTTCCCTTTGGAAAAATATAAATTTCTCTAGATGTTTGTCCTTGGAGTGGAGCATTTGGGATATTTTAATGTCTGCCCCTCCGCCTTCTCCCTCTGAATGAATTCTAAAACAAACAGACACTTAGTGGTGTGTTTTGAAAACCAAATTCTGCACGGAGCTCTGTGTTTGCAGGCAAACGCTAAGCACCACTTAGGTCCCACAGAAAGCAAGGGGGAGCTCAGGGGCGGTCGTAAAAAGAGGCCCTCCAAAGACATAAAGGAACACAAGCAGAAACAGCTCCTTTTTCTTAAATTCTGCCCCCCCCAACCCATGAATTTATATTCCAAACTATGTATCACATGCAGAGTATTTTTTTACTACCCAAAATCCCATTAGTTTCATTGGCACTTTAGGTAATAAGATTTGCATGGTAAAAATTCCATTTCTATTAGATTGGGTCCATAGGACTCACCAGGCTGATATGATTGTCAGAGGAAAGGGAGGATCTGTGGGTTTTTTACAATATGAGGATTTGTCCACACAGAATTTGGCACCAGTTTAATCAAAAGGACTCACTTTAACCAGTACAAACCCCAGTGTAGCCTCTATTTCTGTCAGCTTAAAACTGGCTATATCAGGAAATTTCTCACTGTACATTTATATACGTATACTAAAACAGGTCAGCTAAACTGAAGTGATCGGCACTTCAAATCTATACCCAGAAGTAGTCTGGATTATCAACTTGAAAGACCCTATTAGCTAAACCAGTATTAAAAGGCATGCAGACCAGCTTGAGCATTGGCTCCGCTTGCACATGCGATGCCTGTAAGAGATAGGATGGCACTTCTGACTGAATCCCCAAGTTCTCTGCAAGGACGGAGTGAAATCAGAGACTCGTGGGCCAGATCCTGCCAGTCTTGCTCATGACTGCATTAAATCAGTGCGTCGGATCCTGTTTTCCATTATGGCCACTAGCAGAAGCCTAGAGAAAAGAGCTTCTTTCAGCCTTCCCTTTCTAGACATCCCAGCTTCTAGCAGTCAATGTTTTAGGGTCGTCCAAAGCCTTTCTTTGATCCAGACCAGATTAGCATTTTTTAACCATACACAGACCTATCTCCCTGAATTTGCCTAATCCCTTCCTGTATACCCGTGTTACGTTTAGCCGTCGCAACATCCTGCAGCAGGGTGATCCACCCTTTAAGTACGTGTATGAGGAAAAGCGACTTCCATTTGCTTCACATCCACTGCCTGGCTCACAGGGCACTTGGGGAATTGCTCCTCCAAGTGCAGCCTGATGCGTCACGGGTGCAAACCATGGCAGAATGCTACCTTGACCCGGGCAGCACAAGCAGACTCTATTTTCACTGCTTAGGCCAAATCCTGTAGGATTCTATAGGAGACTTTCTTCCAAGTAGAAGCTCCTTCAGAACTGGGCACAGCCATCAGAAATGGCAGCTCCTTCCCAGACTACCCATCCTTTAGTTTGCTTGGTCCCTTGATTTTCCATCTACTACATAGCTTCTTGTTCAGGTCCTCGTCTAGGTTTAAATATCTCAGGGAGAGTTATTCATCAAATACTGGAGTGGGCTTATGAGAACTTTGCAGAAATAATGCTGAAGCTTGACATTTTCCCACCAGTACCTATTAAGAATACCCCACAACCTGAAACTGTAACTCCACCAACTGATAATCACTCACGTTGGGAAGTTTTTTCTAATGTTCATTTCATACTTAGCTCAGTTTACTTATGATTCATGGCTGTAGCTCTCATTTTCGAAATGCACAAGTACTGTGCTTAGCATTGAGCAGATACTGAAGTCCCATTGACTCCACACACTTTCTAGCCTAACTCCAAGCTTTCTTGAAATGCAAAATTGGGGGTGGAGGGTGAAGGTGCTCGTGCTACTGAATCACCCCCAGCGTTCCTGAAATGCTTGAATCATATTCCCATGTACCTTCTCCTTACTTGCTCTTATTTTTAGTTCTTTGCATCATGCCCTAAGAAATGATCCCTCCAGCAGTTTAATCACTTTTGCTGTTCTTCTCTGAATTACCTCCAATTTGACAACACCCTCCAATTAGCAAAGTGCACAGAAATATACACAGCATTGGGTCATTATTCTGTGTAAAAATAGTTTTCTATTCAAAGTCTTGCTATGGATCAGATTCTGATTTCAAGAACACTTAAGAATGGTGTATCCGAGGACCAAATTTGGACCTCATACATAACTAAGGCTGACTGAAGCACACAAATTCAGAATTAAGGGTATTTTCCACAACTCCATGTCATTGTATCTGCATCGAGCAGCATTCCCTTCCCTACAAGCCCTGAAACAGGCAGGCAGAGCTGAGTGACAGAGGGATTAATTGACAACCTTCAGTCTGTACTGACTTGCCTTTATCAATCTCAGGCAGATGTTTAACTCTATTGAGAGTTTATTTTCTAACCAAGTCATCACAGAACACCAGATTTCAAAAAAAAAAAAAAAAAATCAGGGATATGGGATGTAAAACATGAAGAAGGACAGAACATGCATAGAGCAACACAGAAATCAGCCTGACATATAGACAGAATTTGGAGGGAGAAACCAAATAAGCATCCAGTAGCATCTGACAGGGGACAGATAGTGAGGATGCCAAGGAACTGTTTCGGGGATTCCACTGGGGTTTAACAAGAAGTAATGGGATTTAATTAGGCCAGTGACAGTGTAGGCTGGTTATCAGGAAAACATTTCCTAACTGTGAGGCCCGCAAATCCTTAAGAAAAGTCCCAACTCAGTGTTGCCACAGAATGAGGAGAAGCACTTTGGAATACCTGACAGAAACAACGTCACTGGGCAGCAGTACAGAATAGGCACTTCCTACTTTTTAAATATAGGGACATGATTCACAAAAACAATTCGGAGTGCTCAGAGTATCCCACTTAGAAACACTAAAGGACTCAATGGAGCTACTCACACACTCCAACAGAGTCGGTGGGGCATAGGAGCAGCAGCGCACTCCATAAATGAGTGTTATCGCTATCAGTCACTAAGAGCTCAGGTCAAAACTGTTAATAACTCATCAGTCATGCAAGCTGCACATACATCTCTTTCCCAACACACACCTTTGGATTTATTATTAGGATATTTCAGCTCTTTGGTATTTTTAAATCAAGCTGATTCACACACTTTAATGCTCAGTAGAAAATTAAAAATATGTGCCAATAAAGTATTTTCCCAACTTATTAGAAAATACATATGATATATTTTTATATATTATGTGTCATCATCTTTTTAAACCTAATGATGTGTGCTTTCTCAGATGAGATGACCTGTTTCTCAGATTAATAGCTTCAATTTCATATCAACAAGCATAAGGTATTTTTACCTAAGCTTGGTCATATGTGTCTATCCATTAAAGATGTTTATTGGGTTTTGCTGGGAAAGGAAGGAAGGCTGAACAGTTGAGTCAATATTTATCCCACTGTGGAAATGGATGAGGAATCGATAAATCTGGTGTACCTTCTTTGTCTACTGACCTTGGCAACAGGGACTGCTCTGCAGACTCATCCAAGCCAACAGATACCCTCCCAACTACCGTAAATGCTAGGAGCAGAATATGCAGAGAAGTTGTAACTGTTCTGGTGGATAACGGGAATTTTCATGATGTCAAAATGTGCAGCACTATCCATTACTCAAGAGCTGGGAGAACCAAAAGTCATTAACACGTTGGGAGAAACAATAAATTATTTTTTAGAGGTACAGATTCCAAAATGCCAGTTTCTAAAGCTATTTTCTCCACCTCAGAAGAGCCTGTAGGGGCCTTCCATTCTTCCAAGTCTAAATGCACACACACTTTTTCTGACTGCGCTCTTATATTTGAAAAAATAAAAAGGAGTAATGCATAAACCTTGCCTTCCTGAAAACTAAAATGGGCCAGAGGTGTGAGAGTTCCCCTAATTCTCTAGTCCTCAATGCATAAAAAGGGACTTGCATCTTTTTATCGTTCAAATCAAAGATGCTGTAAATCAAAGTGGTCAGTCCGGCTTCAGTCTATAGGACTGACCTTCCTTGGAGACTTAGAGCATTTTGTCACATCTTCTACACAGTGTGAGGTGCTCTGAAACCACAATGTACCAGCCAGTGAAGGCAAAGCCTGGAGCCATACAGAGCAAGGCTCCACACTATCAGTTTCCCCACACACCTACGTGTTCCTGCCAGGATTTGGAGGCACAGGTGGACCAAAAGCAAAGAAAGTTCTTTTGTGCCCATCCCCACATCCCTTGCAGCCTTGGCCAATTCATTAGAGAGGGAAGGCCATGGACATAGGATGCAGAAACAGAGCACAGCAGAGGAGAGCCAGGAGCTGGCATGGAGCCTGTGAAAGGTGACCCAAGGGGCTGCCTGCAATACCTGACTGGGATTAGGGAATCCAAGTGACTGTATGCGCGGTGAGGTCTGAAAGCTGCCCACAGCTTTCAAAAGAACAGTGAATCTCTATTGAAAGTAAAGAGAACTGGAAAACCAAATTCCTCACAGAATCACCAGCTTCTGAACTGTTCAAATGCACACAGTAGTTTCAAATCTCAGTCTACAATAAACACATTCTATCTGGGTTTCCTATCTTTTCCCAGCTAATTAAAAAGTAAAATGGCTTTCCTTCGTTTGCCAACTACTTCTTTGTTTTACCTATTATCAAGCTTTCTTCTGGTGGCTTCAGTTTAATTTTCTAGTTCCAAATTCAAGCTAAGCAGACCAAATTTTTGCCCTACTGTAAACCTACTGGAGTCTTTTACCAGCAATAAATAGAGTCCTGCAGACACGATAGGGTGCAATGAAGTGGCATAAGGAGAGATCTGATTTTCATTACTATAAGGTACAGACAGTGCAGTTATGTGGTGATTATTATGTAACGTACACCTCTCTAACGACAAACAGGAGTCAAATATGTGCACTTAAGTAATAAAAAGTTTATAAATGGGCCTCTTCTATCAATGTAAATAGTCTTCTGTATTTTATTAAGATCCATCTATTGTACGGTGCACTGAGCTAACAAGCAATCTTCAGTTGCCACCTCGCGTGTCTGCATTGCATAGTACAATTTCTCCTAGATAACTATCTCAAGAGAAGCAGGAAAACAATTAAAACAGGAAGGTAATAAATGATGAAGAAGCCTATGAGCAGCATGCTGGCCCTCTTCCCAGTCTTCATTCATGCATCAAAAAATCCCATAGCTCTGAGTCTTTGAGAGGGCAGCTGGGCAGTAGGGATGTCCACCGTAATATAAATGGGAATTAGATATGATCGAATGTGCTCATTGCATTTTCAACAGCACATGTAATCTTCTCCCCCTTCCCTCTGGTCCCCCCACCTCTCACCCTACTACCAGACTACATGACAAATGATCCTGTAACCAGGCAACCGGACAAGTGAAGAGTTTCAAAGTTCCAGTACATGACAAAACTAGCTATGATCATTTGGGTGATCAGGCTCTGGCTGAAGAGGCCGTATCTATTTACTGAATTAAATGTGTTTGCTCTTTCAGTCCGCTGATTTTGTCCTGGCAAGGGTTTGCAAGGTGGAGGTAGAGTTTTGTCCTCTGAGCTTAAAAGCTCTGCCCATTGCTTCTGCTGTTCCCTGACCTTCTGCTGTTCCCTGACACACACAAGAGGATGACAAGCACAGAGGAAATGGAGATGTATTTACTTGACAGTCACTTGCATGGCATCAGTGAAGCTGCCCAGCTGATGCAACCGTGGTGATACTCCATCAACCATACCCCAACCATTCAACTACTGAACGCTCACAGAGTGCCCATCCTTGGGTGCAGAAAGCACAGTGTAATCCACCATAGCTATTCTCTTTCTTTGCATAATGCAAAGAAACATAATATACATTATTTATAAGAATTAAGTCACTAAAAACATTTTAAAATACCTAAATCTTTTTCATGGACCTATTCTAACTGCACGCGTACATTCCACTGGGGGATGGATTGTGAGATAATTGATTTTGATGCCACCACGTGTGCCCTTGCCTTAGACTCAGGACACATAACTCACGTAGAGGTCAATTGTCTCATAGCACACTCCCCAGTGGCAGGGTCTACAGCTTAAAGACATCCTCTGCTAGACAAGGTATGCAGTTATCACAGGCTGCCACTGTTTCACAAACAAAAATGTAATGGCAAGATTAGTACCTACACACACATCTCTGTAAAATGTGTGCATAATTTTGTTACATGTGTGTATAACGTACTTGAAGAGAATATATTTATATATATGAAATATATTGAATGTATGTTTATTTGTACACATATATATGTATCTCTCACCAGTACAATACCTTTGATATATATGTAGAAAGATGTACAGCAAGAATTTTTAGCTCCTGTATCACAGACAGTAGAGATGGGCTGACAAACAGATCCTTACTACAGACATTCAGTTCTACCCATTTGAATCAACACAGGAAATAAATGTCTTGAAAAAGAATGCAGCCCAGAATCCGTTAATTTTTTAAAAGCCTGAGCTATTTTAAGCCTTCTCAAATCCTTGAGTATCCTGGCAATACTGAGTCAGCATTCACATATTATCCATAATGGTTAACTTGCTACCACAGATGAAAACTGTTAGCAATAAAACTTGACCCTACTGAGTTTGCCCAAGATTAAGTTTTCTGGACTCTGAATTTGGGTGGTCAGACATGCATTTGTACATCTCTATTTAACAATAGGGACCCGTAAGAATGTGGTATTACTCTAAAGAAAACTAGTCATAGGTAACTAAACCCCCCACAAAAGACTTGGCAAGGCACCCTGAGATCATGCTGCCAAATTCCAGAGAAAGGTGAATGCTTTCCAATCCCCAGAAAGCATTCAGGTTTTACTCTTTGGTGAGGCAGAGGTTAAATCTAGCATTAGGTAGAGAAAATTTATTTTAAACAGTGGTGTTCTTAGCAAGTCAGTATTCTGGACTGTGCAATAAGAGGTAGCTCATAGGCAAAGGGATAGAGCAGGAAAAGCAGTCAGAATGTGGAAAATACCACATTACCTTTACCAACCCTTAGTGCCTCTCCATAGGAACATTCCCACTATCATCTCGGTTTTTAAGTTGCATCCAATGTCTGACCCCAGGTGAATGTTGAAAGCACTCATACTGTGTGACCCTACTACCAACACCTCCATCAGTTTTTGGCCACCTTAAACCTACAGAATATAACTTCAACATGAGGCCCACCATTCGGATGCCAAGCTTCAGGTCTATGTCAGCCACAGTGAGAGATATGTCTGTGGAACCGAGATGTGCCTTGAAGCAAAAGGGACAAGGAAAACTATGTTGGGAATGTGCATCACTGGAATTCTTTAAAAAGAATTTAAAGCTAAATTAAATCTGTGTTCCATTTCAAAGTCAGACTTAAAGTCAGGGAGTTTCAAGTACGAAAACACACTTCGGGAAATTAACAGGTTAGAACAGCTGGAATTTTTTATCACTGCTGCCTCGTACAAGTTTTTTTGGTCACTTTTAAGTTGAGAAAAGAATGTAGAGCAAAAATCATCTTCAGCACACAGAGTTTCAGACCAAAAATTACTAACATCCTTATCAGGCTGCATGATTATAATCAATAAAATCACCTTCTTCACCCACGTTACAATTACTGTGGCCATGGATAGCACAGATTTACTGGAGGGATTTCAGACACTTACCAGCTCTTCCAAGAGTAACCCTCCTCACTGCACTGCATCATTGAATTTACATCTCATTGCATCAGGCAATAATTAACAAAAAACAAAAAGACAAAAAAAATAAAGCAAAACAAAAACCCTCCAAAACAAAAAAGCCCTCCGGATCTTGTGAACTATGGGATTGCAGGAGCCAGGTCCCTGTAGATTCTGGCTGGTTTAATAACACTGGTAAGAAAACAAGAGTGATAAAAAGAGCGACCAGCGTGTTCAAGAACAATGAACGGAATATCAATCACAGCACGACTGGCAAAGCTGGGCCCATTCTCCTCCCCACAGAGACGCTAACCCTGACCTATTTGCTGCAGCTAAGGGGCAGATTTAATGAAACAACATGGCCGGGGGTTGCCATGGTAGGCTGGCCGGTGGATCCGCTATGTAGCATGCAGGCAAGAGCAGAGGGCCGTGTGTCGGCCCCGCGTCCTCACGGGCTGGGAATCCCTCCTGCGCTCTCCAGCTCCCCAGCGAGGCCCCGGCTGGTGCTCGCTAGAGGCAGAGCCAATGTCCACCCGCTCCGCTGCCTTCCACCCCTTCTCTGCTGGAAAAACCCTTGGGATGCAGTTTGTGCTCTCCAAAACTATGTGTGCGTTGGACATGCTAGTGTAAGTGAAGGAAGAGAGCAATGGGGGATGCCCTGCTGCCCTGCACAAGGTTGTGGGGAGAAGCCGCCCTCTAGCTTTACAAAATCAATTTGGAGGCCTCCATGGATGCTGACTTTGCTGCCCAAAAAATGATAATGAAGAAGACCATTCACAAAACACACTGCCACTTGACAGAAGCCAGGGTGCGAGGATTCGGGCAAAGAGGAATTGCCTGGCAGGAGTCACTTAAAACTTTCACTACCTCAGATTTTGTCCCAAATTGTGCCCTCCTAATTTTGCATATAAGCAACCAGCATGTCCTGTGTTTACTGTTGCAATTCCTGCTTGATTTACAAACTACTCCATCTCCCTAAATGTGCCCCGCAGCCCCGCACGCTACATGCTGAACACCACAGGCCCATCAATTCAGTATGGCACAAATTCTCACAGTGAAATGAGGTTTTGTACTGGGCTATTGTCCACAAACAATTATTTGTCGAAAAACAAATAAAAGGAGAACATCGGATATACTTTTACATGATACTTTCCTGGTTCCTGAAAATGTGAGATAATGAATAAAAATGTTCATTACAGAATTATTCACTTTTCTCCATGATTCACGTCCCGGTAATTACCGTGACCAGCCTAATAAAAACTGCTACAAAACGAAGGTCAACTAGCAGTTAGAAGTGTTCATTTTCATTTCAATGTATTCATCTCTGGCTCCTAATGGCCTCATTTTCTCCTATGCTCTTTAATAAATACCACTGAATTACAGGTTAAATAGCTAAATTAAATTATTGCAATTACAGCGTGCGGAGCACTGAAACTGGTTTACCTTTCCCAGTTCAATTAGAGGGGAAGTTTCAACAGCCTGAGACTCCTGATTGCTGTCAATGTTCTGAATCACTAGGAATCTACACTAAAGGCCAGGTTATTTGGTTACAGACTGGGTCATTTCTACATCCCTCTTCCCTCCTGTATAAAGTAGAATGACTTGAGCACTCTCAGCTGAAACAGTCAGATCATCAAAGTGTGTTTTGAGGGAGAAGCAACCACAAGGCACAATTGATTCTTTTAGACTGAAAAGAAGGAAGCCTGGAAGTGACTCAGGCTGAGGATGAGCGTAGGAAATGACAACCTTCTTCCTCCAAAGGAGAAGCATGTACATTTTAATAAATATGAATGCTTAACCTGCCATCGGCCCGCAATTATTTTACATGTACAAATTAAAGATGTTCTTCATTATTTAAATATATTCCAGCATTTGTTGATGTTGCCCCTTCCACAGGCTTAATTATTTAACATTCCTTTATAAGGATGAATATCTTAATAATAAGGACTGTTAGAATAAAAGTTTTTTTAAAAAAAGATTTTCATTCCAAAAGATCCCAGAGCATGCTATAAAGCTATATTTGTTGTGGAAGAGCTCCCCCTTACTTCTTCACTCTCATCTTTGCAGAAAGCAGGAAAAAAAAAATCACAGATAAGGGATCCTTCCCTGCAAAAAAATAAAAATAATAATAAAAAAGGACATGAAACAAATGCACTCAAATACAATTAGAAAAACACTGGAATATTTTGCCCTCTCAGCACTACTGCTATTCCTAGCATCGAGGGGGAGATTAAGTCTGTCTTCCACTGAAAACCAGCTCAAAGCCACGTGTTCAGCATTGCACTTCTTAAATAGAAAAATGATATTGTCATGGTGGGAAAAGCGAGAAGGACCAGGCAGCTAAGTCACTCCCTGGCTTTGATCATTCCTTCTTAGGACACCTAAGGGGAGCAGAGAGTAACTTCTGCCAAATTGAAGAGTCACATTAAAATTTCTCTGCTGCCAAAGTAAAAATAGTAAAAATATATGTACTCATTAAGATAATTAGGAGTGCATACAAAATCCTGTTCTTTTAATATCTCATCTTGAATAAGGTTTGCCACTACAAGTACATAGTTCCTGATAATGTCAACTGGCTATAAGCAAAAACAGAACATGGCCAACACTGAAACTGAGTATGAGATTAATATAACATGATTGTTCAAGGAGGAGACACTGATAGGGGCACAACCATGACTTCAAAATGCCACCGAGTCCTTGCACATGCCACATCAAGGTAGTAGAACACAAACAAGGTTTTGCCTGCTGGGTTCTGGGTTGCAGGTTTTTGGACATGGATCTTTCTGCAAAAAGCACAAACAAATGAGTGTACTGCTTTGGTGTTTGTCCTCAATAGCTTGAGCTTTACTGTATCCCTATCAGATTTTCTACAAATTATAAACCACACTTCTTATGAACTTGGGTGGAGAGACAGGGACAGATTCCCAATGCAAATTATCAAGAGATCAAATCTTCTCTTGGGGCAGATCCTGAACCTCCTTTATAATTATGAGCTAATTCCTGATAGCAGCTAGAGCACAAGAGGACAGGAAAGCACTCTACAGCACTTTACGTGACTCTACCCAAGTCGTACAACACCAGAGAAAGCCAGAAGCACAAGAGTAGAGACAGTATTACCAGGATCAAAATGAAGTCCTTAATAAAAGTACTAAGGGTATACATAGTGAGCAGAGGAGCAGATGAGGAGTTCTGAGGAGTTTTGAGGTCTAAATTTATCCCTCAGTCTTCTAAGCAAACCTGAAAGGTCTGATTCACCACCCACCCTTCCGCAAACCGAGAGCAAGGTTCAGTTCACATACACCCTCATGAACTGAACCCTGCAGGGCTTGAACAGTTCAAGCCAAAACTGCAGCAATGACAATAAAATGAGTGTATTTTGCGATAGCTGACAAATTAGGTTATATCTCTCCAACTGTGAAGTGCCTTCACTCCACAAGTCCACTGTTTTCCTCCGAGGTCTAGGAGGGCATCCCTAACACCTCAGGGCTCTGTGACCCTGTTCTGGACTTTCAGATTCTATTTGGAGTCTGCTGGAATATGCAAGACACAGAAAAGACAACTGAAAGGCTTTTCTTATGTCCATCACATATATTAAAAAAAATAAATAAAAAAGTAAACCCTCTTGCAGGATTATTACACCAGCCGAGCAGGATAATTGCACCAGCTGAGCAGTATAATCAATGTAAAAACCCTATTCCTTCTCATAGGACACCAAAGATCCTATCTTACAAATTCAATATGGTCAAAGTTAAAAGGAGTTCTACGAACGTGCATAGGATTTGTTCAGAACACTTTTACCAACGTTTCCTGAGAGATGAGATGAGCTGTATTAGGACACTGAGTTTTAATGAAGTTTTTGTCAGACTGTGTAAGAGAAGGACAGTTGTCTAAGGACCAGGGGCTTGTCTCGTCCTTATGAACCCAGATTCAACTCCCTCTTCCATCTGAGAGAGAATGATCTTGGAGGAAGATACTGAAGCATCATTGATAATGACCCAGAAGCTGAGAGGTTTGAGGCAAAATACCATGGTTTTGCCTAAAAAAGCTGAACACAAAATTCTATTTCACAGAAACATCTGAAAATTTAGATGTCTGTCCAGTAGGAAGAAAAAACAGATTTCAGAATTTTAGCAACTGGTGCAAGGTGAAGTGCTATTCTCAGGACTCAAATCTGTAAGTGCAACCTGACAGAAGTTTATAGTGGGGCGTATGAGCCACAATTTTACACCCATATTATGTATTTTTTTCTCAGAAAAAAACACTACTATCACCCTCATAAAAGTGAAGGAAGATTTTTTTTTCTGGTCAATTTTGAGGTTCTCTTGAACCATGAAACTTAAGTTTGGAAGCCAAGTGGAAACTTCATTAGTAGTAATCAACAATGAAAGGAAGCAAGGTAAAATGTACTCCTAAAAGTCTTTGAACTACAAAAAAACAAACAAAGAGCAGGCAACCTGCAGATGCCAGCCAATACTAACCTCCTTTTGCTTGTTTTTGTTTTATTCTGTTAAGTGTAGTTTGTGCTTTCCTGGTGTAAAGCATTTATTATCCTCCCTAGGGAAGAATCATCAGCCGGCTGAAGTCTCTCCTTTCTCTTATGGCTGAATTGCCACTCCCTTTCTCAAGGTGAAGAAAAAGGGTAATATCAACATGTTGAATTACTGAGATCTCAACAATTTCAAGAGACGACAAGCCAGCCTCTCAGGGCCCGTGGTGAAAACTGTCTTACCTGAGGGAGAAATAGTGATAAAGTCTAGAGACATCTCCAGGGCTGACAACTGTATCACTGCAGTGAGATGCAATCATGGACTGGAGCTGCCAGCAGGAAAGGGGATTGACAGTGACCAAGACAGTGGAGGCTTGGAGAAGGCAGACCAACATTAGTAATGCTAAGTCAATACCTAGATTGCTAAATCTATGCGTTACACAAAGCACCTCCTTGGCAACCGTTACTCAAGATGAGTAACGTTTGCTCATGCTGACTTCAACGAAAATTAAGTGCCTGAGAAACTGCTACCTATGGTGAGGAAGGGTATGTCTACCCAGTATCTGGCAGACTGACAAAGGCTCACCCTGCCTGCACTCCAACCTGGCAGACACAAGCCAGCATCAATGCAGAAGACACGCAGCTGTGGTTAGTACAACGTGGAGCCCGAGCAAACAAGCCCTGCAGAGAAACAGGGCTCGGGCTCCACATCCTCGCTCACACCGCTCTACGGCTTCCGGCGCAGGGTTGGCTTATGTCCAGTTGGCTTGAAGCATGGGCAGGACAAGCTCGTGTCTGCTTGCAAAATACCACGCACACCTACCTTAACACAGCTCTGACTTTCGCCAAGAGGGTGAAGAAATGAAGAAATCCCACATAAAGCAGCCGTTCTGGATTCTTGGCTTCTTCAGAACCCAAGGATTCACACTGGTGAATCCAAGCCTGGTTTGCTTTCCTAGCAGGTTCAAGGTATCAAGAGCTTAATCTCAAGATAAAATTAGCTGTATTTGAATCTCTTAGATTTCTTCTCTTTAAAAAAAAGATTTCCCACATTCTCAGTCACAATAAAATCCAACAGCTGATTTTCATGATTTGATCAGAAATGCTCCAGGATCCCTATGCCTATGTTTTAGTCCTCCTAAGTAGGAAAGCTGGAAATACTTTAGTCACACATTTCAGCTCTTACTATCTTGGGCCAAGATACTCTGATATTTTGCAAGAATCCTTGGTAACTGCTAATCTGGTTTACAGGCCTAATCCAAAACCAAATCAAATAGCTACCAAATGTATATTTACTTTATGCCTGGTGTTCGTGTAGCAGCATGACCACAGCAGATGTCTAGAGGCTGGGAACTTACTAACCAAGTCTTTACCCAAGCCGTTTTTCCTTCCGGCCTGTGAAACAGTCATACTTACCTGTGAGGGTTAATTAGGAGAAACCACAAAGATGAACTATGCTACATAATCTCAGACAAATTGTAGCGTTTTTTAGTATCATCATCTAAACCACCATAAAACTACACTTCGGAGAGCAAAAGAAAAAAGAAACAGTTCACTCTCTCTCTGATCCCTAAGCTTAACTTCTCAGGAATCAACATGTCCACTGGATGGCCACTATTCACAAATAACAAAGCTGGTCAGTGTATCCTGGTGCTTTCCAATCAAATCTAATTGCTACACCCATTGCCAAAAAAAAAAAAAAATGACTCATGGAATGACTAAGAGGGATGGGTAACTGAAAAGCAGAGGCTGCAAAAAGAGTGACACAGTACTGTGAAGTATTAATTCTGTCAGGGAGTCTGGCACTGTTTTGTGTATTTTATGTCCCTTTCTCTTTGAGAACACAATGTGAGCCCAGTCTGGTCATTTTATTGCATAGAAGAGGGGAAATCCTCACTGCAGTCTCACGTTCTTCACTGCAAAGGAAAAAGTAAAGGCATCCACAGTAACAACAAAACATTAAAACAAGTTTGTGTATTAGAGCACGAAGCGGCTCTCGGAAAGGCAGCAAATGACAGCTCAACTAGAACACATCCTTTGCTGCTCTTGGTACACAGACACGAGGGAGAAGTGAGCCAGGAGCAGGGGAATGATGAAAATGACTGGACTGTGCCAAAATTTCTCTCACTATCCCTGCCAAAACACCCTGTAGTCTCCTGAAATACAACTTAACAGGAGCCAGGGAACAAGAAGCCCAGTTTAAGGCCCACCAAATCAATAGCAATTGATTTTTCTGCTAACTCCTATGGACTCTGCCTAGATCCTGCCCTGAAAGAGTTTATTCGTTACCTGGCTGTCACTCAATTATATTTCTTACTGAAGTGGATCTCCAAGGGTTGAATTCTTCT
This sequence comes from Tinamus guttatus, assembly GCF_059628265.1. NCBI lineage: Eukaryota > Metazoa > Chordata > Aves > Tinamiformes > Tinamidae > Tinamus > Tinamus guttatus. The sequence continues at coordinate 9,485,592 of NW_028288582.1, read as the reverse complement.
GAATATATATATCTATTCACAATAATCCCGTTTAAGTCCTTGCACTCTTTCTTTATGAGCATACCTCTTTGCTGAGATTAAGCCTCACATATTATTAGCCCTTATACATCCCCACCACAGAGATACACGGGGCAAAGGAGTTGGCCAAGTTCACAGGGGGATTGTGTGATGGCGGCAGCAGCAAGAAAACCCAGTTCCACTTCATTCCCACTTCTGCATTTGAGCTGAAAAACTATTGTTGCTGTGATGATTTGTACTTTGTTGCTTTCTGTTTGCACACTTTTCAAATTAGAAGTGCTCTGGGCTCCTTGGGATGAAATGTTCTAGATAAGTACATATTGTTCTTGTAGCTGTTATTGCTATTATCATTAAGATTATTCACAAGTAGAAGTGTCAGCTTAGATTCAGAACAAGTTCTGCTGAGGCTCATACATCTTCCAGGCATCAATCCTTGCTGTTATAGAGCATTAAGGTGTGAACAAGGAAAGCCGTGTACCTAGTCAGCACTGTGTTTAAGTGGTCTGCCAATTCCAGCTAATCACCAAGTTATTTACTTCCAGTTTATTAGGCTGAAACTGCCACTAGCTGTTGGCAGCCTCTAATATTTACACCTTACTTTCCTGGGGTCTCTTCAAGTACTGCTGTAATAAAAAAGCCATTTCTTCCAGGTTTAGATGCAAGAATTAACAGAGCACCATACAAGGCCAAGTCAAATTCTGATCTCAGTTACAAATGTGCAACCCCATTGATTTCCAATGGCTTAATTTGCAATGGTCTTGAGCTGCTGTACCTGAGAGCACAATTTGATCCACCAGTTTCACAGAGAGGAGTAACAGCCTCTTACACACTTGTGAGTATTTTAAAACTTTCACAGTAACAGTTGGGCAAATATCAGTCACAACCAATAGCCCTCAGTCTCACTTCCATCATATTCAAAAAAGCCCAGGAAGAGCAATTCCTCAAAAATTAACCTAAATTATTGTCACTCACCTTATATACTTCTATAGCTTCTTATTTTTCTGTATTTGAGCATCTCAGAAACTTCCACATATGTATTCTCATAAGACTCACATGACGGTGTGAAAAGCTGTAATTCCCTACTGAATTGGTGGGGAATTTCAATAGAGAAATTAAGGGACTTTCCCAAGATCACAGGGGAAATTTTTTAGAGAAACAAGGTTGGATTTAGGTTTCCCAGACTGTAGGGAATAGGACCTATGATACAGGAATCCCCTTCTGTTATTAATACTTTTCACCCAATACCTATAAAAATATAGAGCAAATTCTCAAATCCACTCATAATACTCCTCAATCTGGTTTTGTCTTTTTTTAGCCATATATACAGTCCTTTCACTGATACCACTGACACTCCTGGAAAGGAATGCTTTCTTTCTCCAAGCTGTAAAGAAAAACTGTTGTTGGTCTAATAATGCTGGATTTTTTTCCAAGGAATGTTCACTGAGTGCATTGTTTTCCTTTGATTTTAGATGCATGATTAAAACTTATTGCCATGCCCTGAGTTGTGCAAGTCCAAGAGAGTGTCAGCCTGTGCAGACAGAACATGAGATTCCTGATGCTGAGCCTCCAATCCGAGTTGCGCTTTGTGCTCTCTCTGCCATTCCAAACCCCTCCAACCTTTCCAGATGCCAACACTAGGGAGTTCCACAACTTGCTTAGGGCCAGACACACCTCTACTCCTAGGAAAGCCTGCTAAGAAAGAGCCAGAGCAAACCAATACTGACTCATACCACTTATGCAAGTGTTCACTCAAGTGACCACTTCCAGAAACAATGAAAAACTATGGACAAGTCCTGTCCTGCAGAATTTACACATTCACAGCTTTGTATAGGGTTCAGTGCAATGAGGAGAAACCACCATGTTACAAACAGATAGTAGATATATGTTAGAAAAAATAAGTAAAAGGGTAGACTTTGGCCCAATAATGCAGAAAATGTAGCTGCTCAGTTCACTATTATCACTGAAACATAAGCCAAGGGTTTAAAAAAATAGACTTAAAATCAATGCCATTATTGTCACATCGGAAACAGAAAAGCCAGCTAAAAGTAAAACAAATCTCTCCCCTGTCTCACCTGTTTGCTGTGTGCAAAGTGCTATTCAGACGCCAGGGAGAGGGAAGGCCACTCTGGCAGTTCTGATCTTTGGTGTAATTTTTGCATCACCGCAGTACAGAAGCTGATGTAACCCGAGCTCCGGGGCGCCTGGATCCACTCTGCCCTTTCATATGGCTCCAAGTCCTCTCTCTGTCCCTTTCATCCTCTGTCTCCCCACGCATCTCTTCTTCTCCCTCTCTCTCCTCCCATATACATGCATCCCAAACCAGCCTGAATTAAAGACAAGGAAGATTTGTGTTGGACTTTGCATCTGTTTTTAGTGAACTGTGAAGCAGTTTTCTAGTCCTAGGCTAATGGTGACTTGAATGCAGAGGCCATTATACAAAAAATTCAAAGTGACTAAAAAGGCTAACTACTTTTTCTCTTTGATTCACGATAATGTTGGAGAGCATTTTAACAGTCCGGCAAAGGTATATGAAAAGGGGCTTCAAAAAAACAAGCTCCTTGTTCTTTTGGAACACTCACAATCCTATGCAGCTATCAGAAATACCTGCCCTCAGCCAAAATTTTTCCTCCTCCACACTAACACGCACTGGCTGCTAACCCATTCCTACCCACTGGCTGACGAGATGTATTTGAAGGACCAAAGGGCTCTGCTTGTGAACAGAAAGTAAAGCATCGTACATTACTAAATTGGACACCCCACATGAAAAGATTCTGTTTGTATATACTTTTATCTGAACATCTGTTTCTCTTACTGTGTGCAAGTGGATGTAACAGTTGTTCAGAGGCTGCAAAAAATGATCTTGGGCCCAAACAATTCAATCTTTTGCTCCTTTTGCTGTCTGCTTTTCACAAATCTGCATGAACCCCAAACAGCAAACTTTGAGAAGCATTTGACCTTGCTTGCCAGAAATGCTAGAGAACTCAAGCAGTTCACAAGTAGAAAAGAGAACAGTATCAGCTCAACCTTTTTTATGGGATGAATTAATTCTGGAATCAGGTCAGGGCATGCAGTACCACTGGAAACTGGACTTACCTGCCCTTAGCCCGCATAACAACACAATTTTGTGAGTAAAAACTGAGATTCAATTCCTGTATGCAATCAATTCACACAGCATTTCCTGGAGTTTGTCAATTTGAGGATAATGCTATCTTGTGTATAGGCATTTCACAACCAGAGAAAAGAAATACCTGGGATATATGATAGGTGTGTGACTCTGAACTGTATTTGGCATCTAGACATCTCTCTTTTGATAGATAGCGATGTCTCAGCAGCCTGCTCCCCGCACCAGTGCAGACGAGGAATGGGCAGCGCACGTTCATCAAACTAACATCTGCTTTCAATTCTCATTTATAGATGTGGAATCTTTTCAACTGGACATTAATCATTCTCTACAGCAGCAATTAGATACTTGAGACAGATCAGAACAAATCAAATTAGCCTTATTTATTAAACAAAAAGTCCTAAAGAGTAAATAAAAAAGACACTAGACCATACTGTGTGTAGCAGCATGAAAAGAAAATTAAGATCTTGAAACGGCGGAGTCTAAAAGCTTTCAGGTGCTATTTTCAAAGCCTCAACTGTAACCAAATAGCGGAGGGATCTACTGCAGAATGCCTTGTGGATTATTTTAGCAATAAGGTATAATTGAAAGGATTAATGTGAATGTAATGTTTCCCTTCCAAAAATTCCAGGAATGCTGAAATGACTCTCATATGCACTGTATGACTCATGTTTAGAGAGAACTTCATTTTCACTTCTGAGGAATTCAAGCCCAGGGAAATGTTACCACAGAACTACTCACTCAGTTGACAAAGGAAAATCTCCCTCCCTTTTGTAGAGGTTTAGCCCAAAGAACTACAGCTTTGGAGAATCTGGCTTGGTTCAACTTCAGGTAATGGCCATTCTGCACACCAAAAGAGAGGAAACCACCCCCTCTGAGGGATGAGAGATCAAGGAGATCACTCTGAGCTCCAGCTCTCAACCCAGACTGAGCCGGGCCCAGCAGCTTCGTGTTGCTGGGCTCCTCTTGCTTCACATGGGAGACATCTTGCGACAAGTTAGATGGGGGCACCATGTGGGACAGCTGCGTGGGAATTTGTGGCAAAACATTCATAGTCTTCATGACAAATCTGGCCTAGCCTAGTGGAAGCTGCACCAAACATGCAATACTTTCTTCCTCTTTCTTGTCTTTCAACCAGGGAAAAAAATGCTTCTGTTTTTTAACAAGCAAACATCGTTACAGACAACTGGCAGGGCCTAAGTGGAGAAGAGCTCTCATCATCTAGACACATATAACAGCAGCGCCTGGGGTTTTTGGTTTCTATTTTTTTTTTTTTTACAATAGAGGCTAAATGTTAAGCAGATTAGAAGTTTCATGACAGAATATGTTTGAGAATGGCATTACAGTTTGGCCTTCCACACGCAAAATGATCCTCATCTTTCCAGGCAGCACCATCATGACGCTGATCATCTGTTCCCATCCAGAAAGCCCCATCCCGTGCCTTGTAGCCTCTGCACTTGGAAAGCTCCACACAGAGGATAGCGATTCCAGAGGAAATCCCAGGCACCGTGAAGGGAAGGAGCATAATTCTGCTGCGTGCCATAAAAAAATGTGCTGTTTTATCATCTCTCCTCCTAGTACCTAGTCAGGGTTACCAGCAGTGGGAAGAGGGTTGCACAGGAAGGAAGAACACACTTCTTCCAGGGAACCAGACTGACCTCTCCTCCTCCTTCGGTATCCAGAGCCGATCTCCTCCCAAGCTAATTCCTCCCTCTCCCTTTCCCAGCTCCGCATGCACCTGACTGTAAGAGCAGGCGAGATACCATCTGGGGTTAGCTCATTACATGTTTATTACTCCTTTGTTTATTTCTTCATAAACATAAACTGTTGTTACCTGTGCATCCAGCCCAGGTCTGGTGAGCCTTGAAAGCCCCAAATTGAAAATAGCCTAAAGATGTGAAGAATCACAGCATTACAGTCCAGGCAGCCAGTTAGCTGAGGTATTTAGAGAGAACCATCGCAACATAGAGCATGTGCGTATGGTTTTGTATTTAAGATTTCCTGGCTCAGAGGTACTGTGTTAGCTAGTTAGATGTGGTTATAAATAGCAGTGCCTGCTAACATTAATCACAATGATTTGGCGATGTGGCCACCGGCGTGAAATTATGAAAGGCACAGGTACCCTGCAAAACCAAGTCCACTATATTGCTGACCAGATCATTTATCAACCAGGGGCAAAAAAAAAAAAAAAAAAAACTTTTCCTCCATCTTGTATAATCATCTCATGCAGACTGGAATTGGAGACAGAGCTGGAGGAAGGGGCCTTGTTTTCTGATTTGACTTGATTTTTCATTTGGTTCAATGTAACTTTAAGAAATATTAATCTGGCCCTTCATTTAATTTCATCTGTATCATTGGCCAAGAGAAATGCACTAATTTATAAGTTGAAGCAAGCCTTGAGATAATGTCACCCACCATTCATCCAAATTTGTCACTAGCATCCCATTAAAGCCGTAATTATTTTTTAATTAAAACTAAGGAAGTTGGCATGCGTGTGCCTACTTTATACATCTGTTATGGGTTAAAATAGCTTTTAAAAAATGTTTTTTTAGACCGCAGTCTTTTGTGGCCATGGCCTATGCCAAAGAAAACGCAAACTTGCTTATTTTCTCCATGGGGCGCAACACTGCCTATGTGTGCCTGAACAGATTCGACTGGCCGTGAAAAGAATTCTAAATAAAACACAAACATGGAATTTGGCAACGCCACAGAAGCGAGCTTAAGACTAATTCCAGCATGCGGACGGCTCTCACACAGCAAGTCTGGCTCCACTATAAATGAAACCAGGCTCTGTAAAATCGCCAGTAAAGTTTGAGTTAGGATTTAAAGAGGCAGAGCACTTATTGCAAGGCTGAAGGGAGAAAACACACACGTGCACACGCACACACATGCCCCAGCTTATTAAGGAAATTCATGCTGGCCCAATAAGTCTGCCCATTGCAAGCTGTGTTTACTTTCAGCAGTCATTTTAATTTAAAAAAATGTAAAAAAAAAAAAAAAAAGAAAATGCACTTTGGAGTTGATTTTTAAAAGGGAGATCTATAAAAATGCTGTGATTGTTACTGCAGGGACCAGCAGCAGAGACAGTAATGAATGAAGGATCTACCTGCGGGGAAGACAAAGTGCTGTATTAAAAAAGAAAGTGGTCGAGAAGCTCGGAGCAGAGCCGGGGACGGGAAAGGCGCGGGGTGGATGGGGGCATCGCCACGGCCCGGGCGGCCACGGCCCAGGCCACCCGCTCTGACGGGAGAGCCGGCAACCAGGACGGGGACTCACCGGGACTTGCTGCGAGGGAGGAATATGCAGTACAGGCCAGCTGCCCAGGAGAGGGGCACAGGACCAGGCCCAAGGCAGGGCTGTGGGTGACCCTGCCCTGGCAATCGCTACAGGCTGAGAGGAAAAAGACATGTATGCAGAAAGCATGAGCGTGAGGAGGGACAGCTCTGGCATCTGCTCGTCTTCATCGACTGCGGGTGAAACCAGTTTAAGAAATTCTAGCTTGCAATCACAAAGCCTGGCCTGGCAAATTTACCGGGCAAGGGCAGGAAGCAAATTCAGAACAGTCACAGTGATGTCTCCTACACATCCCTTACAGATCCAGCCGGTATCAGGCCTCAGAATTAAAACCAAACCTCAAGTGCCCACCTCCAACGCTGCTCATCAGTCTTCTCCTCAAAAGGGGGAGAGGGGAATAGTAGATTTGCAGGCTAGAAGCCTCTAAATATTAGAAGAGCTCAGACATTTACAAGTGTGCTCAACTGCACTAATGGACTTTGACAGCGGTGGTGGAGGGATGGGTGAACATCCCTGTAGCTTTCACACCACTCCTTGTGGAAAATGTGCGGAGGAAGTATGAGGATAATGGGGAGGGGGGAGAGGTTTTAAGAAATTTAATATATTTAATATTTTACAACTATTCTACATATCTGTTGATCATGGTAATACAGAGTTTGGCTTCAATAGGCTATAGAGTTTTCAAGCTATCTACATCAACTCTTACAAAAGAAGCATCGGTTCAGTTAAAGGAAGAGACAAAATACAGAAGGAATTTCTTTTATTAAATTATATAAGGCTTTGCACAGAGGTAGAGTTACTCACTAATCTTGTCCTCACCGTAGGCAAAACTACAATGATCCTATTCCCAGTTTAATCAATAATTCGCACATTTTTACAAAGGATTTGGTTTAATCAATCCGTAAACACTCTGATCTAATTTTTGGACAGATTTTGCATTTTAAGCCTCTCTGTGCCACAGTAAATGAACTTACACTCTTCTTGTACAGACAGAAGAGAGGAGAAAATAACCCAAATCTCTTCTAGAAGATGCATGCTGAAATAATAACACTTCCTTTATAAGCAAAAATGTCTGCTGTCATGCTGAGGCCTTACTAAATTTCACTATATTTTTTTACCTTGCTCATTGTGGACACTTTTAAATGTGCAATACTCTTGATTCTTCCTTAGGTCACTACACTTGTACGGCTTACACAATCAGATTCTCTGCTGGCATTATGGCACAATGCCACTGAAATCAAAAAAAAATGTCTCTTGGAAAGATGCTTGGCTAGGTACCCTGCGTGCTGCTGCAGTCAATAAGCAGTCCTTCAGTGGACTGGTAGTACAGGATGTCCTGATAGCACCACACTTGTCAAACAGCATGGGAGAGATGTAGGGACTGGCTGAGATCGGGACCTCACATGAAATAATCGAGGTCAACATGGGACACGTAAGGAGATGGTCTGACACACAGAAAGAATAGGATGGAGGCTCTCCTTGAATTTCCAGGGCATGGAATGAAAATAATATATTGATATTGGCTTGGCTTTGAATGGCCAAGAAACAAAGCGTAAAAGATGCAGGTTGTTATGTAAACTAGCCTCTCTCTAACCAGATTCCTTCTGTTATTAGCAAAGATAGTAATTTAAAAAGCACTGTTTTATGGTGTGATTCCAAATGCCTGTGTCTCCTGACTGCCTTACTTAGTGCTTGCATTAACCTCATTCCATAAGTCCCAGGACCTCTGACTCTTACAGCTGAATTCATAAAAAATGTAAGCCCTTGCTATATGGGATTTTTGCCTGCTTCCTTCCAAGTGCATATTGTACTGACTCATTGAACCCAGCTTTCCCAGTTGTGCTAGAGCAGATTGTGTTGCCTGGAAGAGGCACCCATGGAAATGGATTGATTAAGAAATAAAAAGAGAGGGAAAGAAAAAAAGGGGATAGCAATGGCACATGCCACAGTTTAGCCTATCAAATTTCTGTATGTATTGCAAAAATGCTTGCAAAAAGCCTGTCCAGAAGAAAGTATGCACCAAAAAGCTATGCTGCAAACAGTTGTTTACTGTTTGGATCTGTAAAAAGAAGGACGAACATGCAGCCTTGTGCAATCCAGGAGCAATATGGGGCACGTGCAAGGTGCACCAGCATGGCTTCTCTGAGCCAAATCTCTTTCTGAACTAAAACATCCCATTTGAGCACAGAATTCTTCCTTTCATCTATTTTTATGGAGCACTCAAAAAAGAAAAAAAGCCAAGGTTCCCTGAGTCAAGCAGCTCTGGAGGAACATGGGGCATCTTTTTGCAGAATATTTCTCTGGCCTAAGCCTGAACCGCCCTAGGAATATGTGAACCAGTTCCTTTAAAACATAAAATAAAATAAAACCATTTCACTATGAAATGTACAGTTCCTCACTGTCTTTTCCTACTGTCTTATGAACTGACACCATACGCCATGGTTTGCCCTACTTCCCTTCGATACCAAGAGTTACAAGGATGTACACAAGATTTATCTTTGCTCGCCCAAACTGGACAGCCAGGTTGACTGCCTGGCACACACACACACACACGAATACATCCATACAAACCTGATGGAAAGTGAGAAGAAAAGCAATGAAAAAAACCTCTGCTGAAGGAGTAGAAGAAACCTCATCCTAACCATGCCCAGTGAGTTGTACAAGCTAACGGTTTGCCATATGCTATGTACAAATGACCCTCAGTTTACTAAGAGGAAGAACAACTTAAAATATCTATGCCTCATATCTGTGTAATAAAAAATGAGCTTTCAAAAAAGACAGTGTGCTGTTTGGCCAAATGACAAGGCATCTGACAAACAATATTACCCAAATTTTGCTGCTTTCTAAGTGATTGTTTCCTCCCTTTTCTTTCTGAATTGGATTTTTTAATCTTCGTAGGAAGTGTTCACCAGGAGGTGATCAGACAATTCCCTGAGAAGGGTGGCAAAGAGGTGAGAGCAGGGAGAGGCTGGTCCTGTACTGCCAATCATCATCCCTGACGACTGCCCCGTTGTTCCTGCTGCTGTTCCTGGCCTTTTGGTGGCTATGACCATGCACCAGATTTCAACTTCAAAAATATATCTGCTCCTCCTTCTGACAACTGAGAAAAAAAGTGTTTCTGGGTGTGATGGGTGTCTGCATTAATGGAGTACCTTGCATACTGTACCCCGTTATGCAGTCTTTTTTGATGTTGATGAAAGTACAACAAAAAAAAAGCCAAGAAAAGAGAACATTCTGATTTCTTTGAGTCTTCCATCAGAGCAGCAGGCAACTTGCCCTTGGTGGTGCCATCTACTCACTCCCTTCTAGATTAACGATGACTTCCAAATATTTAATGAGTCAAGAGGAAAAAATGGGGATTTATTACCTATGTGAGCAATGAGACACAAGAAAGGAGCCCTGTAAAAAAGAATCAAAATAAAAAAAAATCCAAACAAAAACAACGAGAAAGAACAGAAATGTCCTTCCTTTGGTTTTTCGTAACCTCTCCTTTTGCCTCATCTCCCACCTGATACCACAAAGTGTCTTCATGCTTTAACAAAGATGGATCGCTTGCTGTGCAGTCCCATGGTGCCTACCTCTACTCTGAAGTCACCTATCCCTAACCCAACCATCATTCAGCAAACTCTAAAAGGAAATAGATTCATCTATTCCAATAAGTAAATTATAAAATCACCTTCATCCATCTTGTTCCGATAGTTTTAAATTTGATTGCGGCCAGAAAAATCGCTGGCTGGGAATTACCCTTCCCCCACGCACACATACACCCTTTAAAAATGCAAAATCTAGCCCTCTATTTCAATATTTCTGATGTCAGTGACCGGTGTCGGCTCTCCCCATACAGTAACTGCTTTAAAGCGCTGCATACAGCACTGCATTAAAAATTAATTACACATGCTATTTTATTGATAGTGCATAATGTAATGAGCACCAGCTGTGCTAAACATCCAAACTCCTTTTTAAGACAGCTATAAAAAAAGAAAGAAACTGCACTTCCAAATGCTTCTCCTGTCAGAGGAGAAAAACAGCAACATCTTGGATGGATTTGAAACAGGATTCTTTGATTTAGCTCTCCATTTGGAGCGTTTGAAGAGTTCAGACTCTCGGGCTCAGCATAGTGGTATGCGATTGAGTTAACTCTCTCAATGTTGGAGCCATTGTCTTTACTGCAGGCAACGTTTCCTTGAACCCTTCTGTCTGGAGACTACTAGATTCAGTTCCACCCCTTAATATTGCAATTAGCAGTCTTGCTTTTCCTTGAATGTCTGCAAGTTGTAGGCATCCACTTTTAAGCACCTTTAAATATCACTATTGCCCCCACTGGTGCTTGACTTTACATAATTAGGGCTTGCAAAGTTCCACTGATAGGGCGTATTTTGAGAACAAAGCCCAAGTTACATTTAAATTGCCAGCACTGCTGCCCCGTGCAGCACCCTAATTTTAGCTACCTCTTTGCTGCCTTCAGTCCCTTGCTCGTCTCTTGATAAACACACCATGTAGTCAAAAAGCAAGTTTGTGATTAGATAAATCTCTTCTGAGTTTAGATCTGATTTTAGTATCTGGTGAGACAGAGGAGCTGCATAGACAGACAGGTCACATATGATTTTAATACTTGGATAGATGGATGAATACACAGATTGATAGATAGATGAAAAGATAGATACACACAGGCTGATGTATTACTGTTTTCAGTATATATATATATATCTCACACATCCCTGAACTCCATAAGTGTCAATTCTACTACAGCGTGCATTAAATATTTCACTAAAATAAATAAATATATGTAACCATGACTAATAGGAACTTCTCTCCTGAATGTTAGCTGTTAGTTATTTATGCAAACCTTTTCTTCATGCAGCAAAATGAAAAGATACATATAGAAATGGTTGCGGAGCAACTATAGATCTTTGTCTGCTCTCACATACATATCCCCAGTTCCTCTTCTTCCTCTCAAAAAAAAAAAAAAAAACAGAATTAATCAGACATCAAGTTTAGGAGCTTTTTTTTTTTTTTTTTTGAGATTCCACTTGGTTCCAAAAACCAAGGAGCCATCATTCATATCAGCCATCATTCTGGGACTCCATGAGTTAGGAGGTTTTTGCTGGATGAGTCTGCATTCTCTGCTCTGATTACTGTTTTGTTTTCCATTGATCCTCCTGTGTTAATAAAACCCAGTCTGAAGTGAACAAAAGCTTGCTTCTTTTTCTAGTATGAAATGTGCCGAGTGCATACCATATCATTAACATAAAAGTTTTTTGAAATAATACTGCTTTCTAGACAGACTGTATTAATTGCATCAAGCTTTTTACAGCAGGGTGGTCTAATCTAGGTCTTCTATTGGCTGAGGGCAGTTATAAAACCAACACAAATTGAATACCATGATATAATTAAAGGAAAGGAAAATGTTCTTTTAAAATCTATTATTTACTTACAGGTATTTCTTTTATCTTTATTGTCACCTTAACCTTTGCCAAGGAAACACCAGACTAAAAGACGTAGTAAGTAGAATTTCAGTAGCCAAGTAAATTGATACTAACTTTACAAGACAACTGTGTGATTTGCAGAATGTCCTAATGACTAATACAGCTGATTCCTTGAAATAATGGGAGCCAGTTCCACTTTTCTAAGCGACAAGCCCATGCCTTCCTCTACTTCAGACCTTTAACTTTGCAGTCCTGTCCATTAATCACTTCTGCCCATGCCCACTTGCTGTTTTTATAAATGCAACTAAGTATCCTAATTGCTTTCCACCTCCTTCTATCAGCCTACATGTGGGAAGGAAGCAGTACCACTGGTTAGCTGAATATATGTGTATCCGACAGATTTAATTATCTTTACAGAGGTATATAAAATCCTCTCTCATGGGCCTGGGTCCAAAGATTCTGGATCAGGAATATATCTAAAAGCAGGCATAAGGGATAAATTATTATCTGTATCATTACAATCCACTTTGTCTTATGCCAATTAGAATTCCATTTCTGGGGCTTTTGCACTGTAGGATCTTCAGGGCAGGGACTTTTTCCTTTGGAGAGCACACTGTAAAGTGCCATGCACTTCTGTGCTGAGATTTTCAAAGCTCCTTTCTCGTTAACTTTAATGGGAAATGGGCATCCAAATCTCTTAGGCAGCTTTGACAATTTAAGCCTTAATGTACAATATTAATAAATCAGCATCATAAAAAGAGCCTTATGAAGATGTATTGTGAAAAAATAGCCCCACAAAAAGCATTGCAGTGTATGTGTGCATGCACAGAGGCATATACTTTTCCTTACATAGTTATGTCTCTCAGCAATCATTTGCATGTCTCTGTTATGGAAAAAAAAAAAACGGTGTGCATTTTACAGTTACGCTACACAGTTGCAATTTATTGCAATGAAATAAAAAGCAGGCTCAAAAAAAGCACCCTAATCTGGCAAGGGGTAAAGCAATGCTTTGCCCATTTCTATTTTAGATCCAAGCTAGACAACCCTGTGAATTTCATGACTCTATTCCAACTCCTAATTAAATAGGCACTAAAAACATTTAAACAGGAGAACCCAATTCAACAGACAGAAGCCTCTGAGGCAAATAAATAAATAAATAAAGAGACAGAAAGATTGTTTCAGTAATATTTGTAGATATTTGAAAGAATCATATTGAAAAACATAGACCTTTACTCGCAAATTCCTCATCCTGTGGTGCCTTGAATGCAAGTAAAAGAACAAAGACAGAAGGGAGCACACCAGCAATCGGAGAGGGGGACAGTGGACACCGAAGCCGCGGAGTTCCCAGTTCCCAGCACCATCTACTGTAACTACTCTCAGCCACACACTTTATAAAGACTGCAAACAGCTCTGACGAAGGACGATGACTTCCCTTTTGCACAACTGAGCCCTGCTCTGCAGTGCACTAGGCAACTGCTCTTATCTACATCTGAGATTTCAAATGCAGCGTTTACACGTGAGTAAATACATCCCAAATTCTGCAGGCAACCGGAAGTTTAGATTCTACAGCATAAAATTGCTGAGATTCTTAAGGACCTGATTTGGGGTACCTGCAACTTCAAGTCTTCAGATTTGCAGCCTGCTTGAAAACTGTACTGAAAAACTCCAGGTCCTGAATTAAATGAATGCTGAAAAACAGGAAAGGTAAGAAATGATGAAGGAGGGGGAGAGGCGGGAACTGTTGATGGCTTTTGTTCAAAGAAGGAAACAATTCCTCAGAAGCAAGAACAGGGCTGGCAGAATAAAAAGCTAATCAAGCTAGAGAGACAAGCAGATCTCTAAAGCTGTAGCAAAGTGACAATTGTAAATGGGTATAAGAAAAAAAAAAAAGGACGACATAACATGGGGACCATCACTAGGTTAGGGTTATTCGTCAACACACAGAAATCACTTTTCTTTCATTTCAACAAAACATTCTGGGAACCAGATAGATCCTGCTTCCCCTGCTACAGGGTTTTAATCATGCTCAGGCTCATCTACAATGAACACTAAGAGAGCTAAGAAGGGGTTATAGTAGACACAAGCCCCCTTTTCAAGGGGAGAAAATGTTTCTTTTAAGCACAACTTGACCAGCTACAGTCATAAACATGTAGCATGCACTTTGATATAGCCTGTTCTCTAAGTGCCATAGACTGCCACAGTAATTATAGGAAGAGAGGATAACAGGTCTACCACTGCACAGAGCTGGCACCGTTCTCTGAGCAAACGGACAATTCCAAAAACTAACAGTGCACAACTATAAAGTGAGCACTGGAAGTAGGTAAAGCACAAAAGCCTTGTGTTCCCATGTTCTTTAATGAGCTATTCCTCCCTTCCTTTTCTATTTTTAGTTTTACTTTCTTCCCTCTCCACTAGCTGTTGGTATCAGAAGCAATTGGGAACCACGGGTATCCAGTTCACTGTTACAACTACCTACCTATCAGAGCTACGTGTGCGTATACTGTATCAGTGAAGACAGAGAAAAAGGAAAATAAGAGATAAATTCCAGTTTATTTTTCTAGTTACAGGGAGGAGGGAAGAGGGGGCATTCAGAGGGGAGATAAGGGGGCAATCTGACTTTCTGACACGCAGTTCACCATTCAGAAGAACCCATTTCTACACTCGTTCCTGGCCAGTCTCAATCTACTGAGGTCAGCGAAGCAGAGAGAGATTAAAACAGCATCCACCCCCCACAGTGAGTACAGCAACTTGGATAGGAAATTGGACAAACCCCCTGGATGCTTTGACTGCGCTGCACTGTGGAACGTGTTGCTCCAAGCCCGAGCTTGTGCCCCGGACGAAGAGCCAGTGCATGGACTGAACCTCACCCAGAGAGCCGAGGCAGCTGCCCACGAGCCACCCGTCGCGTATGGATCTAGAAAAGGGCTCTGCAGGGTGTTTTTTGCCTTCCCGTGAGAATATCTAGTCTTTCAAGACAAGGTTTCCAAGATGCGGCTTTAAATTCCTTGCAAGGTTTTTTCTCTTGCCTTATTGCATCAAATAAGGATGCACAGGGATATTCTCAGGAGACCAGGTATGTTGTGGCCAGGTCGTGCCAGTGCTCACAGAAGGAAAAGGCTGTGGGGAGCAAAAGTTAGGCCAGCTTCAGGGAACACGAGGAGCCATTTTCTGAAGGCTTTACTCACGCCAGCCCTTACTATATGTCTAAATCCTTTGGTCCTCACACATATCCAGCATCACTCTGCAGACTCCCTAGTAAATCCCCACGGATGTGTGCATGAACAAGGGCTGCAGGCTTTGGCCCACCGCAGTGTAAGCAAGTAAGCTCTTGAGGATTTTGCCACAGCTGTATTTTCTTTTAAGCCCTCCCCATTTTCACCTCTCCAGTGCTCAGTTCACCACAGACCCAATCTTGCAACTGAGCCATGCTCAGAAACACCCACTGATTTCAAAGAGATCGCGGGGTATGAAATGATGGGGTCTGGCAACAATATGTCAGTGTCCTCTTTGGCTAGCTCGATGCGCCCTCATTTCCACAGCACTTTCCCCTCCTCGTGGTGACAAAAGTCAGGCATCCAAAAGGAATAAAAGGAAAAGGAAAACTCATGGGGGAGAGGGGAGGCATGTATGGCAAGTTACCAAGGAGCATTTTCTGAAGGCAAGGGAGAAAACTGCAAGGAGCACATACATCCTGTGTGCACATGGACTCTGAGGAAAGCCTTTAATACGAACGATTGGGAGGGGGGAATAAAAAGACCTCAGATGTTAAATGTTATCCAATTAAGCTTAAAATAAACAGCCCAGAGAGATGAAATCTTGATACCAGGGTATCACATTATGTGAGGATTCTCAGACATTTGTTCACAATGTGGCACAAACAGACCAGCCGTGGACGCTGGTGACATCTGAGAGCGGGCAGGCAGGAGGGAAGGGAAGGGGGAAGAGAAGGAGCGGAGTCACACACCCTCTCCCGCTCCCCATCCTCCGTGATGGCGGATGGGAAAGAAGGAAGAAGGGGGGGGATGTTGAGGGCATTTCCACTGCCTTCCCCACACAACCCAGTGCAGGCATCTCTCCCACAGTAAAGATGACATCACTTGGCAGCACTACTGACCTTCAGATAGCAACAACAGAAAAATAACGTTTCTATTACCTGACAACTGACAATGACATCCAAATGTGCCTGACGTCTCAGTCTGAATCTCAGTCTGAGTCCCGCCAACTGAGACTGCACGTGCACCACAGCAGGGCAGGCTAAGGCAGGGCGGGAGAGAGGCCAGTGCGCGGAGAGGTGACGTGATCACTGATGTGTGAGGGTGGGAGGAGGCAGCTATGGGAGCCCCCGGCAGGTTTGCAGGCCTGGACGGCCCTGGAGAAAAAACAATAGAAAAAACTGTCAGTCGGATCTAAGTTTGAAGGGACAGAGGAGGCATCATCAGGGAAAACAGGCGAGGTGGCGGCTCACTGCCTAACTCACTACACGCTGCTTCTGAGCTGGTTTCTGGGTCAGACTGGGACTGGAAAGACTCACTCGGAGGCCAGGCAGGAGAAACAGGCTGGGGAGAAGAGCAAGAAGAGACCTTGGGAAGGGTGAAACCCCCGCGCGCCACAGCCGCACGCCGAGGGGGCCCGGGGACGAAGCGGGCGACGTGGGAGCTGCCCGCGGTGCGGAGCGGAGCTTAACGTCACCACCAGCGCTTGCTGACGGACCAAATCAAAAAGGGGATTATTGCTTTATGGCTGTGTTAATGCCTTTAACTGACACAAGACTGGGCAGGCTTTATGCCGAGCTGCCGCTGAAAAGGGCTTGACACAGCAGCGCAGGCAAAGTGCAGGGACGTCGAGCTCAAACGGCCCTGCGGAGGTGCCAGGAATCAAGCTCCCAGAATAAAGTGTTCATGGGCCACTGTGTTGCCTTCCCATTTGAGCTGCAGCCAGCTGAGTTTTGCATGCCCCGATTATACAGACCTCCCTATCAAGCCTCTAAAGAATGGAGCAACCTTTTTCCTACCTAAAAGTCGACGTTGTATCCTCCAACTATCCTATTTAGTTTTAACCCGTCTAGGAATGCTGTATTTACAGTTTTCTCCTGCTCCACTAGAAACACTCACTCCTCCTGGCACCAGTCCAAAGAAGAACTCCATGGCTTAAAAAATGAAAATGCAAGTTGTAAGTATCTATATGCACATGCACAAGTACAAACAGGCAGAAACACACAAACACACACACGCACACACACACACAAGCTGCCACAATGAACAGAGTTTTAAAGACAAGTTACAAGAACAGCACATCTTTACCTCCACTGAGCATCTGACCCTGTTTATTTAAGACTATGCCTTCCATTTAATTACTAAATAAAGTGTAGCTACTAATCGAGGGCAGTTTCTAAATGAAGATATGCGGTGGAGTGGCCGCCATTAAAAAGCTGGCATTTGCCAACAGTTACCACACAGTGGTAGATTAGAAACCACAGTTTCCCCCTGTATTTAGATCAGGAAATACGTGTGCTAATTGTGGGGTATCTTTGAGCAAATACTCTCCTTCTTTTAATGGCAGCAATTCCGTCTGTGCATCCATGTGCACCTTGCATAAACACACTAACATCACGGCAGCAAGAAGAAATATTTATCCATGCTCCAACCATAGCAAAGCAACATTTTATGAGCGAGCCTCTCCACCTCGAGCATCCCTATTTGGAAACTTGGGCTACATGTTGATCTGACAGCTACACATGTGAGGCAAGAGGGGATACTCCAGCCTTGGCACAGCATCCAGCACTCTAGTCTGCAAGGACTGCATTTGATTTTGCCGTTTATCTTAAATGGCTAAGAGACCACCAGTGCAAAACATTTGCGTGAAGCCTTTGCCAAAACCACAAGTGAAGAGGCTAGATTCCCTGTATAAATACTTGAGCTTCAAGCATCAAGGATAAAATTTGTGCTCTTTTGTGAGGACTGTTTTTAAATAGAAGCCATCTCTGAGGCTCATGGGACCAGGAGGGGTTTTTTTGTTTTGTTTTGGGGAGCTCAGTTTTTTGACTTTAGCAACTGTTTGATCTCCCTGGAAATAACTATACAACCAGGTAATGATAACTACTATCTAAACTGTACCTATGCTACAGTCTGGGCAGGCCAGTGAGCTAGGCAAGTGGAAACAGATATCCAAAGGAGATTTTTTTTGCTGTATGTACAGGAGCCACTCTATTGCTCCAGTAACATACCTGGATAACAAGTTTTCCTACAGAGCAAGGAAAACCTAAAAAAAAAATCCTCCAATTACCTAAGTATTGTATTTTATATTTTAATATTATAAAAATAAGTGAGTATCACAGGCTATGTCCAAGTGGTGAACTCAGAATCTGGTTTTTGATTAGGAGCACAGTGCAGCTATTGTGAGTGCTGCTGCTCACAACAGGGTTTTGAAGCAGACGGTCACACGGAGGAACTGTATGAGGCCCACAAGGTGCACCATTAACCACAGCTGCATTCATTTTAGCGCAGAGGTGCACGGGTCCTAGCATGCAACATTACCCTGAAAGCAACTGTCTCTCCTCTCGTCCCAGTGGGCCCCACCTTTCTGTCAGCGATGAAGTTGATATAATCTGCACAGCCCTGCGGCATCCAAGAAGACGCTGAGCACTCATCACATGGGTACGGTGAGGCCCTCCCTGCTCTCATCCAACATGTTTCCTCTAGTGCGGAAAGGAAATTAAGGTTTCAAGTAGGAGGTGTCTGATCATCTGGGGGAAAGAGATCCTGCAGAGGTGGCAGGGGAGAGCCAGCAATCTGCTTTAGCAAGGTGCCTAACACATTTATAGAGAAGACTAGAGGATATGGGTGCCATTGAGGAGATAAACTGAATGCCACTCGCAAGGTCCTTTTCAGCCCTTTGACTTATACACTAGAAAAGTTTAAAAGTGCTAATCCAGTGTCAGAAAGCAAAGGTGAGGGAAGGAAGAAGGGAAAGAAGGAACACAAAAGGGTTCTGGCAGAACTTCAGAGATTTTCACCACTGCTACAGCATCCAGTGCCAAGAAACAAAGACCCCAGGGCTTCTGGACCAGAAGGTCAAGTCTGCTCCTATGAGCAACTTCAAACCAGCCTCCTCTTCATTGCTACCACTTTAGGATTTGCTTTTTTGTTTGTTTTTAGTAAGTCACAAATAACAGCCTTATAAAATCAGGGAAAGTAGAAAATCATGAAGAGGGAAATTGCATCCACTGGCCTCAAGGAAAGAGGTGGAAAATGGGAGGGCACAACTGCTAGATATGCTACAACTCTTTATAGCTACAGAAAGCTACACAGTGGTACTCACAGTTACTCAGCATGTGTTTGCTAAGAACATGCCTGTGTTTTACCCTTTTCTTTGGGATTCTTCTGCATCAAAATTCTGTCTAAAGCTGAAAATGAACATGGGGGCTCTAGCTTTTTCCAGTTTAACAGGCAATAAACATACATAAACATTAACAAACAGATAAAAAGATGAACACATGTAGATAGGAAGGTAGATTCTCATCCTAAATTGATGCTAAGAGTTCTCCACTTAGTGAGAGAGAGTCTCTAGAAAACTATGGCCAGTCGACCACATTATGCTGCACACCAGTTTTAAAAAGAAAACACTCCTGTGAGGCCCTGGCTGTCACAAAGGGCACAACCACAACCTGCACTAAGGAAAAGCAGAATGCAAAAATAACTGTGTGTAATTTTGGAGGCTGTTTTGGGAAATCTGATCCAGTTGGGGTGAGTGGGCACACGCATGCAGTTCTATATCTCTATGCACACTGACAGGATGTCTGAGGCTTAATTTTCCTCTTGGATCAGCTCTGGGAAATCACTCACCTGCACTGCAGATCTCAATTACACATTCTGCATTCATTCTGCATGGGTGTGAGGGGAGTTCTGCACGTAGCATGAGTGTGAAACATGCAAAGGGACTGTCACAGGGTAGATAAAAGATCTGCATTGCTGATAGCAGAGGAGAATTTTGTCCTTATGCTTTAAAAAGGCTTAGCACATACTCATTGCATATACACAGGTTATGTTGACTCTCAGTCACCACTAAGAGTTATTTCTTTGTTCTCTGCTATTTTTAAACTTGCAAAGAAGAAAATAAGGTAAATTGGACATGACCCCAGAAGATGGAAATGAGCATAAGAGCCTAGATGAACATGACAAAAGCCACAATCAAGGCATAAATTGCATCCTTTTGTTGTCCCTCTCCCTGAGCCTAGGCATGCCTGGCCATATGATATGGTATATGTAAAGCACCACGTTCCTCAGGCACATCTGCAGAAAAGTCCCTGAGCTAAGCACAAAGATGGAGCTGCAAGTAGCATCCACAATGTCCCACCCAAATCGTTCAGACCAGGGGACCTGTTTTTAATTTAAGACATCTTGCTTTATGTCTTACATTGTGTGTAAATGTGGACACAAATGTAGCTACGTATCTGAAGTGCCTCTCAAGGTATTGAACATTTGCCTTGGTATGTGGCTATGTGCATATCTGATGGGCAGGGGTACCCGCAGACATGTGAGACACCTAACAGGACACAGACCAAGTTGTCGTGTTTGTCTGGTGATGGAAAATCGATCAGTAGCTTGTTAGAGATTAAGGTTCACTTCCATTGTTAAAAACATACAGAGAAAAACAACAGCTAAGAGTGCAAGGCTAAAATTCAGGGTGAAGCTGCAGCCTCAATCCTGCCCTGTGCCCACAATGGGTTCAGGGAGAGAACTGCAGATGTTTTGAGACAGAGTTTACATGTACCACTGCAGCAAGCTTGAACACAGACATCCAAAAGCACAAGGCAGATCTATTCCCTAATCTCTCCAACAGGTTTTTCCACACTTTTCCTAAAACAAGTTGTTTCATCTGTAATACATCCCCTCCTCTGCATCGTTCCCACCTGATAATTCTAGCTAATCTTTCTCTCCTCACAGAGACGCCGAGAGTCGGCAGGAGGAAGCGCGCAGCCCCACGCGCGCACTCACGCAGGCACTGCACGCGCGGCGCACGACGGCACCGAGGCACCGACACCTCCAAGGGCAGCCAGCCGGGCAACACGCGCGTCCCGCGAGGGGCAGGCGCCCACGGAGCTCACAGGGACACGCGGGCACACGCGGGCGCAGCAGTGCGCACACGCGGGCACACAGCATCCCTGCACACCCACCAGCCAACACATGCAGCAGCTTTGCACTAGTTCTCCTCTACTGACTTACGGTGCTGTTAAGACTACAATTTCGCTTGAGCTGGAAATTGGAAGGCTGAGCTGAGGAGAGAAGAGGGAGGGCAGGGAAGAGATTTCTTGTTATATTTTGTTCAAGGATAATTTTTTTTTGGCAGACAAGGATTCCCTTTGAATTGATACATTTCTTTCTCCCAAGAATTTCAAATGATAATGCATAAATGAGTCATAGATCAAGAACAGCGACGTGGTGAGCAAGAAGGAGAAAGAGTGAGTGAGGGGCACTGGCACAGAAATTTGACAGTACCCCAACTCCCCCCCTTCCTCCCCCCATGCCAAGACATTAATTCTCACAAGTCGGAGAAAATTACTATGCATGAATGCAAAAAGCATGATCAGGAGTAATTAACATGGCTTCATATGCAAATTTTATTAATGCAGAAGTACAAAGTCATTATGCAAATGAAACTTACGTCAACTCTCTTGACAAATATTCATCTCTAAAGCTCAAGTTTCTCCCTTCTATTTTTTTTCCTAATTTTTGGTGTAAAACAAAACACACCAAAAAAAAAAAAAAAAGTGACGAGGACTGTTTGACAAGTTTGCAAAGTTGTTTTTCAACCAGAGAAATTTATTCTTGCATTGTTGATATTTTTTTGTTGTTGTTGGCAGGTACACGACAGCTCATGGAGAAGAGAAAGGGAGGGATGGGGGAGCGAGCAAGCTACCAGCAGCAGGCAGCCAATCAAAACGCCAGCGGCTGTAATGAGCGCGATTGATGACTGTTTGGCTTTACTGCAGGGTAATGAACTAGAATCCAGTCTGAGGAGGAAAAAAATATGAATATTCATGAAGCTGTGCTCCTGCCTTTGATGATTAAAGAAATTTTTAATATTCAAATAAGCGCTTGCCAAGTGATTAACAAAGAACAAGCACGCAGGAATATGGAAATGGAGCTGGGGAAGATTTGGGAGTCACAGTCTGTGCAGTAAAGACAGCGCAAAATTTCATAAACAAGATAGGCAGATAACCCAATTCAAATCTGAGCAAATAAAGGGAGAAAAATCCATTTTTTTTTCCATCAGTTTTGATATTGTATCAGTCACTTTGGAGAATAAAAGCGACCTATGCAGTAAGACCAGGGGGAAAAAATCCGCACCCGGAGAAGCCCAACCCAGCAATTACAGAGTAAGCAACCTGGGCGAGAAGCTGATAGGGAAATGATGGCCAAGTCCGCTGTCTGCTGGAGGCTAGTGCTTTCCAAAAGCGTTAGTCTACCTGATGCTGAGAGGCAACCCAGCTACTGAGAATCTCCAACTTGTTGTATAGGACAGGCAGGAGTCAAAGGCATCCTGAAATAACCAAAGCCAATTCCTGCAGTTAAATCCCTTTCACTGGCTAAGGAGCGCAGAGCTAGAATTGTTCACTGGCTGCAGGAGGAGGGAGGGAGTGCAAAAGAAAGAGATTATTATCAGGAAAAGAATGAAAAAAAAGAAGAAAAAAGTGGAAAAGGAGGGTGTAAGAAGGTCTCAACTATCCACCCTGGCAATCAATTGGTAAAAAATGTGCTCTCCATGTTTGAGTGGGAAAGGTCCTCCCCTCCCCACAGGTTTCTGAACAAGGATACAAAAATCCAGCCACATTACAAAATGTCTGATAAGTTCAGGCTCTCATGGTTTAATAGCTTCGCTAAGGATTCACACTGAAGCACATAATAACAATATTAGCTGCTAAAATGACTTTACGGTTAAAATATATCTAATTAGCAGCAATGACATCCTTTTTTTCTTCTTTTCCGGAAAAGCAGTTAACTTCATGTCTACCTGATACAAAAAGAGAATATGGTTGAGCTCTTTCTGTCTCTCAAAGAGCAGAGTAAGGATGTCTTCAGACTCTCAGGGCACTGGAAAACCGACTCACCTTCTTTGTTATTAGATCCTGGGCTTTCACAAGCCTATTTGGCTTTTCTGCAGCTCTTTAAAACCTTTGGTTAATTATTTCCTATTTTAAAAATCCAAAGAAAGCATAGACTAGGCACCATTTAATAATTAGCTGGTGACTTCAGAACGTAAAATTTCAACTCAATTCTACTTAAAAAAAAAGTATATATATATACACACACACATAAAAGAACATGAGGACAACGCTACGAAATGCATAAAATGGCCATGACTGGAACCATCAGAATTGCAGTGAAAACACATCGTGGAGCTAATGGGATTTTCCCCGCCCTCTTCCTCCCCCCCTATATGTGCTCCATTTTTAGAGATACAAAAATATCCACTATTTATGTATCACAGGAAAGAAATGGAGAAAAAAAAAAGAAGAAGAAATAAAGAAATGCCGAAATGTAAGTAAAGATATGGTTAAAGACCATGCAGGGATATTGCTGAGAGTCTTTCCTCTGAATAATGCCAAGACCTTTCCAACATGCCTGTTGTCTCTAGGTGTGTGGGAGGGTGAAGTGTTACATTACATAACATATATGCTGCAGCGGCTATGCACAATGACACTGATTAAAAAGCTTGACGGTGAAACTCAGCTTTCCATTTTCTGGCTTTTGATACTTTGCATCAGACCCTTCAACACCGTAAATGTTATCTTTTGTCTGCTAGATTTCTTTGGCTTTATTTTAATCAATGCATTTTCTCTTTTAATGACACAGAAGCAACTAACAGCTCGTGCAGTTGGTTGCTTTGAAGCCCTTCTTAAATGGCAGTTAAGTTCTACCATATAAATGTGAATACTTATGTTGCGCATTCTCTCTTTCTTCCCTTAAAAGCACCCCATTTACATATTTCTGGAGAATAATGATACTTCAGCAGGGCAGGTGAACATGCACTTCAGCATATGGAGTCAATGCGGAAAAGTATTAAGAGTCAATATTGTAAAAAAGCAGCCTCTAAATTTCAGTGGCTTGCATTGAGCATGCAGCTGTGGTTGCCTGTCAGTAGTTAGAAGCTGTAATAATAATAATAATAACAACAACAATAATAACAATAATAACACGCCTTTCATTTCTCCAGTGCCTTCCACACAAGGATCTGGAAGCACTTTGCAAAGATAAATAAACCGAGCCTGGAACACCCCGTGCGGTTAATAAATATCTTAATATATCTAAGTGCCGTGCCCCGCGCACGGGGCTCGTCTCGCTGCGCGGCTCCACGCGCTGCGAATCGCTGTGTCGCCCACAGTTGGGGCAGGCCTCGGGGTTCATGTTTTTAACTTACCTAGCAGACCACGTGGACTAGCAGGAGCAGCCCCCTCTCTGTAAGGTTGATATTTGGGGGCCAAAAGCTGCTTTTGGGGAATGAGGGTGCTGCGTTTTGTTGGCCCAAGGGATGGCGGTGGGGCCAGGCGCTGCCTTGAGGGCGGCCACCTGCCCCGAGGAGCCGGCCTGGAGGCCTCCCCACAGACCTGCACCTGCCCCAACCACAATCTGGCCGTTTTAACAAAACTAAGGGGGTAATAGAACATCTTGGTTTATTGTGATTTAAATTATGAGGGAAATGCAGCCCTGAAGGCTGAACGAGGCCTCGCTTGCCCATCCCCTGCGCAATGCCCCCCCTGCCAGCCCTGTGTCACCGGCCATGGAGAGCACCCGGAGCGCGAGGAGGGCAGATAGCGGCAGCCTGGGGACCCGAACACCCTAAACTCAGCAGGGCAACAGCCCTAACGTGTGGGCTAACGAAGGGCGCCCTGGGGAACGTGGGGCTTCCTGGGGGCCGGGCTCCCCCTTCCCACTGTCCCTCCATCCCTCCGTCCGTCCCTCCGTCCGTGGGACGCGGCCGGCGCAGGGCCCCCGCTCCCAGCCGGCTTGTCTCCCCGCCACCGCAGCTGGGTAACAAATGACAATAATCACCCTGATCCGCCGAGTTTGTTTTCCAGCAGGCACAAAGGGCTGGCAATAAACAGTTCATCAATTTTCCCAACTTTGTTTCCAACTCCCGTAATTAAGTCCTGGGGAGCTCTGAGGGTTATAAAAATCCTTGTGGGGATTAAAATTTTTTGTCCCGATTATACCGTGAATATTTCTATAACGCCAGCAAATATTTTCATTATAATTAAAACATATAACCACCCCCCAAACAGAGGATAGCAGCAATTTAACCCGCCCTGGAGTTAATAAATGGACTCAGCGGACGGGAAGAGTTGTTTCAAAGGACTCCCATAAAGGCAAAATAATACATATATGCAGCCAGAGAGAAACACCCCTGTCAATCACCCCGGAGCTTGACCACCACAGTGTGGTCAAGGTGCTAAACGAAGGAGCCAAACGGCGCAGGGAGCAGCCACAGGTGCCCGGGAGCCAGCGGCGCTGCTGGGCTCCCCCTCCGAGGGGACGCTTGGGAGCGAGCCCTGTCACATCTGCACACCCTGCGCCGCACACGTGCGTCCACGGGCAGCACGCGGCCCCCGCAGGGGACGACAGCAGGAATTTGCTGCTCAGATGAGCACGTCTCCTTCGCCCCAAACTCTGCCTTCTACTAATATTTTCAAATTTTTTCACTGACACTAAAAGAAAAAAAAAAATCAGTGGTGACATTAGGCAGAAGTAAGACCTTAGGAGCTCTTCGGCTAGAAGTGAACTCCTGCATGCTGGGGGAACTTGAGGAAGGAGATGGATGGATGAAGTCGCTCTCCTTCTCAGTCTCCCCATTTGTGAAAACTGGCTAAGGACATCAACCTGATTTTGTTAAATGTCCTGGAAACTTAAAAATACTCTGTACGAACGATACCTGAAACAGCAGCACCGTTAACTCTGTCTGTGCTGGCAATGGAAGGAGGGCTACCAGGTGATGCCCAGTCCCTACAAAGCCCAGGTCAATACACAAGCCCCAGTAACTCTGGGAAAGAACCCTGTTTTTTTCTGGCTCGCCTCTTGCCAAAAGCAATGAAAATGTAGGCACGTTGCTAAGTGCTGAATTTCAATGTGAAAAATGTTTTACCTGTCTAGTATGGGTGAATGCTTTACACTACAAGTAATATAGCAGTGTGTGTGTGCATGGGGGGGGGAGGTCCCAATTAATTTGCACATTTATAATTTGCAGATTTGCCCTTGTGCACAGGGCACTGCTCACATTCGGCAGAGCATTTCGCTAACCCCAGGCGAACTTAAACAAGCAAAGCAGGGTGAGCAATCTTAAGAAACAAGGCAACAGATTTTAAAAATGAGGATTCCCTTTGCGTTTCAGATCTCCCAGGGGAAAAGTATTGCAGCCATGTGTGTACAAGTGGGCTCAAGTTTGATAACTGAAACTGTCAAATTAAATGAGCAGAGCAATCAGCTGGAGATTGTAAAACAATCCACCAAACAAGGGGAACCCTGAGCATCTTCAGCTTCAGTCCTCAATTTGCTGGACAACGGTACAACTAAGTAAATAAAGAACGCGCCCTGAATAGCAAAGGTGAGAAGAAATTAACCGAGCAAGTTGTTTTGGATTAAATAAAGAAAGCAGATAAATAAACCAGCAACCCAAGAATCTAGTTCAGCCTCTTATGTAAGTTAAAAAAAGCAGAGAGGGAAATAATCTAGAGTGAATTGACATTTCGTTTGCGTAAGGAAACATGTTGCAAACCTGCCGCACAAGTCTGCTCCTAAGTAGCACAATGAAAAGTTTTTTCTGAAGACATCAATCCAAACAGAATTTGGCCTGTTGCTAGTATTAATTAATTATGCAGGATGACAGAACCCTACCCGGAGAGGTAAATCTCAAGTATAGTAAGAACGACCCCTTGTTCCTTTCAATATGACACAAAACTACCAAAAGCAAAATCAACTACAAGAAAGTAAGAACCATTTTGAATATAGAATGTTCTTTCATGGATCTATTTTCTCTGGACCGGTTTCTCCCATACCTCTTAGTTCACCAGTGTGTTTGTACAGAAGAGCATCCCTCCTCATAAGATAAAAGTGTAAGACAAAAAGGTTCTTTACTATCAGGTCTGCTTGAAACAGAAGCCCAAGCTGATATCTTTGGAAAGCATGTTTATAAAAATAAATGAGAACAAAACAGAGGTACTACACAAACCAAGGTGAAGCAAAAGACATTCCTTAAACCCATGTTCAGAATGAGGAAGTTATATTAAATTCATAGTTATCACCCCAGTAAATAAAAGCTAGGGGGGTTGGGGTTTTTTTTGTTTTGTTTTTTGATGAAAATGTCAATGTACTCAAATAGGAGCTTAATGCTCTAACCAAATCTTTCTATAACCTCTTGCATCGCAAGCAAAATCCCTAAAATGTCACCAACTAAAAATATTGAACTGAGCTGTAATTAGTTTCAACAAAGCAGTCCTTTTAACCCTAATTTTCTACATGCAGATGGCATTTCTGAAGTAAGTATTATGAACCTTCTTTAAGTACAAGTAGAATCTAACTACAAAATCACAAGCAGTGATCTAATAATTCTTCCTCTAAGCATCTCTTTTATTTCCCTGTAATAAATTTAAATCCATTCTTCAGTCTGTTAACAAGTGATCAGAAAAAAATATGCATGCACACCTAAACCACCACAACAAAATTAATTTTTTTTAAATAACACTCCAATCACTAATATAATAAAGACTGTTATAACAAGTTAGCACTGGTATCATTATTCCTTATGATTCAATATTCTAATGACTGGCTGTAACAGAGGTTTATGTTCTGCCGAGGTTTATACCACTATTTAATGTAATTAAACAAACTGGCAGCCGAAGCCTCCATGGAAATATCATTTCTATCGCAGAGTATTCCCACCAGAAATTCAGAGGAATCATAACATGCAAACTTTGATTCTGTTTTATTTTCTCCCCTGTTCTGAAACTGCTCTGGCATTTCTCAGTCTTAGCCAAGTGGAAGAAGGAATTAATTTGGCTCCCGAAGACATGGTGTTATTGACAGCCCTAATAATCCATGGCAAATACCCAGCCCTGCGAAGGCGCAAGGACGCGTCACTGCGCCAAGGAGCCGCGTTGGTTCCGAGCCCCATGTCGACAACACGGCGGCCCCGGCAAGGGCAGCACAGGGGACAGCAGCACCCCCAGACCCACAGCCGTGGCGGCAACAGAGAAACGCCAGCACCCCAATCCCAGGCCAAATCCCTGCTCCCGCTGAGAGCGGGGCGGAAGCTCTTCTGGAGACGGGATAAGACCCTTTCCTTGCGAGCAAAAAGTAAACACATGCAACGCTCCGATGGGAAAAAGATTGTTTTTTTCATCCCCTTATTTTAAAATCAAACAAGCAGAGGCCACAAGGTTTCTGATCCTTTGTGCCTCTGGGATCACAGACATGTGGGGTAACAGCACAAAAGAGAACAGGCCCATGCACACATGACTAAAAATGTTGCTATCTGAAGCACTTAATTCCATGGAAGTGTCTGTCCCTTGGAAAGGGGGTTACTTTTGGGGCCTCCCCTTGCTGCAGCTCCCTGCTGACAGCGGACGTGCCCCAAAGGTAAGTATAGTTTATATATAGACTATATATAGACTCCATGGGGGTGCACAAGGAATGACAGCGAGAAAGGAAAAATGTCTGGTTCTTATTATTGCTCTCTGCAGTGCTTTCACCTCCACAAACAGTCCTTTTAAAAGAGGGCTTCTGTAGCAGAAGTTCAAGTTTCCTTAAGCCGGGCTCCTAAACCGCCAGGATCTAGTTACGCTTTCTCCTTCTCAAGACTGTAATACTTTTATTTTGTAGCCTAATAGCGGGGTGGGGGGCCGAGGGGGGCGCATCGCAGTGTCACTGAAGAAAAGAAGTCACCAGGTTTTGCGATCCAGCAGCTTCCTTGGCAGGGAGAACTGCTGGCTGGCATAACGCGCTCATTTGACAAAACTACTATTTCTGGGCACACACTCAAAAACAGGTAGGAAGCAAATGCTGAGAAATAAGGAAGTAAAAACAGCCAACAGATTTTTCACTACCAAGAACGCCAAGAGTAAACATGATTTATTTAGCTGTGTTTAACATGTCTCTTCTGCACTAGACTGCAGAAATCTGCTTGCATTTAGGGGAGGAGGAGGAGGAGGCAGGGGGAGGGGATGGAAAGGGAATCCATTACGGCGCTCCGCTGGTACTTTCCGAATTGTTCAGTCACACAGTTTTATTGAGTACAAGTATTTTCTAGCCCCAAATATATTCATGTGTCAGAAGAAAGCAGCACTAATCTGCTGTTAATTAACAAGCTGCTGCTAACAAAAGATGAAGGGCCCAATTCATACAAACAATATTTACGTGGGTGTCGCGTGATTTTTGTCACAGATCTTTTCTTTTTGTCCTCCCCCCCAGCCTCCTCCTCAGCACGGGAGTTACAGGGATGCAGCGGGAAGGAGTCCTGACTCCCGTCAGGAGGCCTGGACCCCGGCCCCGCTGTCACGAGCGGCCAAGCTCCCCGTTTCCTCAGAGGAACTGGAGGCCGCCTCCGGGGGCCGCCGGAGGAACCGCATGCCGGGGCTCAAAGGATGGATTGCCTCCCTCCCCTGCACAGGGAAGGGTCCCTCACAGCAGGCTCACGAGTGAGATTTCGTTGCATCCTAATTCAATCAAGCAGGGGCTGTGGCAGGGGAAGGGACAGGTCTCAGCCCACGGAGGGCCCTGCCTGTGATGCTGCCTTCGCTCAATGCCACCCTCACACTGAGGACTTTGGGGAGGGCTGTGGCGTTGGGAAGCTTGTGGGCAGCCCTGAAACCAAGGAGCAGCACACTGGGCTTCGCAGGGTTGTGCCAGGGCAGGATTCGGGGCGCTGCGGCGGAGCGCAACAGCCCCCTCCACGCCTGCTCCCCACCACGCTCGCGGCCTCGTCCCGAGCAGTGCCGAGCCCCGCTGGACGCAGGCAGGCGCTTCAGAAAATGAAGCCATCGGCACCTCCCTGCCTCATCTGAGAAAGGAGAGCGCCTATCTGCATATCTCCTGTGGGCGGCTTAAAGCTGGCGTTGGCAAAGAGATGGGAGGGTTAAAACCGACATCAGCGAGCCAGCTGAGCGCTCAAACTGCCTGGCCTCGCTCCGCGCGGGGGGACGGAGGTGGGATCGCGGGTTGAGAGAAGGGGCTGGTGGCCCCCTGTGTTTTAGGGACCCAGCCACCCAGGTCTGCCCTCGAGAAGGGCTAAGCGATGCTGCGCAGTCTCTGCCCAAGCGCTGCCGTCGCGCGGCTACTAGCAGGGGACACGCGGGGACAGGAGCGCCGCGTGGGTGGAAACCAGGAGTATTTGAGCACGATTTCAGAAGTGCAAAGGTCTTTCCGTAATTAATGGGGGCGGCATTTCTGCTAGCAAAGTGCTCTGCTTATCCGGGCTGGTGTTTCACCCAGAAGTGGCACGCTGCTTCCTCTGATAAGAAGCGAGCTCTGCGGGGAAATGCGCCATCTCCCCCTCCGGGTCTTCTCACTGCACCCTAACCCAGTCCCCTGAAACACAGAGTTTTAGCACCAGAAGTCCAGACCCTCCAGGCACCCCAGCCCCAAGCGCCTCCTCCCCCTCAGCCTTCTCGCGCTCACCCCATGGGGACCCCAGTGCAAGTTAGGGCCAGCTCTTCCCTGCATCTTCTCCCCTTTGTGCACATCCTGAGTCATCTTTGCCACTTTTGGACCATCGTTTTAATGAAGAACTGGCATGGGCTTCATCAAAGAGCAATTTTTTTAAAAAACAGTGATATTTGAAACACCAACATTTACCGCTTGAAAAGCTAAGCGAACACATTTAAACAAGAGTCTCAAAAGAGCTAATGAGACAGCGAAACAGACCCATCTGTATCACATCCTCCACCCACTATCGCGCAAAAAAAACCGAACCTTTCCAGACAGCAGGGAAGCCTCCCGGCAGTGCAGACAACAGGAGTTCCCAAACTTCCTGCGAGCTCTGCACGGATGCGCCGCACGCCAGCGCAGCGCCCACCTGGGCAACTTCTGCTGCAATATCGCTTAAATATCTCTAAGGGTTACTAGTTGTCAGGTCGGGAGTGCTGTAGGGTGAAAATTTCTGCCCTCAACCACAGGACAGACAGAGAAAGGAGGAAGCCAGTCCAAGGGCACCGTCCGAAAAGCCCTGCCTTGAGGGATCGCTGTAGACATAATGCACCTCGGCTCAGAAATACCTTGAGTTTCCTCCATCAACTTCAAAATAAAATGCATCAATGCATCACCTGAAATGATGAACTTTGCAATAGGCGGCATTTGGCAGTGAAGGGTGAGGGGGCTGGACTGGGAGCTTATTTTTTAGGGTTTTTTATTGGGGAGGGGGGACTTATTTTATCTCCTTTCCACAAATAAACCTGGTACCATAAACATTAATCAAACACTGCATTCTGCCTTTTAGTCTTGAACAATTATGAGCACAGTTTTGTGATCTTTAGCCATATTTACTGATACTCAAAGGCAGATTCTATCTTGTTAGATTGTTATAAATGGGACCCCAGGGAATCAGCACAGGGGCTGAGGCAGATGTGAAAGCCTTCTCAGAGCCGGTGTGTTTCAGTTTTCCAGTGTTGAAATTATCAATGTTTTGGAAAAAAAAAAAAAAAACCTTTAGATTTGTCTGCCAGATCACTACAAAGAGCTGTCCATAGACCAAGGAAAAATTTTAAAAGTTCAATTTTGCTGAACTTAAGATTTTTTAAGGTTAACTGTTAAATTTAAAAGTGTGGTTTACATGTGCTTGCCATTCATATGCACAAAAGTTTCTGAGGCAGACATAGAAAAGGTCTCTGGTTATAAACCATTAAAAAGAAAGAAAGCCACAAACTCTATCTCATTCTCTCTTAGTTAAATATATTGTTTCTGGTTCAGACCTGTTTCATAATACTGTAAAATAGACACACGTTTCCAACACTAGATTTGAGAAGCTGTCACAGTAAAGGTAAACTTTTATTCTGCTATAGACAAACAACACCCATTTTTATTTCCTGAGTAACAGCTTTGGAGAAATGTTTAAACAGGAATTTAAGAGCTTTGTGGTGAAGCCACATATAGGGGTCTCAGGCAGCTACTGGGTTTGAGCTTCTTTTTTGTCCTGTTCTTTTTTAATTCTTGAAATAACCTACTTTAAAACTATACTTTTAGGAGCAGAATAACCAAAATGCACAGTAAACTGAACCTCTAGGCTTGCTTTTATTTCTAGTTAATAAAAAAGCAATGTTTGAGCTGAAACACAGGCCTGACTTTCTGGCTATTCATCCTCATCTTTTTATTTTCTTGGGACTCGCAATCGAATACTTTTAAGAAATTAATTGTGTCACAATTAGTAACACATTAGTCCTTCGGTATTTTTAATAGCAACCCAGGTTTTTCCCCAAGGCACTTAAAAATGGCAGGCTCATATATACTCTCCGTTTTTTAAAACTCCCATGCACTTTCTTCTTTAAAAACCTCCCACATGCATTTCACTTGGTCTGAAAATACCAGCACGGATCTTAATCCTGCCAACGCTTACAGACATGCTTAACTTTCTGCACATCAGTAAGCCCGCCGAATGCAGCAGGACCGCGTGTGCACCTACGGCTCGGCACAGGCGAAGGATAAAATCCTGGCTCCGCTGAAGCCAATGGCAAAACTCCCATTGACGTCAATAAGGTTATGATTTGACAGCGAGTTGTTGCAGGATTGGGACCATCCTCCTTTGGAGGTGCTTTCCCAAATTCTTCTCTTCCTTTTTTCCCTCTCACCTCCCACACGAGCTCTTGTGGGGCCCCATATTGAGACCACTTGAAAACTTCTGCCTTTCAAAGCCCTCCACAAGGGAAACCCCCTCGCTGAGACAGGAAACATCCTTTGCAGGTAAAGCAGAAAGAAACTATTTTGCCCCACTGCGTGCGTTTGAGTAAACTAATTAAAACCTGGGAACTTGGGTTCCAAGCCATGCCAAGAAGCAATCGCTAATATGAGCAGGAGCGAAAATAGGAAGCTCCAGACATGTAAAATTAGCTGCAGGGGGTAAAAAAAAAAAAAAAAAAAAAAAAAAAAAAAAAAAAAAATGCAGAGGCAAAGGATATTTTAATTTTACTGCAAAGCTGCCACGGTGCATTTTGGAGTGCAGGGAGTTAAAATGAGCTGGGGGGGAGTCTTAAGTGAGGGGGACGAAGGGCGGAGGAGGGGGGAAGCAGCGGCAGCCGCCTCGGAAGCGCTGGGTGCTGCGAA
Organism: Tinamus guttatus; assembly: GCF_059628265.1. NCBI lineage: Eukaryota > Metazoa > Chordata > Aves > Tinamiformes > Tinamidae > Tinamus > Tinamus guttatus. The sequence continues at coordinate 9,452,437 of NW_028288582.1, read as the reverse complement.
GGGGAGGCAGAAGTGAGCAAACCAGCTGAACCGCTTGCAGAATTAATCAGTAACAAAGAGGCTGGAGCTGTTGGCGGGCTCCAGCCCTTGAACCTGGACTCTGCTCTATAAATTTCAACTTGGAAGGGCTCGCTACTTGTTGAAAGACAGGTTGGCTCCAGGCCAAGCCATAGGGGAAAAAAAAAAAAAAAAGGGCAAAAAAAAGAAATTCCTTCTTTCTTGCTCAGGAAACTTCCCTTCAGTTTCTAACTCTTTTTATGAGCTAGTAATAGGGCACTCTAGAAATCAGGAAGCGAAAAGGGGGTATTGAAAGGAAAAAAAATGAGCCAGGAGTTGTTTTAATAAAGAAAATAAAACAAGTAGGTGCTAAATTCAAATCTGGATTTCGCCCGCACACATGAACGTCAGCTACGATAGAAAGCTTCAGAGCGCCTTGCCAATAATTCAAAGGAGATTTTACAGTTATATTAGCTGGCTACAGGTTTGACTCTGAAAATAATAAATGTCTGAAAAGAAGAACAGGGCTGTTTAATCCCTGTCTGCAGTCTTGTCTTGTTCTCTCCTCCCCCACCACTCCACCTTGTTTAAATGACCATTACAAAAGCAGTATACAAAAAAATGTGGAAATTCAGAAGCACCTCTTTCCTTTTCAATCTTCCCCCCTTCCAACAGGGAAGTGCCGGAGAACAGACGCTCTCCTTAGCCCCTGCTCATTGCAAAGGCAGTTTTATTCACAAACACCTCGCCAGCGCGGTGCTTTTCGCAGACAAGGAGTGGGCTGGGGCAGCGCGAGAGGACGGCGGGCGGAGGGGGGAAGCTGTCAAAGTGGAAAGAAAGAAGAGAAGCGTCTACTCGGAGGCCACACGCACGGACCAAGGTCAGCCAGGGCGGCGCAGCCCCTTGCAGCAGCTATGCAATTACGCCCAAATTATGCATAGCTCTCCGATTCCCAGAACCTGCATGCAGGGACTGGACCGGAGGATCTAGGACACCAGGAAGGTGTGTAATGATTTTAATTGCTCTTCCGAGTTGCTAAAGGGTAGATCAGATACTCTCCAGCTAGAGCAGGGGCTGATGCTGCGTGCGGCTTGCAAGAATACATGCGCATGAAAGATCCTAATGAAAGGGCTGAGAGAGAAATGTGATGTAAGTGCCAGTCGTGATCAAAAGGTGAAATAAAATATCCCAAATAAAGTCTAATCAGAGCCAGAAGGAGAGGGGTACACAATCTCTTCACTGAAAGTGGCTGTTAAGTTAAATTAGATTAATCACTCCCATCTCCCTTCCTTCTCAAAACCCCTTATTTTTAATGAAGGGGTTTACTTCTGTAATGCTGAATCCCGTCCAAGTCGCTGGACATTTAAAGATACATAAGCAGCACGCCTGCGACATGTACTTCCACTTTCCAAGAAAACTGCAGTCTGCTACTTGGTAGGTCTTTTCCATCTGTAGCTTTTATGACTTTGCTGAGGGACTAAAGAGCAGTGTCCCCCTTTTCTCACTCGAGAAATAGCTGCTAAATGCCAGAAGAGAGGAGTGAGCGAGAGCGAGTTTAGGAGCTGCTGGGCTCCGCAAGCGGTTTGTGCTGATCGTGCTCGAATCTTCGTGCAAAGGCATACATGCAAAGAGGAAAAAACAACAACCACTAAGTAACCACTTCACATCTGCCATTAAGATTATTAAACTTCTTACAAGCGGTATCTACCCCACCTTCCCCACTGCACACAAACATACACACACCCCCGAGCTCTCCAGCGCAGCACGGGAGAGCCAAGAACGCTCCGCTCTCCCCGCTGCAGCAACTGCATTTATTCCTGTTAAGGGGTTAACGACTCGTTTCCACTACTTCTCTCGAGAAAACCTACAATGAAAACATTGGCTCACGAAAGCGTTCTCACTGCCAGAATGCCACAGCGCGAGTGAAAAGTCCGTTTTGTTTTCATTACATCTCTGGGATTTCCGGCTTAACTCCTGAGCTTAGACACCAAATCCCCAGATACCCCACCCACCCACTCCTTTTTTTTTTTTTCCCTTTTTCTTTTCTTTTTTTTTTTAACATTTATACTGCTCAGCCCACCAATTACCATGTGGAGGGTGGGAGGGAATGGAGAGAAGGAACCGTGCTGGAAACGATGCTCTTGCTGAAGGGAACACACGCATCTCCCAAGCGGAGAGCTCCCTGCTTTCCCTGGGCTTCCCGGGCGGTCCATGGAGAAAGAGTTTCATCTCTCTCCCTTGCCTCCCTTCCTCTATTTCTCACCCTCTGCTCTCCCATCTTCCTGCTCGGCCACCAAAGCCGGAGCTGAAACTCAGCCCCAGATCTATGCCCTTTGAAGTTATGTGACATGACATAGAAATCCAAGCCTTTCTTGTACAAAAAGTATGATTACTTCTTTTTTTTTTTTTCTCTCCAGCTATGATAGAAAAATGTTCCAATCTCAAAAAAAAAAAAAAAAAAATAGAAAGGTTCAACCTTTATGTCACAGTCGATTTGGTCACTGTGTGTACAGGCAGTACAGTTCAAACATGGGCTGAGAAAGCAAAACAGTGCAGAGAAAAGACACGAAGGGAGGAGGCTAACTCACCGCTGCAGCAGCACTTCTGTCCTGTCCTAAGGCAAAGCAACATTTTTTGTGCCCTTAAATATTCATTCACCTTAGCAAAGTAACGGCAACTTTTTGTATTTACAGGACAGCTTTTTGCCATTAAAATTCTCCCGAAAACTGCCTTTCCTTCTGCTACGTGCCAGTGCGAAATTTCTCTGCGAACTCATGCAAACTCCCTTCTTGCAGTCAATACTCCACTAAGCAGTCAAGTCTATTCTTATTAGTCATATCAAAACAAATGCCAAAGCTAGTCTATATGATAATTGGGCACTGCTTTTATTTTGTTTCTGACAGTTGCTTGCAAAATTATCAGGAAAAATGACTAATTACCAGCTGACCAGTGCCTTTTCATCATTTAACATCGTATGTTCAATAAAAATCTACCTATCTTTCCATACTTACAGCTATCAGAGGAATACACATGCTCTCTGGTCTCCCACAAGGCCCAAGTAATTTCATAAGAGGTCCCCAACACGCCAAAGAAACACTTTGTTGGGTGGCGTTTTGATTTGGCTCCGTGGCTGAAAATGTCCAGAGTCATTTCCCCGAATTAAAAATGGATAATAGCAGGGCAAATCTGACATAAATATATAAATTTTGCTCTTACGGAGTTATTCACTACACACATCCCTCTCAGAGCGAAAAAGGTCTGGCCACGCGTACTGAATGACCTTCTTAAATCTTCTCTCATCAGCCTGAAAAACGGCACTTCTGTCGAAAAGGCTTTATCTAATATTGTCACAAGAAAAACCCAAGATGACTATAACTAAGCGAGATTAGAGAGAGACAGAAAGAGGAAAATAATAACAGGGAGCTCCCTCCTTGCTGTCCAACACTTCATGCACTCTTGAGCGTGCTGGGGGTGAGTGCCTGCTTGCACGACCTGATCAGCACGGTGATGGCACCGTACCGCCAATTTCGGCGCAGTTTCGCCAAGGCGAAGCGGGTGCTCGCCACCCTTCCTCCTGCACCGTTACTCAGCCGTCCCTGTTTTGTGGGAGTCTGCCTTGCTGCAGAAAATAACTTGGAAAAACAAGATGGTGAGAGGAGCAAAAAAAAAAAACAACAGAAAAAAACAAAATTAAAAACCCAAAAGCCATCCGAGAGAATTGAGGGCGTAACATTCCCCAACATGTTTTTTCGTCTCTTTTTAAAATGCTGCGTGATTGATTTCACACTTGACTATGGCAGATGCCTCTGCGCCTGGAAGGCGGCGCTGGGAGCAGGGCCGGGGCTGCGGCCGCGCTGGGAGTGGTGTCAAAGCGAAACCGCGGCGGGGAGGGCAGCCGGCCGCCCCCGGGGGTAGCTGCAAACCCAGGGCTGAGCGGCCAGCGTTGGAGCTGCGCCACATGGGTGCGGTGGAGTTCAAGTGAGGGGAAAAGGGTTTCACAATCAGCAGGTTTCTCACCTTTAACTCTTCCTGGGATTACTACTGGCCTCGCCTGTGCCCTGCAGGAGAGCCTGCACCGTGGCATCAGCCCAGGCCCCTGTGCTCTGGGGCTGCTATGCGGCTGCCCCTGGTTTCTTGGCTCACAGCAAAGTGCCCGCACCAGGGCACAGAGACACATGTGCGTGGCCGGACTTGAGGACCGGTTGGCCATGCCTGCACAACCCCTCACAGAGTGAAAGTGTGCCGGGCTGCCTTGACTTGTGCTTCCCCGGCGTTTCTCCCACCCTGTTCCCCGCCAGGGGCAGCGCCAGCGCTTGGGAGCAGTAACACATCCCTCAGGAGTGCTGTCATTCCTCTCCCAGACAGACACGCGGAAAGGCAAGAGGCCCCAGCACCCTGCAGAGCCGGGCCTGGCTGGCGGCAGCCAACTTCCAGGAACAGTGCTCGCCGCCCCGTGTCGAGCGCGGCGCTCGCTCTGCCTTGCGCGCCGGGCCCTGGCTCGGCCTGCACGCGTCCCCCTCTGCTCTCGCTGGCAGGCAGCCTCCACCAGGACTGGAGCACCCCATGGGCCTGCCCTGCCGTTCGGCAGCGCCTTATCTGGCACGGGTACAGCGCTGTGCACAAACAGCGCTGCGGATGAGATCACCCGGCTTGTTTTTCTCCTGGCGACCCAAGCGAGGACCTCAACAGAGGTCTCCAGAGGCAAGCACCGCAGTTCATTAAGCGGCGGCAAGCCTGGCTCTCAGAGGAGCCGGGGCTGAAACCTCCCCCCATGCCCGCACACGCGCACACAGCCCCCCCATGCTGCTTGGGCACACCAATTAGCAAAACACATTGCTAAATACCCGGTAAAGCTGCAGATTCTCATCTGCCGCATGGCGGAGGAGGCCAGGTAGCTCCCGTCGCTGATAGCGAGCAAAACCTGGCAGAGGCAAGAGAAGAGACAAGCCTGGAAAAGCCTCTCAAGAAGGGTTTCAGCTGTAGCCCGAGTTTCTCAGGCTCGGTTACCACATATTTCTGGAAGCCTCTTCTACGTAGCATTTTTCCTAGCCTCACTTTGACAAATTAGTCTTGCTAGAACTACTGCACCAAAGAGCTACTGGTGGCAGGATCAGGTGCCTCCACAAGCTTGGGAAAGGGAAGCCCGGCCAACACTGACTGGTTTCCAGTGGCAAGTGCCAGCTCAGCACCATTCAGGCCACCTGTTCCCAACCTGCCTGGAATATCCTGCCATCAAGCTGTGGGTTTTCGGCTTGCCTTTTCCTCCTGTTGAGTGTGAAGGCATCACGATGACTGTCTGAGTCCTATAGTTAATATGGGCGCACAGGTCCATAATGGTACATTGTAAGTGAATGTCTCCGAGTAGACAGCAATAATAATTAGCTGTCATGATTTGAAAAAAGGATAATCCGTGCCATTGAGTTAACAATCACTCACACAACACACATGGATTTAACTAATCTTAATTTGGAGAAAAATAACAATTCTAAATATATCAAATAGCCTATTTCGTGGCAACCTGCGGCGGTGTTTATCTCTGGCTTCCAGCACATGTGAGTTATTTAGTTTCCCTCACTGGCAGTTTTACCATTCAAAAGCCTGAAATGAACATTCATGGAGCAGGGGTTGCAGTTAAATCCTGCATCTGACAGGGAGCCTTTTTTCATGATGCACATCTAGTTCAAGTACATAATGTATGGAGCCCGGCATTGGCGGCCCAGGCTGGATGAATGAGGAATTCAAATCAACTCGCTTCCCTTTCCTAGCACTGTCTTTGCAGAAATTAACTGTGCTGTCTTAATGAATCTCCACTGCTGCTCTAGCAATCTGTCTGGAAGGGTGAACTGCCCAGAGCACCAAGAAAGGTAATGATCAGATGAACCAGTGAAGCTGGAGAAAATCTGATCTAAGTGGTCCCTGCCCCCAGTGGAGGCTCCCTTCTCTTCATTTCAAGGCCCTCTGCCCCTCTGCTCTGACAGGTTAGCAGCTCCTCATCTCATTGCTTGGGCTCTGTCAATTAATCCAGGGTTAAAAACAAGAAGACTGCTATTGTTTTTCTTTAATTTGGATTATTTCACAGATCCCTGCTAGTGAACAGGCTGGTGACCAGCTAAACCATGAGAGCCTAGAGAAGGACAGGAGATACCCACTATTAAAGAACAGCAGGAGCCACCCTTCCGCAGCCTTCTTGCACCAGACCTGGTGAACTGGTCATGCCAAGATCTCATAAATAAGAAAGTTAAAAAAGAGTTATAAGATACAATGGTAGTCAAACTTTCCAAATTATCTGCCACTGATAAAGCAAAAGAAGCAGTGAGAGATAACTCCTAGCAAATTCATTGGTCTTATTTTATTTTGCTGTGCAACAATCTGGTACATTTGCTTGATACAGATGCCTTTGTATGAAAGGCAGAACGGATTTTCAGACAGGTCAGCCAAATTCGAACAAAACTTCACAGGACAAACTGCTCCTAAGTGAATCACGTCCTCATAGTGCCAGGTAACGTACTACCACATACCTTATGGACAGGGGTAACTAAATTAAAGTGCCTTGAAAAGCTTAGATGTGCAAGTTAGAAGACAGGGAAAGATTACAGACTTCATTATCAGACAGTCTTTAAAAGCTGATTGCAGAGATAAAGTTGCCTTTGTCTCCACCGAAATCTAGAAATGTCAGTTGGCGATTTGCACGGTGCACATGCAAATTCTTGCAGATTCCTGAGAGCTACCTGCCTCCCTCTCAGTGGCACGAGTCCTGACACCACGTCAAGAGATAAGTGACCAGAGAAAGAGCAGTTACCAAGGAGAAAGAAGGAAAGACCTCACAACACCAGAGCACCCTGCATGAGAACTAACACTCCGCAGGGTGCCCCGTGTGAAGCACCCTCACACCCAGGGGGAAGAGAGGTGCTACGGCAAAGCCGGGCTCAGCGCTCGCCTTGCCCTCACTATGCTCAGCTATGGGAAGCTGTAACGTTTTGCAGCTTAGTCACACAGCACAAGGCCACGCAAATCATTTCAACCGAGTAAGAAGGTCTACAAAAATAACACAAGATCAAGGAGAGTAGCTGAAACCTATTTGAGGGCAGCAGCAGTGGCAGCATATTTCAGGGAGCCAGAGTGGCGAGTGGGTGATTTCTGGTTTCCCTCTTCAAATATAAAGACTCAATTATCTTTGAACAGCTTGCTTTACACATGAATTGACACATTTATTTTACAATAAATAACTGAAAGTTATCTATGTTTCCTTTACTGTTAATCTACACAAAGAAATAATAAACAGAGCTTGTCTACAAAAATGCAACTACTGCAGTCCTCAGAATTCAATTAAGCTAAAATAATTAATGCTTCCACCATATTAAATTATTTTATACATTTGAGCCACTGAAGTTTTTTATTATTATTATTCTTTAATCTTTTTCTTCTTTTTATTTAATAAAAAAGTTAGTTTCAAAGTGGGAGGGGGAGGCTAGCTAGGAGGAGGAAAAAGAACATGATTTGCTGTTAAAATGTAATGGTCTCCTTTAGCTGACACAGCATGTAGAGTGTTTTGTGCCTTTGATTAAAATAACATTTTAAATGCTTTGAACAAACATATCTCCCCATACTTCTAAGGGATTATTTTACATATTTCTTGGTGGAATAAAGAAATTCATTCTTCCTGTCGCAGTACAGAAAGGCTAAGAATATCTTTCGTCACATATAAAGTAAAAATACTGTAGGCTGTTGCATTATTACCAAAAAAATAAAAAAATAAAGGGAGAGGGTGGCGGGGTGGGAGAAAGCTGCCTTAGAGATTAAGTTTCCCTTTTATGAAATCGTATTTAGTCTCTTTTTTTAACAAATCTAACAACAATGCTCTACAGCCGCTCACTGGGAAATACCTTTAATGTTAAATGCAGATTCTGATTTTCTTGGCTAATGCAGAAAGCCTTTCTATTGAAATATAAATAAGGGGTTTGGTATATCCCACTAAAGCCTTTCCAGTGAATGACTTCTGTGGGTTTTTCATGGCTACCCTCCATGGCTGTAATGTGAAGCTTTTATCCTACTATTGAAAACTATCCGCTGCTATTAAAAAAAATATGGAAGGACACTGCACCTTTTTATCTCAGAGCTGGGCTCCTAATTGAGAAAGCATTATTACTGCACTGTTTAGTGGATGTTCCTATCTCCGTGCACTGCTGAGAAAATGCCAATCAAATGATAAACTCTTTTATTTTTGTCAACGCAAAATCTTTCATACATATTTTCATTTGATATTCAGTTTAATCTGAAAGAGATTAGGTGCTCCAGATTGGCTTTTCTTTTTTTTTAATGCCTTTTCCACATGTGAGTGTCTCACCCCCCTCGCAGGGAATTCTTGATATGGCAAAGACACCAGTCACACTGGTGCTGCCCCGCAGACCCTGGGCGGCAGCCTCTGAGCTAGGTCTGGCCAACTGCATTACCAGCCAAACGTGGGCACAGATTAGTAAGAGATGAGATCTGAGTTATGGCTACAGCATAAATCTTCAGGACCAACTTTGCTAAGCACTGAGCATCTTCTGCAAGGACTGAGCACTATCAGCTTGCACAGAGACCAAAAGCTGTTGAGAGTGCTCAGCATCGTTCAGGATGCCTTCAATAGACTGAAGAAGGTCCTCAATACTTCTGTCCCATCGATCAGGAAGGAAATCTAGCCCTCAGAAAGCTACTACACTGTGAAGCAGTCGTGTCTGCCAGGAAACACATTGACAACAGCCAGGGGATGAGGAAAGAAGGGGTGAAGCTTCACAGCAGGGCTGCTTATAACGCTACAATTGCTGCCACTTGCAATGTCCCCAAAGTCTTCCCATGCTAAGATGGTGACTGCACCCGTGAAGAATTCATAGAAGACAACAGTCTAGTCAATGAGTTGCATGTGCCCTGTCCCACGACAGGAGATCTGGAGGATCTGAAGAGACTTCAGCAGTTCAAATCCAGATCTTCCTTTTTGTGATAGACAAGCCCATCATAGGGAAAGGGGGGCTGAATCAGAGACCTCCAGTGACAGGAGGAGGTCCAAAAGCAAGAAAGCTGTTAAGCTTCAATTGCAAAGAGAGGGTCTGACACCACACACGTAACTAATGCAGGTTTTCTGTGGATCCGTTTCAGGGAATATCTCTACTACAGGCAGGACCCTGGACCATCAGCCCTAATCCCATGTGACAGTTCCTAGAGAAACCAGGAGAGTGACAGCAGTGACAATTTGCCACTGGTGGTCTGTATGGGAAGGATATAGCGCACTTGAAACAAAAGGCCAGTCTGGGAGGATATCCTGCTGTGCACTATAAAAAGCCCACTCTGTAGCAGGGCCCAGCATGAGCAGCGCACGCGATGCTGCAGCAAAGCACACGGCTGCAGAGAGAAGGAACGGTCTGCACGCCGGAAGCTGCCCCACGCCGTGCGCTCTGCAGGGGCTGTTTCGGAACAGCTCACCCAGGTAGATACCATCGCCCGCCTGCCCATCAGTGAGACCACTGAGTAAATGTTAACTACACAGTGTCACAGATGCCTTGGAGCAACTTTAACCTACACACCCAGTTTCTCTAAAATGCCCAAGAGTATTAGAAAAAGAAGTGCCCGTAATCTGCTTGCCTGGGCCAACTCATGCTCTCATCTCCCCTTTGAAAGCCCCATTTGGGGCATGTGTTAGAATGGAAGAGCTCCCCACCCGATTCCAGCAATCTGCAGAGACCCAGGGTTGGTGGCACAGTCAGTAGTTCAGACATGACAGCTGAAACTTGCCACCAGCAGAAGGAAAAAGCAAGGACTTAGTGAAGCCCCACTTCAGCCCTTAGAACCAAATCTCCTTCCTACTGGAGCCAACGAGTTTTTTGCATTGACTTCAGTGGAATTCAGATTTGGCCCTTCCCACTGTGTCCACACAGTGTTACATGGGGTATCCAACAGAATTGAAGTCAGCGTATTACCCAGTCCTCCTATCCCTCTACTGCAGCTACCTGCTTAAGGACACTCCTGAAACAGCTTCTCTGATCCCAACCTTGTGCTTTCTCCCATGTGTACAGGCTGACTCTTCGCTGTCCCAGATGGAGGAGGCCTCTCTCAGACAGCTGTCCTGTCTCAGGTCGCTACCCTGAGTTACCCGTGGGGTGAGCCGCCCTGCTGAGCCCTGTGTGGCCGTGAGGGTCCTCCAGACTGATGGCTCCTACAGAGACCTGCGACTGAAGCCTCTGTTTCATGGCACTTTCTAGAGGGCTCTCGTTAAAAGATTACCTAGGCAGTTGATTGAGTGTAAAACATGCTGTACCTGCAATGTTCTCCTGCTTGGGGCAAATTCCTTTTGTAGGCGTGAGAAGACGGTCTTCTTCATCGGGTGTGACTTGGATCCCGATTTCCACTGGCTCTGACACTTTCCTGAGCTCGGCGCGTGAGGAGGGGGGAGGGCTGCTCTTATCCATGCTCTTTTCATAGCAGGCACCACCAGTGCCATTGCACTGTTTTCTCTTGTGCTCTATAAAAACCAAGATGTCTCCCAGCGGGAAGTTCATCTGACACTGTCCACAGGTTAACAAGTCGGGGTCTGTCCCGCCTGCGGCGATGCCGATGCCACCCGGCTCTGCTAGTGCCAGGCTCTCATCCTCGTCGGCGATTGCCGGCTCCACATGGTCGGCCTCTGCTTTACATGGACAAGAAGAAAGGGAGGAAAGGGGCAAGGGGAGAAGAGAGAGAGATTGCTTTGAATGTTCACACATTCTGAAGGATGCATCACATGAGGCCCAGCCTCCCCCCAAAAGAAGCCAAGCCTGATTAGATCTTTCTTTTATTTTTCAGTTTTTCCGCTCTCCCATAATCATTTCAATATATTTTGCAACCAAGCCTGCCTGAAACAAAATGGAAAGGCTGACCTGGCATAGCTTTCCTGACAGCTCCTTCCCACTGCTGCCAGCACTGCAAGAATATCAGCAAAGAGCCATTTTGCAAGCATTCGAGCCCCAAGTCACTTTATGAAACGGTTCCTCTTTTTGTAACCCACCTTCTCATTCTCACAGCATCTCCCCACCACCTGGCAAAGGCCCCATTTAGCAAATCTTATGCACCCAAACGTCTCCTTTGATTTCAGGAAGAGGGGAAGCAGGGGGATAAGACCCTCATGTTCTGAAACAGCCGGGTCGGGTTCCCTGCAGCACACAAAAATAGCACCGCCTTGTGCCTTTAGATAGCAGCAAGATTAAACAGCCACCATTAGCACAAGCTATGGCAAACCTTGTATAAGGGTAAGGTAAGCAGGATACAGTCTAATGAGAAGTTAAGGGGTTTCAAAAGCATATGCAGTGGGAGAAAGAATGAAGTATTTATTTAATATACTGGAATATTGGCTGAAACTTGAATCTTCCACTCATTTGCCTGATGCCAAATGCCTATACAGTTGCTAAATAGGTTATTCAATGTTTTTGTATGAATCTTGCCTGAGAACCTGGTGGAATTCACACCATTATCCCCCGAAGATTCAGAAGGCATTTCTGAGTGACCTGGATCAGTTTCTAAGAAATAAGTAACTTCTCATTTCACAATTAATCATGCACAGTGCTTCATTTTTTAATGGGTATTTTGTAGATAATTCTTACTTTATAAAATAATTATGGATCACACAATCCATTTCTGGGGCAAAATGTGTTTTTTTGGTTTGTTTTCTCTTGTTCTACTGTGTAACTGCCAAATCATACAAACCTTGGTCTTTACTCAGGCAAAATTTCCACTGATTTTTGCCTAAGGCTGTGTTGCCTCTGAAAGGACTATAGGATTTGGGCTGAACAAAACAGAGGAACTAACAGTATGTAAATCAGTGAGTGAAACCTATAATCTAATCAGGATTAAAGGAACAGTAGGAAAAATGTTGTCTGTTAGCACCACAGTTTGCTTATAAATTTCGTGGAGAAAGCGGAATCTCAAAGAAGTGAGTCTGAGCTAAACAGATGTCATAACCCAGATTGAGATCCTCCTCCCAGCTGAAAACAAAAGGACTCTTGTCCTGATCTTTAGCAAATTGCAAAAAAAAGGCACACAGAAAAGAGACAAGAGGTGGAAGGTGAAATATATAACCTGGCAGGGGGAAAAAAATAAAAAAGGTTGAGCCTTGCAAAAGACAATTTAGAAAACGAATCGCCCCCTCTTTTCCCCTTGAAGAATAAATAATTGATTGGTGTATCTACCAGCTGTGTTACAAGTTGCATCAGAGCTCACTAGCAGCAGAACACCAAGCAGCAGCACCAGCAGCAGCGGGGAAGGGACTGGGAGCCCAAAGAGGCTCCCGAGCATGAACCAACCTGCTAGAAACAGAGATGGGCACGGGAAGGCTCGAGCTCCTTACACCAACTCGCAGCAAGGCTACCAAGCGCAAAGCCTTAACACCCCTCCTGAAAACCATTAATTACCTTTTTTCCCTTAATCTAAGTTTAAAGGGAGTTTGAAGACAATACTGCATAATTAATTCGGCAATTTATTTTATGAAAAGATGCCCTGCCTTAGTGAAAATGTAACCATAACCCTGTGCTGAAGAGGGACTGCTGGGAAGAGAGCGGATGTCTGTGAGCGGTGTGGCACAATGCAAAAGGTAATTATTTAGTGCTGCGGTTCCCTTTAATGATCTAACATTGAGCAATATTGTTTATATTGAAGAGCGCTTGCACCTTTAATTACCAATTACATATACATCATTTTAGAGCCAAAAGAAAAGGACTGTGGAAAGGGCCCTTTAGAAATGTGCACGCTATTTCTAGGGAAGAATTCCTATTAAGGGGGAGCAGAGTGTCAAAATATTAAAAAAAAAAAAAAAAAAGAAACATGCGCACGGAGACACACGCACATACACACGTGGGAGATGGGACAAAGAGCTGGAAAAGACAACATGAAAATAGGAACTGAACCAAGGGTCATACGAAATAAAAGTGGCAGAGGAGGGAAATGCTTGTTACTAGTTTCACGTAGCATTCCTGTAAAGCTTTCAGATTAAAGTACGTCTCTCAAATTACAAAGCCTGAATTTTGGCATATATATATAACAAATAAAAAGAAAAGCACGGATCTCAACTTTATTATCTTTTTGATGTGAGGAGGGTTTTTTCTTTTATTTTTCCCTTTCCCTGTGATTTAAATTGTGCCTTTTGGAAAACATAGCAAAACTGCTTCATTTGATAAGGGTCCTGACCATGCGTCTGTGGAAAGATGAAGGAGGCTTTAACAGCTAAACTGTTGAGAATTCTTTCTTTCAGTTCTACAGTTCATTTGAATATTAGTTAAATCCACATATGCCTATTCACTTACACTCTCTCACTCTCCCTTTCCAAGGACTCTACAGTGGCACTTTTTTAAAATAACATCTGGTATTCTTTCATATTTTGGCAGTCTTTGCATTACCGAAAATCAGTTTTTCGTTTTCTTGGTACATGGAGCCCTTGTGATCGGTAGTAATTGGGTTTCAAAGTATCAAAGACTTTTTCCTCGGCTCTATTTCTGATTTTAGCTTAATAAATCATCAGGCATGAGACCAGTCCTATACCCCACAATGCAAAAGCTATATTACTTTTCCTCATTCAGGAGGTTTGAAACAGACATAAAAGAATAAAAAACAAAATACTGAATGGATCTTCAAATGCATTTTATCCATGTCAATTTGCATTTTTTTAGCCAGAATAAAAAAAGGAAAGGCCTCCTATTGACAACTCAATTAAGCCATTAAAAACCTACATTCAAATACCATTACAGGACAGGTTTAAAACCCACAAAGGAAAAGAGAAAAAAAAGCCTGGAAGTCCAGCCCATAACACATCGGGTCATGCCTGGTTAATACAACAGCCAAGATGTTATGCTGTTTCAGGAGTCCTTTAATGCCAATGGGGCAACTTAGGCCAGTCTCAATGTAAAGTTCTGACTCCACTTGTGTCTGTGGGTTTAAAATGAGTCGCTTCACATTATTTGAATTTAACTCTGTGGTTTTATTTCTTTTTGTTGGTAGCTGGGTTTAGGGGGAGGAGGGTGTTTCCTCATCCGTATTTATTTATTTATTTGTGATTTATTTTGAGAACGAAAAATCAAGTCTCCCCCCCCCCCCCCCAAAAAAAAAAAAGGATGCTGGAAAACCTCCCATCTCCCGTATGTGGGAAAAGGAAAAAAAAAATGCAAACAAGCTATTTCCAGCCCGCACCGATGCCATGGCTCGGCTCTTCTAGGTGCGCTAAGGTGTGTCCAGCACCTTCCTACACCCAGGGAGGTCTCGGAACACGCCAGGAGCACGCGGAGAGATGGGGATGGGCTTAGCACGGGGGACACTGATGGCACCAGTGTCACTCAGTGGCTTCACAAAACTCGTGCAGCTGGACCAGCAAAACAACCTGCCTTGCACTGAGAAGCTCTACGTGCTCTGCTCACCATGCCAGAACAGGGAGGACAGTTTTCTTGACTCCATAAAGACACGGCCCATGCACGGTGACCCATGCACAAACCCATGCACAGTGACAGGGTTTCAGCACTCGTGCCCCATGCGTACAACACCCTTACACCCTATATGAGAAGAAATGCGCACGCTAAGTACTTTCTGCCTGTCAAGCACCTCAAAACCCTACTCATTAATAGTGGGAAAAGAGGGTGCTATTAAAAATTGTTCTGGAGGCCTCCAAGACCAACCCCTAGGCACTTGTCCATGTGCTGTGGTGGAGGCCGGGTGCAGGCAGTGGAATTTTCTTTCCTTGTATTATTATTGTGCTGCAGAACCAAAGGTAGAAGGAGAAGTCTGCAGCCTATGTCCTTTCCTCTTTTCCCTCGCACACGGTATGGGAGGGAGGCAAGGAGAGGGGCAAGAGGGAAAGGTCTGGTCCTCGGCCAAAGCGCTGTGTCCCCGCACGCCGCTCCTGCAGTTGGGGTCCCTCGCCCCGGCTCGTCCCTGGCGCACATGCGGCACCGTGACAAATGCGGCATCCTCGGCGCGCAAATCCCTGCTACCTTGAAAGCAAATCCACCCCGTGGTGCAGCTCAGCCTGCTTCACCGGGGAGCACAAATAAGGGACTTGCTCTTCAGGGTGTTGCCCAAAGCAGGCTCGAAAATGATGTCCCTTCCATCAACACCCACATGTCACATTTACTGTAACATCAACATGCTTAACGGAAATAGCTCCGATCACACACTCTCTGGCTGGGTTATCAAAGAGATCGGTGTCAGGATCCGAGCTGCACAAAGACTAACACTTCTGAGTGCAGGCGATGCAGCTCTTCGCTGTCTAAGTTTATCGATAACCTGTTCCCAGAGCCTTTCGTGCAGCTGCAAGGTGCAGAGCTTAGTTCGCATCCACACGTTGCACCGGCACCACATGGTGCATTAAGAGGCACTGCTTATTTGCTATCAATTTTTAGTTTTTCCGAGCTGGAGAAACTAAAAAACAACTGCAAAAAAAAAAAAAAAAAAAGAAAAAGAAAGTGTCCGAGGCTGTGCTTACTGGAGGAGAGAGGACGGCGACGGGCTCGGAGAGCCGAGCGTGGCCAGCAGCTCCGCGTCACTTGTGAAGTGACCCAGGCGCCAAGCACAAAGGCGGCGCGGCCGAGCGCGGGCAACGGGCTGCCGGCGCCGCGAGCCCCGTCGCGCCACGGCCAGCGCCGCTCCGGCCCCGCGGGGACGGGCTCTGCCGCGCACCTGGCTGCAGCGGGGCTGCAACGGGCGCCCCGCGTCCCTGCGTCCCTGCGTCCCTGCAGCCGGCCGGAGCGCGCGGGAAACGGCCCCTACGGCTGCATCGCGCTGGCAAACGCCGCCGGCAAAGGCCGCGCTGCAGAAGTGTCCCGAGCCACCAGGGAAGCAGCTTGAGCCCCTGCACGCGCCCGAGATGCAGCAAACTCCACCGCAGCCGGCGGAAAAACAAGGGGAAGCGCACCACAGATGCAGGGAGAAGGGAAGGGGAACAGCGCAGTACCAAGGCAGAGCCCAAACAGAACAAAAGCCAAGAAAATCCAAGAAACCCCCTGAATCCCAAACATTTGTCAGGCACTGCTTCAGCAGCGGCGTTTCGGAAGGGAGTGACGTGTCTCCGCTTAAGTAAACTCCGCGTTCGTAAAAAAATATTTACTGCTTTTGAGAGCGTAAAATGCACAGGCTCTCCTAAAGACTGCAGGAGCTGTAAATCTTCCCAGATAAAATGCGATGTGATGATGCGATATAAAAGCATTCTTTGTTCCCAAGTGAATAGATTTGTTTTATTTAAAACTAAATGACAAGCAAGGAGAGAAAAAAGCACTGGGGACCACAAAGGGCGAAGGAGCGGTATTTTGGTACAGTCTTTTAACTGGCTCAGAAAAGAATATGTGAATCACAGATTCCTGCCGCTGGATTTAAAAGGCAGGATCAAAATTAAGCAATTAGGTTTGAACACATATTAAACACACGGCAACTCTGTTCTCTTTTTAAATATGTCTCAGAAGAGGCTGTGTTTCTCGGTTGTGTATAAAGCACTGTTGCTCATATACAGTTTTCTTGAGCCATTTTTTAACTTTCACTGAAGCATATTCATTGTAACATTCAGCAAATTTATGGCTTATTCCAGTGGCTTAGTAAAAGGGGTCATAAAAAAGTTAAGTAAACCAGTGTTTTTTTTTCCCCTCTCCCTTAACTTTGGATTCCTTTTTTATACTGCGCTGTCTAGTGCTTAGTCTTTGGAAAGTAACTTGGGCATATCCAGCACAGACACAAATTATCAGCTGCTCCAGAAAAAAAAAAAAAAAAAGAACAGAAAAAGAACAGAATTTCTTGCACTGAGGCAACTACACAAAAGACTTGCATATGTCAAAAATACAGAACTAAGTCCCTGTGAATGCTGCACCATTAATCAAATCCCCGATCTGGTGTCACTTTTGCCAGTAAAATGATGATATTCTTCTAACCCCCTTCTGCCGGCGCGTGCCCGCAACGCATGAAGTGTGTCCCTCTGCTTTAATTTGTTTTCGAATAGCCTGCTTTAGGCATTTTTTATATATTCTTTGAGAGGGGAAAAAATTAGAAAAAAAGCTGCTATTTAAAGCTCGACAAGGGTCTATGGCACCGAGCAGGCAACAGCTTTTGGGGAGGGAGCAAACGGAGCTGCTGTTCGGATGCTGAGCGCACAAGTGCCTCTGAGGCTGCAGCCGTGGGTGCAGGGAACGGTGTGCAGGCTGCAGAGATACATTTTAGGAAAGTAAATAAACACAAAAGAGGAAGGTGCTGTAGTAAAAGCAGCTGAATGAATCACACATTTATCAGCGCGTGCTCTTATTGATGTCTTTCTCTTCCGTCATTAAAAAGATACATATATATAAAGCTATCTACATCCCAACGCTGATACTTTACTGGGTGCTTTTACAGTTATCACTAACTTTAAAGCGGGCAGAAACAGCCGCTATTTATTTTTCCCAGCACTCTTTCTTGAGGCTTCCAAAGATGAGATCCGATGGGCCAGCGAGCCGAGGCCGGAGCACGGAGTGGCCCGGATGGCACCACGGCAGGGCCGTGACAGGAGGGAAAGCCCTGGCAGGGAAGCACAGAGCCGTTTCCATGCCGGGGGTCTCCCGGGGAGACTCTTCCAGCTTTTTCGGCGAGTGGGTCGAGTGGGAGGCAGAGGAGGGAGCAGTAGGAAGGGGAGCGCATGTGGATGTGCACGCAGAGTGGTCAGGGGGACACGGACACTGCGGATCCTCTTAGCAAAAGTTATTGGTCAGGGAAGGGAAACAGGGCTGTAGTCGGGAAAAGTTTGAGGTTTCGGGAGGGGGAAAGGGAAGGTTTTCCCTGCGGCTGGAGGAGGCGAGTGGTGGAGGAGACGCTGAGCTCTCCATCTCACAGGTCTGCCCAAGGAGCTGCCTGCTGCCTATGTGCCCCCAACTAGCTCCGTTCAAACATTAAATGAAGTAGAGAAATCATCAGATAAATTGCTGGCCCTTTCTACTCAAGAGTGAAGGGTTTCTGTACAGTTGATGACAGCCCTGGTCTTTTGTCTGACCTAATTTATTTCTCTTTCAGGTTAGAATGAAGCATGCTTTCCTGTCACGGGATAGCCTCCGTCCACAGATTGTGCCCTAAAAAGCAGAATACGCTCTTACCATGCTAACAACCCCCTAACTCGATGAATTTCTCAGCCTGGGCAAAGTAAACATTCTCCCCTGACACGCAGGGATCAAAGCGTGCTATGTGTCGGCCACAAAATTATAGGTTTGGGCAAGGAGGCGTCCCACGAAAGTCCATCCACGGCGCACGAGCGGCCTGAAGCACAGAGCAGCACCCACGGCCCTGGGGAGCAGCCTGCGAGCTCAACAGCAACTTCGGCGTAACGGGTGTGATCTTGTGCTTATTTCTTAAAAATACTTATTTCCATTCACCAGAACGGTGCGGCTTTTGTTACAAGGACCTGGGGATCGCAGGCGGCAAACCATCCTGCATGGGCTCCCCTCGGCAGGGCACAGGCAGCTTCCTGACATGTAAACTCGGCAAATCCTGTCTGCCTGCGTGTGCTTTGTTGCTGCAACACTTTCTTCTAGAAGTCCAGCGCCCTGGCTCTGGGTTTTTGTGTCTGCTGGAGACCCGCAAGTGCCTGTAGATGGTCTCCCCGCCACGCACAGCAACAGCCTGACGTACAGGTATCGCTACCCCCATCGCTTGCCGGCAACGGCAAACCAAGAATCTAAACATTGACACGCCGACAATAAAAGGTGTTGTTAAAAACTAATTTTTAATTAAAAACTCCTGTCTGCTGGAGTCGATTAATCAGCCATGATTTAGCTAAAAATAGATGCGTCTCGCTTGCCGCCCCTCTCTCAGCTAGCGCTATATAGATCTTCGCATGAAAATCAATACTACAACTTTACACTGAAAACATTTTACAGCAGCGTAAACTGCCTCAGATATAGCTATTATTTCCTAGGGTATTTCCAGTGCGTGCATGAGACAGGCTATGAGCTCCCCCTAGTCGCCACTTGCCGCCAGTTGCAGCCGGGGCTTGCGAGGCACCTAAAAAGCCAGCAAAGTTTATTTTGGAAAGTATTTTATATCAACAAACAATAGCGAGCGCGAAGCAGTCGAGATAGGGCAGCGTGCGGGAGAAATAAATAAAAATCTTGCCCTGCGAGGCATTTTGAGCCCAAAAGGCTTCT
Source organism: Tinamus guttatus (assembly GCF_059628265.1). Classification (NCBI taxonomy): domain Eukaryota; kingdom Metazoa; phylum Chordata; class Aves; order Tinamiformes; family Tinamidae; genus Tinamus; species Tinamus guttatus. Next base: position 9,433,304 of record NW_028288582.1, on the reverse strand, counting down.
CAGGCTGCAAGCTCGGCTCTGCGAAGAGCGAGCAGAAGAGGTGTCAACTCAAGTCGGTAACTGATATCAATAATTTGTACTATTTCCTCATCCTCTAAGTCATAATTATTGTCAAATATGGCACCGGATGACCCTTTGTTCAGCAGAGAAACACGCGTTTCTCACAAGACGAGGGCTCCAGCCGTCCTGATCGAGCACAGCCAGGTTGTAAAATCTCTAAGACTTTTATTTCTCAATATTTAAATAAGCCTGGCAAAATATGCTCCGCATCTGCCGACCAGCGAGAAAAAGGCAAAAGGCTTCCTCACCTGCTGCAAGACACTGAGCAGATTAACTAAAAGAGGCTGCACAATCCAGATCCACAATCTAGTTCCTCTGCATCAATTTTTAAAATATATATTTTAAAAGACCAGGAAACAACAAAAATATGACAGTATTTTTTTATCCTATGAGTCCAATACAAATATATTCAAATAAAAGGCAACCTGAAAATCACCAGAACACAACCCTTTTTTTTTTCTCCTGACCTATTTAAAACCAACGCATGTAATGTCAGTTAAAAACATGTTAGGCTTCTGTGCACAACTATGCAGGTATTACGAAAAGAAAAAGAAGCCATCTCCAAAGTAATATCCTCTCTAAATTTTTAGTCAGCTTGCATTCCTTTTTGTGTAAGAGTTGATTAGTTTTTCTTTTCCGTAGGAAAAGGTGCTTTAATTGTACTAAAGCTAAATACATTTTAAGTGAAGTTCTTTGAAGCAATTTGCAGAAACTTTGACATGCAAAAAATGTTACTGTTTCTTTTATTATTATTATTTTTAATGTGCAAATAAAAACTGATAATGGAAATTATTACTCCTTCTAGAGAACCTGTTGACCAGAGAGAGAAGAGTCTCCCCTGGGAAACCTGGCGCTCTCTCTGGAGTCACAGGATTTCACCATCCTTTCCCTCCCAGTCTTTGCTGCTGCTCTAGAGAATGTTCCTGCTTTGCCGCCTTCTGCAGAGCTGCTATGAGCTCTTCACTTGCTCTCGCCTTTCACATTTCCTTCAGATGTGAAATGCAGGACTAGTTTGAAAATAGATTTCTTAAGTTATATAAAAAAAAAGGAAAAGAAAAAAAAAAGTAAACGATTTTAGTCTGGAAAATCAGCAGTTTGAATCAAACCAAAATAAGGTTTCTTTGCACAGAGTAGCTCTCCAGCACAGCCTCCTCTTTTCCCCCTCATCGCGCTTTTTGCTTTGTGCACCCATTTAAGTGAGCACAGCCACCAAGTTTGTTCTGTCCACCAGCCCCAAAGAAAGGTCCAGAGCTGCTCTTTTCTCTCCATGTCTTCCCCCTTTTTGTGCTGCACATGCATCCATTACAGGGCAGCCAGGGGAGCCTGGCAAGGACAAACAGGCCACTCAGTTTTGCAGTTCTTAAAAGACCACTGTGCTAATGAGACCCGGCAACTCTGGAGCACAGCTATATTGCAGTTTCTCTGCTTTGTGTGTTTGTTTGTCTTACACTCCAGATCTAAACGTTTCTCTGAACACCAAGAGCATGAAACCTAATAAACTCCAGCTAAGCAGTGTCAGAAAACCTTTCTTTTTCTCTTCCCATCTCCCTCTCCCTATCTCTTTCCTTGCCTGGCACAGACCTGCAATCCATTCTGAAATGCAGCTCTCCTGACAGATGCCAAAAAGGGAGAGGATGAAAAAAAGAAGAAAAAAAAGCCAAACCTAAACATGACAAAAATGCAAGATTTCACAAAACGCTATCAATTCAACCCGGCTTTGGAGGCTTGGCTTGGGATTGGGTTTATTTTGTTGCAAGTGTTTTGGCTTCCTATTCCCTTGCAATGCTACTTTGCAAACTCAAACTACCCCGCAGCCTCCCTGGGCTGCTTTTTATTTCAATTATTGCCCCCCCATCACCACGAATTGCACCTTCCTGAGCACTGCAACCCCCCATGCCGGCCGCCCACAGCGGGGCCCTGCGTCGACGCCTGCTCCTCCTGCGCCCCCAGCCCCAACCTGGGCAACCAGCCGCGGCCCCCCTGCATCTCCCGCCCTCCTCCCAGGGGTACCTCCTTCTTTTGCTGCCCCTGCTCAGTGTGCAGCCCAATTTCCTCGCCGAGCTTCCTCGGGATGGAGAGGCGGATAGGCATGAGCGGGGAGGGGAGGAAGCTGCGCCCCGCGCTCCATCCCTGCCCAGCTAAACCCCCTGCACACGCGGCTCCTCGGCACCTCTCCATGCTCGCCTGCCTCCTTATTGACTCCCAAGCAAAGAGATCGGAAAACGAGATCAAATTGGAAGAGGAAACCTACCTGGCTTCTCTTCTCCTCCCCACTTCTCCCCCCCTACACACGCTCCCCCTCAACAGCAACAACAGCAAGAAGAGAAATGTTTCCCCCCTCTAAACATATTCAGACGTGCGCAACAAACCAGGTTTTCCGCACACCCCCTTTCGACACCCCGCATCTCCTCACAGCTGAGACGGGAAAGAAGTGGGAGAAATTGCACAGAGCGATTCAGAGGGTTCGGGCTGTTGATTCTTATTTTATATATATACATATATATATATATATATAATTAAGAAGGAATAATATTTTAAAAAATAAAGCCATCTAAAGCCACTAACAAAAAGGGAAACGCATCTTCCAAACCCCAAACCGGATGGTTAAAAACAAAATGTAGTTAATGAAGGGGAGGAGTGGGGGGGGGGGGGGTCCACCTTTTATGGTGATGCAAATCTGGCTCCAAAATAACAATGAATTAAAAACACTCCCCCCCCCCCCCAAAGAGAGCTGAATACCAGATGCATCTTCATTTGTGCTCCACCAGCTGATGGGCTGGGGGGGGGGGCAGGGGGAGGAGGAGGAATGGGTTAAAAAAGGAGCAGAGAAAAAAAAAGAGAGAAAAGACAGAGCGAAAGAGCGAAAGAAATTGAAATTTAGGGAGCCAAAACGTTCCCCCACAACCCTCCACTACGAAAAGAAAAAACAAATCACAGAAGGTGGAAAATATACATATATATATATCGATTCCCAAGGAAATCTTACAAACAGAAATTTATCACCGGTAACAAAGAAAGAGGGGAGCTCGCAAGCACCAAATGCTCCTGGCAGATGGCTCCTATTCTTGGCTTTCAGGGGAGGGCAGAGAAGCCGGGGGGAGATATTTTATTTATTTATTTAAATTCTTTAAAATGGGAACATAAATATTCGGGTGGGCCGCGGCGGACGCTGAGCCCGGCCCGGCGCCGCGCGCGCCCCCCGCCCGCCGCACCGCAACTTGCCCGGGGGGCCCGGCCGCGGCTCCGGCGGCTCCAACACCCACCCCCGCCTCGGGCCCATGCGGAGGGTTTTGGGGGGCTCCCGCACCCCGCGCCCGGCACGAGCGCCGGCGCTCGCCCCTCTGCCGAGGTTTGGGGTGGGCAGCGGGGAGGAGGGGGGATGCTGGAGCTGGGGGGTTCCCTCCTTCCCTCCCTCCGCTTTTTCTTTCTTCTTTTTTTTTTTTTTTTTTTTGGTGGGGGGGATATTTTCACTTGACCACGGGAGCGCCGTTGCAAAGTGCAGCCCCCGCTCCCGCCCCGGAGCCGCCGCCGGCGCCCGCTGCGCAGCCCCGCGCGCCCCGTCCCACCTCGTCCTTCTCCCACCACCGCCATCCTCCTCCTCCCCGCGCAGCCCGGGCCGGTGCACCTGGGTCTGCGCCCCCGGCCGCCTCCATGTGCTTCCCAGCAACCTCCCCCCGCCACCGCTGTCACGGAGCCGGGACAACTTTGCGGAGCGGCGAGCGGGGCCGGGGGCTGCAGCGCGCCCCGTTCAGCCCGGTTCGGCCCGGCCCGCCCGGGCCCCGCGGCCGCTCCGCGCCCCTCCGCGCGCTGCCCCGCGCCGCCCGCCTCACCTCCCCTGCGCACCGCTGAAATTCACCGCAAACTTCGGGCTTCTCCCCCCCTCCACCCCCAGCCCATCCCCCCGAGCCGCACGCCCCCCTCCCCTCTTTAATTCCCGGCTCCTCTCCCTCTCTCGCAAGTCATTTACCAGCTTTGGTTTCTCCTGGATCCCCCCTCTTCCCCCCCCCCCCCGACGCTTCCTCCCCTTCCCTAATTTTGCTCCTTGCTTTCGGCTCGGTTTGGTTCCAAGTTCAAACTTACGTGTGATAATCTCTCTTTGTGACAAGTGCTGCGGGTTTCCCTGCTTGCGACGGGACATTGCCCTGGCATTTACACTGGCATCGCCTGGAGAGCTGCACTGGTTTGGGGAGATGTGTCGCGGGGCGGGGGGGCGATCCTCCTCTTTTTTCCCCCCTTTCTTCTTCTTCTTTATCGGCTTCTTCTTTCAAAAAAAAAAAAAAAAAGAAAAAAAAAGGAAAAAAAAAAGAAAAAGAAAAAAAAAGAAAAAGGAAAAAAAAGCCTCCTTTCTGTTGCTGTTGTGGTGCACTAGCTGGGATCCCCTCTCAATTAAAAATCATCATCATCATCATCATCAGGAGGAAGCTTTCTCGCTCTGCTTTTTCTCTTTCAGACTCTGTCTTTTCTCCACTGCTGCTGCCACTTGGACTTCCAGATCTCTTCTTGAACTTAGCAGGATATGCACCGCCAGTGACACTTTTCTCTTTCCCTCTTTCCAGAGTGCTTGGCGAATTGGCAAGTGCGCTTTTCCACCAGGAGGGTAAAAATAAAAATTAAAAAAAAAATCAAAAAAGAAGCAGGAATATCAAAAAAGTACTAGAATTGGGATTGCCCACACAGAAAAAAAAATGCCAAAAAAAATGTTTTTCGGAGATTGACCCTTGCTGGGTAGATGTATATATATATATTGAAAAGGGGTAGCCAAAACTGTGTCTCCTCTTTCCCAGTCCAAGTGGCACTGCTCTGCCCTGGTGCTTTTGGGTTGCCAGTGCTCCTGCACCACTTTGCACTCTTCCCCCCTCGCCTGGCACCGGGACTGGAGGGAAGGAAGCCCCCAGTGCAGCTGGGCTGGTGCTGGCTATTACTATTATATATTGCAATGTGAAGATGGCGGAGTCCTGGTTCTCTGGGAGCGCTCTGTCTCTCTATGGCTGGGGCTGCCTCTGTACAATGGGATAAAATTCAAGTTCAAGTGCGGACGTGACGTTTAATCTGCACTAGAGACAAAAAGACCCAGAGAGTAGGAGCACTGGGGGCGACTAGCGGTGGCTTTTTAACATTGTACCCTGCAAGAGAACAAGAAACACCACTCGCACTCACACACACTCACACAAACTAAAGCACATGCACGGATCGGGAGCAGCTCCGGGCTTTGTGCGGCGCTGGCTCTCGGCTACGCGGAGTGCTAGGAGGAAAGGGGGGGAGGTGCGGGGGGGGGATAAATCCGCATCCTCTCGCACGGAGAAACTTCCCCCGAGCCGGAGCCAGGGCCGGGGTCCCCCCGGGGAGCCCGGCTCCAGTCCTGGCTCCGGCTCGGACCCCGGCTCCGACTCCGGCCCCGACCCGGACCTCGGCTCCGGCCGCGGTTCCGGCCTCGCGGGAGAGCCCGGTGCGCCCGGGCTGCTCGGAGCTTTCGGCTCTTTGGCGGCTCCACTCCCCCGCTTTGCTGCTTTCGAACAGTTTTACAACAGAACGAATTGTTTTGGGTTGGGATGTCTCTTTCCGTCCCCACTCCTCTCTCCCTAATAAAAGTGTGGCCGTTGCGAGACACATGCAGCCCCCTCCGACCTTCTTCCCTCTCCCCGTTAAAACGCCTGGCCGTGGGGGTGGATGTGCCTGGGAGGAATCAGTCTCAGCCACGAGACGGGAGCCGCAGGGCTCGCGGGGAATCTCCGCGCACTTTTCCGCCCATTTCACACGCAGGTAGATGCTCCCAGCTGCGTGTGCTTCTAACTTGGGAGCTTCTTGGAAACCAACTTTTTCCCCCTCTTTTTTTCCCAGCCCCATCTCATTGGATTTTTTTTCTCTCTCTTTCCAGGCAAACAAATAGTTTCGTGCATGGCGCTTTTCAGCACCAGCTCTGGACAGGGCGAGGGAACTGGGGAGGGGGAGAGTTGGGGGTGTGTGAAAGCAGATGGGAGAGAAACCCAAGAAACGCAGCCTGCACCCGGGGCACGGAGCGGCTCTGCAGTCGTGTCATTTACTTTCTACGTTAAACGAATATATATATATGTATTTCTATTAAATCGCATGAGAGCCTTGGGGGACCAGAATTCATCTCGATGCCCTTAATCAGCTTTGAGTAGAATTGGGCTAAACAACAACACCCTCGCCACCTCCAGCAAATCTTCGCGGTTCGGCTCCGCCAGCCCCCGGACCTCCGGAGCCGGCCCAGACCCGCACCCCGAGCCCATCACCGTGGCCTGGAGCTGCCGCGGGGCTCCGGGCCAGCCTGGCAGAGCTCCCCCGGCCCGACGCCTGCACGAGCGCGCAGCAAACACGGGAAAGGCGTTTAGCGGCGCTTAAGCTTGTTCAGATCCTTTGCCGTGTTTGTTTGGGTGGTGGCACCGGGTCCTACGGAGAGAAACGAGGCCGGTGTCAGCAGCGGGCCGGGCGCCAGCGCCGCGGGCACGGGGACAGCGCGGGGACAGCGTGGCGGGCGGCCCGGCCCGGCGGGGCCAGCAGCAGCGTGGGGGTGTCGGGGCGGGGGATCGGGGCTGTCCCCGGGCTGCGCTGGATGGGGGTCCCAGGGGTCCCTCTGCGCCCTCGGCGGGGAGGACAAAGTCCAGTGGCCCCGGGCCCTGTCGCAGGGAGCTGCAGGAAGCTGCGCCCCTCCGGAGCGCGGCTTATCGGGTTCGTCCTGGGCATCATCTGCTGATTAACCAGTGTCTTCCAGCGCGCACTGGGAGCCCGAGATAAGGGCGATCAATGATTGACCCGGCGGCGGCGGGGGGGAGGCTCCCCGGGCCGCCCACCCCCTCCCCCCGGCGGCTGTGGACCGGGCTGCGGGGGGCAAGTTCCCTGCCCACCCCCCGCCTTCGAAAGCACATCCCAATAGGGAAGGGGGAAAAAATTCCAAAGTGATTTCTCAGTCTCCTCTTTCCTCCCCTGTCTGGCACTTGCGATCATTAGCACCGAAAGCTGTTAATGTCTTGTCTCACAGCTCCCCCTTTAGTCTCTCTGCTCTCCCTGTCTCGCGTTCAAAGCCGGATCAATAGCAGCCTCTCGCCAACCTTGACCTGGCCCCCGACCCGCCTCCATCTGCAGCTGGCCCTGCCGCTTCGTGTGTCCCCCCTGGACGTCGATCCCCCCCGCCTCAGCCGCACAAGAGCGGCCGGGGCTGCCCCTCGGCATCGCCTCGCTTCCTATGGGGACCCCGCGGCGCCAGACAGGCCTGGTCCCTCGTGGGGCCGCCCGCCTGCCCCCGCGTGGCCCTTCGCGCCCTCCCCGCAGCCGGGGGGCCAGTGTCCCGCTCGCCACGGAGCTGTCCGAGCGCCTCTGCACCCGCAAAATGCCCAGTGCTAAGGGAACCATCCTTCCCGTCCACAGGAAACGCCTGAGATTTGAAGGGTTCTCGTCTAGAACCACCATTCTGATCACAGGGGAAAACAAGCTAATGTGATGTTAAATATTCCATTTTATCTTGTGTACAACAAGGCATGCTGAGTCAAGAACCCTCAGCACGCCCGTGCTGAGCATCTGCGTTTCTCCTCCTCTTTTCTTAAGACATGAGAGGTCTTTCACTGAAATTTGGCACAGATAGAGATAGGTAGCTAACAGTGGCTGCAGTGTAAAGAGGGACTCCCAATATCCTCACGGCGGATAAGCCTGGTGTGTGGCTTGGGCTTGCTTAGGATGCACTTCCACTCCCTCCCCATTCACTCAAATAACTTTTCAGCGGAAGAAAAAATGGAGCTGCAGATTGTGTGTGATGTGATTTTAGCTTCTTCCCAGGCTTCACCTGAGAAGGCTCATGCCAAGTGAGAAGTAAATTGGTTTTGATACAGATCTAGGAGTTTGCGTGGGGAGGGGGGAGTAGGAGGGAGAGAAGGAAGGAAGGAAGGAAGGAAGGAAGGAAGGAAGGAAGGAAGGAAGGAAGGAAGGAAGGAAGGAAGGAAGGAAGGAAGGAAGGAAGGAAGGAAGGAAGGAAGGAAGGAAGGAAGGAAGGAAGGAAGGAAGGAAGGAAGGAAGGAAGGAAGGAAGGATTTGTGACAATTTTGATAAAAATGAGGCTGCTATATTCAGCCTCTTTGAATCTTTAAATGCTTTTTGGGGGGGAGAAAAATAAGGCTAAACACAAGGCATTGATCTGATCAGCTTAGTTAGCCGCTCCACCTTGTGCAAAGATACAGAAACACAGGATCTATCCAGATCATATTTACATACATATTAATAAAGCTCCCGAGGTGGCAGTTCAGCCTTCACATACAGTGCAAGGATCTCTGCGAATTCTCATTTTAGACCCATAAAAAAAAGATAAAAAGAGGTCTTTTGGGTTTCCCTGAATATTTTTCTGCAACAGTTTTATATCATTTCTGAAAATTACATAGTTAAGTGGCATCAAATTTCTGGGTGATATAATAACTCAAAATGTGTAATTTTTTTGTATCAAATCACTTTGCAGCCATAAACAGAGCTTCAGAACCTCAATCAGAAGAATGATTTGGTGAGTTTTTTTTTTTTCATTTATGGCAAACAGTAAAATTGTTCTTGTTATCTATTCAAATATATATAAATTGCCACATTTATTGACTTGATTTTCTCTTCCATGACACCATTGTATTTCAGGGTGCCGCAAAGGGGAGGCTTAAGAGGGTAATGTCTTTTCCCCTTTCCCTTTCCCAGGACTTTGGGGAGAAAAGCAGAAGGTGTCAGGTTTTCAGGATATTTGGCATCCCCTCATTTTGGGTGGCTGTCATGCGCTGATGTTTCCAGCCCTGAATTTAGAAAATAAGATTCCTTCCACAGTTGCAGACCTTTCCCAGCATCTCCTGCTTAGTCAGTGCCCTGCTGGGCTTTTTGGTTAGTTGGTTCTTTTTTGCTGCACAGATGCAGGAAACCTCCTTTTTCAAACTCCTTGCAGGTTCTGAACATAGTAACAGTCTAAATGGTGGAGCCCTATTTTGGCTTTTTGCATTGTTTTATTATTATTTATTTTTACTTATTCATGTACTAAACAAATGAACCATTTCAATTTAAGCAAGCAAACCCAAACCATTGCTTCCTGCTCCCCACACCAAATATCACCAAACCAACAAGTAAGAGAAGAAAAACATCTATTCTTTTTTTTCTGAGAAAAAAAAAAGCCAAATCAGGCCCTATTTGGCTATACTCCTCAGTTCCTAAAGCCACCTTTTGGTCTCTTTGTCCTTCAGACTTTCAGGCAGTAGAGGCTCAGCTATGACCTCCTAAAATCTGTCACTGGCCCCTCATGGTCTGCATGGAAAGTAAGAGCCGTGCTCATATTTGCAGTTTGTGGGGCTCTTGAATGACAGATCTCTGCAGCACCCCCTCGCAGCCTCACTTTGCTATGAGCCATGTCAGGGGAGATGCTCTGAGGATGGTCTTTGGAATACAAGTGTCATCACTGCTGGGTGCAACCAATCACGTTTTGTAACCAGCACTAGTTTCACTCTACAAAAAAAAAAAAGAAACCAAAAAAAAGAAAAAATCCTGAAACATTCCTGGAAATACAGAGATATTTTACTCTTAAGAAGGTAGTGTTAAAACTTGTTCCACTGTATAAATACTGGATGCTGTCTGTGTCTAGAGGACAACAGTTTGCACAGGAGGACAAAAAAAAATCCCTTCTCCATCCTCCTCCGAAAGTACTCCTGGGTTGTTACAAATCCTGAAATTTGGGAGCCCCAGAGCTCTCCTCTGCTTTCAAGTGTAAGCTTCCACCTCTTTCTCTCCTGAGATGATTTTAAGAGGTTTTGAAATATTTGGATCGTTTAGACCTCCAAGTGTGGCAACAAAATCTTCAGCTTGAACTCACGACAGAAACACTTGTCTCGTGTAAATCATGAAATCTGAGCATCTGCAAGGAAAGGCACCTCATCTATTCCACTTTTCATCCTTCCTCTTCTATATTCTTCCTCCTGTATTTTATTTGAATAGGGCATAACCATAGTAATGCATCATCATTATTATTTCTGTATTTTTTTTTTTAACTTGGGCAAGTGAACTCAAAGAGGGGAATTCATCAGTTCCTCAATTCGGCAGCAGCCTCAGCAGTTTCATTATTCCTGCTGACGATTAGGGAGCAGAGCGGTGCGGATGTCTGGCCTGGGAGCACTCGTGTATTGCCCCCAGATTACCCATTCCTGCTCATAAAGGGTGGAACAAAGTATGAAGGCGAACGTCATCGCCAGTGTCTCAGGCAACTACTCACATCTTAATTGAAAACGATCAAATAACAGCGCTCCCTTGGACGAGGAAGCGGGCGCACGCACTGCTGTGCCTGTTGGAGAGGCCTGGCCGGGGCAGCCGAGAGGGTCCAGGGGAGCCTCACGGCCGCGTGCCCCGGTTGGACTTGCATCGTCCTTTGCCTCTCGGCAAGGTGACCCCGTGGCTCCAGCGGCGCGGTGCTCGTGTGTCCCCGCAGTGCTCACCACTGTTCCCACTGTGGTCCCCAGACACAGTGTTGTCGCTTGGGCTGGTGGTCTACAGGTCAACCCCGCAACAACAGGTCGCTCTTTCCTCTCACTTGGCAAGGTAAGTTAGGAGGTTCAGGCTGCCCCAGCGGTGGGTGGACCCCAGGTTTGATAGCGCCAGCGTCACAGGCCACCAAGAGGCGACGCTTTTGCTGAGCAGCAAATGAAGTCTTTTCTGAGCCAACTGTTCCACCTGGACCCCACTACAAATTATTGTTTTCAATTACCACCTGTGTACTCCTTCCCATGCAACTTATTGATGTAAAATTACAACAACACTGGTATAAATAAGTTATGCTGCGGTTGTAAAATGGAAGAAATTTTGTTGTAGCAATTATGTTCAGCAAGATGACAAAATAAATTTCCAGTGCTGTGCTTGCAGTAACCTGGGGAATTTAAACCTCATAATTTCCATTCATTTCAGATAATTTGGAGTAATTTCTATATGTAATAACTTTGTAATGAAAAACACAGCGGTACCGAAGTGATTTCAACTCTTTTTTTTTTTCCTATGGTATACATGGCACAAAATAAATAATAAAAATAATATTTCCTTTTTGTATGTGTTCAGTAATTCTTTCAGCAAAATCATAAACTAATACCCGGACTAAATCTCTGTCCATGAAATGAAAAATAAATTGAGTTAAAGAAAGTGAAAAAGTATGAAAGGCCTTGGATGTTTTATTGTGACTTTATTAAATTGTATCATCTCATGCTCTATGGTATCCCTGGGGGTTACAGTTCGGGGAAGGGCAGAGCGCTAGATAGGTACATGTCCCTAGATCAAAAGCAGAGGTGATTGGAGCAAATTCATGCAAGAGTGTTTAATTCAATCCTTTAATTTTTAAAACAGAAACTAGAAACAATAATAAAACGTGAGAGAGGTGTGTGAAAGCACAGGACAAAAGGAATAAGTCGCATTGGGGCACTGATTTTCATTAGTGTTTTTGATGGTAAGTTACTCAGAGACTGTAAATATGTGTAATCACAGAATATACTCCAATACAAGGGAATAACATTTAATTAAAGATAAGAAGGAGTACTGTACATCACTGAAGAGCTGTATCTGTGTCCTACTTACTATCACAACACAGGGCTATTATTACACAATAAACATGAAATCACATGCTATGCTTTGTGGAAAACAGTGATTTCCTTGAGAAAAATAGTAATACAAAACGAATAGTATTATTTTTACATTTACATCTCACTTGCCTCTCCAGGTAGTTCATAAAGGTGGGCAGGGTTTGAGGCATTTCTTGCAATGATGAGCAAAAACAGACATGAAAGGCGTTACTATAACCGTGAAAGGTTACCCATCCAAGCTGGGGCACAGATGTGAGAATGCAAGATTACAGAGGCTGAAAGCCATTTCCCTTAACTGTTGAAAATCCGTCTCCAAATGACACCAAGGCCAATTACATCTAAACATCATTTTTATAAATAATAGCAATATTAAAATATGTATGGCCATGTTGCTACTCAGTAGTGTGCAAGAAGAGGGTTGGATTAGAGCCGGTTCCTCCAGCACTCTACGGGGATAATACCAGGGGCTCCCTCGTGCCCCCGCGCACTCTTGAAGCTACAGATACCCCTTGCATGCACATGCCGACTGCCCAGGCTGCCTTTTACCTGATGAAAAACATGAAATACAACAGAGCTGAGGACTTCTGGCAATCCACTGAAGATCACGCAGCAGCAAAGGGCTATCGGAAAGCTGAACTCTGCCCAGAATCTGAGGGCGAGGGGGAGAGGAAGAGGCTGCTTAGACAAAAGTGAGACTGAAGGTTTTGGTGAATGAAAAGGAGAGTTTTGAGGCTGCCCAGGAAAGCCCAGAAGACATGAGGAACAGCTAACATAATGACATTAAGAAGCTGGCTGGTAAGAAAGGAAATTATTGTGAGGAGTTTGAGCAAAGGTGGGAATTGCCAGTAGCTTGCCAGAGCTACTAGCAAATTGAAACATCCAATCCTACCTGTTTAAGATCTTTGCACAGCCCTCCAGCATCACACATCTCTCTCACGGAGAGAAACACTCAGAAGCTGGTTTTGACCAGAACCCAAAAATGCACAGATAAAATAGTCCACAGAGCATCAGTTTGGGTCTTAATTCTTACTGAAATCAGTAGTCCTTAGGTGCCTTAATATTTTTCAGGATCTGTTGGTGATTTACCAGGCTGGTGACACTAGGTTTATCCTACAACAGTTTGTGTGCCAGATTCCCAGTTCCATGGGTGCAGAAGCCTTACACTTCAGCAAACGCTTATAGGACAACTTGGATCTAGAAGCACAACAGGAAATGCAAAGGAGGGAAAAGTCAGCCCCAGTGCAACAATGATGCACAGCAGTTGGCTCTAGAATTTTAAAAACAGAGATGCCCCCCCCAACCTTCCCGCTAAAGAAAGAAAAATAGAAACAAATTTCTAAAAGCTAGAAGCAAGTAGAGGTCAATAGCAACATAAAATGGAAGGAAGCTGAAAAACTCTGATCCTTCCATCAAAAGCAGCCTCAAAAGCAAGCGCTAAAATAAAACCCGCTTGTGGTCACTAAGTTGGGGGGCTATATTTGAATAGTGGCTCCTGGGTCTCTGTTTTGCATCTGTCTCTGGTGTTGCATCTCCTGAGAAGAGGGAAACATCTGCTAGCTGTGCAAGTCTCCACACCAAAACCATTTCTTAAAAACCATTTTTAAGCTTAAATATATATATTTATAAATATGCATAATATATATATATATTTTAATTTAACTTTTCCGAAACTTCTGAATCAGCTTTCAAATTACAGGAAGGGATGCATTGTCTTCCATCGTCACCAACACTTTTCCCCAAATAGAGCTTTTCAGTGAGTTAGTTAATAGCCATACATAAGGCAAACATTTTCCAAAGTACAAACCTAAAATCAAAGCTCTGTTTCGTCTGCGTCAGGTTACACTATCTTTTCCAATGGCAATACCGTTGAGTATCAACCAGCATTTGAAGCCTGACCCTTCCAAAATTAGGCTTTGCTGCTGAAGAAGGTGCTTTTCATGGAATCCTAGTTGGAACTAAGCACAATGAATATGCATAGATGAGGTCAACCTCTAAACAGAAGTTTAAAATAAAAATCACTATCTTTACCGCATTCAAATTTTAATTGACATTTTGATTTCAAATGTAGCTATCCAGGAGCAAAAGTATAGTGGGAGGAGGGAGATAAGCAGAAATGAAGACAAAAGCAGGTGACATTTTACATGTCCCCTGACATGTGAGATTATTCACCTGTTTGCAGCACCAGGGCCTTAGACTGAAGCACCAAGAGCCAGGGCCCCGTTTGCAAAATGTGCAGCGCTTGCCATGCACCAGAGTGCACAGAGTAAGAGTTAAACAACGCCAACAAAATCCCCCTCACCCCATGCGCAAATTAAACCCATGACGAGCAGGCCCGAGGGAGGGAAGCAGCCGCGGAGGCCTGGCATGCCGTGTTAAACTGAATCTCCCTTCTGCCTCCTCCTCCACCTTTCTTCTCCTCCTCCTCGCCATGTGGCGTCCTACTCTCCTGCTGCTCGCCTGCTACGCCTCTGCACCCGCGCCGCGAAGCGCCGCGCGGACAGCAGCGGTGGTGACAGCAGCGCTGCCAGCCCCGGCCTCATCAGCCCCCGCGCCGCGCGCCGGGACCCGCTCTTCCCCTGTGGCTCCCGTCCTGCTGACCCACGTGCAGCTAACTGGGGGAATCTGGGCTGCTCGGGCACCCCCTGGGCCTGCTGTGCTTGAGGGTGTGTGTGTTCCTGACCCTGCTCAGCCCCAAAGAGCCCACAGAGCCTGTGGTTTATCGGGTGGAGCAGAAGGACACACTCAAACAGCCTCCAGGAGGCACCTGGAGGTACTATCCCCTGCTGCAACTTGCTAGGATATTTAACCGTTCTGTGTCCTTTTTTTTCAAGATTAAGCCTCAGAGACACATTCTTCACAGTAGGCTTTTGTCAGTGGGTCATCTTCCACGCTATGGGAATGAAAGCTGCTGCATAACCAGCTTCTGCCAGGGCCTCTGCTGCTTCCCCGTGATGGTACCTTAACCTGCTGAACCTCCCTATGCTCGGCCTCACCCTGCAGGGAAAGTCCGAGAGGAGGAACTGCAGGGCTAGTGTGGTGAAAGGTGAGGCTTTCTGGACCTCAGATAAGGGCCAGCAACAGCAATGAGAATCCTCATGGCTCTGATGAACCAGGAGACCTCTTATCTCTGGACCCAAGTACGGAGTATCCCTGCGGCTTCCTGCTGCGCTGGGTGTTGTTCTGAGATGACCAACCCAAGTCAATCAATTTATTGCTTCAATGTTAACACAAACTGCTGATGCTGTAAAGGGTGTAAAATGTGAACCCTGCAGTAGCATCATGTAAAAATGACTTTGTAGCACATCAGCTTTTGCAGAAGGGCTGTCACCCCTGCATGTATGACTACCTCTTGCTTGCAGAGCTGTGCACAGACATGAGGTATGGGCACACCTATGATCTAGCTCTGTGCAGATGCCTTGTGTTTGCAAGCTGTACCTTTGGGCTAGCACAGCCCTTCCCAGTAAAGGGCTAAACAGAGACAGGACATCCTAGCTCAGCCATAGATTCCTACCAGACCAAGCTGCAGGCACTGTGCCAGGACACGAAAACTTGCAAACTCCGGTTAGCAGCAGGTTGAGAGTCTCGGTAAGCACTCTCTACTGTGTGATATAAACCCACCCTAAAAGCCATATCTTCAGCCTCGCCACTGCTTCATTGCTGCCACCTTCAGATTTTATTAAGACTTGGGCATTTTTTTCATGAAAGCTTCTCAATTAAAAGAGCTTTTCCTAACTGCAAAAAAAAAAAAAAAAAAAAAAAAAAAGTTATAATGTGCCAAAAGCCCAGACTGTGCCAACCAAAAGGCTCAGCATTCCAGATCAAAAAGGGACACTTTACTAAAAGTAATAAAAGGAACTAAAACAGCAAATGCTTCTCCAGTCAGTCTTTCAGGCTTCAGGAATCCTGAGTTGCCTGCGATTACCACTAGTTCTTCTTTTTCAGCTGGGGCTTCACATGCTTATGGGAACATTCACGCTGAAAACCATCCCCAGCATTCTCCAACTGACCGTCAGCCTCTAAGAAAGAAACATGCAGAGCAGAGGGGCTTTGGATGGCCAGAAACCATCTCCGTCCCACCAGGATGCGTCAGATAACAGCAGCAAAACAAAGTTGACCTTTCCCTGTCCATCACATGATGGGCCAGGCTTGAGCGGTGCTCTCTCCTGTCATGCAATAGAGCTCGGTGGTGGATGAGCTTCAGTGCCACGACAGCACGAATGTACCTGGGAGGTACAAAGCTGGCCTGAAGCCACCTGGCGCTCCCTGCCTTTGGCTTCTCAAACCGTTTGCATTGCACAGTGCTGTGCAAAGTACCTGCTGCTCCCTGACAGAGCACTTGTATGCTGCTGGATTCTGCTCAGATTTAACCTTACATCACCAAAGGCATACTCTCGTATGCTTAAGATCTTAATTTTTCTGATGAATATTGTGAAACATTTGGATTCCCCAAAGAGGTTAGTTCTGTGGCCATTTGGTATTCAAATTACATATCTCTGGGGTATGTGCAATTCAAACCTTTCAACTTTCTGAGATCTGCCCATTGCTCTCAAGTACTGTGGATTAATAGATTGGAAGGCTAGAGGCCACTTGCATAATAAAAGCAGCAGAAACTCACAGACATTCATGCAACCAAGCCAGTCATTTTCATTTGAGTCTCAGAAAGCCATTCAGTCTTGACTTAAGGACAGCAAGAACACACCAACCTTAAGTCAATTCTTTAAATAATTGATAACCTCCCTTATTAAAAAAAATGCATCTTATTTCTAGCCTGGGTTTTCCCAGGTTTAGTTCTCAGTAGAGATCTCACTAAGTGGTTTGTGCTAAAGAACCATATAATTTTCCTCATACAGATACTTCTAGTCAGAAAATTTCAGAACTTTTGCATCAATAAATCATCTTTGGCCACTCAGTAAAAGATGTGGGATCCAGAATTCAAAACACTGCCCTTTCCTTTTTTTTTTTTTTTCCCCCAGCATTCACCAAATTGCACAAGACTTCCTTGGTACTGCTAAAAAAAAGCAAAACCGCTCTCCTCAGCTTGTTAGCAGAGCCAAAGAAACCTTTCTATCAATCAAATTCATCAAACCTAATCAATGAAAGCAGATTTATTGTACACAACAGCCCTAAAGATCTTCTTTATTTATATGGACCAGTAAGGGAAGGACTTCCAAAATCCATATAATGACCAGCAATCTGCATTATAACCCATCTGCATCAAAGGTAGATTTACTAGGGAGGTTAAAAAGGCTCAACCCGATTCCTCCCCAATTAGCTCTAATCAGTGAGAGACGTTCCTATCACAGGTGGAGGGAGTTGCCACATCACTGCAGAGCCCCCGTACCCACGTCCGTATCATCACCGTTGGCCTCTCCTCCTTCCTGCGCAGTCAGGGGATTTCCCTGGTCCTCCCTCTCCTTTGGTTGCTACCTGCATGTTGTGTCAAACCAAAGGGTGCCTGGGGGATTTATCTCCAAGCAATCTCTGCCCTTTGCAGACAGCACTGGCAAGTAAATTACATTTTTTTAGGGATACACATACCTTTCCAAATCTGACCCTAAAGTCCTGCTGGCCAGAGCATGGGGCTGGGTTACACGAGAAGTAGGTGTCCTTCCTAACAACCACAGCCAATAATGGTATCAGCATCCAGCTTAACAAACTCTTTTTTTCTTAGATTCTAGGTTAAATATTACTTAGAATAGAAGGCGAGGACTGTCCTCAGTACGCAAGAAACTGATTTATGCTGTATAAGCATTTTGTGGGAGGGACCGTCTTCTTGAATCTTGCTTGTCTCTTGCCAGCACAAAATATCTCCATTGAAGAATACTGAGAAACAGAACTATTCAAAGAGAATTAAATAGTGTATTTTCTATCCGCTGCTTTTGCATAAATGCCTTTTCTCAGTTTATGCTTCAAAAATGCATTTGAAACAAAATAGACATTTAAATATATATTTTAAGTATTCACTGGAATAAAAATACGGATGTTCAACATGGCCATGTTTTACAGTTGGGTTATCTGTGCTGCCTTATATTCATCTGAAAGACTGCATGTCTTAATTTCTGCCTATTCTCCTCCTGTTACTTCTCAAGGGAATTATTTTATACAGTCTTTAACACAGGTCAGGTGAGCTATTTTGGCCGTGAGAGGCAAGTTTGACTTAGGCAAAACTTTTTTATCAGATTTCATTAAAAAGGCATAGCTGATTCCTCTCAAAGTACAACTGTGAGAAAATGATCATTACTGTGCTGTCTTTCTTTCATTGATAATTTTAGGATGTTTGTTACACTGAAATAAATCATACCTGTGTAGGAAGTTAAAGGTGTTTATATATGCTGCTGCTAAACAAAGAGACAGTCAGTCCCACTCCGGTTTCCCGTGGATTGGTTCAAATGAAATTGCTTCAGGTACAAGATGGCATAGCTGCTTCAGAACTCAACCCATAATCTGCAATGAGATATGTGAAAACATGTGGCCACACGCCAGGCACAGTAGGCAAACCACAAATTTAGCTATCTATTTTAAAATACAAGCTAAGGAAATAATTTTTGATGATTATATAAATTAACAGTATAAGAGCTATTGTCAAGTGCACAATGCACAATGTGTATGAGCTCTGGATCCGATTCATCTTTGTCTTGTACCTTGTTTGGACAGGCACATGTGTCCCAAAAAAGGGTATAAAGGTGCAGGGCCAGCATAGAGTGTTTCGTCCCTGCTTTGCCCACTATACAAGATAAACAGCAAGGGGCGATCAGGAGGTCTCTGAGCAGAGTGCTGAGAGTGACTGGCTCAGGTGCTCTGGGCAATGGTATCTTTTTGCCATCATGACGGGGCAAAGGGAATGGAGCTCTGCCCTTTCACCCTGTTCGAGCCCTGGACATGGCCCACAGAGACAGCTTGTCTCCTGTGACACACGGAGGGGACTCGGGGTTAGTACTGTGATCGGAGCAAGGCCATGCACTGCCTTGGTGTTCTGCACCGGGTGGTAATCTTGAACGCCAACTATTATAAACTGAAAGCGATAACATCTCTGGTTTCATGGATTTATTATCACTGGAAGCATTGCCCATTGGCCTCAGGATGGTTTTATTGTACATCACCACAATGTGGTCACATTTCTCCAGGTTAGAATTGCTGCTTATCAGGTCTTTAAATGACATTGCAGCTGGCTCCGTTACCCAGCTGGAAGTGACCTGGCCACCAGCGGAGGGGCAGGGATGGTGCTGCAGGCTGGCAGCCACGTCCTGCTGGGCGTGTGCTCAGATGGCTCTCGCGCTGCTGAAGTCACCCTGCCGATAACAGAGATATTCTGCTTTTTAATTGCCCAGGCATTTGCAGGACCAAGCAAATATCTCCTTCCCCACCTCTCCTGCATCTTTGCCCTTGCCAGGCACTTTTCTTTCAGCCTTTCTTGTTGCTTTGTGCAGAGAACCTACCCAGGCTCTGCTGCCTGCATTGCTGGTAGGCGGATGCCTGCTGCTTGCTGCGTTCCTCTGCTGCATGGTTTTGACCTTTTCCTAGGATAGCCGTTCCCTAGTTATCTGGAGGTGTTTCTCTAGGGCTAGATCTCTTCTTTTTATGCTTTTTTTGTGAGCTCATTTTTTGTGAGATGGAATCATGTGTCCTACAGATGATCTTGTGTCCATTTAGGGAATGTTTAACATGTCCAAAGCTATAGATTTTGAAGCTCTTTTATGCGGATGTCTATCTCAGCTCCTCTTTCTTGGGGTAGAGGAAAAAATACATTATTTCTCCAGAGACTCATTCTGTCTGTGGGGTCATGATTCTAATCAAACACCTTTATCAGCTCTTCCAGTGTCTCAGGCATTACTCCTGGCAACAGCAACTCACTTGCTTCTTGTCCCTTAATTCCCAATGAGACAATAAAAGTCTTTAGCTTCATTTTCTCATCTTTATCTCCCATGGTCAGCTTTGCATACAGAGTTGGTTCTGGCTTTCATGCTCCTGCAAGGCTTTTTGTCTCCCCTCATATTACTTGTTTGCTCTGTTTCTAGCTGCTGCTGTACAAATTCGCTCTTCATTCCTTGCTGTGGGTCTCACCACTTGGGTCCATGTACCACATGCTGGGTAATGCTGTGAGAGGGCTGTAGTGCTTCTAGGTGTGGTTCTCTGCTAAGACAATTTCAATGTTTATGCTGATATGCTGCAGTCAATGACTTCCTGGTACCACTAAGGTCTTCTGTCATACAGCCTGTGTCCCCTTTCCATGCTCCCAGAAGGCTGCTCAAAGCATCTAGAGAGGCATGGTCAGTGGTAGAAGCCTGGATCTGCCCCCAACAGTGATAGGTTGGGTGTGGGACATGAAATCATGAGGGCTCCTCTGCTCTTTCATTCTCCACTTGGGCACAATGAGGATCCTAGCCTGCGTTTTTTAACCAGACTGCATGACAAGACTGACCAGACACAATGGGACTGGCCAGACACGATACATATGGTCTGTCTGATCATACGAGCATCTCCACAGAGTATAAAGTCTGCCATCTCTGTTTAGAAATAGGCACTTTAAGGGACCAATTCACTTCAAACTAAAATGCATCTGAAGAACTATTCCCCTAAATGTTTTTCCCTCCATCATCCATTTGGAAGAGTAACTTGCTACCTGCATGTGGTCAGATGTCCATGACAGGCTTGTCTGGCACTTGCTGCTTAGTGCTGACACTTACAGGGACCTCAGTACTGTCACCTGGGCTTCCATACTTTTGGTGGTTGCAAGTAACCAATTGCAAGGAATGCCCTGTTAATACATTTTGCTTGAGTTGAAGGAGACTGTAGACATATCCACACACCCAGGTGAAAATATTGGTGTAAGTATGAGATGAGCATGAGATACGAGAGGTCTAGAAAAGAAAGGACCTTGGAGGAATGATCTAGGAGAGAAGATTGATTTTGGTCTCTTCTGCTGCATGAAAGAAAGATAATAATCCCTTCTTTTGTACTTTAATCAAGTATTTAAGTACTTTAGTTCTTTAGTACTTAAAAAAAATACAAAATTTACTTTCTGTTGTCTGTTGCAAACATTCAAGGGACAACTTTTCTGCGTGTTACAATCTTTGGTGTAGTTGCTACTTCTCTGACTCAGTACAGCTACCCCAGTGTAAAACCAGGAATAGAACAAAGGAGCAGGCCATAAAAAGATGGAGAAAAAAGAAAAGTAGATGAATAAAAAGATCTGGTCCCCTGATTTTGATAGAAAGTGTATTTATATTTAATACTGTGGACAAAATTTGTCCAAGAGCAATTCAACCAAATGTAAATATTGCCGCTTACTAGTACTGTCAAGATCAATGAGAAGCTGGTTTATCCGGATTATCTGTCTCATAAGTGCTACTATTTAAGTTAGATTGGTGTTGTCTTTCTTTCATTGAAATTGTTACATTTATGCATCTGATTTTTCTTCACTTTTCTCTTTTTTTTTTCTTATGGATTTCCCTCTGCGAATTTAATGCTGATGAACACTCTTATGCTGAATGTGAGTACCCTCAGAGAAGCTTCACGTGTGACATGAATATGTCCCTGGGATGTTTCCAGGAGACAAGCCCTTCGGTAACTCCAGTTTGATGCCCCCTGAGCTATTGGCAGTGTGATAAAATGATAATCATATGGGTGGAAACAGTGGGGCTTGTCTATACCCCAAGGTTTCCTCTCATAGACTGGTAGCTCAAAAAGTTAATTCTTCACAGTTCCTATCAACTTAGGTCTTTATTGCTATGTCAATTCTTTTTCTGGTGAACACAATAGAGAAGTGGAAATGGACTTTGATGGCACACTCATGCTTTTTTTTTTTTTATGCATTTCCACAAACATTCATAGAGGAAATAGGTTTATTTCCTACTCCCAAGAACATTTCCAAAAAGCAAAAGTCTTGCAGTATCTACCAAGTGTTGCACCCTTAGCCAGCAAAGCAGTTAAGCATATGCTTAAAATTGTAAATTATCCTGCTGACTGATATGCTCTTTATAACCAAGATAGCTTTCTACTGTTCTGGTTTTTCATTCTGTCATTACATGTCATCAAAGCACTGGAACACAAGGCAGGGACACAGAGCATGTTTACATCGTACTTACATCATGAGTACAGAAACATTTAATTCCAGAAAGCTAATCCCAGAATTGGTGAGTTGGGCCTTGGAAGCACATTTATGCATGATGTTGCTCACGGATACACTCTTAGCTATGCACAGTCTGGCCCTCTGTCTGGAGCCCATGATCTTTGCCCAAGTGCCCAATGCCTGGCACAGATCCCATGCGTGTGCCCATAAACTCCATGCAACACAAGTACTTTCCTTGGGGTTTTCCACCATATAGGTCAGATGGAGTTCAATACTGATTCTTCGGAAAAAAAGAAAATATTTGAGACCAGCTCTGCAGAGACTCTGGGGTGAGTGCAGCGCCATTTCAGAGCATCTCGGAATGGAGGCAGCAGTGCCAAAGCTTTGGGAAATCTGCACCACATGGAGAAAAAGTGGTTCCATGCACCCAGAAAAATACTGCTTTAAAAGCAGTATGACATTTTGTCAAATTTAATCCAATTCCACATATTTTACCAACACTTTCCAAACTTCGTTGTCCTTTGAATTTGGCAACTCTTTCCTGTCTACTCTTACAAAACAGGATCAGCTTTCAAGAAGAAATGTGCCCAAGCAAATTCTGCATCTTCACTGCCAGCAATTATGGGAACATTTTCCATTTCCTTTGCCTTTCTCTAAGAATCTTATCCCTTATATTTGGAACAGCGTATTTAGTCCTTCGGCCTGATCTCCTCTAAAAGTACCTGCTATCTAGGGAATTTATTCAACTATCTGTTTTCTGATCAACTATCTGAATCTCCTTCAATAAAGTGAATGTAGTTTTAAAAAACAGTTTTTACTTATTATTGACATAAAATATCTTCCTTCTATACAGTGATAAAAAGGGAGTATCTCAGATGTGGGTAAAAGATGAGAATAACTCATACGATATAGTAATGACCAAAGGCGCAGTGGGCTGTATAAGTCGTCTCTCATAGGTACATTCATACCTTGCCATCTGCTGAACAGATTCTGAACTGCTAAGTTGTGTTGCATAAATTCAAAAAGCGCTAGGAATTAAAGGAATTTTCCTTTGGCTTATGTTGTCTGACTGCTTGTCCTGACAACCTGAGAACTCAGACCGCTATTGTCACAGCATAGCAGCCACTCTAAAGATTCAGCGAACCAACACTTTTGCAATATTTTGTAATTTTATGCTTTTCTTTGCAGAGTTTTGCTTTGTCTTATTTTTTCCCAAATCCCGTCAATGAAGGGATTAGGTGGTGTAAAGGGAGAGGTAACTACCAAAGGAAGCAAGCATTTACAGACCAGCCCTGACAGCAGAGATCTAAAGGAATGTCTATTTTAGTCCAAAGAGGAGGGGAAAAAAAAAAAGAAAAAAAAAAGAAAAGAAAGAAGAAAGACTGGGAAAAAAAAGTTTGGAGAAGGGAACATTTCTGCACAGATTGTCACTACTTTGTGAATACTCTCTGAAAAAGCCATGAATCTGGTACAGCTCAACAGCAGACAACTTTTGAGGAAAGCTTATTCTCTGGCCGTGAATTATGCACAGATAATTATACTGTTCTCTTTTGGCAGCCCACTCCATGGTTCCCATCTTGGCACATCATCTTCTCTTCCAAGTCATACATCCAATAGCTCAAGCCTGAGAGCCCTTCCCCAGGTCACCCGCACAACACCCTCCAAAGGAGTGGGACCATGATGACAATTTGTCAGATATGATAACTAACAAATTAGTGCCTCGCGTTGCCGTCAGTGTTTGGGGTTTCTGATACAGTGCATGTGGAGCTGTTCATTAGGCACGTTTGACAGAGGGTGGGAGTGGAGAGGTTGTTTAGTCTCCCTTCACTTTTAATTCTGACAATTGCAAATACGCTTCAGGCTTCTCTGCTGAAATGCTCACTGCACTATCCTGGCTAAATCCGACTGCGGAGAAGATATGAGCTCTCTTGGGTGACCACTCGGGTGTGTGGGAGTGAAGCATCCTTTTCATACTCTGTCAGTGCTACAGCAACAGTGAAAATCTTTCAAAACATCCTTCATGTATATATTCAGATTCTTCATACTTTTGTTTCACTTGAGGAACATAAGATCATTAGAGACGTCCTAGTTCTAACAAGTATTGTGGAAATACATTGTCAACGCCTTTTAAAGTGTTCCCATAGACACCTCATCTTCAGAGGCAGCGCAGCTTTCGGCAGCTGTGAGGTGCAGCAGTTAGCTACAAATGCTTCAATTTGTGCAGCTCAGCCTCCTGGAATAATTCCTGTCAATGAATCATTATGGATTGGACCATACTTAAAAGGTTAATTTATATACAACTGCTGGAGCTTGTATTGACCCTTCCTACACTGGTCTGAGGCACTGAATGTTTTATTGCCTCTCTGTATAAACAAAAGTTCCAGATAACTGCATATCCTTGACAAGATATTCTTAACTCTTTCAGAGATGGGGAAGCTTTCTGAGATGGTTCTGCTTGTGAGAGGGTCAGGAATCATGCACAGAAAGACATACCCGCACCTCCTGCTTTGGCATTGTCTTTGTGCTTGTAAAGGCCATTCAGTTCCAACATAGCAGTGCCAAGCTAGATTTCACAGTAATGTGCCTCCAGTAAAAACATAAAAGAAAAAGGTGTGCAGGGAGAGGTAAAACCTTTCATTAAGTAAGTGAAATGCTGTGATTTAAGGGATATGCTTATTGTTTGTTGCTTTTGCTTTGGCTTGGAGGAAGGAGTTATGTACCTGAAAAGTAGTCCATTTCTTTTCACCTCTGTCATCTAGCTAATAAAACATGACTCATCCCTATAAACCTCATGTCACCAGCATGGCTTAGCCATAAGTACATGTTATAGTCTTAAATGTTATTCACGAATAAAATTAAAATATGTCACGGTCATTTCTCTACATCAGAGCCACAAGATGATATGCAGAATTTAGGTACCAAAGATTCTTTAATCCCTAAAATACATATGGTACTAGCATGATTAGAGAAAATAATGAAAACAAGCTTTTCAATATAAGATTAAGGGTGATTTAAATGTCTACAGTTGCTCTGTGCAAAATAAAGTGAATCACCTGTGTTTTCAGCCCATCAGACCTTCTCAGCTATCCTTTTCGATTGCCTGCTGCTACAGCAGCAGAACCTGATCCTCCCCACAGAATCACCTCTTGATACTGTGGCCAGGACCTCACGCACCCTGAAATGACTGCTGAAGGAAAATCAGATGTGAGACACTCTGGACTAGATCAATCAGGGGATGAAGACTCAGCATTGCCATGCTGCATCCAGACGCTCGGATGCCTGCAGGAACATATAATCCCAGTGTAGGCAACCTAAACTCCTATGAAGGAGGAATTACATGTGCAAGAATGGGGTTCAGAAACTAAGGCAGGCAATGTGTACCCTAAGGAGAGCCCCTGTGCCCAGGCCAGGGAGCGTGCTCCAGCCCCTGCCTGCACCTGATCCCAGCTGGAGCATACCTTGTTGTAATGGCTGTCCCACAACTCTTGGCATCTACACAGATCAGGACTCTTCAGCACACTTCATAATCCATGCTTCCTACTCTCCCATCTGGCTTATTGGTCGGTCACACCATCTCACGCACACCCCCTGATTTCATTATATATATAGTGCCCATCCACCATGCATGCTCTCAGCCATCCGTTTCTCAGGCATCTACCACCCACTTGGGAAAAAGTTATTCCTTGCTACTGCTCCTCTTCCTGTGGTTTGAGAAGCAAAGATATGGGATGCAAATCTAATGTCAAGTCCTTCCTGGATGGGGCCATTTCACACCTCTACAGACAATGTTTGGCAATAATCAGAAATATTTTTCATTATCTTCTCTCCGCTCTGACAGTGATCTGGATCACAGCTATGATTTGCAAGTTTTTTAAAACTTAGGATGTGTTTGAAGGGAAAAGGCCATTCTCCTCTCTTCCCCATGGGATACTAGCTCTCACAATGTCAGGGTTGCCTTGGGCTTTCATTATTTTCTCGAATCATGCTAGTGCCATATGTATTTTAGGGATTAAAGTATCTTTGGTACCTAAATTCTGCATATCATCTTGTGGCTCTGGTGTAGAGAAATGACCATGACATATTTTAATTTTATTCGTGAATAACATTTAAGACTGACAAACTGTTGTTGCCTTGGGTTTTGTCACTGCACCTGGATAGTGAGGTCCCTGCACTGCTATGAGGCAGAAGTTTCAGGAGAAGTCAGAAGTCTGTATGCTGGTCTGTATTCACCTATGTGCACGAGGCAGCCCTGTTTCCTGGGACGGGAGAAAGTGTGCAAGGCCACCTGCACATAGACAGCTCAGCGCAAAAACCAAAATAGTCAACACGTAGCACCATGGTCTACTCAGCTTAAACTGAGCTGCCTTATCAGTACTCACAAACCCTACCCCTCACATATCTAACTTCTATCCTCTCTTCACCCAACACAGTACAGTATTGTTCTCCTTTAGAGAGAACAGGGTAGAAGCAAGATTTCTGTTTTCCCACCCCACATACCCAGAAAGCACAAGCATCCTGGCCCTGCTGCAAAGTATAAAAACCATCCTTCACACACATGAATACAAGTGCCTACCTTATTTTCCCCACAGACATGCTGAAGGCATAGAAAACCAGTTTCCTATATTTCCCACTTTCAAACAAATATTTTTTCCCAAGTCCCACCCTAAAAGTTCTTTGCCTTCATCTGTGAGATTATCAAATCACTAAGAGTGATTCTTCATGAAGGCAAAGTACTATATAGTGTAAAGCCAGTGTTAGAACTAGCATCAAACTTCCCTGGGCAGGTGAGCAGTAGCACTTTGCTGTTGTTTGCCTACCCTGTACAGAAAACATATGTCTCTCCCAGACTCAGGTGATGCTAGAGCCTAGATCTGTCCTTCCTAGGGGCACTCACTCATGTGAACAGGGAAGCAAAGAAATCAAAAGGATGTCTCCAGGACCTTGAAAGGAGGTGGCACACCACTCCGTACAAAAATATAAATTAAAAGTCAACTACTCGCTCAAATCAAGCAAAAACTGCTGACCTCATTTAAAAATAAAGGCAATAGCAATCAAGACAGCAACAAAAACAACTCTGCGCCCTGCTATAGCACACCACCATTGGCCAAATCATTAGAGGGTTGGACGGACTGGTGTTTAGCACAGGCAGGCTTCTCAGAGACTTAGCTATGTGTGACTGAACAGGTAATAAGCACTTCTTGGTCCTCTTCCTGTTCCCTCATCTGTTCGGCAGAGTGAGGACGTATAACGCCTGTTGGGTCAGTTCTGCTTAGGGAGGGCTCACTCACTGTGCATTGCCACAGCCATGACCAGCTCTTGGGCTGTGATTTCTGATGCTGTGGCTTATTCTTGCAGGAGTGTTCCCAGGAGCCATGTGTGGTTCGGGAGCAGAGTAGGCTGCACAAAGCAGCATTTGTAGGTGAGCAGAGGATGGCAGTGGAAAATAGGTCTTAACTCTGTCATGGCCCATGAGGCAGAGCCTGGGCTTGCAGCCTCCCTGTGTCTCCTGTGTGCCTGGCTCACAGGGTTGTGCAGAACTACGCTGTGATGGCCCTGCTAGCTCAGTAAAGGGCTGCACTGCAAATACTCTGCTGTCCGTCATGAAGATCAGCTCACCATCAAGCCCTGGTAACTCCCATGGGATCATTACCCTCCGTCCTCATCTTTCTTCCCAAAAGAAGTTGCTTCATTTCCACCTGGAGCCTGGGAGCTGTGCAAGCTGTGTGGGAAGTGGATAACTGTAGGAATTGGAGCCTGGCAGTGAAACAGAGATCCAGCCAGATCCAGCACAGTACCAGTCACACCACAGAAACCAGCACATTGACAGCAGAAGTATTTCTGCCACAAAGAAAATGAGCTTAAACCCTACTCCCTTAAAGTAGTTAAGGATTCTACTCTGAAACTGTGAGCCCTCTTAGGTTTTAGAAGCCTAAAGGAGGTCAGTCTTTTCTCATAAGGAAATACAGAGAAAGAACATCTCCTCTTATACCCCCTGGATAGAGATGCAACACAGAAAGGAGAGTTTGCTTTCTTGTTCCCATCCTGCCTCATCTGAAGGCCGGGCTTGCCCCAAGAAGAGGCCTATTCCACCATGAACTGTTTACAGCAGTGAATAAGACATGTCTCCTGTGGAAGCCTATTCACTTGTTGTAGATAATAAAATATTTATTTGCCCAGAGACTTGAGCCTCTCTCTTCCCTGTTTCACATTAGTGCACTAATCCTTGGCAGCAGAGTAGGTCTCTCTCACACTCACATGTGTGGAAGCGCTCTCCTCCTTTGATTCAGTGGATATTTATTTTTCATACAAAGTAGACTAACTGGAAGATCAGACTCTCTGATTACCCGAGGGTAGAGCATGATGCTGACGTGATGCACATCAACCAGAGAAAGAGTTTGAAAGTTGGTCTCCCACTTCCCCTTACAAATATTGTAAATGCCACTAGGTCAAATAGGATGCCTGTATGTCTTGGTAGTTATCTCAGATCCACATATACTGGGCACATAAATAGTTTTCAGTGTAATTCTGCTCCTCTAATAGGACTTCCTCTGATGTAAAGTTGACTCCTTTAATGGGACTGAAGTTATATTTGGTTAATATCCAATCTTTTTCCTTAAAAATGGCAAGGAGTTTGAGGATTATGAAAACTCAAAGCCACATCCGCCTCCTTATCTCTCTTGCCTGAGATGATGCCTTCATTCAAAGGAGAGAGAAATTCAAGCATGTTCCTCATCCTGAAGGGGACCTCTTTCTGAGAAATTGCAGTCTTTAGCCTGAGAATTTCTGTCATCTAAATTCTTGAATCCAAGGCTGAGACAAAAAGTAGTTTTCAAAGACCTCTCTGAACTTGCTCCATATTTCCTAGATTTGGAAATAATCAAAAATCTTGACTATGTTGTGAATGCTTTGTTCTCCTTGATACCCAACAGTGCCAGCAGCTCACAAGGGACCAGTTATAGAGTGGACAGTTATGTGCATAAGCAAGAAGATCACATTTTTTCCTCAGAGAGCTTCCAAACTTCAAGGCAGGGCAAGTCCTGCTCCTGATATAACCTCTCTCCAAAGGAACCTTCCCCTGTAACTACCTTGAAAGTTGGCTGTGCCAAGAATGCTACTGAGAGCATTTTTCCAACATTGCAAAAAAAATTGTCATGACAACATATTATTAATAACTAAACCTGCTGCTGTTCTTCCTCTGTGGCACCAAAATGCTAGAAACTACTTAAAGCAGGAAAGATAATAATCTGTTTAATAAACATGTTTGATTGTGTAAGACAGCTTTTCTTGTTGAAGAATCACCTAATCTGCATTAAAAACAAAAGAACAGCCAGGGGAAATCTGAATGCTATTGGGAACCAAGTTCATTTATTTTTGTCAAATTGTTCTGTTTGTTAGTTTGTGAATGGAAGAAAGTGCATATTCAAGAATCTGTCTTTATTTTTTTTGCAGTATGCCTACAGACTACCCCCTGATGTCTTCTGGACCAGTGTTGGCTTCTGGGCCACATAGTGGCTTGGACATCAGGATGCTTCAGCAGCTCAGCAGTGAGAACCACTGATGCTTTTTTGCTTTGGTTACTGGTTCAGCCACAACCCTGGTTTGTAATTGGTCCCCTCTCATGTCTGCTCTCAATAAGCAGATTGATATTTAAAATATGACCAAGCAGTATTAGGTGAGTTAAGGTTCACTAACCAGTGTGGTTTCAACGTGCTTGTTCTGAGTGTACTACAGCAAGACCATGAGTAGTGTTAATAACTGACCATCTGTGTAGATCTCATCTACCCTTGGTGTCCACTTTAGGAGCTGGCAGGGCATGCAACAGCACTTTGCACAACTACCCTACAAGCTGCACCTATGTCGTGACTGAATATTTGCCCTTGGGTCTGCAGCGAGCCATACGCAGCCTTTCCTTAAAAAATATATTATATTGGAAAGCATTTAGTGTACTACAAAGCCAGTAACTGGGTGTGTCTGTTGAAACTCTGAGTCATTTCTCGAGTCCACTCCAAAGCCAAGTCATTTAAGTCCTAACGGGCAAAGGAGCAGTTAAGCAATTACTGTAGCACCGCAGTCCATGCTGCTGATAAAAGAGAAAGTCTCAGGCTTGTTGTCAAGGCCCAGAGAAATGTCTGTCCCTGCTTTGATATTAATCAACAGGGTTAAGGTTTTAATTCACACCCTTGTCAATTTTGCTGCTATAGGATGTTAAATAAAATTGGATGTGGATTCCTCCTAGCCAATCCAAGTTATAATTATTGGTCAAAAGTCACAATGCCAGACACATTTATTGTTAGTTATCTCAGTAATCTTTAACCTCCCATGGCAAAAGATCTCTAAAGAGAAATAGAAAACAAACAAGGGTTGGGCATTAAAACATAATGACTCAACTGAACCTGGGGTAAGTTAGGGCACTGTTTTCTCTTCTTTTGTTTTAAATGTCCCCCCAAGCTTGTAAAGCAAGCTTGGCATCTTCTGAATCTGGACACAAGAAATATTAGATTAATAGAGATGTTGTTCAAGGGGCATCTGTGAAAGCATTAGGTTCTCTGCAACTCATGGGTCTGATCCATCCACAACAAAAACATCCCCTATTGCTGTGCAATTGTTCTGCTTAAAAGTCTGGCTTGAACTGAAGATGTTCATTAAACCTGTGCATAATTTGCCACCCGTTTGTTAGGTACTGAAAGGGTAGATACTTCAGATGCCTGACAAAAAGCCCTCAAAAAGTATATATCGCTATGCTGGATTCATATGCCACTTGATATTATGTGCACCAGAGAACACTAGGTATGTCCAGAGAGAGAGATCACTCACCTATTCCTTAAATATGCAAACTGAATCATGAAATGCCACTGGTACAAACAGAACTAGACTGCAAGGTGGATGAGCTTGAGTTTAAAACACTAAGGAGACCTGAGCTCTAACCTTACCAATGACTTTTCATTTGACCAATTAATTACTTGATTAATCTTTGCAAGGTGATGTGAGATCTTTGACTAAAAGTATAAGAGCAAAGTGTGAAATAAATTTCTGTTGAACAGTATTGAAAAAAGGAGCAGCGTGAACCACTGTGCTTTCATTTCACAGAGATTCGTTTGATTTGGATCTGCAAAGCTTTTACACACACAGGTTTTGTTTTGACTTTTAGAGTTCAAAAAATTCAGCTTTGGCCCTAACACTATGAAAATCGGTGGCGTTACAGAGATACTTTCAGGTAACTCGGTCACAGCCTTCAAGAACTGAGTTCGTGAATAATAAATTTGCAGGAACTGAGAGAATGTTAGGTTGCTGTCTCTTTCCCCTCCCCTGGAATGAATCACCTACTTTCACCTGGTTTTGAATTGACATCGTGAGAGAATACTTTTGGCAGATATTTTAATCCAGACCTGAGAGTCCTCCTAGCTCCTAAATACTGTGGAAATAGTTTTAGAAATTCAGGTAGACTGGAGAGAGAAAGAGAGAAAAGGAGAGTGCAAAGGAAAGAAAGAGAGACATTTCTCAAAGGGGCTAGCAAATATCAGGCACCTTTTGACAAACGTGGTCTGAGTTCCAAGCTGGTGAAGAAACCTGAAGCCAGTCAAGTTTCCTGTGATTTGGGGCTCTGCTATGAACATTTTGCACAGCTCTCACTGAAAGGCTCCGTCCTGCTGTGCTGCACTTGGTGCCCTGTGTGCCGTGCATTTGTCACTGTGCAGAACAGAGGAGGGGAGTACACATCAAAGGCAGTCCAGAAAGATGGGCTCAGCGGCAGCCGAGGATTAAGGTGCCCCTTAAAGTTTTTCTGTTTTGCTGTTTGTTGTGAAATATTTTTATTTGGGGGTGTCTGGGAAGAAGAGAGCAGGAGAAGACAGCAAGAAGACTCTGCAGCCCCCTGGGTCTGTTTTGCACTGTTCTTTTCTGTCCTTTGCTCATGCAGCCTTCTTATCAATTAATGCCCTGGTGCCCATACAGAAGTACAAATGTGATCTTTGAACATGGAAAATCAATCTTACTCTTTTCTGGATCATCCCTGACTTCCATAGCAGGCCAGCTCTATGGTCCCCTTTCCAAAACAGTGTTTGTGCTGCTAGAAAAGAAGAACCTGGATGAATTTCTATTGCCCTGCTTATGTGCGGAGATCTTTAGGTAATCAGCAAGATCACCTGCAAATTTTCCTGACAGTACAATTTTGCCTGTAGCCATAGGGCTCAGTAATACACAACACATCTTCCCTCTCGTCTTGCTGCTCTTAGAACAGTGCCAGGCACATTTTCTGTTTGCATTATACTTAATTCATGGACTCAGCATTTGGCATTGTTTGTAAGTCTATCATTATCTTTGTTCATATTGACATCAAAAGCTTTCCTTCGTGTGTGTGTCTATGAGCTCAGTGGACCCGCTCTATCAATCAATCAAGCAAGCAGGCAATCAATCAACGTGCGAGTATCTGAAGCTGCTAAATACAACAAGAGAGTATGTCAGGCAGATACCTGGGTTCTAATTAGGACTAGGTATTATTCTAATTTCTGTGACTTGTTCTGTACTTCATAGGACCTGGGGAGGTGCTTTGTCATTAACATGTCAATAAAGCAATACAAATGAGGCTGGAGGGAAATATCAGATCCCAGAACCACGGTGTCAGCCCTGGTCTCTGATGCATTCTTTTGCTGGGGGGTGCAAGGCAGGGGGATGCACTTTCAGTTATAGTTGATCAAAGAAATATCATATACATTAGATTCTCTTTGCTCCACTCTAGCGACTGGGTGGCCCATTGCGATTGATTGAATTTTATGAATTAAGTGAATAAACAAACGCACAATGACAAGAAGGTTGTATTACAAAAGCTAAGATGCCAGATTCTGCATCCGTTAAGCCAACGTCATTTGGGAATAATACCACTGACAGCGATGGAGATACACTAGATTTCTTCTGAGGCAGCTTGGATCTGGCCTGCTTTGTTTTTTGATGGCTGTAATTTAGTTTAATCATTTATGCTAAAATTTTATGCCATACTTTAAATGCACTATGATATATTTTCTCAAGGCAAAGAAAATTTGGTAATATAGGTCATTACTGAAACATTAATACTACTAAATCTTTGGAGAGAAGGGAGCCCACTGCTGATAGTGTTAAATTGATAAGGTATGTGATTAGCACAAAGTGGAATTAAAAAATGTTCCACTCTAAAAGCAGAGGAAAAACGCCAATTCCTCTTAATGCCTGGCAGAATTTGCAAATATCAAAATCATGCTGTCATGTTTTTCCCTTTTGTGATATTTGTAAAATAGATTTAAAATAACAGAGAAGGTTGAGGAATCTTGAAGGCATACATTTATGCTTAAAAGTATTAATCCAAAAACTCTTCCTGTGGTTTTGTTCTTTCCCAACCTCCTGTCAGTTTCTCTGCTGCAGCAATGACAAAGGAAAAAAGCAAAAGAATATCAGAAATAACAGCTTTGAGGAGAACCTGGGTAAGCAAAATGACTCTGCTCAGTAAATTCTAGGGTTTTTTTTTTCTTTAGTGGTTGCATAACACAAATAACTTTAAGCAAGAGCTGATCTGTTCATGAAATTTAGGGATCGCTTAATGCATGAATGAACTGCTGCCATCTTCTGACTTTTCTGAGTTCTGCAAATTAAAAAGACATTTTCCTACTGTAGTCAAGTGCCCTGGGGAAAATACTTGCAGTGTTAGATCTTGGTGGCACCATGGGCTTTTTTTTTTTAAATCACATTTTTAAAGATAATAAAGTTGTTTTGCAGTCTTTTACACATGTATTAAAAAAATAAGCTTCAAATTATGGCAAGGTGCATTGGACAGATATCATCAAAGCAGCTGAACACGGTGTTGCATGAAAAATGTTCCTAAACATAAAGTTGGGGCCTATTTTGATCTTCTACTGCCATGTAGTCAGCTCCATTAAAAAGGGGATAAAAATATGGCTTAAAGATCTGAAAGGAAAATCAAAATTATGGTGCCATTTGACAGTGCAAACTCTAAAAGGAAAGTGACTACTCTACCCTATTGGACTATGGAGTGAATGAAAATCCTGGCTCAGAAGGGGGTTAAATTTAAGCAATTCAGGTTCAGATTTTTCATGTGGCTTCTTAGCTTTAGAGCAGTCCAGGCTGAAACCCCATTTCTGAGCACCTGCAGCCTTGGGGACATATGAAGCATCGGGCTGAAGTCTGCAGCTGGATCCCTTTGGAGTATCCATGCCTTTTGTGGGATGCAGTGGTTACACTCAGAGCCTGGATGCATCATCCTGTTCATTTATCTATCAGGCTGTCATCCAGCAGCACAGTTTATGAGTGCTCTGCTACGTTTGATAAATATTGGTTAGAAGTACAGACATTATGGATTACTCCAGATGAATTATATGCACATTATTTGCTTCTGGGTTTCTCTGTCGTCCTGTGTAGACCCTGCAAAACCCATCAGCAGATGCTGACTGTGGACCCAGCATGGAGATCCCTACTTGCGCACCTGGTTTGCACAGTCCCCCAGCCCTGCAGTGAGCATGGCCAAGAGGTGCTCCTCTGAGGCAGGCAGAGCCTTGGGAAAGGGAATTTAAAGCAAAGCATCTGGAGCAACTTCTGCAGCATGCTTCTAAAAGGGAGCTGCTTTGAGAAAGTTAGTAACTCCAGAAAGTCAGTGGGACTGTCTACATAGTTGCAGGGAGCAAACTAGACCCCAAATTCATAGATTAAATGTATTTCTTAGTCAGAAAGCCTTTCTGTACTCCTTAGCAGACATATTGCTTCCTTCTTGAATTTCCTTGGTGCTGAGGAAGAACAAGCAGCCTGAGCTACAAACCATACCAAAAGTGTTGAAGGACATGAATCTCTTCTCCCTTATGCTCCTTTTCTCTGCTGCAACTGCCCAGATTGCACAAAGAGAAAGAGTAGTTTTCAGTGTGTCTCTTATTCCCACCCCAAATTCGTATCCTTGAGTGTGGCAGGGTGGAAAGGGAGATTTCCCTTGGCAATGGCAGGGAGGCCAGGACACCAAAAGCAGGTGCAGGACAGAGGTGGCCAGGGACCAAGGAGCAGCTCTGGGGGTGGCTGCACCCCTGAGCGATGCGGACCCCACTAGCAGGGTGCTGCCTGTGCTCCCCTTTGCCTTCCCCTCCTGATAACGAGCACGGGAAGCGCTCTCGCCGGCGGGCAGCGGGGAGCCGGGGCGTGCGCCCACCCGCGCTCACGGCGCAGCCTGCCCCGTCCTGCCCGCGCGGTGCCCGGGGCTCCCCGCGCTCGCGCCAGCTTCCCCGGCACGGCCGCGGCACCGGCCTCCCGCCGCCGCATGAGCCCCTCGCACGGGGCGTTGAACATCCAGAGGCGAGGCCAGCTGCGCGCTCCTCCAGCCCCGAAACCTCTCGCCGGCGAATGAGGTGAATGAGGTGTAAGTGCTGCTTTAGTAGCTGCTTTTATGTAGTCACCTCGGGCGGCACAGGTGTGCAAGGAGTTGCGGGGATGTTGGATGTGCTCAGCACGCGGTTAAAGGCGACGTGGCGGCATTTCATCTCGGCAGCACCCAGCAAGGGAAAGAAGAGACCCGCGGGCTCACACTGGCATCTGTCTGCCTGTTCACAGAGGCCGCAGGCCGTGGGCGTTAGGAGGTACAAGGCTGAAATGCTGACCACATGCGGCCAGCAGAAACACTCGCTCATCAGCCCTGGCGAGATGCCAGTGCGGGTAAATAAATTGCAATCTCTCAGTCCTACTATGCATTCCAAAAGAGCATAGCATTTTCTTTTTCCTGCCTTAAATTCCTGGCAATTCTGCTCGAAACACCTGTATTTGCCTCCATCCCAGGGGTGCCTGGGATGCCTTTTGTGTACAGCTCATCTCTTTGGGAGGACCTTCCAATTACTTCAGCAGGTTTTTACAGTATTTTTGGTTAGGATGGGAACTTCTGCCATGCTATAAATCCTAATCCCAAGATTCCGTAGGAGAATTTTATACTATTAGATTACACTGCTAAGAGATGAAAGCAACATTTTTTCCATATGCTCTGTTTTCTTTCCCTATCTTGTGCTATTAAGCTGAAGATCCAACTTTATGTCATTCTCCCCAGTAACACGCACTGCTGCAGTCATCAACACTGAAAGTGCCTTCTTGTTTGATGTGGGAAGTTTAAATTCCCCAGGACCTCCTTTAAAACTTGGTCTCCAAAGAAATTTACCCTTCTTGATGTTTCGCGCATTCAAACACTGTGAAAGAAAAGAAACCAATGGATTTTAGAAGCAAAGAATATGAAAGGTCTTTCATTAAATATATATTTTGCTGTCCCAGGCTGGCCTATAAAGACAGAAGTCTTTAGAATCATGTGCACTAATGTGTTGAGATTTCCTCAAGAAATCTGGCAAGACCTGGTGATTTACAGCCCTCGTTTATAGGTGTGCAAACACTTGCCTGTACAACAAAAGGCTGCACCACCGTGTGTTTTAGAGCTTGCTTACCTACGGCCTGGGTACCTACAGTGGCCGAACCTGGCGCAGTATCTGATGAACTTAATCCTACAACGCCTGAGTGCACTGAGCCCAGGAGTGCTGGGAGTGCCAATGGTCTCTGCTGAGGACCGGTCACATGCAGGCTAGGAGAGAGAAGTGGCACTTTGGGGACGCAAGTCCCAGCTTTGCTTTCTCTTTTCTGATCTCCCAGAGTAACTCTAATATTCAGACAAACCCTTTCTCCCAGCAGGGACAACAAAATTTAAACAGCTCTCAGCTTCAGCCAGCCTTTGCCTTCCTACCAAACTCCTATTACTGTTCACCTGGGGGAGAAAAAATAATCTATTTTCTCTAAGAATGGAAAACGGTTGCTCTTTCATCCACCCCAAAGGGAGGTAGCTGCACTTCCAAACACTGCCACACCCAGCTATAAATCCAACATCCCGAATTTCAGCGCTTCAGGTATTCCTGGCTCCCCTGCCATGGGGAGCAGGAGGAGAACTGTGACAAAGCTGTTCGCTTGCACAGACTGACTAGCCCAAATCCAGACTGATGGAAAAAGCTCTCTGCTCCAATGTGTTCATGAATAAGGGTGAGAAGTAAAGAGGACAGAGTTTTATTTGCATAGACTTTCAATAAAGAATTAACTTGGCGACACTTCAGGGATTGCTATGAATAAATACCAGTTCCGATTTGCCAAGGTAGTAAAGCTGAAATGAGAGGAGACATTGTACAGCATAACAGGAAGGCTGTTAAGGGTTCGATTGCTTACTCTGTTCTTTGAGAAAGCTTGTAACTGAAGGTGAGGTATAACATACATGCAACTGAATAACTCTGGGGTGATGTACGCGTCTGTGTGTGTATCTAGTATAAATATACACCTCAAAGATTAATACATGCTTCTTCTTCTAGGACATATTCCACAGTGTATGTCTCTTTTCACAACTTCCACCTACACCATAGTGTCACTCACTCGTTTACCTCTCTTTGGAATAAAGGTATCCTTGGAATATCTTCAAACAGAACTTACACAAAAGGCTGTCCAGCAGAGACAGATTGAAGTTTAATTGTGATAAACTGGATTCCGACTATAAGTCAATTCTTATGTTAAATGCAATTGAAAGGAGAAAGGAAGTCCATTCTCCTGTGCACAAAGTACTTAATTAGAATAGGCTTGAACCTACAGGGTGCAAATTGGCGTCAGAGGTGTGTTAAGACCACTCTAATTCTTCTCTTTGAAATGCAGAAAAAAATGAGGCTTTACCAGATCTTTTTGTCCATGGAAATAAATAGAAGAGTGTTATGGTTGCAACTAGCATTTCTTATAGGCCATTTTTTATAGAAATAATACTGGAAGAGGATACTGAAGAGATGCATGGTGTTCTTGGAGCAGAAGACCACCTGATTTCTGATGGTATGAACTCTAATGTCCATGATCTTGTTCAGGCCCAACTCAGTCCTCTTTCAGTCTATGCTCTACTGTGGAGTTTTATACAAACTGTGTTATCTTCACTAGGCTTTTAATCAGACGCAGGCTGCATTATAAATCAATTCCCCAAAGGATATGGGGGAGGCTGTAAACAACAGGAGTGGTAACCTTGGGCCAGAAAACTTAAATACAATTCGCTACCTTTGCCTCAAGTTTCTCAGTCCACTGGGTGGGCAAAGTGATCTGCCTACCAATGACTCCAAACAGGTTGCCAAAAGAAACAACAGGACTAAAACACTTTATGCATGAGGGAAATAATTAAGACAGTAAAAGCTGCTCTCTACATGTTATGTGAGAATGATTCCTCCCCCTCATTTTTTGGTGCACTGGGGAGATAGTAGCTGTAAGAAAAAGCCAATGTTTTTTGTGTGCGTGTTTGCTTTCAAATTGCAGCCTAAAATGTTTGCTTAATTAAATCCAAAGGAAAGAAGTTGCATTACTGATTTTCCTGAAGAAATTGTTGGTTGATACAAAGGCAGTGCAAACTCTCTGACCTTTCTGGAGGCTAACTTCAGGCACCATCCTGATGGCTTCTTCCACCAGTGCTGGGTACAGCAGCAAGCAATAAGGTATATACCAGCAAGTTAGAGCCCTGAACGTTTATCTCCATCCTAGTATAAAAAGCAAGCTGGATCTCTAGTTAAAACAAACCATAAACCCAAGCAAATGTAGCAGCACTCCTCATCCAGCCCAGCTGCCCTCACAACCCACTTATCTGTCCTTGGGGTCACTACTTCCCCAGCCACACGCCTGCTGTTCACGGCCCCAGCCCCCAAATTAGCTCCTCCTTAGACCACTCTGTTGGTCTTGTCTCCCAGTCATGCTGTGTTTCATTGATTTTGTTTTCAATTATTTTTCTCTGAGCGTCTCTCCTGATGCTGACCAGTGCTAGAGAGGACAGAGCTGTAAACCAAGTCCCTTAGCAGTGCTGTAAAATCACACCAGGAATGACTGTTCTTACAGTGCTTCTGACAGTATAAAAAGCAGAAAAGCTGCATTCTGTAGATATTTTCAGATTAATTTTACAGTCCTTGTCGCAGGCCAAAGCTACTTGGACAGCCCACATAGCCATCTGTATCTGAGAGTGCTTACCTGAACTGAACTGTCACTTTTTAATTTTATTTATTTTAGGCTCATCATTAGCTTTGTACAAAATTTGTCAGGTTTAGGCAGTGTAGGCAAAAACATAGCTGCTTTCTGAGTCTGTCTCCAGCCACCTTTGACCGAAGGGATGAACCTGTCAGGGGCTGGTTTGCCTCAAGGTGTCCCATGGCAGTTATTTGTTAGTCTAGTTACCACCGACCAGCTGACAGTGACTCTAGCTCCTGGTTATTGCCATGCAGGAATTACAAACTAGTCTTTGGAAACCCAGAGACAAATGACTATTTTGTGAAGAGCCAGCTCTGCAAACGTGTTTTGCAGAGTGTTTGCACACACACTTGTGACTGTGCAGTGGAAGTTTCCTCTGCCCGTTGGTCCTACAGGACTGTTGATAACATCTCTCAGAGATCTGAAACTAATGCTTCAGAGTTCTGAAATGAGTAATATTTCAGAGCCCTAGTCTGTGGATTTCTGAATTAGACGGGAATTTAGAAAGGAATATACTAGAAGATCTTAGAGTCAGCAATGACTTGCAAAGACTCATGCTTTTAAAGCAGAACTATTGTTTAATGGTGCCAAAATTCATTCATTCCTGCAAAGTCTCAGATTTTCTTGCTGCAGTACATTCATTCTTAAATGTCAGACTCCATGCATACAGCCCAATTTGGTATTTACATGAGGAACATTGCAAACCAATGTTCCTTAATATAGTTGCAGCCTTATGATGGGATTATTTCCTTTGTGAAAAAGCAGGATATTAAGTCCATTAAAAGGCACGTGAAGTATGGCAGGTGCACAGCAGTTTTGCAAGACTGAGGGAAAAAAAATGATACCTTGATATGCTGAGGTGAGGCCTTTTCTATTTTTTGACAGTTTACATTTCAGAGCTGTTGTTTGGTAAAAATCATCTTTGGTTAGCACCACTGGAGCAAATTCAACTTTCAGCAATGTGGGTGTAGATCTGGAGTAATTCCATTTTGAACAGCAGAGCTACTTCAGACTTACTCTAGACCTACTGTCACTCAGGTGACATGACAGAATAATATAAGAGAAGACTCCATCTACTGAAATTACGACTGCTCATGGTCAGAGCAGTCATCCCCATATTCATCCCCAAACATATTCATCCCCAAACAAATCACTACTAGTGAAGTGGGGGACGTGTCCCCAAGAGGAAAGAACCTGGTTTGTGAGCTCACTTTGCAAGAACCAAGCTGAAATAGGGACTTTTTTCAGAGCCATACAACCTTGCACCTAAAGTGAGATCCTATTTCTGGTCCTGGGGAACTGAAGGAGGGACAAGGAGATAAATTGCTCCAGGACACTGGAAAGTCACTAGCAGAGGGAGAACTAGACTTTGAAGGGTGAGGTCTGTGCATTGGCCATGAAGATACTAGGACACGGCACTGAGATAAAGATAGAGATGTACAAAGCAGCTAGAGGGCTTTCACATACATTTGGACAAATCCTTTGCAGGACAGGAATAATGTGGGGATCAATAAATGATTGTTTTAGGTGTTTTCCTAAATTTAGGTGTTTTCTAAATTCATGCCAAGGTTGAGGCTTCCATTTGGTCAACTTTCCATTCTTCTTCCACCTCTCTCCCAAATCAAAGTCAGGTTAATGATAGAAAAATGCAGCTTCCTGCTTGCTAGACCCTGATTTTGCAAGTTTGTCCTTAGAAGCAGCCATGATCTTCCATATGGGCATAGAAGTGAGTGTAAGTCTGCATCATGGAAGGGAGGAATGCAACAGATAGTATGATAAGAGACAGTCACCTTCTGGATATCAAGTATATGAAGAACATATATTTACCTGCAACGGTTTGTGTGTTGCTTTTATTTTCTAGAGGAATACCCTGTGTCCACTGCATTCCCACTGTGCTGTGTTTTCTCATCTTTTTTTCAATGGAACGTACTAGCCAAACTGTGACACGGGAGGCCACTGCTAGCTGCTCCAGAAGTGGAGCAGTCCCCTCTACTTCGCTTCCTCCTCTCCTTTCCTGCCTTTGCTGTGGATCTGCATTTCAGGAAGCTGTGATTTTGTGTCCATGGAGAGGGATGGAGAGGTATAATGCTGTCTGTCCTCTTCATCTTATCGTAGCTGTCTCTCATTGCTACCACGTTGCTAAGGCGTTCGTGACTCTTGTCCAACACTAGCAGCTGGATTTTGGCAGCCTTCCAGGCACTTCCATTAATGTAACTCAAAGCTACCGTCGCTTTTCTCATGAGGCTTAGGATGCTGCTGGACTCCTAGGGATGTTCTCTTTTCTGCCTGCCCTTGTCCAAAGCTTCAGTGTTAATTTGAAGTAGTTCACATCTCTGGAGTCATTAGAAATAGGATCTGTGTGCTTCTCCCTGATTACGGATCACACCAACATTTCATCAGAGCGAGACGCAGCTCTGGTGATGTATGGCACGAGCGCATCATCAGTCAGCCATCGCAATAATGATGCATTAGCGTAATATGCCTTCAGGATGGAGTTGTACTGATGATGCATTTGCCGAAAGATGGAGTCCTAGAGAAAAGAAACAGTCTGGAGCTAATTCAGGATGAACATGGCCACCAAGAGCATATGCTGTGTGGCTGACTGGGATAAGAAGGACGAGTTTACACTAACCACTCTGATCCTGATTCTTTCTTTTTACATTTTATTCTTTCTTTCCCCCCTTTTGTTGCTTCTTTTCTCCTCCACTAGTACTTTTTCTCTCTTCCTTTTTGTTCCTCTTTCTTTTCTTTTTTCTTTTTCTTTTTCTTTTTTTTTTTTCCACACTGGTGACTCTCATGGCCACTGGCTTTATTCATATATTCTTGTCTCTCACAGTCTGACCTTGTGTCATGCTGTATAACTTAATATTATCCCACTAGAAACTTTTTCCCCTCTCTGAGTGAGATAATATTAAGGTGACCTGTAAGTGCAATAGATAAAAATCTCCAGGCCATCTATGCAGTGACATTAAAAATCATCACAACCCTTAAGTGACGAAGGGGGAGAAATCTTAAGGGATCTTTCCTTGGCAAAGGCAGTAAGTGTGGGCTGAGGAGTGGCTACCCCTGGGATTTCTCATAGCCTTCAGCTTCTGGAAGATGAGAAGTGTGTTAACCCATTCACACAGCTAACAATATTAAAACAACAAACAGTGCTCAATCAAACCCAGCTTGTCATCTTTCATTGGATAAAAAGTAACCTTTCTAATAAACATTTCAACTAATAAAGGCTACAAAAGTAATTATGTCATTAGCTCGCTAGCCCCTGACACCCAAACATTCATTTCAAAGTAACTTTTCCTGCAGTGTTTAGACCTAGACAATTGAAT
Source organism: Tinamus guttatus (assembly GCF_059628265.1). Taxonomy (NCBI): domain Eukaryota; kingdom Metazoa; phylum Chordata; class Aves; order Tinamiformes; family Tinamidae; genus Tinamus; species Tinamus guttatus. The sequence goes on along the minus strand of NW_028288582.1, from coordinate 9,391,257 downwards.
GATGGAAAGATATTATACCAAAACCAAACATAAATAAAATTGGCTTCAGTCTTGTCTGGAATTCAGGCTATACATGGAACTCAGATAATGCCCTCAGTCTAGTACTAACATGTTGTTAGCATCCAGCTCAAGAATAGATGAATTCTAGGAATTTGATCTTTCAGCACTTTCAAATGTGTGTTCTTTGAAATAAACTGTTCCACAATACTGGAGTGCTTTGGAAGGCATTGTTCTCCATAGAACATGCTAAAGACCTTTTGTGACATTTACAAATATTTACATTATTATTATTGTTATGTCACTTAATTTGCCAGTACTGCTATTTATACAATTATATTAATAGTCAGAGATTCCAATCAAGACATGACAACCCATTGCGAAAAGGACTAGAGCGCAGGAACATAATGAAAAAGCAACTCCTGCTAAGGTGCTCAGTGACTGCATAGTGCAGGGTTTTTCTTTTTGCTTAGAGTGAATTTAAATCTTCTGAAAAATGCAGGGGCTTGTAGCCCTGGTGGCTGAAGTCATCTGTTTATTCATGTATAGCTCAGGCACATCAGTGTGCCTCAGCACTGAGCTGAACTGACAAAACAAGTGTTGATTTTCCATGTCTAGCTTGTGGCCTCCCTGCTTTAAAAGCTACTAAGCAGGTCAGCTGTGGAGACATGCAGAAAATGGACTGTAGCCCCCTCTGCTCATCTCACACAGCCTACCGTGCTCACTGCAGTCAGGACTGGGAACCAGTGATCTGCAAGTTTGAAATACTTCTGCTCTTGTTGCTCCAAATTAATTTCCAGTTGTACCGTTTAAGCAGGAAAATATAGGACCATTGGAATAGATATATTACTTTTCACTTAATTTTGTCAAAAGCTAATGAATCCTCAACTCATGCAAATGGAAAATCAGGTGTTTTTATTCCCATTTTACAAGTAGAGAAACTAGAGCAAATACAATTCACATATTTAAAAGTCATTAAAAGAAAGAAGAGCATGGAGTGGCTTAGAGGTAGGATTCTCAGCATAGGAAAAGGTAGGTTTCAGCATAGGAAAGCCAATCTTGCATTTAGCTTTCGCCCTTCTGAAATACAACTTCTAACTATATATTCATTAAGTATCAACATGAATAATCTCGCAATTCTTTGATGTTCTTTTCCCATAAACTGTCATGAGTTCCTCTACCAGTACTAGGTCATAAAGGTTTGGCTCGCACAATAAATGCTGCCATATATAGCTAAAAGATGATCTCTGTTGCTCTGTAGCACCAAAGCCCTAATTGGCTGGTGAGATTGATTAACATGTGAAGCAAAGCTAAGGTCTTTAATCAATCTTAGAAGTCATTTATTGAGACTATATGACAAAGCCATAAAGGTTATTGCAAATGACATATTTCAATATTAAAACCAGAACCTTCTTCTTTTGTTGAGGTTTGAATATGCTTTTTTTTTCCTCTCTGTGTTTATAATAAATTAAGATTAAAATTAAATAGATACAAAATAAAAGGATGAGTTCAGGAATGCACGTCTCTTTATCATTAGTCAGTAATAACCAGTGAACTGAAATTCCTTGCCCAAGAATGCCTCGGAGCACAGCCTAAGGTTCAGTCACCCCAAGTAACACCTACTATCACTCCACAGTGGTTAGTTATCATCCTGTCTAATCTTGATGAGGAATTGGGAAGCACTAGGCATACTACTCTCATTCCTCTCTCTGTAGGATGCAAGGCTGAATAAAGTATTCATGGCTACGTGAAATGTTGGTCCTGGTGCATAAAGAAGTCATATGCTGAGGGCTGATCCCCTGCTCTGTGAGGCAGAAGGGCACATTTGTCCTGCACTGATATCAGATTCAGAGCGGATCCTTGGGGAAGGCTGGGAGTTGTAAAGATAAACCTGTTCCTAAATCTGCAAGTTGAGCCCAGGACTGTGCTGCTATGTAAGGAAGGGCTGCGCCAAGAGATTGCATAAGGATCTGACAGCTTGCTAGCTGGATGAAACGGAGACAGACACCTCTTGGGTGATCTAACATATAGATAGTTATAATTATGCTTTTCTATTTCTATCCACCTGTCTTGAAATTGAGTAACCATGCTGTTAAATTTGGATTGCATTAAAAACATTCTTTCCTGCATTTACCTTAACATTTGCCTTATGTTAAGAGTGACTTCAGAGTAACTGGAAGTCATCCCTTTGTAACGATTTGGCACCGATGAAAATCAGAATCTTGGGCCAATACCTAAAAGTTTTTCATAGCTGGAGCCGCACAGGCCTGGTTAGCAAGTAAGTTCAGGCCTTCAGGAACATCTAAACAAGTTGTCCCTTGCTTCTTTTTGCCCAGGAGCTACTCTAAAAGACCAGTGCAGACAACAACAGCCATGATAAGAATTTACTAGTGTTTGTCATATCTCCAAACATTACATTTTTAGTTTTACTTCCCTTTGATTACAGATTTCTTACCACATATTTTGTGTTTGCTCAGCTGCTCTTTTGCTCCTTTTCAACCACCTTAAGTGAAATAAAAAGCCAGTCACATTCAAGATCAAGCAAAATTGTCATACTTAACATTTTCAAGATAGTTCCCCTAATGTAGGTAATGTGAAAAGGGGAGCAATCAAGAGTAATTTTCACATACCTTGCAAAGAATAAGCAATTTAATTCCACAGAATTTGCAACCTAGATGAAGAAACTGAGACACAGTGACCACACAAGAAATATAAATGTCTGAAAGGTCTGAAACCTTGACCATGAGACCAACCTCCTTTTTAATTTTGGTTATTGTCAGCCTCTGAGATTTAGGAGAAGCACCTCTAAATTCATGTCTCTAGTATCAAGGAAATGTGAATAGGTGAGGATTTCCATGAGCAATTGCGTGATCTGGCACAAAAATATCTACATGAAAGACCCTGTAATTGATTTCTAGAAAGTCAAAGCTTGATCTAATAAGAGTAAACCCATAGCTTTTGTTTCTGTGGCCAGTACTAAAGTATCCTAAGAGAAAAAGACCATTAACAAATAAGAAAGTAGATGTGAGATTTTGTTTCTAATGAGGGAATCTGATTCTTAATGACCTTCTCCCACCTATGGGCTCTCTGTGCCCTGAAGAGCAACAGATGCACAGCTAGTAAGGCTAAATCAGGGCCAAGAGCACAGCAAGACAGTGAGGGAAAGAACATTTTTCAGATGCTGTGTCTGATCCTCTGTCTTTTATTGTGCAGGAATGCCATAATGAGGGAAGTGTTCGTATAGAAATTAGAGAAGGGAAGAGCCATCAGGTCATCTTGTCCATCCCCCCTTCAATAACGGAGGCTCTGAAAGAAATATAGTATTAATGTGGGGCCAAAGAACAGAGAAGAAGGCAGGAATTAAGTGAAATAAGTTCTAAAAGCATTAGTGGCTGTTATAGGTAATACACATTAATAAGTAACATTAAGGCAGATGTGGCCATTAATCGGCCATTTAGATTTTTGTGTGTGTATGTGTGTGAAGTTATTAATGACAGACGAGTTCTAATATTTCCTGGCCATATCCACAGTAAAAGTCAGAAAGAGTCTTCATTCAATAGGATAATGAAGCAGTTAATGGATGATCTAGCTATTTGATCTGTATTTTTAGTGCATTTAAGTAGAATAACTATAATATGGTAACTACAGCTGATATCCAGCAAGCAAAGAGAGAGAGAAGGAGAAGGATGACATTCTGTTGCAGTGAAAAATGTTCGAAGCATTATTTCAAAGTCCACTCTATATTCAAGAACAGCAGAAAAGATGGAGAGGATGCTGCAGCACATAAAATACTGCACTCTGGCAAGCTCAGCAGAGGTGCAGACCCTGGCTACAAACACTGCAAGCAAAGAGTCACACTCTGATCTACAATGTCACACCAGGAGTTTGCTGCAATCCATAGGATTTTGGATTCAGTCATGGATCCATTCAGTCATTATGGATAATCAGTCATGGATCCACGTTGCCTATTGCTTTAGGTTAGATGAATCTGGCCCTGCGTGCCTGAAGCGCTCTCAAAGCCTCGTCACAGTTCTGTTGTGAAGAGGGAACTATTTATGATAGTTATGGGACATCCTGCATGTCCCGGGGACATTCTTACAGCATCTGGCATCACTTTGACTGTTTGATGATTCTGCAAGCCGTTTGCTTGCAGAGATGGTGCTGTCATTGCTCAGCGCACTAGCTGTGAATAATCCCACCTTTAGGTGCTCTGTGTGCTCTGTCCCAGTAGTAGTCCCACACCACATTCCTGATGTACGGCAGTTCCCTGGAGTAGATGTCCTGATTTCCTTGGTCTACAATCAGAGAACCTGAACTCAGCAGGGCAGGCTCAGCTGCACTAGCACAAGGCAGGCAGGAAAAGAAATCCTTGAGGCATGTGCACACAGACCATGTCCATTGGAAGCAAACAACACAGAGCCACAGACTGTGAAATACAGACATACTACCGAGTGACCAGAAAAAATGTGCACATGCAAGAAGGATGGAGACTGTCAACTCCTAGGAGTAGAACAAAGTAGTTCTGTAATGGAAAAACATCCTACAGCTCTGTGTAGTTCCTTTGTGGATCCAACCTGCTGGATGACCACAGGTCACAGTGTTTCTCATCCCATAGTTTGGAAGTTATGGGGAGAGGAGATGATTTATTCTCATACATAAATACCTAAAACATGCAGAGCAGCTCTGTCTTCCTTTTGCCAGTTTGTCTGGCTTGTGACCTCCTCCCTCCTGCTAGCCATTTTGGATCTGTTCTCCATCCCTGCCTGGATCTCTTCCCAGGGCACTGGCTCACCAGGGTGATGGGTCTGGCTGGTCACAGGGGGAGATGCCATAGCCAGGGTGTCCAGAAATGGAGGTCACCACAGCTCAAGCACCTGATCTCACTCTGAGGAACTGGTCTCAGCTACTGAACACAGTGATGGGAATCTCCCCAAACAAGCAGTTAAGAAAGGTTAATCTCAGGTAAATCCAAAATGCCCATATCTATGCATCTGGAGAGGAGGCCCTCAGTGCAGATATTAAAAATGTGGTTTTTAAAAACACAATTAGTGTCATGTGACTTCCTTGTGGGGTGCTCCACTCTCCCAGAGATGGCAGGTTAGGAGCAGGAGTGCAGCGTTCCCAGCATTTTTTTCCCAGAGAGCAGAGCTATCATATTTCCCCCCTCTTGAAAGGGTTAACAAGAAATCTTTTCCATGCCCCTGACTTTGCCTCCCCCCCTCTCCCTATGCTATACTCCTGCTTCCTTTGCTGGATCCATTTGCAAATGATATCACTTGTCTGCATATTGTCACCCGCCGCCTGCCCACCCATTTATCAAGCGCCTGCAGTGCTTGCCCTGTTCTCCCATCCCTGCTGCCAGCTCTGACCCAGGGGAAGGCAGGAGCGCAGGATGGCCTGGGAATGCAGCTGGGGAGGCAGTTACCTCCCCGCCTGGCAGTGACAAATGACCTTGCAGGGACAGCAGCCCCAGGCCGCCCTGCAGACAGTGCCTGATACAACGGGCGAGACTGGACACGCTGTACAGAGGATGGAGGGGGCGGGTAAATCACCCGGGACCAGGGAAAATAAACTCCGCCGTCCGCTTTCACAATGGGTTTCTCCTCAAACTCACAAACTTGTTTCTCAGTAACCCTAAAGCAAAATGATCGTGGAATTTGAGCACAACATTTACCAGGTCCTAATGAATAACATAATTATCACTTTATGCAAATCAAACCTAATTTGCATCTGTGAATATTTAACTATTAAAAACAACACTTTGATCTTGAATAAAAATATGTATATCACATAATCATAGCCTTATGGAACATTAAAACTATCCTTTTTTACTTTCTTTCCTTTTCTTTTTCTTTTTTTTTTTTAAGCTGCATAGTTTTGCTCCACTCGGGCTTGCTATTTGAACCTTCTCGGTGGGGATCCCATCGATGAAGCTTCTTCCCCGAGGATGTCCCCAAGGATGAGGTCTCTCTGTGGCTGTCATCACAGCGGGGCATATCACACCTTTCTCTCGAGGTCACCTCATCTTTGATCATGCTGCTCTTCCTTCAGTTCACCCTTTTCTCCCTCGTTACTGTCCACCTTGGTGGCAGCAGCAAGAATCGTCAGCTTGCTCTGCTGCTCCGGCAGGTGAGCGCTGGCGCGTTGCACGCTGTGCTGCACATACTGCCAAGAGATGGGAACTTTATGTATTTAATTACAAAATAAGGAAAGAAGTCAGACTCTGCTTACATATTTAAATAAAGCCATCATGATGGAGATTTTTTTCTTTGAGGGAAAAATTACCAGAGATGACACAGGAAGCAAAAGAAGTCTTTCATGGGACATTTGCCTGTTGCAAGCTCTCAGCTGGGTTCCTGCAATAGGCTAATCACTTTGGGCCAGCTCCCACTGATGTAGCCTTAATAACATTAAGAAATATCTCTTGGAGCTGCTCAGGGGGATTCCAGTCCCCTGCTATGAGGAGTTAAAAGGTAATACTCCTGTTTTCATACAATGGCTCTGTTATCACTACCTATTGTCCGGGCTTGTGGTTCATTCACAGTAAAGATTAGATCTGAAGAAGCCTTCCACCTCACCAGATAACTCCTTGTCTGCAAAGATCTTCACAGGTTATTGGAAAAAAAAAAAAAAAAAAAGAAAAAAAAAGAAAAGTACGTATCCGTCCAAAATTCAGTCCAAAATTCACCCCAAAGGCTGTCATTGATTATGGCCCCAGATCAACAAGTGACCTCAAATGCACCTACTGAACTGGGGCAGTGGAGATATAAGGGGAGATCCATTCCTCCTCTCTTCTCTTTAATAGTTCCAAATGCCTCCCCAGGCATGTGAAGCAACAGCTCCTGATGCATTTAAAAAGAAGCCCCTTATCTGCTCCCCACCTTATGCTATCCTGACACTGGCCATCAGAAACCCAGGGCAGGAGGTTTGCTGTCCATCCTGATGGAACCATCCTACCTTCCTTGCAGCGATCACACACCTTAACAGGCAGGAAAGCAAGGCATGTGCTTAACTCCAGTGTGTCAGTGCAGTGAGTGCTCACCTAGGAAAAGAAATCTCAGCTCCAGTCCTGAGCTCCAATCCCTGCTTAAGTATTTTGCATGGAGAATTTTTTTCCTGGAGCAGGGCTTGGAACCCAAGTTTACTTTTTCCAGGTAATCTTGCCTTGCGTAAAGGGTCATGCTCATATTCCCTTTTTGCATCTAGCGTCTAATGTTTATTCCACAAAGAAGTGGCACACCTTTCAAAAAAACAACTGAGAGTCTCTCCTGAGAATATCCTGGGAATCTGTGGATTCAGACACTTTGCCATCTATCAAGAAATTGAACTTGGGTCATCCACATCCTAGTGGAGTGAACTAGACACTGAGCTGTTGGAAAAACTGGGAGCAGCAAAGAAGGAAACAGGTGGTAGCACTTGCACCTCTTCTGATATTTTGTAAGCAAAGGATGGTGTAGAATTTAACTGCAGGACTGCTTGTAGTGTCGTATTTCCCAGTTGGACTTCACTGACTTTAAAGTCTGCGCTGTTTAGAATTTGAGTGTTGGTTTGAACTTTGCAGTTTGGGCTTCAGTCTAGCAAGTGCATATTTTAAACAAAGAAAACATTTGGCAAATAGTTGATTCTGCATGCAGGCAATGTCCCTCTGCTCCACACGATTTATTTTCACAAGGGTCTAAGGGAGACACATTTCTCTAAAAATAAAAGGCATCCACATGAGGCTGAATTATTCCTTCCCAAACACAAACTGATATTTTTCTTGTTTCCCAGCACTCCATCAAATTATAACAACAAAGCAGCACTGCACTCCTTAAGCTAATGAGTCTGCAAATGCACCTTTCAACCAGCCTTTCCAGTCCCAAGACACCCACATTGCCCCTCTAATGCTTTTGTCCACTAGAATTGATATCACGACCCCTGACCTTCAAAACTTTACAAGTTATTTATGGCATTTCCTATAGAACAGAGGAGATTCAGCAGCTGATGCAAAAGCAAATGATTGAAAAGGAATAGGACACTAAGGATAATATACATTATTTTTTAACTATGGATCACGATTTTGTAAAAAGCAGAGGAAGATTATTTTCTTTAAATAAGTCAGGATTTCTTACAGCTTAACTTATAGTTTAGTGATGTGTAAGGGGGAAGCTCTCATAACTCTACTGTGAAAGGCACTAGAGAAAACACCGCTTATATCAGTACTTATTTAGTATTTTTAATAGAGCACCAAAAATCATGCAGTGTATCTTGAAGGAGTGACTCTCAAGTTTACCTGCATAAGATAAAACGCATCCTCAGTGCATGGCTATTTAGAAAATCACTGTGCTGTATTACCTCCATCCTTCACTTTGAGAGGTGCCCGTCGGGAGGGAAGCCACAAATGCCAAGCTGAAGTTTACGCTTGAGCATCTTGATTCAAAACATGTAGAAAACCAGGTGAAAGAGTATGTGAAAGGAAAGTGTGTTTGTCATTGGTGCCCTTCTTTTCCAAGATATAAACCAATGAGGCCCAGATGTTACAACTGTAGGAACGCTAAAAATTTAATAATTTATTCTGCAGGCATGAAAAACCACGGAAGGTCAGGCCAAAGAGACTTTGGGTTTGTGCAGGCAAGAGCTGTTCAGAATGGGTATTTTTAGTGTGCCGTATCCATTACCAATTGATGTCAGAGATCCTCTTATATACAGACCATCTAAGGTAGAAAAATATCCATGGCAAAGTTTCAACACATGTATTTGAAGGTAAAGCTGGAGTTTTGCAGACAGAATGTCTGTTTGACCAGCTAAGAATGGCAAGTTCAAGTTTTATCCTGCTGTCTTTCATTCCCATGGTAGGATGATTACCATCAAAAAAATAGTTGGAAACTGCTATGCTGTGTAAGAAAAATCTTTTGGAGCTCTCTCTTTCTGGCTGATAAGTGAACCAACCCTTCTTTCATCTAGTAGCCTGCTGTCAAGAAAGCGGGTTTGGACAGGCTTGGGTTTATTAGCACATGAAGTGCAGCATGTGTCAGTCTGTGTTTCTAGGACAGAACCCCAGTTTAAGCAAAGTTCAAGGTTATACCCAAGGCAGAACCATGTGGATGGCTTGCAAAGAACCACTAGCCTCCAGCAACACCCAAAAAAAACTGCTGGGTTTGCTCAAAAATGATAGCTAAATTAGGGTCATGCTGCTGTCTGCTGGCTCAAGCAGATCCGTGGTGCCTTTGCCAGGCTGTTTCCCGTATCGCAGGGGTTTCCCGGGCTAGTGTGTCTACATGTCAGCGTCTGCAGCGAGGGCTGCGGTGGCTCCTGCAGCCCCAGGACACGTTCACATCTTCCTGCCACTGACTCCAAAGTGAACCTGCTCTGTGCCCTCTCCTCGGAGGCCCATGTGCCTTCCCCACTATGGCATCCCCAGATTTCCTAGTGCCCTCTCTCCCCTTCCCTGCTTTGGGAAAAGGCAAAGCAGACCCGGTGTCCAGAAACCAAAGCAAACCTTTGCTGTTTCTCTGGAGCACACACTGCCCTGCAGCAGACAAAGGTGTCGAGGCTGCCCTGGGCAATGCTGCCCCACCATCCTGCTTAGCAGTGATCTCCACACAACCACTGGTGACACATCTGCCACAGTTCCTGGAGGCAAAGAGGACTATACAACCCTCTAAGTCCTTGTGTCCTCTCCCTTAGTTTCAAAAAGCACGTGCAAATGACAGTTCCTCCAGGCACTGTCTCTCAACTCAGAGATCCCACTTCCATCGCATACTACCCCTCTGTTTGGTCACTTCACAGTCACATCTCAATGACTTCTTGTCAGAAAAAAAATACTGACATTAAGTTAACTAAAGAAGAAGTCAGCTAATGGCTCACTCCAAAGCAGAGCAGAAGGCTTTTTCCTCACATTATTCTGAGGGCTTACCTGCATTTGCATCACCTGCCACCAGTCACATCTCCTCATGTTTCTTACGGCATCACTGCAACAAGTGCTGGAGACACCTATATCATTCTTTACATCAGCAAAGCCTGAGTGCAAAATGAGAAAGGTTTCCCATTACAAACACTTTCACTTCACTTCAGCTCAGAGTTGCAACTCTGGCTGATGATGAGCCTTTGTTGGCCTTAACCTTCAGTAGGACCAGAATCAGGGTTTCATTTACTCATACTTACCTTAATTTCTCTGCAGCTTGCCCATAATTTCGCACAGGAATTTGAACTTTTTCTTGCTAGCAAGAAAGCTAAGAAAGCATATCCAAAAATGGGCAAAGAAAGCGTATCTTAAGCATAAATCCATTCAAACAGAATTCCTTATAAAGGTTGAAAGATTTCCAGTGAAAAAAATGTCAAAATTCACTGGCTTATAATTGCACTCAAATATGTAGTTTTGTATGTTTACTTCATGGAGAGGAACCTTGGCATATATTTAATTAAAGAAATGGAGCCTGCAGGAGATCTTGGAATAGAACTCATTGTGTTTTGGTTTGGGGTGAATTTCACAATCTACTCTATAGTTTTATTAATCTTTCTAAGCAAGAACAAACTATGGCTATTTCTGTAGAAAATGGGAAGGAAATAAAACTTAGAAGCATTTGGAAGTGGTTAAAAAAATAGCAGGAGAAATTACAGTATTTAATGTCGAAATCTAGACAATTATTACAGAATAAATGGCTGCATGCAAGAGAAATAAACTTTGAACCAAGACTGCTAATTGATACTTCAACAAAGGAGACATTTTTATGAAACAGAAATTCTGAAACAGACTTTTAGCACTTTTGTCAATTAACCAACAATAAAGGTTACAATCGGCCCCAGGAAAGCCTACGGTATGATTCCTGTTGACATCATCTTTTTTGATTAAAGCTAAGAAAGTTAACCTAAAGACCCTCAGGACAGGAACCTGAGGCTTCCTAACACCAGCTACTGGATCCAGAAAAGAGTGCAGAAACATGCCACTTAAACGATTAATTGGTTATAATATACAGCCACAGCTGCACACCACTGAAAGTGGTGTCACACCAATCGGAAAGTGACAAAAACTGCGGAAGAGGTGGAAAGCCTGATCCTGTGATTCAAGCACATGGAAAATACACACATGCAATACTAGACATGAGGGCATTTGTAAGTCAGCTTCTCATCTAACTGCTGTGTCAGGACCTGGAGAAAGTGACTGTGGAACTTGGACATGAAGCTGTGTCTCATCAGTAGTGAAATTTCCATTCCTCCTTCTGTATTTTTTCTTATAATTTCTGGGCATTAGAAGTCCTTTTCACTGTTTTACACCTCCTCACTTCTACTTTTTCCCATGAAGATAATGTCAGTTAATATGGGTGGAACTGGAATATTCTCCACAGAAGAAAATATAATTTAAGTATAAGGGTAGGTGAGGAGGTGGGAATGTATATTTGTATGGAGAACCATTCAGAAACATACCATATGAAACTAAATTGCTGATTAAAAAAAAAAAAGCCTTCAAGAAATATATCTTACACTGGTCAGCTATAATTACAGCTAAGTGAATAGCTTTTGGGGCTATAAAATCAGTCAAGTACCACTAGGATTATTAGTATTAGATCTTACCAGCTCCTTTCATGTCTCATACACATATGCAGAAAGCATAAAGTAGGTTCAGTCTAACAGCACAAAGACCTTAAGCACATAAGTTTAGTCAGAGGAAATCCTTTACAGAAGGTCTGAGACAAAGAGCTCGGTGCCATGGACCACAAGGTTTTCATTAATTGGGTGAATGCATAGGACAAAAGTACCAATTTCCCCAATACTCAACATGCTCTTAGTTGAGGTAAAAGGAGATATTGCATCAAAAGAGGAAAAGTGTGGTGATTCAACACCTCAGTTTCATGCATCCTGATGCATACTGGACTCTCCAGCCTTGGGTTAGACACACAAACATCCTACTGTGCCATGAGTCGGGTAGGGAACATAATAAATTTGATGGATAAATTGCTAAGGATGGGATTTAGAGAAGCCAGAAAGCAAAACAAGAAGTTGACCAAGCTTACTGGTAAGAAATATCAATGAGAAGGCTGTGGTCTGATGTATTTAGTAGCAGAGAAAATTAAGCAGAGGCAGTTATCTCCCTTAGGATTCCCAGCTGTAAATCCTCTCCTGGAACTAATGAAAACACTAAAAGGCAACTAACAGTTACCTTTTCCATATATTTCCCCTTAGCCATGGGAGAGGTAGAAAACCTGCTTTCAAGTCTTCCTTCTCTCTGCTTCTCTCCTCAGATGATTAGAAAGGAGAGATTTAAACCTTGATCTACCACTGAAGAGAGTATCCTAGCCCCTACCCTGCTAGATACTTCAGAGCAGGACTTTCTCAATATCTACTGCTGAATCTGATCTACTTTGCTGTGCCAAATTAAAGACTTGCATAAACTAATCTTGACTCTGCCCATTTTCTTTTTGTGAGGGCAAAGGATAAGGATATTCCTGTAGGATGCAAGAGACCCAGGTTTAAACATGTCCTCCAGCTGATATGAGCACAAATGAAGAGAACTTTTGAACAGGCTGATACCCAAAAGACACGTAGGCTTTGCCCAATCCACTAAGCTTGTCTGGCACATGGCAGGAGGTGATCTAGTGCACTTTCCTGTGCCACCATAGGAAAGCTGTACTTGGAGCACTCCTGCTCCTTAGCTATGCATCTAATTCTTAAAATCTCCGCAGACACAGACTCCTTGACCACCCTCAAGCAATGCACTCCCACACTTCGCTCGGGACAGGCTTGAGAGATGAGACACCTGAATTCAGTGACACCTGAATATTGGGCATAAATATATAAAAGACTAGGCTGGGAATACGGCCAAGTCCCATTATACAACTAACACCAAAATTTCAATACTCTTGGTTCTATTTAAGGCAATGCCCCCCATTTTCATTGATGGCAGTTCCCTATTGATGTTTTGACTGAAAGTCTGATGGTTCACCTGCCCAGAAAATCTAACCGGAGCATTGCTCCTCCTCCTGGCTCCCTGTGGACAGTACTCATTGCACCATAACAAGTAACAGCACCAGAGAAACATTTTGCCAAGGATGGGAAAGACTGGCTGTTCCTCCACCTACTTTCAGCAGCAAGGGGAAGTATTAGAGTTCTCTTAAAGAGGAGAAAATGCATGGACATGAAAATAGGGTGGGAGGATGAAACCTGTCTACATCAGGCATCCTCCTCCCTCTGGTACTACAGATGCCCTATTGAGAGGAAAAGGTTATGTAATGAAAGAAGTCTGCCTACAAAGCCTGCTGCTACAGGAATTTGCCAAGAAAAGAGACTCTCAAGAGAGTGCCTTACAACAGCCTTAAAGCTAGACATAGCAAAGTAGAACCTCAAAGCACGGGCTCTGACTAATAACCTGGAAGGGATTAAAAGGATAGAAAGACCACTGAATCAACGGAAAAAGCACATAATGGGCCATCTCTGGAGAGTCTTATTCATTATTGTTACTGCTATTTCAAATAAAATACTGTTTATTTTCAGTTACTGTAGACTCTATGCTCTACTGAGTGTAGAGATCATAGTGAAAGAACTGAGGCTGACTGTATTCAGAATTTAACAAGCAAGAACAGAATTTTAATTTAATAAGATTATGATAACAAATTATCACACCAAACTTCTCAAGTGTCCAGAGACACCTCTACATGTCCATCTAGGAATAAAGACTGTCATATGATTCATATGATTGATACGACCATGACATATGTGATCGGTATGATTGATATAACCATGACATATATGATTGGTATGATTGATATAACCAATCAGCAAATAGAAATAGGGTTTCTGCCCGCTACCTCCGGTTTCTTCAAGCACTTTTCACCAGCTCTGTTTTTATTTCATCTCTGTTATTCTCACAGCAAGGATCTGGAAATGTATCAGCACAAAAGAAAGAAAATGGGGGTGTTTAGCCATTAGTGAACCATGAAATGAAATACTCAGTTCTGGTTTGATTCAAAGTTTGGTTAATAGTTTGAGATTGCCAGAGAGAGATGCCAGTAGCTTATTACTGTTCCCAAAGTGGCTAGCTCCTGATACTTTACTGATATTTCAGGAACCTTTTATTGTTTGTACATGTTGTACATGTAGAACACACAACATATATGTATGTACATATTGTGCATATAAATATGTATATCTATCTTCTCTTGAGCATTTTGATTCACACTTGTATGGTATCAAGATATCCACAGTGAGATGAGGACTCTTGTGGGCTTGGAGACACTGTGCATATGCTCTGTCTGACCAAAGGATAAGAATAGTTGAGAGAGAGAAAACTTTGTGTCCCTTTTCTACAGATGGAGAACTTAGGTACAAGCAAGTGAACAGACGTACTCAGGATGCCACAGGCAATGTATGGTGAGGCTGGGAACTGAATCCAGGTTTCCTGAATCCCATCCAGTGTCTTAACCTCAAAAGCGTCCTTTCTCATTAATCAGGTATATCAGAGGAGTCATCAGACACCTATGTGCATATCTGCATACCGTCAGATTTGTATACCTCTGTGGTCCTGAAAACTAGTTTGTTCTCTCCTGCCTCACCCACAGAGGTTTGATAAGGTGGTAAAACCAGCTTAAAGACTTCCTTTGTTCTAAGGACAGAAATTCCATATAGCAACTCTGTCCAAGTGGTCTGACCTTGGTCACAAGGTCCTGAGATACGAAACAGCTGACAGATGGGATAAATCTCTATGGAAACTTCCTCCTGCTTGTACCACACTAGCTATGTGAGTATCAGTGGCTGGACACATAGGGCTAATGAAAGCAGTCAAGACAAACTGGTGAAAGAGGCTCACCAGCATTTTCCGAGAACCATATTGCCTGTCAATGGCAGTGTCCACTAGACACAAAGTACACAAGATCCAAAATGGGACCAAACAGTCTGGAAGCCAGCAGAAATCACAGGTGATTTCTGCAACTGAGGACCCACAGACATTATCCTCAGCAAATCCTACCAAACTAGAGAGGTACAGAGTAAGTTTCATATACAAGACTGTGTGGAAAAAGAGTTAGGTTAATTAATTAGTTGTAGCTCCATTACTTAGTTTATCTACATTAGCAGAAAATCTGTCTTTCAATCTCCTTTAAGAACAGGTGTTGCAAACCTTGTCTCTAGGCGTGATAGAAGCCTGCTGTGTTGAACAGAAAGATGACAAAGGTAGTGATAGGCATGACAGGAGCATATGAGACTCCATAAGCTAATCATTAAAGCCTAGGATCAAGAAATCAAGTGATTACATGTGCCTCTGCAGTCTTGTCAAGTCAAGAGAAAAGGAGGTCCTGAAAAAGTAACAGCTGAAAAGAGAGGCTGGTGTGATATGAAGTCGATGCTTGAAAAGAAGTGATTCAAGCAGTAATATATGTTGGTATTACCCCAAAACATGAAAAACGCATAAGGGAAACGTTGAGAGACTGCATAACTTAAGGAATTTTGGAAGAAATCAACAGGTTTGAGAGAATGGTCTATTGTCACTGGGAAAATGCTTTGTCTTGAAAAGTAAATGGGAGATAAAGTTTTAGTGTTGCTGCAGCTGATGGCAAAATTTCTACTGATCACAGTGGCACCAAGTTTTCATATCAGGAGCCTCACCACAGGACAAAAAACTGCCACTATTTTGAGCAATTTAAAGTCTTGAGAGGGAAAAAGCCCCACACTTCTCCTGTTCCCACTGTCGAGGGTTGTTTTTGAGCTGCCCAAAACACCACAAAACCATTCCCAAAGAATAGCACTGCATGTGGATATCTCTACACTGCACATTATGATGTTGAGTTAGCTCTAAAAGAACTAGCTTGGGGATGAGAAGCAATCCAGCCTTATTAGCTCTACCCAGGCTAATTCGCCGTGCTAATGCCGCCATACCACTTCTAGGTACCTCGGAACAAGGCGGTATTGTGAGGTTTGGATTTGCCAAGAACACAGATGTATCACCAGCTTGAATGAGAAAGGCCTGAGACTAACAGGTTGGTTGGTAATGTGAGGTACACCGAAGGAGGCTATTACTTTGTGCCTTTAATGCCTTCTAATTTTTTTAATTAAAGCTTGGTTAAAATATCCCGTAGGGAAAAATCCCGCATTGGCAAAATGAGTAGGCCAAAAAAACCTCACAGGCTCTTTTCTGGCATTAATGTCTATTACTCTAAGCAGCAGTCCAGCCCAAACTTGCAGGAGAATAAAGCTACCACACTCCTACCACAAAGACTGTTGATCTTTGCCAGTAATTGCTGTTTTTCCATATACAAGGACCAGATCATCTACTTTCATTCAAAATGACTTCTTCTAGTAAAGGGAAAACATGAGCAAGACAAGAAAGGGAAGAAGAAAAAAAAAAAAGATAAAAAAAAAAAACAAGCGAGGTCTCCAAGAGGGAGAACGGTGTGTGTTCCCCTCCGGAACAGGCTGGAGCAAGCAGGACCGAAATGGCTGCTGCCTCTGCACACCGGCCCGATCCCTTTGAAATTCCAAGCGTTGCTGCCAGGCATAAATGTTTCCCTTATTACACAGCCCTTCAGGGCTCCCAGGCATTTGGAGGGGGCTGTATCGAGCCTTGCGAAAGGCTGAAGCCCAGGAAAGTTGCAATCGGATGCCTCTTTGTACTGTACGGGCACCCAGCTATGTAAAGGTTTGGCTCTCAAAAATTAGCAGTACAGATGCCGTGGGTGTCCGGTGAGCACTGCCCAGCACTGCTGGGCCTGCCCTTCCTGCAGGCCCCGGAGCTCTGCGCTGCCTCACGTCTCAGCCAGGGAGCAGCGATTTGGGAAAGGGGAGAAGCCCCAGGGGATGGTGCTGGCTGCCAGAGCACTATTGATCTGCAAGGCTCGACGGCAGGAGCCGCGTGCTGATTTATGGTTATTGCATAAAGGAACTGCGGCCTTTTCCTTTCAGCAGAGGTGTGGGCAGCACTTAATTAGCCCCGAGAAGGGGGAAGGCATAAAAACCTCAGGAAACGCAGTGTGAGAGAGCCCAAGTGTTAGGCAGATAAAACTTACCTGTTAAGAAATTAATTTTACTTTCTCTGAGGCTCTGCTGTTTCTTCCACCCTGCATGCATGCACGTTCCTGCACGCACAGACAAATACAAGCAAATGCTAAACAAATACCTGCACCTTGAGAGCACTGTTGACTATTCGATATGGTCTCATTGCTTAAGTTAAAAACTCTCCAAAGAAAAGAGTTTGCAGATTTCTGTCAGCCGGGGATCTATTACTCATGCTCAACCATCTGGTATTTAATGAGAATATGACAAGCTGATTGTTATTTTTTTTCACATGGCAAATTGAAAAATGCGACTTTTGATCTGTATTTTAATTACACCCCCTCTGATCTCTCTCCCTTGCACCCTCCTGGTAATACGAATTTGCAGAGTGGCTGCACTCTGACTCTCCCTGCCTTTCTGATGGCTACAGAAATTTAGTTTCTCTGCTTTTCTCTGATTCACCTGCGAGCTGCTGATGCTTCAGGTGAGCTCCTCTCCTTGGGGTTCCTGGAAGGGTTTTGCTGCTGGTGAACCCGCTCCCTGAGCCACCTCGAGCTCATGGCTGGTGGCAGCAGCGCGGCTCTCCCCATGAACCAGCTCCAGCAAAGGGCGATTTGTATCTCAGGTTGCAGGCATTGATACTATCAGGCTCACAGTTTTGGTTAAATGCTGAAAAATATGGTAAAACCATTTAAATCCTTTGCTTTTCCCCAAAACAAAGGGAAGATGCTACATGTTGCAGAAATACATATTTCCATCACACGGACCCCTGCTCAGCTCATGGCTGGTCGCTGCCTGCTTAGCTGGGCCTTGCGCCTATAGCTGCAGCTAAATCAGGCTATATATGAAAGTGTGACTTTAAAGGGACTGGACCCAATCACATGACACGTTTTTGTCCAAGTTCCACTATCATGTGACAATCTACAGTAGATTTATGAAATTAAGCACAGATGGCTACTTTGTTTTTGTTCTTTGAACTGACAGCTGCTGGTGTAAAAATAAATTAAATTAAATTTCATATAAGTCAGACTTTGAGATATTTTCCTGGTTAAATAATCCTTAAGGTCCCCCCCTCCCACCGCACACACATACATTTTAATGCTTTGCTGGTTCTTGCCTCTCACCCCACGCTCTTGGCATAGCCGCAGAGCAGAGCCCCGTGAAGCCGGGAGCCTTCCTGGCGTGTCCCAGCACTGACCTCCCTCCCGCTCCAGTCTGGAGGCACGAGCCTCTCCGAGGGCCTGGGATAGCCCATGTTCTAGCAGTGTCCCAAGCTCTGTCACCAGGCAGGTCCTGAGCGGCAGTGGTAGCAGATTGTCCCGGCTTCGCCTGTTCCCACCGGCCAGACCTGGCACTTTTAGAGCCACTTTCCATCAGGAAACTCTGCTAAAAGAGGGGAAAACCCCACAAATTCTCCACCCTATCAGCCCCAGGGAGAGTATTCCTAAGGCCTTAGGAACCACCGTTTCCAAAAGGCTGTTTCTGCCAACAAAAAGTGGGAGGATTGTTATTAGCAAAGCTGTTAATAATCTAATATATAGGGAAAAATGAAGGAAGTCACTTTTAAAGAGGGAAAGAGACAGCAGGTGCATAAAAGAGAATAGAATGAGCTGCTTTTTAAGAAAACAGTGTCTCAGGATTAGCCAAAGGGTTCGCCTGTATTCACAATTCTCCATGGAACACTTTAAAGTCTTCTGTGTTTGTATCACTTAAAGTGCTGCTATTTTAGGTCAGTGTAAATAAGTCATGTGTGCCGTCAGCCTTGTACAAGTGCTTTCTGCTGCTTAATAATATATGTGCTTGTCCATTATAGGGGCTACATGGGTACGTGCAGGGATCTGGAGGCAGTCATGCAAAGATCCTGTCTTTGGCATGGTTGCTTAATGCTTTGGAGGGAGGGCATACAGTATATACTTGCCATGACCTGGAGCAGGACAGAGGCCAAGCCAAGCTCTGATCACAGTGCCCAATAAATAAACCCTAAGAAACTATAGCAGGGTATCACTGCTTTCCTCCCCAGCTCTATGAACAATCTAGCACCATCACCTTTTATTTCTTTCATAGATATCAGAGTTTGAACTAAGGGAGGTTAATAGACCGCACTGGAATTCTGCCATTTCCATTGCATTTCAGAAGTTTGCTGGGATTTGGTGAGTATTTTGGGTCAGGAGAAAGGGGAAGGAGCACAAAGTGGGAATTACAGCATTGCATGTTCCCTTATAGAGGTACCTGGCCAAGTGATCCTGCTAGGGGACCCTGCGAACAGAGTTTCTCCTGGCTCTGAAGCTCCCTTTGACTCCATGTAGGTGCTGAGCTGTATTCCCAGCTGTGAGATGGGCACCCAGCTGGTTCCCAACACCATTCTGCCTATTCATTCTGAATATATACCATACTGCCTATACCATTCTGAAACCTATTCAGAGGAATTGATTTTGAGTGGGAGCCGGACACTCTGAGGCTGAGATCCACCTGGACCTGATATTTGCAGTTCCTGTAGCATTCACTCTCCTTTGCATCCTAGCTCTCTCTGGTCTCTTCTATTTATATAATGGACTCTTCAGTATAGGGACTTTCATTATGTGCTGATCCAGCAATTCGCACAACCGGGTCCTGTTCTCACTTGGCCTCTAGACAGGACAGTAGCAAACAGTTTTACTAAGAGTCTAAATTGTGCAGTAGCAAGTGCAAAAGACTGAACACAGGACACAGAGAGCCTGAACTTACTAGATCTCAGTTATTTGATCATATTGCAAAGCCACACTGAAATGCAGAAGTGATGGGGGGAAAGTAGGCCTGGCCATGATGCATAATTACTGAGTTAGTGCTGAAAGAGCACTCAGGTGGTGGAAGTTGTAAAGTCCTGTTAGCAAACTGCTGTGCCACATTTGCTTCAATCTATCTGCATGTCACTGCATCCTACTAGGTAGATACAGCTTTGAATTAGAAGTGGGTTCTGATATTTTGAGCCAGTTGCTTCTTTACCTCTGAGCTTCTGGGGGAAAAAAATGGGATAAAGTGCCTGCTTTTGCTGACAGGCTTCTGTGAGAGTTAATCAGATGATATTTGTAAAGGCTTTTGCCTTATGCTTTTGTGATTTTCCTTCCAGAGAAGTCAATTCAGATTTGCCATTTCTCCAACAGGAGGAAAATTCAGCCAATAAAAAGAGCAAACTATTGTACTGGAAACGCCAAATCTCTGAGCCTGACTTGCTGGGAGGGAGATGCCAAAATACCTTTACAAATCTGTGCCTCAGTACCAGTGTCAAGTTTGCAAGGTGCAAATGCTGTGCTTCTGAAATAAATGAATACAGGCTTGCTAAGAAAAGGCTGGCCCAGTCACACTGTACGCCTGCTTTTCAACAGACCACCTCCGGCTGCTGAAACTGAGCACAATGTCTGCGAAAGCAATGGTTAAAGAGTAATTTGGTAACAGAAAAATGGTGAAAAGAAAAAATAAATTTAGTTTAAAATGATACTTTTCTTCCCCCTTCAAATGTTACAGATCTGATTTCTTTGACAGAAAAATAATATGTGTGTGTGTCTATATGCAGAGTTTGAAGGAGAGGTTTAGAAACAAGATTTTTAAGAGAAAACAAAGGCACTTCAGTTAATAAGCATGCATTAATGTTGAAAAAGCCCCATAATAGTGTTTCTTGTGCATATGTGGGAGTGAGGGATTGTAAGAACAAGTGATGGCTGGTTGCCTGGGTTTATCAAAGCCCAGTGGGGCAGGATCACCTCTTTGTCTTTGCGGCGCTTGGAGTCATCAATCCCTCCTGTTCCTTCCGGAGCTGTGAAAATGTCAAGGGAGAAAACTCCTCCTCCCTCCTCAAAACTACAGCGCTATGAAAGCCCGAGCTCCAGGCAAACACCCACCGCGCGGCGCAGCTCCCGCGGCCCGTGGGCTCCGCGGGGCAGAGGGCTGGGGCAGAGCGCTGTTGTTGTTGGCTGGTGGGAACCCACAACACCGTTCGCCGCCGCGCTCCCTGCAGGGCATGCAGCCCTGTGCAAAGCAAGCAGGGGCAGGGCAGGACAGGGCGCCCTGGGAAGATGAGGGACTTTCTGGGCTTGTTACCCCTGAGCAAGGGCTGGCCGCATTTCCATGCCCCGGCAGGGTCCTGCTGGAGGCAGTTTTCTTGAGCTGCTGGAGCTACTGCTTGAAACCACAGTTCCCACTGCCTGAAGCCTGCTCCATGCCTAGGGCTCCCCTTCCCTCTTCCCCATCCACTCGTCGCAGGCCCAGAAGCTCTTCCCCTTTGGGCCTCCAAACAAAATCCCTCTGGAAGGACATGCTACTGAAGTCCAGCTCCCTGGGAGCACTCCAGAGCTTACATAGTCACCTCAAAACAGGGCATGGGAAACAGGCCTTGCTGTCTGCTCCCCTCTCCCTTTCCTTCTATGGCCTCCATCTGTCCTGGCAAGGACACGGTGGTTGGTTAGACACCTCCAGCGATGGGGAGAGGAATGCAGCCAGGGAAGCAAGGAAGGGAGGAGAGGAGCAAGGCCGGAGGGTGGAGAGAGCAGTGGGATGATGTGGGAGATGTGATCACAGGCAGAGCTGCCCAGAGCCTCCAGGCAGAGAACCAGGTGACTGAATGTGATCTGGAGGGAAGCAGATGCCTTTGCAGCACCTGCGGCACCTTTCCCACCCAGGGATAACTGACTCATTAGCTTGCTACAGAAATGTCCCGAACCAACGCAAACCACATGTGGAAGACTTAGCACAAAGGAAAACGTCCACACAAGCGCTGCTCCATAAGGGAGTCCTGGCTGGCTGGAAGCAGAGCCATTCTCTGTTTCCTCATCCAGTCTGATGAAAAAATGGCATGGGACTTGTGCAGGGGGGTTGGACTAGACGACCTCTAGAGGTCCCTTCCAACCTTAAGCATTCTATGATTCTATGATTCTATGACTTTTTTGTTCTGCTGGTTTCCCCAACAGCACCAGGGGGGTTCCTGGCCTTAGCAGGCAGCAGGGGAGATGCTGGTCCCTTGCCATGGAGTAAACACGTTGTAGGTTGCAAAGGCACCTCTGGCCTCACTCCCATGCTCAGGAGGGGCAGCAGGCACAAGAGTGTTTTACCAAGCGTGCACAAGCTGGGAGTCAAATATTTCTCTGGCCCCCATAATCTTTATGCAAAATGTTCCTACCAAAATCATGCGGCCTAGGAAGTGATTTCATAAGGAAACAACCAAAGACGTTTAACTGAACCTGGTAAAATCCCACATCAATAGCACACAGTTAACCACAGAATTTACCCCAGCTTACTGTAGGTATTATATATTTTTTTTTGTGACTGCAATTAAAAGTTTCTTTTACTCTGATTGCAAAGATAACCTTCCAAGTGTACTGACCAAAATCCAAATCAGTCTCACCTACCTGAAGGTGCATATGTCCTGAAGGACTAAGCACCTCTCTGAGGTATATGCTATCCTAATTCCTTGAGCTATCCTTTCAATGAAGCTCATGGCTATTGACAGCAATGAATGATGTGAATGATGAACATGCACCACATGAGGGTTCAACTCATATTTGCTTTTGACAGGGTGCAACAGAGATGAGGGGAGACACCCTAGTCTGACCTGCACCCCTGTCCCCTCCATGCTCTTGGCTGTATCCATTAGCTCCTATTTCCTTCTTTTGTGCTCCAAGCAAGCAGTAGAATAGGTCAGTCCGGTTTCCTGGACTAGAGGCTTATACTTGTACCGTTTTATTTCTGCACTAGCACTAGCTGCTGCTCCCTTTGGGAGTTTCCCTGCACAGGAAAATTACAGTGGAAGGAAGTAGCTCACCTCCCACACAGGCTTAGAAAAGAGGGATCTTCCAGTCCAGCAGAGAAAATGTGAACCCCTCTGCGTACAATGGCCATGCCAACTCAGGAAAACGGGGCTGGTAATGCTATCACAGAATTCAACAGCCATTAAATGGTATTTCAAAAAGTAAAACAGAAAAATAGCCCTAGATTTGGCTCACGGCTTCAATATATATAAAGAATTTATGCCTGCAGCCCAAAGTTTGCATTAAGGGAAGTTTCCAAGTGACCTGGGATTAGGTATGTAAATAGCAAATTAGCAAAATGTCTGGATGACACAGAATTTTTTAGGTGACTCAAGACTATGGGGAACTACGATGCGTTCCAGAAAGACTTGACCAGACAACATGATGGAAGATGAAATTCAGCACAGACATGTGCAAGCAAATGCACACCGCAGGAAATAATTTAAGCTTTCATACACAGAGGGACTGTGAATTAGTGATGAGAGGCATGATGGTGGACACACAACGCCATCAGTGGAGCTGGCTGCTCAAAGCAGAGGCCAGATCAGAAAAGGAATGAAGTAAAATTCAGCTAGCTAAAGGAGAGTGGGCTGATAATTCATACTGGAAAAAAAAAAAAAAACCTTCTGGGTCACGTTGGAACATAATTTAAAGTTACCTAAGAATGAGGCAGCTCTGGAATCAATTTTCTTTTTACCTCAGTCAGGTCTTCCAGGGGCTCACATTTTATATATCAGGAAGGTCAGAGCTAGTTGATAAGCCTTATAAAAGATTTGGACCTTACTGAATTCTTCATCCATTTTAAAGCCCTTGAAAAGTGATGGATAACCTGGCAAAGACTCAAATTTGGCAATTAAGTTCCTATGAACTGGAATTAGAAAAGGTGTCTCACTTACCTGAATAGACTGTAGAAATGGTAATTTGAGATATTTTCAACACAACAGGTTGCCTTATTTTTGCTGTGAATGAGGTAAATGTTCCTTTGACATAAAACACTATTTCAGAGTCACCTAAAGCAAACTATTCCCCTTACAGTGTGGAGTAAGAAATAAGAAAAAGATAAGACAATAGATGGGAATGAAAGGGCTGTGGATTAATTTGTATTACAATTTCTACAATGCTTCTGTATATAAATGGAAGCTATGTACATAATTTATGGAGGATGGTATATGTGAACTGGAGTCTCAAACTCCCTCAAACAAACTCACTCAAGCACAATGTGTAGAACACTAACATTCTTAGACAGCATGCAGATTGCAATAGTAAAAAAAAAAAAAGCTCTAATACTGTGCATTACAATAATAAATGCAGGAATTAAAAGTTTTTACCTCTCTCTAAATAAATTATGCATATACACTTTTAAATTAACCAAATTAAATGATTAAAGACACTCCATTCCTTCATAAACTTGTCTCAGGAGTGAGGAATGCAGCATTTAAGCAGAGGCCCCTGGTTCCTCTGAGCCTCGCTCTTTTCATTTGAAACAATCTTAGATGTTCTTCCCTTTCCTCACAACTCTGCAAGGACAGAAGACATTTTATTTTCCCTTTAACTTACAATTTCAAGTTATTGCAAGTGATAAGACTAACAGCACTGATCTTGTTCATCGATCCAGTGTGGGGCATCAGTAGAGCCAGGAGAATAGCGCATGGCTCCTCAGAGGTAACTCTCACCATCAGCCATCTATTGCTTCCAATATTTCTGCCTCTGAATTTAAATGCAAATAAGCAGAAGAGTCAAACAGGGGTAAGTGTCTTGGGCTGGGATGGAGTTGTAATTGGATGACACTCCTGAAATGCAGGCCCCTGTGTTCTCTATGCAGAGTACCAACATTGACACCAGTGATGACAAGATTTGTGGTAGTACCTTTCACCATGATTCACAGCTTCAAACAAACTCAGCTGCCCATTTTAATGTGGAAGATTTTTAAACCACAGCTTAACAGACTAATTTCTTAGCCATTTCACCACGGTACGATAGCCTTAAGGCTAAGTCTATCAGTCTTAAGAAGAAACTGCAGAAAGTGTTCCCTTGCAACAGTTACCTGTGCTGTCCTACAAGCATACCACTAAATAGAGCTCAATTCTGCTACATCCTGGATACCTAACATGATCTGTTCTTACATAGACAGTATCTATCATGGACAGTATCTATCAATCTCAAAACACTTAGCTAAAATATTGGTCTTTTTATAGATGGAGACTCACAGAAGAATTCAGGGCTTTTCTCAACATCACTGGATAGAGCAGGAGAAGAGCTCAAGAGAGACTGTTGGACACTCTACTGTCAGGTCTACATCCTAGTCCTGACCACAGCACCTCCACAAACTTCATTAATGTCCTCAGCTGAGACACTGCAAGATGCCATTTGAACTTTGCTGAACAGCCCAGAGTAAATTGTTTCCTAGACATCTCAAGCATTACATATGTTAAAAGTTCCCAAAGCTGCATCACAAGGGTCTACTGAAATCTACATGTTTAGGAAAACAGGGACATCCACATTACATAACAAAAAGGCTTTTACAGGATTCTATCAGGGAAGATTGCACAAGCTTGCCACTCCACGTAGGAATCCATATTTCAGAGCAACTTTTCCCACAAAAATCAGCTCAAATGCTGATGTTTTAAGTTGTGTGAAAGCAGAAATAATAGTAGCTTTAATTGAAGGCAGTGCAGGGACATTATGGTTCAAATAACTTGTTAATATTTCTTTTTTAATTGCACTTCTTTTTTAATTGTAACTACCATGTGCTGATACATGCTTTTGCTCATTGTATTTTGACTGTTTTGCTGTTTCCTACAAAAATGGCCTCCTCCTTAATCTTTAAATCCTTAAAAGGCTGTATCTAAGATAGTAATATCTCTTGAATTATTCTTCAAGATTGGAAAAAGAAGCCATTTTAACAGAAAAATAAATAAAAATAGAGGTTCTAGTATGGGTAGTAGGAACAAGAAGCATGATTGCTTTTAAATTGTAACTTGAACTGTAACTTTATGTGTGATATTATAAGTAACTGTTATGATCACTACCTTCAGGGAACCAGACCTCTAGTAAAAAAATTTCTGCCTGTCTTCTCTACAGTGAGCACTCCACCTGCCTGGCAGGGGAGTAGATTTTCTAAGATAATTAAATACAGAGACTTCTATGTCTCAAACACAAAGTAGCTATAAAAGACAGAAATCAAGAGGAAAATAATTATTTTAAGCTTAAATTTTTTTGGCTTAAGTATGGGTAAAATTTGGGAGTAATTTTCATGTCGGAGTGTTGAACTGAACTTCCCTTATAACTGGAATCAGTTATAAGAGAATAATTGGCCTAACTCTAAACAAAGGAGGTTCATTTCTTTTCTTTTTTTTTCCCCAAAATATGTTAAAAATTGTGCAAAACTATTACTGAGATTTTCTTTTGTTATGTTCTGAGCACAGACAGAGCCTCATCGTTAAACCAGGGACTATTCATTCATTTTGTTCATTCATGAGGAATATACAATGAGAAGATTAGTGATCTTTTGTTTAGAAATCTTCTTTTCTGCATTTTTACATTAACTTGTCATTAGAGTTTGCCACAGTGAAATGTAATATTCACAAAAGATAATGATTCATCTATAAGCTCTTCAGATTTGTTTCTTGTCTGATGGGGCACCAACCTGCTGTGACCTCCAGAATCATTACAGTACAAACAACTAACATCACATTTCCTGGATGTTAGCAAAACTAACTAGTACACATTCTCAATAGCACAAGGAGCTGTTACAACCTGGCATCTACGGGTGCACACTGAAATATGAGCCATGTGGCTGTAAAAACAGGAAATACACACTTTAGACTGTTAAATTGACTAAGCTGTTGGCGTTGGGTTTGGATTCTGTGTGGGGTATGTATGGAGGACAAAGATTAAGCATCTGTGATAGCAGGATATAATTGGGTGGCTTGAAGAATATTCAAGAGGAGCTGAGAGAAAAATTGTCTGAAAAGCAGAGGGCATGAATCATAGAATCATAGAATGCTTAAGGTTCAAAGGGACCTCTAGAAGTCATCTAGTCCAACCCCCCTGCACATGCAGGGTCACCTAGAGCACGTGGCACAGGACTGCGTCCAAACGGGTTTGGAAGATCTCCAGAGAAGGAGACTCCACAACCTCTCTGGGCAGCCTGTTCCAGTGCTCTGTCACTCTCACTGTTGAGAAATTTTTCCTTAAGTTCCCGTGGAACTTTTGGTGCTTCAGTTTCTGGCCGTTTTGTCTAGTTCTGTCAGTGGCCACCACTGAAAAGAGACAGCACCATCCTCCTTGCTGCCTCCCTTGAGGTACTTATAGACACTGATCAGGTCCCCTCTCAGCCTTCTCTTCTCCAGGCTGAACAGGCCCAGCTCCCTCAGCCTCTCCTCACAGCGCAGATGTTCCAGGCCCCTGATCATCCTTGTAGCCCTGCACTGGACTCTCTCCAGCAGCTCCACATCCCTCTTGTACTGTGGGGCCCAGAACTGGACACAATACTCCAGATGTGGCCTCACCAGGGCTGAGTAGAGGGGCAGGATCACCTCCCTTGACCTGCTGGAGACGCTCTTCTTAATGCAGCCCAGGATTCCATTAGCCTTCTTGGCCACGAGGGCACACTGCTGCCTCATGGTCAACTTATCATCCACCATGACACCCAGGTCTTTCTCTGCAGAGCTGCTCTCCAGAAGGTCAGTCCCCAGCCTGTACTGGTGTCTGGGGTTATTCCTCCCCAGGTGCAGAACCTTGTACTTGGCCTTACTGAATTTCATGAGATTTTTCACCACCCAGTTGTCCGGTCTGTCCAGGTCCCTCTGGATGGCAGCGCAGCCCTCTGGGGTATCGGCTATTCCTCCCAGTCTGGTATCATCAGCAAACTTGCTGAGGGAGCACTCTGTGCCTTCATGCAGGTCATTGATAAATAAATTGAACAGGACTGGACCAAGGACTGACCCCTGGGGGACACCGCTAGCTACAGGCCTCATGACATGAGAGCTTGGCTCAAGATAGAGAGGGACACAGAGTCCCACTACTGCTCTGTGCAAGGTATGACAGCATCATGGGATTCAAATTCCCATCTTGCTTGCGCGACTTCTGGTCACTCAGGGCCCGAACAGCCTTTTCTGTAGATGAGCATCTGTAGATGAGTAGCAGGTCAACTAGATACACAGGTTGTATTAGGAGTCAATTAGATACATAGGGGTGGTTCACTGGAGTTAATGAGGTACTAAATGTGCACGAGCTGAGTTTAGAGCTCAGCACCATCAGCAAGAGGTGGACAGGGCATAATCTCACTTTGCCCTTCACTTTACAATACCTTAGAAAGCACTGGAAATGGATAGGCAGGAGAAGGTGAATCCAGGCCAAGCAGTTTCAGCAAACACATACACATACAGATTTGTTTAAAATTCGTCTAAATATTCCATCGCATTTATAAAAATAAGGGAAAATGTAAAGATTTTCCTCATTCAGCAGAGCTTTTATGTTTTCTTTTGACTGATCTCTTCCCACTTCCTGCTGCTCCAAGGAGCTAGCAGCCCACCCTTCCTGTCCTCAGCCTTCAGCCATAAGAGGACATGCTTCTGTAGAACAACTTCACCCCTTAATATCAGAAACCATTTTACATGAGCAGCTCCATCTGCCCTCTCAGAACATTCCAGTTGCTAAAAGAAGTTCTGCCTCAGTTTCCCGTGATCACCAAAGGTAGGTATGCCACCCACCAATCCTTCATCTGAGCATTTCTTAACAGTGAGGGTGACAGAGCACTAGAACAGGCTGCCCAGAGAGGTTGTGGAGTCTCCTTCTCTGGAGATCTTCCAAACCCGTTTGGACGCAGTCCTGTGCCACGTGCTCTAGGTGACCCTGCATGTGCAGGGGCATTGAACTAGATGATCTCTAGAGGTCCCTTTGAACCTTAAGCATTCTATGATTCTGTGGTTTATATAACTTGCCCGCATCTTGATATTTGCAAGTCACATTGAAGGTGCAATTTTTCTTTGAGAGTCCAATTGCTCTCCTCTGTTTTGAAGGCTCAGAGTCTCTGGTAAGAAACTACATGGCTCTGACACATATCTTGCTAGTTTCTCTGCTCTAACACAGCTTAACTGGGCAAAGGTGGTCTTTTAGACCTTTTAGAGGAATGTTTGCATCAAGCACTTAGTGCAAACGATGATAATCTTCCTGATTGAACAACAGTACAAACTAAATGCAGAACTAGAATATATTTAAGCCATAATAGAACCATAAATCCTGATGCTGCACAGTCCCTGTTCCCAGGGAAAAGCAAAGGTGCTTAGGGAGACAAACTGTAGTTTGACCAGTATGGGGGAAAACAGAATTTGGAGCTCAATTTCACAAACTTGTCTAGCAATTCTGTGCTGGCTCTCTTTTCTTCTTCTTCTTCTTCTTCTTTTTCTTCTTCTTCTTTTTTTTTTTTAAATTATGACTAAATGTGTAAAGTGTGGAGTTTAGCAATTGCTGTTCCAAAAAAAATGTACTGGAGAAAATGTCCCTATTTTTATCTACATAAGTAAAAATATTCTGGAAGACATAAAATTTGACTATAGAACTGCTTGTCAGAATATGGCATGCAGCACATGAACTTTGGAGTTTCAAAAGAAACACTGGACTCTTGGAAATAAGAAAATCCATCTGGACAAGAACTGAAGAGCACCCAACTGTTCCAGGCACAGTAAACGAGCATAATCATGGAATGGTCACATTCTGCCCTAATTGTTGAAACAGGATCATGAAACCCAAGTTTGTTTAAACTCACTTGAATTCAAAGCTCCATGTTTAGAAATCAGAATACAGCTTCTGCCTTTGTTTCCCTGATACAGGGAAACTGTATCATGGATAGCCATGACTAGAACATATTCAGGAGCCACAGTGAGCAAGCAACTCAATGGGAGCTGCTGTGCAGCTCTAAACCAGAAAGGATTAATGAATCACTTTGTTATTTAACCAGGCAAAATAGCACTTACAAATATAAATACCACTATAAACATCGCTGTTGTCACAAGTACTGGACTGCATTCCAGTGGAATTGTCTTGGAAGAGTATTGAAAAAGCAGAAGAGCACGGAAAAAGGCCCCAGTATCACTCTCAGACTGGAGGAAACAGCTTACAGTGGGAGGCTTTCTCTTTCTACCTCATCAAAAAAAGAAGCCTGGGAGGTAAACCTGATTATTCCACACAAGTGAATTATTTCACAAAGAGAATTTTCCAGGGACTAGAGAGCTTTTGGATCCAGGAAAAAAAAATATGAAGTACAAAAAAAAATTCTGCCATTAGGAGCTGAAGCAACGGGAACATGTTTTTAAGAGATCATTCAAACATTAAAAGAAAATCTGCTGAGAATAGCACAGGAACTGCCATTTCTTGCTGTCTTCATATCAACACTAGATGTCTTTGTTTTAGTCATGTACATGTTATAAATGTGCATCAGGTAGTACAGAAGAGGTTAGGGTAAGTGATGTAAAGGTCCCTTCTAGCCTCAAGTTATAAATCCATAGTTGGATTGGTTACTCCTAACACATTCTAGAAAAGATATAATAGTTTCTGCTTATGCTTCAGAGCTTTAATCAACCTCTATTAAGGAGAAGAAAAAAGGTCTTCATGGAAGATGGTTTCCTAACCAAACAGGTTCCTGAGCTACTTGTCCTACGTTTCCATCAAGCATCAGCTGTGTAGATCCTGCCTCTTTGTGCTTTGTGTTTTTTCATGGTCTTTTTGGCTAGATGGACCATGGTGAGGAGCCGCAAGGGCCTTCAGAGATGTCCCTAGCTGTTAGCTCCTCCCTGGGTTGTATCCATAAAACTGTCAATTCCTACAGCATTCAGAATTCAGAGTTTGACATGTTTCTGTAAGTGTCGCTCTGCAGTCTAGCATTAGCTAAATGAACACCCCGATTACAACATTTGTGAGAGATGGATTTACATTTTTTCATTAAATATGTTGCTGGAAGTCCAGTTTTATCCTGCTACAGTAGCTGAAGCCACTGCCAACAGCATACAAGGCTGATGTTAATTAAAGCAGAAGGTGACAGCACTTGGAAAATGAACACTTTGCTCAGATAAATGACCTTTAACGAGTGCTTGTTCTTTAGTGAACCGGGGTCATTACTAGAGATTACTGGGCATTTTTAATAAAACTGAAATCTCTGACTCATCTCCAATTTTAAATTGTAATGCTGGAAAGCGAAGGAGACTCCTCTCTGTGTGCTACACAATGTTGCCTACCCCACTACCAGGAGCATGCCCCACCACAATAGACAGCCAATAATCTGTAAGGATCATTTTCCATGGAGCAGCAGGAGAAGAATCTTCAGGTGAACTTCATTTTCTTTCTCATAAGAAAAGCCTTTCCTTTGCTCTACAGAATCAGCATTGGACAGTGTGCAAATCACCACCTGATGTAGTTCCTCTTATTGTCAACACACAGATTACAAATAATAGAAGAAAACTAAGTTTGCCATCCATGTTTTCCCCTCTTTGTCTCAGGTTGCAGCCATGGCCAACATACAGGGAGAGTAAACTTAACTGCAGCAGCTGCACTGCTGTACCTAACCCTTGGATAGTGCTTGCTGTTCATCATAGCTTTAGTCCTGGATAGTGAAACTGCAGCTTGTTGCAATCTGAGATCTAACTCCCAAAGCTTTGATTCTTAGTATTAGTTCCTTTTAGGGTACTCCATGCCGTACAACAACTAGGGTTTCAGAGTGCTCTATTGGAGGAAAATCACTGAGAGCTCTGTGTACGTCTCTGCTGCACAGACCACCTCATGGAACGGAGGACAAAGACCAGCTGCAAGCATGACACAGGCTGTACAGACACATGGGCAATCACTCTATTCCAGCACTTCTGGACAAGATGCAGTTGGGTAACAAAAATATCCAACCCAACCTCTTTGTTCAGAGTAAAGGGCTTCACATCTCCCTCCACAACTAGTGGATTCAGTCAAACTTTGCAACTTGCTCCTTTCTGTGCGAGACATTAAATGATAGTTCTGGGCACACACCATACTGATAAACTGCAGCATAGTTTAAGACAGTTGGAATACAGGACCTGCTTAGGAAGCAATTTGAAATTATTGAGAGGAGCACTTCACATTTCCACAGCAGATGCCTTTATAGGCTGGAAGCCTCGAACCTTGATCGCTTCCAATTGAACCACTTATAAAAAATGTGCACTGCTGGAATATTTTAAATGACTGTGCACAATGTGTACTGACTGAACATTACATGGCTTCAATTAAATAACAGTTCAGAACATAATGAACTGAAAAAATTCACACTCTCTAAAGTGAGATAAGCATGAAGTGAAGGAGAGAGAATTAAGAAAAAGTGCACTGAACATGGTACAAGCCACTGGCTGTTGAGATTCAGCCAGAAACTCAACAGAACAGCTTGAGAGTTAGTGTTTTTTTCCAGACATCTTAAAGGGCACAGGAAAGGTGTCTTTTTTTTTTTTTTTAAAAAAAAAAAAAGAAAGTATGATGCTACTTGTGTAGCACCAGGGAGGCAGCTACTCCACAATCCTGGCGTGGTCATGTCTAAAGTTAGGAACTTCTGGATGCACATTCGGAGTCAGTTCTCTGCTGTAGGCAGAAATGATATTCTGGAACCTGTGTTTAAGATTCTGGCCTGAAACTGAGTTTTCTCTGGGTGGAATTTCCTTTCATAAGTCTTAGATTTACTAATGATAAAACGCTCTTCTCTTATGACTCATCCAAACCATGGGTTGAAGTGACACAGTGTCTGAAGCTCTGCTTGTAGGTCTCAAGAATGATGTACCCAAGACTGTTCATTCTGTGATGAGCAGTAGTAAGATGTTAACTGGCCTTCATAAGCAATCTCCCTTTTCAGCTACTATAGCTCACAGTGGAGCAGATGTTTTCTAGCCTTTTCAAAAGTTGCCCCTTGCCCAAAGAAACTTGCCTATCTTCTTTTCTTTGAACACATGTAAAAGCTGGACATCGTACAGCCGTACCCAAGCTCCTAAAGACACCTGACCCCATTTCTCAAATCTCTCTCATTTCTGACTGGTGTCAAACACCACATATTCCTCTCCTTCCATTCTCTTGCCTTTGCTGCCCACTCTGGATGTTGTCTCTGCATTACAGAGGAACGTTCCAGGATACTGCACCGTGCTCTGCAAGAGAGAAGCTGCCACCAAGGGGTGCCAGCATATTGCATGTTGGGAACCAGGGACTTCACACAATGGCTCTTCTCCCTTTGTTCCACGGGTTGGGTGTTAAATCCCTTTACAGACTTCCCATGGTCTCTAAAATAAACTTACTTAGTTTGAAGTGGAACAAAATGAGATCTCACTCCAGTAAGTACCATGTTTATCCCTTTACCAGAAAGGGCACGGGTGTCGTCAGAGATCTTGCAAATAGGAAAGATGTTTTTTAAAAAAATAAACTAAAGAAATAAACAGCAAAATTGATGCACTTCACATTCTTTGACTTACTAAACAACATTTCTGGGAGTTTGACGTTACAGTTACAGCTGATTCGCTGCTATTGCTCCAGCTGCAGTACTTCACCCCCAGCCTTCACCACCACCTTAGTGGCTCCAAGATATGACCACTTGCTCTAAACATGTTCTCCTCCTTTTATTCAGTATTGGGCCATGTCCTGTAGCTAAGTCCCCAGCAGCTGCACTCTCTAGGAGTCTGCAATGGCAGAAGGTATCTGGTGGGGTTGGTTTAGTACTTCTCTTTTTTAACTTGTGAGTAGATCAAAAAAGTCATAAAGCTTAAAGCATGTGGGCCTTATTTAATGGCTATTTAAAGTGGTAGATAATTACTCAATTTGCCAATAATCTTTCATAGATGCTTACTACACTTAGAGGACATCAAGTCAGATAGTAGTCAGGAGCCTGCACGTATTCCACTTTACCTGATATAAACCTAATATGAAAAAAACAAAGCAGACTATGAAAGGCATTTATAAGCATATGTGGTAAGCTTCATGATCTAGGAGTTCTATTAAAAAGTGTGCTCTGATCTTCAAAAAAAAAAAAAAAAAAAAGCTGCCAAATAAAATAAAAGGGAAACTTATGCACACTTCCTCAAGTTCCATATTGCCAAACTGATGAGTCTGTTATCAAAGACTTGGTCTGACTGGTATCATGAGGAATGTAGGAAATCCGGCTTAGACCACTGAACTTCCATTCTGCCGTGCATAGGAAAAGCATCAAAAGCAATGCAAAAAACCTTTTCTTCTTAGACAACTGTGTAGTTACCTGCCCATGGGATAAGCTTCTACCTTCTCTACTCAATTTGAATCTGTTTGTAATCTTAGAGCTGAGGGCTAATTATCTTCTTGACTTTGTCCATTCCCTCTAACAGAGCTCTGGAGCATTGCAATCAATGTTTTCCTTTCGTTTTGCTTTTTCAGGCTTCTACAGAGAGGCTAGTTTCTTATTTTGTTCGCTGTAGAGGATTTTCAAGGGTCAATTGCATTTTAAGTCAGTTTAAGATTCCTTTCCTTTCAAGTCATATTGCAGAGCCCCTTGTCCATCCAGTGAGAGAAAAGGGAATGGGGCTAGGAATAGAATGGATCGAAAAACAACTTTCCTATTCAGATTCAAATTTTTCTTTGCATTGAGGCAAAATTAATTTTTAACAATTTACACAAAAAAAACTATTAACAATTCCCATCACTTTGAGTTTTTTTGCTTCTTCAACATTCAAAAAATAAAAAAAAAAGTATTCCAATCTTGTTATCTTGCAGTTCTAAATAAAATATCATTTCAAACTCACATCCAAGGTTTTTAACTAAAGTAAGTATCTTCTGTGAGAGCTGTAGTGTGGTTTTCTTCTGGTTCTCTCATGGCTGCCAGTGAACTGTGGTTGAGGGTAGATTTTCTCTTGGCTAATAGGGCATGGACTTGCAGGACAGTCTGTTGCGAGGGCAGGGGGCTTACTTGCCTGGTTATTTTCATGAAATCATGGGACTCAAGAAATCTGTGCAGCATTGTTGGTTTAGTCAGACTTGAAGCTGATCAAGCAATTCATAAGTTGAACAGGAGAGGTGGAGTAATTATCCAAGTCCTTTTTTCCTTAAGAAATCAGGGTAAAAGCTTTAGAGACACTTAAAATCAATGCTTTCAGAAGTCACAGAAGGGTTCAAGTTGGAAGGGCCCCCTAGAGATCATCTAGTGCAATCCCCCTGCTCAAGCAGGGACACCTAGAGCACGTGGAACCATTACAGAAGGAAGAGTGATACTTTCCTAAGGGACCATTTTGTCACTCAACCCTTGCCTTTCCCCACAGTATCCCTCATTACTTTGCATATCTTCCTCACAACTGGTCTTAGCTTAAACAGCCTCATACTATAGAGGCTTCCTAGTATTAAAATTCCACCTTGACTTTATATTTGAATCTAATCTTCTTGGATCAGACCACATCACTGTATGTTTTTGCAGTGTCTTCCATGCTAACACTTTATTTGCATTTGCCACCACAGAACTTGATCAAAGCAGCCACAATGACACCAAAGAGGGCTTAGCTGTCCTGGGGTTAAGCTAAACCCTGCTGTTATAGTTACTTTCTTCCCCCAACCCATTGCTCCTCACTCCCCCCAGCCCCATGACCGCCCAAGAGGTTTTTCTTTAGGGAAATCAATGCTTAATGATCTTCTGTTCCTAAAGATGAACTATTTAGTATAGCAAACATCTGTTCTAGGCAAGTAACAAGGTTATCTTTTTTCCTTTCTGGAAGCAATCTTCTAGTTTGCTCATGAAGCTGTTTCACATGATCTTGAAATCATTTAAAAGAAAGACACCTCATGTGATCGAAGCCACAGATTCAGGCTCTGCCACCCTAATGTAGCCCCTTTATGTCAGAAAACATAACAGTGCTTCTTCATCTCAAGGAAGTATTGCAAGGACTCGGCTTTGTAAGAGCCGAGAGCCATTTGGAAACCACTGGGAGAAAACGTGCAATGAAAGGGAATGTCTTTACTGTGTGATGCAAATATATGTTAAACAATTAAATTCTGGGCTCCTAAATATTGCCTTATTTTGATATTCAAGGAAATAAAGACATACATGCTTCTCAATTAATTCTTCCACGGTATAAATCCTGCCTATTTTTATATAGTTGCCCAATGCGGACAATAAAAATAGCTGTCTTAATGAGCAGAAGGAATAGGAAAAGGGCACCTAATTTCTTGTGATGCTAAATCACGAGGTTCATCTCAAGACGGCATAACCATCATTTCTGGGTTGCAGTTTCACTTGTTGGACCATATTTTGTTGAGAAAAATACTGCTGCTTCTTGAAACTCAGCTTAAGATGACTGAAATATCCTATAGGAGAATATTACTACTCCCAAAAGTGAAAACTGAAGAAAAGATGAATATACTTTTCTGAGAATAAGCTTGATAACTATCCTTGTGCTGTGTATTTGCTTCTCCTGGCAGATCATATTTGATCATTTGAAATGATTACTTGGTTTTAGCTGAAAAAAATCTTTTCATTCCAGTGGCTATAAGTCATCACTCCCATAAGTATTGCTCCTAACTAGTGAGCATTGAGACAGCATTAGCACAGGCTAATAACTCCTCTCAGCGGGGGAAGGGGCAGACATTTCCTCCATCATCCTTCCTTTGCATGTCTGCACGTGTGCGAGCGCAAATAAAAACCTCTGGGGACAGTGCAGGAGGTTTCAAAGCA
Organism: Tinamus guttatus; assembly: GCF_059628265.1. Lineage (NCBI taxonomy): Eukaryota > Metazoa > Chordata > Aves > Tinamiformes > Tinamidae > Tinamus > Tinamus guttatus. Next base: position 9,354,849 of record NW_028288582.1, on the reverse strand, counting down.
ACAGCTAAACATCTAACACTAAAAATCAGCCAAATCAGTGTCAAGCTGTATTACAATATTCCAAACTCAAAAGTCTCATCTTTTTCCAGGGGGAAAACAAATTTCATCTAAATGTGAATCTTATGCAGTAACGTTGGTGCACATGTTAATAGTGCTAGGTACCTCACAGCAGCGTGCTTGTACGCTGCTCCAAGAGGCAGTACCACAAAGCAAGAATAAGTGTCCATTTGTTCTAATGGTATTTGTTACAAGGTATGGGCAACACTGTTTGTACTACTTGTAAAAAAAAAAAAAAAAAAAAAAAAAAAAAAAAAACAGAAACGGACTACTATTTTCATTAAGTAGCTTCTTAATCTTTGAAAGATGTATGCGTCATGCCTGTTTTAGAGAGTTCAGCATCAATCTATAAAATTATGTGGTAGTACCCTAGAAGCATTCATATCTCGGTTGATGCAGCTTCACATATTCACTTAGGTATGTAAAAGAAAGGGGTAACCCACTCACCACTGACATAACACTACATACTAAAGTTACAAGAACTATTTTTAACCACAGAAAATTACTACATATGATTCATTTGCCATACTTCTTCAATGGATGATGTAATTTAAAGTTAATAATTAGTAAGTCATAGTTTGCCTAGGAGAAACAGAGGATCAACGTATACCACTATACAGAAAGAAATGGTTATTTTTGCCTAATCTCTTGGCACCTTGAAATCCACATTAAAATTCAATAAAAATAGGTTTTGGCCACCTGAAGAGAGTACTACCATTTATGCATTTACTTCACTGGTTTCCAAAAAGTGCTTAGATGCTGTTTTAGAGCTGTAAGAAAAAAAAAAAAAAAAAGTCAATACTTTAAAAAAAAAAAAAAAAAGGGGGGGAGGGGGGACGACAAATTGTGTATCTGCATATTTAGAAATTAGGAGATTAATTAATTCCTGTAAGTTAACAGGGATGTTAGAAGGAATCATTTTAACAATTTATTATGATGTATACTTCTTTATTTCACTTTCCAGTAGTCTTTTTTATGCTGTCCTTTTTACTTCAAATGCGCAGCAGTTCTAGTCCTTTTGTTATAGACCATTCAATAGTATCTTGACAGCAGAACTACATCTTCTTTCTCATTTAAGAACTATTTATCATTCTGTATCTGCCCATTTTCAAGAAGGAATAAAGTTAAGTGTTCCAGAAATTGGAAAAAATTGAAACTTGACCTTTATTAAGTGGGTTAATTGTCACAATCTCAGCATGTATGAAATTAATGACCAAAAAGTGGAACTTTAGAGTTTCAGAAGACTAGGTTAATGTCCAAAAAAGTCTAAACTTTGACCTTCTTGACATATGCCAAAAGAAACAGCCACCCTAATAAATTACTACCTGTGTGCAATTATAATAAACCATTCCTAGCATCCAATCACTTGAATTAATTGCTGTAAGGCAGTGGGGCTTTCATATAAATAATCCAAAAAATCGTTTGCAGCTCAGATGAGGATGTACGGGTGTACTTCTTTCAGTATGGCAGGTACAAGTTTAAGGCACATTATTCATACATTTGGACTAAATATCTGTGTACAGCAACACTTACTAACACTAGAATTAGGAGCTTTGGATCAGTTACCAGAAGCAACGAAAACAGAACCAGCACAGGCCGAATGTGTGATATATATATATATATATATATATATATCTCCAAGTCAGACGTGGATGAACTGGCTGGAGGGAAGAGCCAGGACAGAACAGACTGGTGGTCCCCACCTGACTCTGAGCCCTGAGGTGAGGGCTGGTAACCCCTGCAAACGAAAGCAGGAGCCACCAGCGGAACCCAGCAGCTCCCCGGCTCGTCACACGGAGAACAGGACCGGGATGTTCCAGGGAAACTTGCCTTGTCCTTGCAGGTTCTCTTTGGAGGACAAAAGTGTTTGGGGCTGCCAAGCCGGCCCACTTTTCAAGAACAATACATGCTTAATATTAAATCAAATGCTAAGTGTTTAAGTTCAATTATCTAATTCTGCTGGTGTCTGAATCTGTGCATAAGTAATGGCGATTCAGTTGGGAAATCAACACTCCTCACACAGGCAGGATTTTATTCCCTATCCTCATGCAGATTTTAAATACCTTTCTGAAGAACTAAAGAAGAATCTCAAAGGACTACTCTTTCACTCAAATTCAAGTTAAGCTGCTCAAAAGCCTATGCTGTGGTGGTCAGCATTACCAATTTTCTTATGTTTGAACAGGAGTTAATTGGAAAATTATTGTCTTGTTCCTCCAAAATGGGCAAACTTCAAAATATTTATATTCTGCGAGGCAAACTTAAAGATATTGAAATAACTAAGACATAAGTAGAGTTTGCAGCACAGTGATTAGAAGGCTCACCTGCAATGCAGCTGGCAGCTTCAAAAGTCTTATCTGCTTGAGCTGTGTTTGATCAGCTTTGTATAACAAAGTAGACCCAGTCCATATATAAAAATATACTTCGGAGTGAGTCCAGGTGCATTGTTTCATTCTCCTAAGATACGTGAAGCCCTCGTGTGTTGAGAGATGTACAGCTTGCTTGTAAATCCACATTTTCTTCAGTACGAACTGGAGATACTCTTTCCAAGCACTAACTAAAAGAATCTCAAAGCTTCTCGTTCTGCAGGAAAGGAATCGTGACTCTAACCCTTACCGTAGGTAGTGGCCAGTTGTCCAGCTTTCATTTGCCATTTTAAGAAATGGTCATGTCTTGCTTTCTTCTACTACCTTGCTTAATCTTTGCTGATGAAAAGCGGCAGCAAGAACAACCGTTAAGGCCTTTTAGCATGAGCAACCAAGGCAGAAGGCATTCAAATACCTTCTGATTTCCAACTGTTCCAGTACTGGATGTGCAATATTTTCCAGACAACACAAACACTGAGCACCAAGTTGATGGTTTTTGTAAACTGTCAGGTCCAGTTCATGCTGCTGCCCAATTCAATAAAAGTAGATTATAAGTGAAGCTCGATCTTTATGTACGCTGAAAATAAATTGCTAACGACTAAAGACAGTCTACATAAGGTAAACATTGTATTTTGTTAGAAATACATATTACCATATATAATCTCATCTATGCCAGTAAATAAAATAGCTTAGTTAAGCACATCTCAAAACCTGTTATAAGTAACCCAGGAATGTTTCATATTCAGCAAAAGGTTACTGAAAATGCACACACACAGGTGCTTTGGTTTCTGCCTAGTACCACAGGAGGGACAATTTGGCAGCAAGAAGAAAAATCTCAGATTTTCCTCCTTCCACTAACCAAAATAACTATATAAATGTTTTACATATATTAATAGAGTTCAAATTCATATTTTTACACTAACTTTATAGCAGTTATTCAGTTAGTTTTGAGATACGTTGAATATTTCAGTAAGCTTAAGGAAAGGAAAAAATGTCCCTAAATTAAAGGAGCTTTTACAATTTTATTTGCTTTTCTTTTTTCTACATTAAGCTTAATTTATATATATATATATGTATATATATCAATCAATAAAATCTTCTACATTGTTCCCAAATATGCTATCTTTATTAAGAAATATGTGCATACCAGAGAAATACTAAGGAAGCTGTGAGTCACCAATTTAGTTAGTGCAGCAAGCAGTGTACCCAAAGAACAAAGCACATGAGAAACTATTAAATGCCGTTTCTATATTTCCATATTATAGACGATAGCTACGTGAAAGTCATGCGATCATACCCAACTTACACATTCAGAAAGGAGCCGTTAAAAATCTTCCAGAAAAATAATGTGATCAGATGCTGCTATGTCAAATATATTTGGTACAGCAATGTTTTGTCTAAACGCTGCTATTTGGCACAGAGCACATGAAATCACATGGACCAAATTTGAGCTCCTAAAAGCAGGGAAGGGCAGTGGATGAGGGGAGCATCCTTGGAGGGCCAGGCAATCACTGGCTTTCCAGTGCTTAGGGAATGAGAGCTGTTTCATAATTTCTTTCACTTCCCTTTCTGTAAAACCAGGGTGATAGAACTGGAAGCAGCAGATATAAAATACTGGTTCTAGATACTGGTATCTAAACATATAAACTGGAGAGGAACAGTTTGTGTAACCCAGGTCTCCCAGCGTACCATTGAAATGTGCAAGATTTATCACTCTGTGGTCATTCGTCCCTAAAGGCAAGTCAGCTCCAAGAATGTAGTACAAGGATGTACTGTTGAGCTGCGTAGATTTTCTGTACATATGGTCTTTTTAACACTGTCCAAAGGAAGAATACTTATTTTAGCAAAGATCCTAAAACATAATTCAAATCCTCTTACCTCCAGCCAAAAGGTTCTCATCTTGCTGTGCGTACTCATGACAGCACCCAAGCCAAGGGTTGCATTTATGTTCTTCACAACCATTTTTTGCAGGACGCCGAGGCTGTTGCCCAAGTTAGTATATTTAACTTCATCAAAAGGGTTATAACGACACAGTTTGCAGTGTAAAGCCAAAAAAGCTATAGGTTGTTAGGGAAATGATTCATCAGTACCTAGCTTCATGCAAAAATCAGAAGTTTTTTGTTTTTCTTCATTTTGTTTTTGGAGAACAGTCCGAGAAATCCAAGTGGTGTCTTTCTTACATGAATACTTCATACAGCTCACTAAACAGAAGCAAGATTTGGCATTTAGCCTGGGATTAGTGTGAACAGCCTCTTAACCAAACATTAGGAAGAAAGTTAACTTTAAAATGCTTTGAAAGGTCTGTTTTCATGACAGATGGTAATAAGGGCTCGTCAGTGCCAATTTTTTTTTTTCATTTCCACCTCAGCTTTCAAAAGCTTAAATTTTAGGTTAGTGTTTCTGAGAAACCATTACATAGAGGAAAAATGCAAATTACAAAATTAGATTACTCACTATTTTTATTGTGTGCAACATTTTTCTAAGCAACACTAACATATGAAGACTAAGAATCTGACCGTGCCTAATGGATCACATTCCCTGTCTGCTTACTGGGATGCTACATTTTTCCCCTCTTCCCAGCTACACTTCTTTTAATCTTTATCTGTATACCTGGACAGTTCATCTCCCCACATACCTGAAAAGATACAACAGTCATTAGCAGGTAGGGATTTTGTTTGCAGAATACACTTACTAGGGAAGACATTGTAGAACTATATTTTATTCAAGAAAACCCACATATTCAGTCCTGCGGTGACCACAGGCTTTGCTAAGCCATAGATATCAGCAAATACTGGAACAGAATACAGTGAATCAGATTGAATCAAAGCATTTAAATTCTGGCTTACAGTTAAAATTTTCAGGGAAGGCTAGTTTCAAAACTTCATTATAGTATATACTACAATGTTGTGCAGAAACAGAAGAATATTGGTCCTAATAAAAACTGAAAAGTAATGACTTCTGTATGACAATTAAGCTGTCAAGACAATAATTCATACATTCTACCAAAGGCAGCATATAGTTACAAAAATACTGGTCCAGCATCTTGTTAAGTGGTGAAGCAATATCCAAGGTGCAATGGCAACACACCATTCTCAGTGAAATATTTTAAAAAACTATTTTTTTTTCTATTTTCCCCACACTGATACTAACTGTACACCAAAACTTCTATGACAATCTGAAAGTCGCTACTTGTCATGTGTATTGCACCAAAGATTTATGCAAGAACACATCTCCCAAGTTGCAGCATTAAAGAAGCAATAAGACTGAATATGCCAAAAGGTCTTTTACTGCAACTGATCGTGGATAAACAGGTTGCAACAGTTATTGAACTTTAACTAATTGTCCAAGCTTGTCCAAGCTCTCCATTATCTCAAACTTTAGGATAGAAAGGTAAAAGACAGAGAATGCAATTTTTAGAAGAGAATTAAATCACTTCATATCCCTCTCAATTCACACCCAAAATAAAGATATTCCACTCTCCTCCCAATACCAAGGTAATTTCAAAGTCAAGCTTTGGAATTACGCTTGTTCTGTTATTGCACTGTTCTAGGATTGTACTGTTTTCATTTAGAAGTTAAAACATACAGTAGGAGGGTGATCAAAACTACCAGAAAGAGTAGACCTGTTTAACTTGTGCAGCTCTCCAAAGAGACATGCATCAGACTGCGACACAATCTAAAGGGCAAAGCACACTGCACACTTGGCTTCAGTCTTTGACCAAAAATACATTAGCCTAGCTGCCATTTCCTTCAAGAAAACAGTGCCATTCAGTATCTAAACTGAAAGATGAAGCCGAGTAAGATTAGGTAACTGCTGTCATATTCAATGTTACATCCAACAACACAAAAATGAAGGAGTAGCAGACAGGAATATTAATCACATTTTCCTTTTAATAATGGTTTAGTTGAAAAGTATAGCTTTGAAAAACCCTAGCTAATTGTGAAAGCTGGACGAAGCTGGGAAGCAACCTCACTTTGAACAGTACACTTTAAAGCTGTGGCTTGGCCTATCTGCTTTCAAACTTTACTGCCAACCTTGTAGAAAAATAAAGGTACCGCCTGGAAATAAGAAAGTCAGCCTTTAAAAGTTGGTGAATGGTGTATTTTAGCAGCCTAACTGACTGAAGAGGAAAGATGGGATATTTTCATACAATAAACAAAAAGTAAATTGAAACCCTCAGAATTTACTTTGTGTGTATATAATTTGGATTCTCATCAACATTTAATCTATAGAACATAAGGTTGCCACCTTACCTTTTATGGACTGGCATACCTGATTTTAAACAGGTTTTCCTCCACTCTCCCAAGTTTCTGATCCTCTTATCCAGTTTTCTGCTGTACTATTTTCCCACCTTAATGCTTAATACCGAGTCAGTCCTGCCTTCTGCTTTTCTTGGCAGGAGACAGAGCAAGCTCTTAATTTCGGTAGTCAGAGTAACAGAACAACAAAAGGACAGCAGATAGAAGAGCTTAATTCTTCCCCAGGAAGAAAATACATTTGGTTCAACAAAGGGCTGCAAAATCTTCCAAAGGCACCTCTTTCCCAAGTTTTTGCCTGAAAGCAAGATGGCAATCTTAATTGAAAAGGGATGCTAAATCTTTTAAATAACTTAAAAATTCATTTTTATATAAAGCAGCAAAAACATTTTCCTCTGCAGAAAGAGAAATGTTAACAAAGAAACACACCAACGTAAATGCACTGTTCATAAACTTCAGCTACTTTAATTTCACGAGAAAGTCAAAACTTTAGGACTATTCTTTAACCTCATCAGTACTGTCTGAGGAAGATTCTTTGGCATCTTCAGTCTCTCTGCTGTTTTCTTCTTGATTTAGATTTTCACTTTCTGATTTGGTCCCATTAAATACAGAGTTTTCACCATTTACAAACCCATTCTCCGTGACTTCTGCATCCATAGCTTCATCAATCTTTAAGTCCCCTTGCTCTTCCGCATCTTCTAGGTTTCTCAAGACAATAGGCAGTCTAGAATCTGGCACAGTGTTCTCCAACAAGGCAATATTACTCTCTTCATATTTAGGAATGGGAGCTCCATCTGCCCTCTGCTTGGCATAGTATTCCCGGCTGGCAGCTGCACTCTTCACTGCTTTCTCCAAGATCTCCTTCTCACCTAAGCGCAACTTGATGGCCATTATTGCATGAGGAGTAAGGTCGTGGGTCTCCAAGAAGGACTTATCATCCTGGTAGGAAACAAAGAGCAAGTTTCATTACAAACAACTAGCAGAATAGAGATTTTTTTTGCTTTAACACTAAGGGACACTACTTCCCCCGGACAGACATATTTGAAGGGACTGTATTTGAGGAGTCCCAGTGAAATTTATCCAAAATTAATCCAAAAGAAGCCAAAAATTTCTCAGTATGTATCATTCTGCATTACAGACAAATCAGGTGATTTAACAAATAGAGTAAACTCACAGGTTGACTTACAACATGCTCACAATTTGGAAAGTACAACTAAGCAGGAAACAAGTTGAAACGGATGCCACATTTTACTTGCATAGAAGAAACAAGTAGCCTATGCTTGCAGAATCAAAGAAAAAATACATTAACAAAATTACATTAGCAGAATTGTTTTTTTTGCAATCTTATTTGATTGTCCTTAGATAATGCAAATAGGTTTCCAGACTTTAGAAAGTGCAAAATGAATTATGTACTATCTTTAAGATGAAAGCTTGTAAAGAGAAGATGGGGGACAAAGTATCTTCTCCGACAGTCATAATGCAACACATTTTAGAAGTTCAAATTTCATATAACAACAAATTTACCTCTATAGTTGTTTTGTAGGTTTTCAAAAGAAGAGATGCCCTGGCTTCTAGGAACGTCCAAAGTTTAACTTCATTGTCCCAGCTAATGGGAAACTCGGAGTTCCCCAAAGTGAAGATTTTGTCAATGGCATGCTCGCCTATCAAGTGTTCCTTCAGCTCTTCTGCAAGAGGTATAAAAATGATCTGTTAAAAAAAATCTCATCACTCACTCTGCCAGTTGACACATTGAAGACAGCTTTATTTCAATAACATGGTTTTAAATTGCTTAGGAAAAAAAAGCTCTCCTCAAAAATAAAAATCAAAGGAGTTGGCTATTTCTGGCATTCTGCTCAAAAGCTGTATCTGGAAGTTGTGAGGTTGGCAGAAAGTGGACTTGTAGCTCCATTCCAACACAAGGTCCCACACATTTCCACCTCTCCTACTTCTTTAAAGAGTTCAATAAATTAAACAGGGTAAAGTGTGCAAATACTAATGGAGTTATTTTCCTATTATTCTGGCAAATTTTCTCATTAGCAGAAACTACCAAGTCGGTCAAAAAAAGACATCCAAGAAAGCCTCATACAAAGCAGAAAATGTTTTAATTGGCCCCTTGACACCACACAAATTTCATTAATCTTTTCATTACCATACTCCTCTCCTGCAAAGCAGCTATAACAAACTTAAAGTAAAATATATTATAAACAACAGAATTCTGACTGAAGTCTACAATTTAAACCGTTATGTGTTTAAATTTTACTTGTTCATGAAGGATTACTGGGGCAACAGTCTTCCCATTAGTGAAATGGCAAAATACTTGGAGTTTCTCAATAAACTGTTTATTGTTTTCTTATGGGTGCATTTAAGACGTACGAATCTACAGAACAAAACAAAAACCTAAAACATCATCATCAACAACAACAAAACACATTTCAGGGAAATTTTCACTAGCTACATGTTCTTCTCAAAGGCAAAATTACCTCCTTCATAAGCATCCTAAAAATTTCTTTATTGGAATTCTTAACAGAGTCTAAAAAAAGATGGACAAGAGTAAAGCCTAACACCATATAAGGTAGGTTGTTTTAATTAAATAAAACAAACGGAGCACATGCAAAAACTTGACAACCCAGTATAATTTTCCTACTGGTACACACATCATTTGCACAGCATCCCTCGCTGAAAGGAATTTCTCTTGTCACAAAAATCTATTTTATCTCTAACTTCCAAAGCAGAACCTAATCAGCAAGCAGTTATAATAAACATTTAATCAAAACTCTGATATGCACAAATTAGCTGAATATTTAATAGTTTTACATTTTTCCTCGTCCAACCACTAACATACAAAAAGCACTACAAGGACCATTTGTAAATACACAAATTGACTTTCGATCATGAATTACCAAAATAAGACAAACTTTGAAGTGTCTCTTTCATATTTCCACTACAAGATAGAATATTCCAATTCCACACCTAAATAATTCCAGTGGTAACGGCTAATATGTCATTTCAAGTGTGTAATAAACCCCTAGGTCTCATACGATCTTGACTTGTGAGCCATTTTTAAACCAAGAAACTAAAGATCAACCTCTAGAGCTCATTCATTTAAAACTAACAGAGAGATTTAAAAAAAAAAAGTGTTCAAAAAAGGCTCCGTTGCTGAAATATTCCCTCAAACCACATAGCCACAGCTAGTTCTCACTAGCAAGGTACCTTACAGATATCATTTAACTCTCTCACCCAAAAGTACTTCTTCTCTGATCCTCTACTTGAACATTTCATGCATCTCATTTTCCTGCTTAAAAAAATAAAACCCCCAAAAATAAAATAAATTATTTTTATAAAATGTCTTACCTTCGCTCATACAAAATACTCTAAGGAAAGCCAGAAGTTGAGCAGAAATTGGAGGCTCGGTGGAATGCAAGGCAAAAACACTAGAACTAATAAATAAATAAATAAAACAATCAAACAACAACAGTAAATACAAGTTCTACTGTGGTAGTTCTGAATTCATTTTAATATAACTCTCCCTGAAGCATACCAAAAATGCAGTGTTACAAAAGTTACTCTTAGAATAAATTTGTGTGACCTATTTTTAACTGAAGAAAAATTCTACCTCAGAAAAGAACTTTTTTCTCCCCAATATTAAACTTACAATGATTTTTATATGGCTTTCATAATAAATTCATGAAAATGCTATGTTTCACATTTGCTGCTCCTAACTGTACCCTCTGGACTGAAAAAACTAAAGGAAAATGCTGTGGTTCACATACTGAGCATAGTAGTATATCTGCAAGTGATAGAAAAGAAAGGAAACCCATGGATGGCTTCAAACTAATCCTTGCTCTGTTTTTGTTCCAAGGGTTATTAAAGCAAAGATTCCCCCACCCCCATATATGGTCTAAATTAGATGACAATATAGCTCCCAGAATTTTTGTCAATATTGTTACAGGGACTTCAACTTGCTATGCAAACAGGAGAGATATATAAAGCTGTTCTATGATAGTTTTCTCAGGTTTAATATGTGGACACTACTGGACACTATATGCTTGGAAGTGTTTAAAAAAAGCCCAGTTCATTGTGTTTTACTTACGTTGGGATACCAGCACGAGCTAAGACCTCTGCCTTCATAGCATACAGCCTGTCACTTTTACTCACGCCAAGCTTTATTTTCACTCTGTCATGTGAATTATTATCAAAGAAAAAACCACTGTGGATCACAAATTCAGCGTTTGACCGAGTGCCATAAAAAATGTAAATCTAGAAGGATGAAAAGAGAAGTGAAGGGACAGGAAAAAAAAGCTTAAGATCAACTCATAAATCTGACATAATTTGAAAGTTATTTCCTCAAAGAGTTACTATTCTGCAGCAAAGTACAAGGTATATTTGATCATATAAAGAAACATACATTCTTTTCTGATATTGATTCAAATGCTATAGAATAGGGCAATAAACTTTAGGGGTATGGAAATACACCCATATAACTGAGATGGCCTTCGAAAGCAGAAAAATGGTTCTTATTCTACACTTTACAAAAATGCTTTCCTTTCTCACACTCTTATAAAACACCAGTACTTGAAAATAAGCTCTTGAAGATCCTGGGCCTTCAAAGATCAACAAAAAAGTCTGAGATAAGGAAGGCCCATAACAGCTATTAATGTTTCTGGGGTAATTTTTTCCACAGAGGTCTACTCAAAGGAATAAATGGATTCACTTTGTTTTGGTTATATATAAAGGTAACCTATAGGCATGAACATAACAAAATACATCACACAGATCTGACCTGTGTTCAACCATTATTGATTTTTATTGCATTTTTTGAATAGTTTATCTAAGGCAAATGAATTACTTTATATTTGGGAATGTATTATATTTTAATATGAATTAACCTGCAACAAGTGCTGAAGTGAACATGAATAAAAGGCAGATACTGCAGGCAGCAGCAGAACAAGCAGTCAGGTGCTTTTGTACCTCATTGCTTTTAATGTCAAAAAAGCCCAATTTTTAATTGAGGTTTTTCCATTGCTACCTCTCACAAGTGGTAGTGGGAAAGCACCCAATGAGGAGGATACCCAGCCACCAATTTTCATTTAAAAAAATTGTAGGTAGTTGATAATTTTTTTTGATAGCTACTCCAATTATAAGTTTGGTTGAAGAAATAATTTAGGAGACACAAAACGCACATCAGCAGTGCTAGGGTGCTCACTCAGTTTTTCCACTCACGGTTAGGCTGCATGAAGTACATGGGATATCGGGTCATATTGGTAGCTGTCTTGTCTGCTATGAAGAGGATATTTTCTCTTTTGTTTGATAATGGAATTATCCATCCCAAAACAAAACTAAGTTTTAACATTTACAGAACTACAGAACTCCCACTGATGCTCTTAGTGACTACATTTCCCCATTCTTGTCTAAGTGACAGCACAGTATTTACCTAAAAGCTAAACAACATTAATGATGCATTTAATTTCCAAAATTTCCAAATTTTAGATTAGAAATATATGCTCTAAGTAGCAAATGCTTAAATGTTAACTTAAAATCTAGTTAATGTTAACTTGTAGCACACTAACATGGCAAGTGAGTGACCTGCCTATATGTGGCCTTTCTCTTCCTCTGAAAAGGCCCTTCAGAATGCTTAGGAAAACTACAGTAAATAAAATGTCAATGCAGTTCTCTATTTGATGACAGTAAATATTACATAATCAGAAGAACACACAGCTCAGTTAATTCAGGAGTCTTTTTCTAAGCAGGTTTTAAGCTACAGTGATATATCTCACTATACAATGTTATTGTACCACAAATCCCTTACACTGTGAGGCTGTATACAAAAAAGCAAGTTAAACAGAGAAGTTGCTTAGTGCAAGGTGTTTCACAGACTGTGCGGATGTCTGCAGCCTCAGACTCCTTAGCAGTAAAAGATCATATATGCTTTCTACTGAAATTGTAAGGAATAACATGTCATAGCATAGTGAAAGATGAAGACACATTACAATTAAAATGTTTTAATGATGTCAATAATTCAGTTACAAATTTGTAAAGAGATCAAAAAAAATCTGATCCATAGCAGATGAAGCAAACCAATAAAATAAATGAAATACAGGAAGCTTCTGCAGCCAGAAAAGCTACACAATATATCTACTGCTAGCTGTGGAAAATTATAAATTAGATCACTTGTGGAAAAATTGTGGTCCCCTTTTAACTCATCACACTGGCATTGGAAAAACAGCAAATATTTGACTACCATAACAAATTATAGGAACAATACACAAAAAATACTATCACTATGAACCACAGCGTGGCAATGAGGATAATATACCTCTGGAAAGCTATGCTTCAGAAAAAAATCACTTCTCTGTTCAAAAAGAAGGTAGCAAAACATAAAACAAAAATCAAAATATTATAAAATGTGATTCTGGCAAAATAATACATAAAAGGGAGTAAGTCAGAGACTAAGTGATAAAACACCTGAGGATGTTTTATAAACAGAATCTCTTTTTGGCCATGCTGACTATTATCACGACAAAGCAATACAAAAAATGAAGTGCCACTGCAATGAGGGTCTAAGCTGGATGTGACACACAGCACTGGAACACCCCTATCAGGGAACGAGTCTCTTCAGTCCAACACTGGACAGACTGACGTTCATTACAGCTTCTAAGCCATTGCAAACCGAGCACCAGAATCTGAACTGTTCCGTGCATCTGAAGACCTTACACTGCACAACATACCTACCTTTGCTACTGCCTATTTGAGTATGAAGGGGTGTGTTTGTGTGTGAGAGTGTGCATGTGTGTGTACACAGAAAAAAGAAAGGAAATGGGTTCTTAGGCACTTTCTCATTTTCACATGCACAAGAGTGCAACATAGGTAAAAAGAAAGATTCTATAACCTGCTTTGCAGACCAACTACAGTCTCAAATCTAAAATATACTCATCTTTTTTCTTGGAACATGGGACTTTTATTAATCTTATCTAGAATACCAAATTCAATTCCTGCCACATGTGCATTTATTAGTGATTAAATATTTCATCTAGTTGTCTAGAACAGAAGGAATACACATGGAATCAAACTATCCTAATATTGAGATTTGGCAAGTGATGAAAAATATTTTATTCTGAAAAATCCTGCATTTATTTAGTTTGGTAGCATTTTTGTCAAGAATTACACAACTACAATAAACTTTGACTGCAACAGGGCTTTACCCATTCCTCTACTGCTATTACACGTTTTGTACAAATTTTAGTTGCAGATTAGCAAAAATGTTAAGAGCTATCAAAATGTTTGACATGAGCTATCTAGTGGACAAAGACTGGCATACTGAGGCATACTCACTATCTTTTTGTCAAGGTAGCCTATCACTTGCTAACATACTCTGCATAAAACCTCATTAAAGAACAATTATGTAGATATACCTGTTCTCCAGGCTTGAAGTCTTGAAGTGCTACACATTCACACCGGTCATCTTCTAAGTTGTAGCCTGTAGTGATCTGTCCAAAATAAAAAACAACAAAAGGACATTCAGCATTTTATATTTACCTGAGGTAACTGAAAGGTTCTGAGGAAAGCACCCTCCAAAGACTATGGCCAGTCCTATGTTTAACCCAGAAGCTTCTTAAACAAAAATTCTTTAGTTTTAGGTGGGAGCAATGCACCATGAGTTCTATATTCTGTTTCATTCTTGAACTATTGGCCCATTTTTGACCTCTCCCAATGAAAAAGGATTAGAAAACTATGGATCTTCAGGGAATACCATCTTCAGGGAATTATAATTCACTTGTAAAAAATAACTTTATCTAAAATTAAGTGATACTCTTAAATTTCTAAAATAATTTTCTATCCAATTGGAATAGGCAATAGAAGAGGACAAAGATTTCTTTACAAGTCTGTACATACTTCTCTTAAAAAAAGAAAAACCCAAACAACAAAACACAAATCTCTAAGTTCACATTAACAAGTAAAGCTAATCTAAAATGTAATACTTTTAAAAAGTGACACAGAGCATGCCCTTGACAGTATTAATCAAACTTATAGATACAGATGCAGCTGCAAGATGAGACAAGGCCCTAGGGAAAGCCAAAGATTATCTCTTAACCCTGGTAAATGAAAGTGTGTTTGTTCGTGAGCCGATTCACACGTGAACTTGGGTAGACATTCTGCCTGGCTGTCGGTTATCCAAAGGGAGAACTCCGTAGGTTACTTTGAGAGCTTGCTTGATGGTTTACATATTAATAGTTCTACTCTGCTTGCATAATGAAATGTGCAGCTGGAAGCCAAAATAGGGCTTTCAAAGTGACCACAGGGAACTTGCCTGAGACAAGGCAGACCCAAAATGGCAGCCACGCGCCAGGACAGCCGGGCCCCATGGGACACTTGCATAACTGCACTGCTGTGGATGTCGCCACTTAAGATCTCTTAAAAGGATTTGTGGTGTGTTGAGATCAAGAGAGAACATTACAGTCATGTAGCGTGGCCTGCAGAACACTGACAGTAGCGTTTCGTCAACGCATAAAGCCCTCTACAGCTCTTATCCTGGGCTGAATAACCTTTAATTAAAACTCACCATGTAGCAGGCTATCTAAGAATTTGAAAGGTTGGAGGCATATTGGTAACACCTTGGTATGTATTAAGGATTAGGTTGAAGCATGCTTTACTAGGCCACTATTTTTGGGGGGTGGGGGGAGCAGGAGGACTTAGAGGGGGTGAGGTGGGGCTTTAAAAATAAACAAACAAAAGCAGCACTTTTAATGGGCTATAAAGCATAATGGAGAGCTATCCTTCTGTTTCTTTTAATAGTAGCCAGGTAAGAGAATTAACAGGGAGTTACTTCTTTTCCCATGTGATAGCTTGACAAATTGCAACCCTTCAGTTTTCTTTCTGAAGGAGTCAAGATTTCCAAGTTGAGTATAAAGCATGCGATAGTCTACTGGGTCAGGGATTATGGACAGATCCAGCCCAATAGGTAGAATGTAGTTTATTCAAAGCTCTGGTGGAACTGGTAATCAACCTCTGACTGTCAAAATACAATCCCACTAAAGAGTAACAATGAGAAATGCATGAAGACAACCATTTTGATATAGTTCTTAGAGTCAGGTTGATCTAATTAATAGCATCAGAAGCAAGAAAAAGCTGAATGGACCTGGCTTCAGTTAAAACCCAAAGAGCATTTTATTATCTAGCTGGTGGAAAAGGGCCCTGTGGAACAGGGCAGGAACCGGGGTATGTAACAGCTGACTGACCCAAGCAGCGTTTCAATCCCACCTCTGGAACAGTCTAGCCAGTGGGCAACACCATCCTTCAGTTCTTACGTTCATGCAATGAAGAACTACTTAGCTGTTGCATTTTAAAGGTACATGCTATAATTAGGGCAGAACCCACTCCACAATAATACAGATTACAACACAGACAATTACTTTAGTAGCTTTTTCCTGTTTCTACCAATACAAGTAAACTATCAAGGAACAAAAATGATTTAATAGCTTTTCTTGGTCCATTATCAATGTTATTTTCCTCATGAATCTATAATTTTTAACTAGTTTCTGTAGAAATATGAATCAAATGAATAAAGCCTATATACACATGCGAATTATTTAGGAGGCCTTTCCTCCTCTTTGTTTAGGATACACTTAAGCAAGAAAAAAAATGCTTACAAACCTTGATATGCTACTGCACTAGCAGGTTTGGCTCCAGAGGCTGGCTCCATACCAAACCCATTGTTAAAGGAGCATAATAAAAAAAAAATTACTTTATCAATTTAAATACAAGTTTGAATGATTAAAATAACTAGTTCTTCTTTTTATATGAGTTACTTATTTTTTTCCCCTCCCAGAACTTTAATTTTCTTCCTCTTTCCCTTTAATCCCAACTTTGAAAGCATTCATTAAGCGCTGTCTAATGAATACAGGCAAGTCTCTGCAAAAGCATCTGAAAGAGATGCCCAACAGGAAGAGGATACAGGAAGTATTGATGCTTGCAGCTAAGACATATACTACAAAAATATACATTTCTGAAGTTTAAGCAATTTTATTTAGTTTGGAGACTCAAATATAAATTTTGTGGCTAAATCAAAATTATCAGATCGTGTTAATAGTGAAGGGTAAGTATCGCTAATAGAGAATAACATATAACCACCTTTCAATAGGGGAAAAATAAAACAAACAAAAATACATGAAACTTATCAGTCTAACCTACCATGCTGTACTTTGTATAGATATGGTAACAATAAGTCAGAATACATATATTATACCAACAATACCAGCACATCGTGCTGTCCTAACACTCAGGTCAGATCTCCAGATTATTTGAATTATACTGGGAATACAATTGAGGGTCTGAATCCTGAAGCTGGTGGTCTGCCACACACTATTGACAAACTATTCTCTTAAGGCTTTCCATTTCCTCAGTTCAACATTAAGCCTGTTAATGAAATCAAGACCTCATCCTCTGAACTAGCTCACGTAAGCCAAAATGTCAGCAGGTCTGACTTTCTATATACATATGTCACCTTTTAAATGTTTAATATGCCCTAAAGTAGTATTTTTGCATTGTGTTTCTTTGATGTAGTAACAGATGTACTGTTTTTGTTGAACTAGGCTTTGTTCTCGCTGTTGCTGTCTCCATAACAAGGCTCTTTGGGCATGGTTAGGAGAACAGGCAGTATTTCTTAGTTGCAAATTTCTAATCAATTTCCCTAGTGGGAGGTATAAGAGGCAACCTCCACCACTGTCTGCTTTCATATTCTCAGTATAAATCTATCCAGTCTCGTGAAATTTTCGTCAGCCCCACCAGAAACAAAACTCTGAATATTTCTAATCTTCAGACATAAACTCAACCGAGAAAAAAAGTATCATGTAATTAAAAATTTTTGAAGTTACATACTGATAAGAGTATATGAGATACAGATACATGCAAAGCTTGCAATCAATTCCAGAAGTTTTTGATGGATGAAGAAAGGTCTCAATCAAAAAAAGATATATAAATTTTTAAATTGACATAACTTTAAGATGTTAGCTTAGTTTAGGCTTATTTGGGAAGATAAAAAAAATGTTTTAAGAAACATAATGAAACATTGAAAGGTTTAATATTAAGGTCCTAATGTTTCTCAGTAACATGGAAAAAATCCTTACCAATCCATTGGTGTGATTACACATGTCCCATAAGGGTATCAGAGCCAAGGTAACGCGGGAACCATCTTCTGTTGGAATTTGGTTTTGTCGTGTCATAACAGAAGAAACTGCCCATCTACAAAACAAAGTTAAAAAATTAAAAGCATATCGAAGGCTCAGTACAACCATTTACGCTAGAAATTTTCATATTTAGTTTTCTTAAACATCACAGGCTAATGACAGTAATAACATTAGCAGGTAACACCACATGCAAAAGCAGCAGCAGGTCCTGGCTTTAAGACACACACGTAACATCATGAATCCCCAAATCAGGCAGCAGTACCAAACCGGGCCCCACTCCCATGTCTTTTGCCTCCCCATCATTTCCTACACACAAACCTCTCATCATGCATCCCCAAACTGGGGTCAGCTAATCCTGCGAGCTTCAAAGGGGTTCACAGCTCCTGCTTGGCAGCAGCAGCTCAGCTACGTGCAGACTCTCCTATGAGCCGGGAGGTGTTTTCCCCCGGCTCCCTAAAGGGCTGACACACTGAGCGGATTGGAAACTAGTGTCATCGCTTGGCACAGGTAAGATACCTTGGTAAGCATTCCCCTTCAACTGTGGACCTTGGGCTTTGATCAGCATGCCTAAACTGTCTACTTAACAGAATAAGGGAAAAAATATACCCCATTCATCTATTCAGGTAAAAATATGAAACAAGTAAAAGATAGTTTAGGATAGGCATTTGTCAACACCTTTCCAGGTCAGGTTAAGCAAATGAAATAGCAGCTACCTATTCAAACACTGCTGGAAAAGCTCAAAGTTTCAGTATTTTCAAAACATTCCTGAAATTTCAACTTTGTTCTACTTCAGACAAAAATGAATATAAGATGCCATGAAGACAAATTCTTAAAATTTCACTATATTTTTGCTTTAACAATTAACTATGGGGGCGGGGGCAGGTAGAGAGCAGGACATGGAAAGTAAAAAGACACTCTCAGCAGAAGGCCAAAGTAACTTTAACTCCCACAGAATCCACTGGTATAAGTGTTTGAAATACAAAATTAGACTTTCAGAAGGATTCCAGATTGCTTAAAATGCTGATCAACTTCAGATCTAGTCAAGTTAGAATCGCAGATCATTCTGATATATAAACCCTATTTGAAGTGTAACAACAAAGTGAAAGCTGGTATATTCCGATGTGACACTACAGGTGAAAAAGGCAACGCTTTAGAAATCCCACTTTGCTAGACTGACTCAAAAGTAAACTGGACAAAAATATCCCTGTAAGAACTCATGAACACCTTTTACTCATGTATTTTAATCACTTAACAAAATTAAGGCTATCTTAATTATTATTGCTTTTAACTTAATTATGCCAACCCCTATAGCATCTTTAAGTGACACTCAGGCTCCGCATGAACAAATCAAGTTCTTCAGCTCTCCCATCCAACAGCCACTGTAAATGTTACTTTTCAACATTTTGTGCTAATAAAACCTTTTATTAAAACAAACTCATTCCTGCATTGTCTACTGAATTATCCTCTTTGAGAACAACCAATTGCCTTACTAATCTCACACTGTGTGCCAGTTGACTAAATTAACTGGTCATAAATACTACTGCTTTGCAACTATTAAAATCTGCGTATTTATTTTATATCATTTTTCATTAAGAAAGCATATCAGTATCAAATTGTACATTTAAATTTTCAATGACAACAGGATTCTCCCACCAGTGAAGAATTTACTAGGCCCCACAGCTCACTTAAAAAAAAATGTGTGTATATATATATATATATATATGTATTAATACACAGACAGACCAACCTGTAGTCATCATAAGTGAAAGAATCCTTTAAGGGCAGTTTGCTGGCATTAGGATGGGTCTGGGAAATGCAAGTTTCAGAAAAAGGTGAAAAGAGAAAGAAAACAGAAATCAGAAATCAGTCAGCAGAATTTCATTATTTAGCTGCCTAACAGATCCTAACAAGAGCCAAATGAAGCAGGAGGCGTCCAGCCGCGCTACAGAGGGATCATCGTGCTATTATGCTCTCATACATCACTGTCAACTTAATTTGTTGTGCCCAGCAGCCGCCATAAATCTGTTTCTTCATATTTCAAGACTGGAACCCACAGACACCATACAAAAATAACAAAATTTAAGGTGGACTGAATACAAGAAGGTAAAACAAAACATAATCTTTGGTGCTGTGTGGGGGAAGAAACCAAACAAAAAGCACACATTAGCCTTAACCAACTTTCACAGTTCTCTCTTCTCTGAAATATCAGTAGCATGATACAAATGCAAAAAAAAAAAAAAAAAAAAGTATTCAAAATTGTCACTGCTTCCTCTATACCTGTGAAGGTTTTATTCAAAGAAGTTACACTACACTTCAGAAATAAAGCAGATTAAAATATTTACATAATTTGGAGACAAATATAGGTTAGATAATACCTGCATTAGCCCAACTAAACATACATCACAAAGGTGAATAACTCAATTTTATAAGGATATTCTACATGTCCTTAACAAGCAAAATATTAGTTTTTACAAAAGTTTTTAAGAAACAATTCTACCTATGGGTTTTCTGATAAATTAACTTGTTAAAAGTCACAAGAAATACAGGTAGCTTTAAGCCCAAACCAACACGATTTCTCAAGGTCAGAACTTAGCATTTCACAAATGGAAAGATAACAGCATAATTTTTAATCTTCAGTTTCTCATCGGTCAAGTCTCATAGACCAAGTGATAGTGGGTTTTTTTTTCCCCTAAAAATACAGATGAATTTTTGCACAGCTTTATCTTTGCAACACTGTTAATGCATGAAGCTACATGTAGTGTGCAGTTTTTTACTCTTGATGCATTAGCATCACAAGTGCATGGTAATTTATCATTTCTCACTGTAATGTACTTGCTGGCAATGTGTGCAGGACAGTAGGGGATGGGGTAAAAGTGGCTCAAATCGTAAATCAATTAGAAAACAAAAGCTTGTGCTCAGTGAGCAATTTTAGGCAAATTATATATTACAAAAGACTGCCAATTGGGTGTTAGGTCCCAGGTGTCTGCCCTCCTCCAACCCCTCTAGTTAACCCTTTGCATGGACTTCTGAAGCATGTACCAAGTTAACAATTTGAGCAACTGCTGCCCCTTCCCTCCCTTCTTCAGGAAGGGCTTCACATTTTTCTGTGTGGTTTTCATTCGCACGGATAATCTGGACACTGCATAACAAACTTCCTTGAGTTTAATGTTAACAGCATATTTGACATTTTTTTCTTCATGTAAAACCATTCAATACAAACCTAGAACTGAAAGCCAAAACAATTCATTTCTAGAGACATCATCTCTTGAAATATAGAGATGTATGTGTATATATATAGCAAAATACTTAGTAAAGCAATTCGGAGTTCAGAAATGAGCATAAAATCTTGGCTTCCTACTGGAAATAAGATTAAAAAAAAAAAAGAGAAAGAAAAGAAACAGATCCCTTCCCATTATTCCTTTATGAGAATGTAATCTCATTTTTTATTGTCAAAATTACTAATCTGATAGAAGTTACTGAAGTAGCTTTCTGCAATAAACTAAAGAAAGTCCACATGGGTAGTGAAACATGCAAGCCAATTGGTTTTGCTTTAAATATGTTAAAAATTTGTGTGTTGCATTTCCATTAACTGTGAAAAGTGGGAACCATGTTCCGCACCTGCAGTTTTTAAAGAGTATGAACAGAGAAGCTACATTCTGTTAGAAACGCGTTCCTTCAAGGTGCCTTCCATTTCCTGGTAGCCCATACACTTAATTTGCCTCTCGCTTAGCTTTGCTGCTTACAAAACCGCATTTCCCAGCCCATTTCATGTTTGTATTTAAAGATATTGTTTTAGTAAAACTGCACAGATATTTTCCACAACTCTGCTGCTGAGGCCTGTTTCGGCTTCCCTCGCTTCCCGTTCCCGGGATTCACTGCTCATCAGTGTGGCGCTAATGCCACCTTCTGGTCCTCATGCGGAAAAGTCACTGAAATCCCTCACGCAACTTCCAAATATCCACTTGGAAATGCAGGAGAAACCTCTGAAAAGCCAAACAATCCGACACTTTCAAAAAGTCTTTTCCTTCTCCCCCTGCTTAGAAAAGCAAGTTTTGGAACACAAAATAAAGAAAATGAAGCAGCCTTCAGATGTTATTCCAGCATTCTGAAATCCCAATTTTTGATACTTTATCTTTAGTGTAGATGGATTGTCCTGTAGTTTAAACCGAGGGTCCTAGCAAGTTTATCACAAGACCAAGGCCTCAAGTATACAAATAGATACCTCTGTCCTTCTCTGTCCTTCCTCTCTCCTTCCTCTTCCCAAACAAGAGATTTTGAGAGAACTAATTATTTTGCAAAGAGCAGTAATTACCATGGTTCTAATGCACTGAAAGGCATTACAGAGAACACAAAGGGCTCAGAAATGCAAAAGACAGTGACTGTCACTTTGAAAGCTCTTAGACCCAACACACTACATGGGCACAGTCTCCCTCACAGCCTACACATGCAGCACCAGCCGACAGGCTCAATCCTACCTTGGAGCAAATACCTAAAGAAAGGAAGAAACTACACACATGCTGCCATGATCCTCGCAGAGAGGAGATCGGCATTAAACGTAACTGCATGGGGTTTGTGCTCAGGACATCACACACCTGCAGACTGCAACGACACTAATTGTTCATGTGACATAAGCTGTCCCTCTAATTAGTCCTGACTTGAAGGTGCAACCCATGTGCAAAGACTCTCCATTCTGCTAAGTGCTTGGTTCTCCCTTCCTCATTTGCAAACCTGTGAAATATAGGGTTTATCATATATTGACAGAGTCCAGAAAAAAAACACATATAAAAACACTACTAAATCAAAATAAAGGACAAAATCTATGGTCTTGTAATAAATGACACAAGGTAGAATAAAACTGCAGTCTATGAAATTACCATATTTATAACATTCCATGATACAATATTCTAGTAGCTATTTTAAAGTTAAGATACTCTAACGTCAGCATATTTGATCAGGTTAGATTTGACTTGAAATATTTAAGTGTGTAACTTAAAAACCCTATAGATTACAAGAATCTGAAGACACACAAAAAAAGAACAATATTCTGATTAAAAAATTGATTTAGGATGCAGCTTCTCTTTATAGTCCCTTGGTAAAAATGAAATCTCCCTAACAAACACTTAATAAAACCTGTCAATATATCTAGAAAGAAAAATGACACAAATGCATTAAGTATTAAATACCCTTGAAAAAAGTCACATATTCCATGAATTTTTGATGTACTATCTTGACATTAATGTAAAACCTTGATATTTATAATTGACAGATATTTAATAAAGTATAGAAGATGACTGCAGCATGGCATGCAAATTGCTCAGGCTGATCAAAAAAGATACAGACGTATTTAAACTAAACAAACATTTAATATGTAAAAAAATCGGATCTAGCTTTTATAGGTTCACACAGCTAGGTCTCTACAGATCAGCTATGAAATGTGACATTATCCAATACAGGAACCCTAATTGTAACTTACCATGTCTGTATGAAGCAGTTTCAGAAAGTTGGGAGGGGAAGCTTTAAATAAAAAATGGGAACATGAAAATGCGAATATATTCATTTGGATGCAGGTCCTGACATCCTACTGAAAGAGTTATTATAAAGAACAAATATCGTCTATTTAGTTACCCTTTCTGTGAAAATATTGTCAGAGCTGGCAATCAGGGTGATGACCACGGCAAAAACAAATAGTGGCGTACTGAAGTGCATTTTCGTCTGCCATACAAAAAACAAAACAAAACAAAAACAAAAAATAAAAACATCAAAAAAGGAAGAAAAAAATCCCCAAAACGTTTCTTCCCTTTTAGCGTTCCAAGCCTTGAGACATTTGGAGGATATCTCAAAATAACTAGAAATATTAAAAAGTAGCAGTGATTGCTGCCAGATTGTCTGCAGCCACTGTGGAAAGAGACAGACTGTTATTCTAGTCGCCTAAAACACTCTCATACTAGAAGCCAGTTATGCAGTATGGCAGCCATAGATGACTGGGGTGGGGGGGGAAAGAGGGAAAGGGAGGAGGGAGACAAAAGATTTTTATACACTTTTCTCCTTTTGGGAAGTCCTAATATTCACTGATTCATTTCTCCTGGGAAACAACTCCCAGTGACCCCAGTGGGACTTTGCACTTTCTATTTCTTTACCGTATTTTGGGATGGACGTCACAAGATTAATCTCATTTGCAAATCTCGAATCTTATAACTAAATGTGCCCACATACGAGGGCGCTTGTAGTATTTGGACAGCATGAGGTGCCACTATAGACAGGGTGGGGGGTGCCCTTTTCACGGAGGAGCCGCCACAGCCCTCACTCTGCTGTCCCCCCGCTAGGGCAGCAGCAGCCCCCTGCGAGGGAGGCACCAACCCCTTACCCTGTTTGAGCACAAATTGCCAGGGCTCCTTTATCAGGGCTCCTCATCTCAACAGAAGAATTTCCATCGAAAGGAGCTTGGAATTGACTTGTTTACCAAGGGATGCACAGGAGAATTCTGATTACAGTAACATGCTACAAAATTTGAGTGAAGAGTTAGAGTTTACTGAATATCAAATTTGTGTTCCTATCTATCTATGATGCTGCTATGCTTGTAAAGCATAAATACATTCTGCCGTGAAGTTATATTGGCCAGTCTATTCCTTGGTATCATTCGTCCTTGTATCCCCTAAGTACTCCCTGAACTCTTAAAAAAAAAAAAAAAAAAAGGGATAACTAAATTTGATCAAATAATTGCTTTTTTTAGTGCAATACCTTTATGCTGAAATAAACCAAGTCAGCTACTACTCCATTGCTGTACTTAACTGGAGAAACAAACAAAAAAAACAACAACAACAACAAAACAACCTTTCTTAAGCCTGTGTGTCTCGTTTGTGTATTCTAACTCAGCACCATACTTACACTTCCGAGCACGACAGGCACCTGTCTGCTGGTTTCCCTTCTTTGCAGACACCGAGATGGCTGGAGTCCCATGAAAAACATTTCAAGTGCTCACAAACCAAGGAGAGGCAGTGGGCAATATGTGCATCAATATTACTGAATCAGATTTCAATATGCTCAAAAACCTCTTGTGTAACACTGAAGCAGACACAGCCTCATTTCTGTCTCAGAAAATCATCATACCAAGTGCTGAGATTATACCAAGGCCATCACCCCCGCTCTCTGCCCCCAAACACTAAGGGTACTTGAAACAGTTAAAGCCCAAGCCAGTTTTAGCTTCCACCTTGTTAACTTGCACTCCTTTGAACATGAAGCCCAAGGGTTCGTTCCTTTTGACCAAACAATTTTTCCCTCGCCTTCTTTGCGGATTCTCCCCTCTTTCCAGTGTACTCATTAACATGGGAGATTTCGTTATGTGCCTAGTTGGATGCTACTGATGGTTTCAGGCCAATGTGTAGGTGTATGAAACACAAACATACACCACACACTCACATTCAGGGCCAGAAGCAGGAAGATCTGTCAGCTTTTGCTGGTTACTGTCCCTTTCCTAGTGCTGGAAATCCTTTGAAGCAGCAGCCTTGAAGAGAAATTCCTCTCTGTGGAGCTGCTGAGGCTGTAACTGCCCTAAAGCTAAGTAAAATAAAGAATTCAGAATGGAGGAACCTAGTGATCTATAGGGAAACAAGAACTCCCTTCTTCTATTGGACATATGCTGCCTAACCTAAGGAAAAGCGAGTACAGTGTACAGGACAGGAGAAAAAGCTAAAGATTATTTTACTTTGTAATATAGTTTATAACTACAGGGGCATGCTTTGGAATTTTAAAACGTTTTGATTCATTAAAGCTAGTAATTATGTCCACAACCTTATATTAGTATATGATTTTCTAAAAGATCTGAAAGATCAGCCTATTTTGCAAAACCTAACAGAATGAGGCTCAAAATTAGAAAGGTAATATAGGATTGAAATTACTAAAGAATAAGCAAAAATGTTATTTACATCAGCAAATTTATTTGTTTTCCACCAGTACGCACAGAAAACACTGCTGCACACTTCTATGGGACTCATGTAATGGAAGCTGTGTGGAATGGTGCACTGGAATCTATCTGCGCAGTCATTTTTTCCTGTGCCTTCCATGTGCAGAAACTGCACTTAACGAGCAAGGTGGCACCACAGACCACCCAGATCACCACATCAGCTGCTAACTCTACGGTCTGAAAGATTAAGAACCGTTTGCAAAGAGGAATTTACCATGTGGCTGAACACACAGAAATTATTTTCAATCAATTCTGCTACAAAATGCGAGATCTCTTTTATTAAATGGAAGGCAGACAGTGTCTGACTAACATTTCTTTTTCATTAATGCATTTACAGAACATTTCTTTGTTATACAGAATTCAGAATGCCTAATTAGCCTTCCCCAGTTAGGAAGCAACTCAGATATAACGTTTATATTCACAACCAAGTTTCCCACACCTTTTCTAGGCTCTTCACACAATTCAGAGCTGAATGCACACCGAGTAGGGCGGAGGAATGGGGAGGGAGAGCGCTCCGGCGGCGACTGGACACGTTCTGCAGTGCCACAGCCCCCCTCGTGCATCCCCTCTCCCTCTTCACCCAAAAGAGAAACACCAGATCCACAGCTCCTTCAGGAAAGGTGCTCAGGAAATATATGTCCAGCGCCCATGCTGAGCCTTAGATGGACGGATTCAGCTCACACAGGTGCAGTAAGCCAACATGCCAGTAAAGAGTTCTCTCACAAAGGTCTATGCCTGCCTATCCGGACATTTAATTTATTCTTTAGGTTCCTCCTGAGGAACAAGGCTTAACTTGCTCATTTTCTTCAGCGTATAACACAATGATGCTTCGTGCACAAATTTATCACAAAGCTCCACAATTAATTCAGTGAATCACAAACCACAAATAAAATGTTGTAATTGAAAATATGAAGTGAACTGCTTTAAAAAGACAGGGACAGTATTTCCTATTCATAACCACTACACATCTGGTTTTTTAACCAGCATTAGTGTTATGCATTACGGCCAGAACTGTTACCTGTGAACCGACTACGCAAAGATAAAACTCAGCAACCACCAAGCTGAAATCTTGGATCATGATGATGATCCTGCAACTAAATTATAGCACTATACAGCTGACACAGTATATCTGGGGCACAGTAAATCCCAAATCTGGATATTCTGAGGCTACAGTACATGCATACCCCAAACTAAAAACTTACCACTTCCTCTTCAACTTCCATTCAAGTAATTGTACAAGAAAATAAACTTTGGTTTACTTAGCATCATACCCATCTCCTACTGTGCTAAGTATTAGCACTGGGTCTGACTGAAGAGGATAATCCACTTTGTAATTTAGTTAAATTACTAATTTTAACAAAGATAAGTCCCCTGTATAATTTTGCAGTGCTTAAAGAATACATCCTTTGAGTATTCTATTCTAAGAAACATCAGCTTGCTATCATATTTTAAATTTATTGAACATTTATAACTGCTGTTATATCAGGAAAAATATTAAATCTGCTCAATAAGTACAAACTTTAAATGAGGAAGTATACTTGTAAGCGCATGATGATCTCCTGATGTCTACTGAGGCACGCACTTCCACAAAAGGCAGAGACAACATCCCTAGGGATAAACTCAAATGCTCCAGAAAGCGCAACTCAGTTAAAAACAAAAATAAAAGCAACCCACAGAAAAGCAAACAAAAACCTCTGTACTATTGGCTGTAAAAGCGGATGCTTATCTGCAGTCTCAACCACGAGAGTGGTTGAGAATCCTATCTTTCAAAAAAAAGAAGTCTTGAAAGATGATAATGCTAACAAGAGAACATATTATTCCTCCCAAACGTGTTTTAAACTCTGCAGAAACAAATTTTGTTTAGTGCTGGCATATAGGCTTTGAAGCATATCTCTCTTTCTCCAGAGGAAAGAGGGCATTTAAGCTAGTATGACAGAAATCCAAACCATTCAGAAACTAAAATAAATTAAAGCCTACTGGTTAGGAGGCCTTAACAATGAATGTCCAAAGAAAGATGACATCCACATCCAAAAAATAAAAATTAAAACAATTGCTGCAACAAAACAAAATTTACACTTCTAAAATCCTGCTTAGATTCAATTAGAAGTATGCAAAGCCCTCAAAACGCTAACCCCTACCTTCCGATTTTAAGGCATAGCAGACACTTGCAGTGGGACGTGCCCGTGTCCCGCTCCAGGCCAGCAGAGCCCAATGGGTGCCCGACAGCTGCCGCCAGCCCCCAGGAGGTCTCCATATGTCCCGCCACCTTCTCCTTGGAGGAGACAGGGAGCAGCTGGCGGAGGAGCAAACGCTGCCCAGCCGCCCAGGCGGCTCCTCCCGCGGCGCCTGGCTCGGCGCCCGCGGCCGCTCTCGTGTTGCCGGCAGCCCAGCACGGGCTGGGGGCAGAGGGCAGCGGATCCCCTGCGCAGGCAAGGCCCGAGCTGCCCGTCTGCCCGAGAGGACAGAAAACCCAGCCAAGGCCGTGGCTGCTGCGGTGGAGAGGGGAGAGCGCGGGAAGGGCCCGCGGCGGCCTGGCACCCGCGGCTGCCGTTACGGCCGAGCGCGGGACATCCTGGAGCGGCACAGGAGCGAGAAGTGGGCTCCTGCCTAAAGCCTAAACCACCTTACAGCAGATACAGTAAATGTCACCCTGTAAGCGTCAATAGTGCCAGGATTCAGTATGCTGACAGCGAAACCATCCGATGCATCATTTTGGCCCTCACAAAGAGGAAGGAAAAAAACAACAAAAACAAACAAACAAACAAAAAAAACCACACACAGAAAGTCAAATATATTCCAGTATTAACTGTTGATGAAGGGGGGCACTTCAAGCACTGAAATTCAGACAAAGGAAACCTAAATAGCAACACATATTTAAGTGCTCACCTAATGACATTTTTAATCTCTGAAGATGAAATTTCTGATAAACAACATAAGCAAGAAGTGTTACAGTTTACAACCGCGCCATCTTTTTTCCAGACATTTTTTAGAGGAGTATTGACATTACTTCTGAAAAAAGCTATTTTGATTGATATGCCTATTAAGAAAAACAAAAACAATAATAAAAAAAAAAACACAAAAAAGAGAACTTACTTTATACATGATCAAAAACCTATTCTGCCTCTGTTTACTCTTGACTGCGTATTAGCCGAACTCTTCAGAAACATGACCGTATATATTAGCTTAAAAAATAAACAACTTTCAAATAGGTTGAATAACTTACAGTATTTCAAAAGTCACAGTGGGGTGGTATCTAAAGCCAAGAAAGATGAGACATTCTACTTCACACTGATCTGGAAAATCACACACTTATAATAGCAGAAAACAAGATTATACAAGATTAGGAACAGCGCAAGAAATAACATTAGAGTGGCATAAGCCATTCCTAAAATGTCACAGCTTCAAACATTGGGGTCAAAATTAAGTTAGAGATGATGTCCTATCTCACCTCATATACCCAGCTACTGAAGAGAAGAAATGCAATGCTAGATTTTAAATATGCTAAAACATTATTTTGAGAATTAAAACTTAATGGCACTTTAAAACTTCTCTCCTAAAAAAATATACCAGTTCCCAAAAGCCAATAACTGGATTTTATAATTTCACTCCCACTAAATCAATTAGTCAAATTTGATATGAATAATAAATCAAAATTAGTTTCCAATCAAAAGGATACAGCCTCCAGGAGATTAAGTTCCCTCTCCAATAGTGCAAATAAACTGATCGAAATTTCCCTGCTAACTCACTGCAAGGCCTGCGTTCACAACGGGACTAAAATCACCCTTGCAGAAGCACTATAGAGATAGCAGTATGCACTAGCAAGAAATGTAGAATTGCAAAACTGTTTGATTCATTAAAGCTAAGAATTACATCCACACCCTACATTAGTAAATGATTTTATAAAATATCAGAAAGGTCATCCTACTCTGCAAAACCTAACAGAATGAAGCTCAAAATTAGGAAGGCACCACAGGACTGAAATTACTAAGCTTAAAATAAAATTTTTGCTTACTCTTTATGTCAGCAAATTTGTTGGCAAAAGTGTTCCCGTGGAAAACTCTGTATACTCTGCAGATTATACATACTACTTAAAAGCATTAATACTTAAAAGTATTAATTAATTCCAAATGGATTTGGAAAAAAATGTTTGTAGTTTATTTTAGCTGGAGTTTTTATTTTAGATGTAGGTATTAAAAGGCATATTATACCACTGCAGGTTCTTTACAAACAAATGTTAATTTTCCTTATTTTATTACACGATTGACAGACACATTAATAGAAGCTACTTGGAGCATCCTGCTTCTGCTTCAGAGATGTACGTCTGAGCAATACGTCTGAAGGATTTCAAACATTTGAACATTTTTCCTAGCATGCTACCAAGCAGGCAAGCAACATCTTCCTTATAAGCGAATGTGAGCACAAGGGGAGCTAACTCCCTCCGCTTGCAGGGACTCCTTCGGAAAAGCCCTTAATCCCCCAAAGGCCAGAAGCTACGGGCAGAAACCTGTGTCTAAGCCAGGGCGCAGCTGCCATCCCAGACTGTTTTGCACAGCAGATTCTCAGCCTCTACCACAGTGTCTGCTACACTTGGGAAAAAGTCACGACACTGCTTCACACTTAGTGCCCAAAATGATTAAGTAGCATTCTGGTACTTCTACCTGCTCCGAGAGCACTCCTTGCCTCCGTGCCCTGCTTTGATCTACAAAAACTTCTCTGTAGGAAGCCATAAACAAGCACCCAGGTGCGGCTGGGAGGAAGAGTCGAGCAGGAAACCACTGCATATTCTTTTTTACAAAGGGTTTTCTTTAGGAATATAATCTCAGTGAATGTCTGCAAACTGTATGGCTCCCTCTTGTGCTTATTATACCACATTTCAAGGTAGGAAAAAAAAAATCACCATTAAACCATAAACATTTAGACTCTGTTCACCCTTCGTGACACATGCAATGGCCATAAATGTTAATGGAAGTGACATGCTACCTTCCAGGGAAAAGGAAATCCTGTAGTTTACAAAACTTCTCTTTGGATCCAACCACAAAAAATATCTTAATATTAAAAATTACCACAATTAAAGCACTTTTGATCACTCACTGTATTTTGATAGCAATGCATAATCCACATACACCTTTTAAAGTACATATCTAAGAGCTTTCAGCTCCTAACTATTTTTGAGTTATCAAATTACATACGTTTAGAAAGGTGTCAGGGTGGTTTACAGCGCCTGGCTAACATGCCCAAGGGGTTATTTTTGTCTCCTCAATATCACACCTGCTTTTGCTTATCAAACCAGACTACAGCCTGGCTTGCAACAGCTGTGACGGGCATAAATCTGCCCCTTCCTCATGTGTATCCAGGCTAATCACTTTAACAAAGAGTTAAGAGCTGCAGTGTTCTCAGAAAAGCACCGTTACGGAGAAGCTACAGAAATAAAACAGACCTGCATCAGGCAAGCAGTGTTCAAATCTACATATGCTATCAGAATTAAAAATATTTTAATATCAGTTCAATTCTGTGTTGTAAAGAAAACGAAGCATTCAAATTAATAATTTGTTAACCACTTTATTGCCTCCTCTGGCCATAAGACATGTTCTACAGACTGAAAATGCCACAGCAGGAGTATTTTGATTGAACAAATATTCCTTTTAGTGTTTTCGAAAATTATCCATACACTCTTTATTTCAAGATGCTGCACGTTCTACTCTCTGCAACTGAATAGCTACAAAGAAAGTAAATAGTTAGAAGACAGCTTTTTGTACTAAAAAAGTACACATGTAAATTACAAAAAAAGTCTGTGTGCCTGAAGCAGTATTAAAATTCCAGCACACAGTCCAGCTTCCTTAAAAATAATTATGTTAAAGCAGTAATAGTACTGAATGAAATGATGGTATATAAGATGCTGATTTTCACTTTCATAGATCCTCCTTTTTTTTTTTTTTTCCCTGTATTTATATGCTGTTGTTTCTCAATTTTTATTCCCTTTTTGATAGGCTCAAGAATCTTAAAAATTATCGCTAGTATTTTTTAGGTCAACTTTGCTCACAGAGTTATTTGAGCACATGCAAAATGATACCAAAATTAATTCAGCTTTTCTGAACAATGAAAGTTGGCACTTTGTTTTAGGGGAGGAAAGATTAATTTGTACTTTTCTCTGCACTCTCCCCCTACACACACACACTTTCACAAATTATAATCTCTTGCTTTTGAAAAAAGAATAATAAAAAAAGAATTAAGACATTTTACAAACAGAAGACAGATACTGTAGTACGGTTAGCACAGATCTTTAGCACCTGCATTGTCTGGCTAATTCTAATCAGATAATTAACTCCTGGATTAACATGTACCTTGTTTTATTTGTGTTTTAGTATTAACGTTGACACTGCTAAGGTTAATGCTTATCACTGTTCCACATGGTAAATAGAAATTTCCTTAATAAATAAATAAGAATAAATCCCACAAAGCAGCCATCTATGTTGCCACTGCAGCACACAAGAGCAGAAATAGCAAGAAACGGAGAACTGAGAAACAGTCCAAATCCTAAAATAATTTACACTACAATTTTGGAGATGTTACTTAAGCTGCATCTACAAAAGTAAAGGTTTTTCTTGGGCAGTTAGAGCTGTAACCCTTCCAGTGTCAATGCAGCTCACATCAGCAAAAAGCACATTATTTTGCTAGCTTAATTATGATAAGGATTCTGCTTGTAGAGCTTTTGCATAAAATCCTCTATTCTTAACAGTACTGTATTGATCATGTTTCCAGCAAACAGCAGCTATTTTTCAATACCACATAAAGTAGTACGATTACCAAATACTGACTTGTTTAGCCTTTTAGAGCAAGGACTTTGATCCCAACCACACATGCTTATTTTGAAACAAGGCAAGGAGGCTTCGCTGAATATTTCAGAGAGGTGTTCTGTACAAAGATTGGACTATATTTATGAATCTTCTCAGTTCTTGAAACTTTTCAATGAGTTTCAAAAAGATTAATAATAGCAACCTAGCCATTCCTTTGGCACTGCTGGAGCCAGCTGTGTTACGGAGTTTCCTAATGTGACATGTACTGATCACTACTGAAAAAACCTTCAGCTGAAATTGAGGTTCCCTGGCAGGGACCAAGCTGGAGCACATCGGCAATTTCCCCTATTGCCTTTCAGCAAACAAAAACCAATGAACTGAAACAAAAAAAAACCCAAGTGCGATATGTAAATTATATTCATACAAATGATTCCTGTATAATGTACCCTCATGTTTGTCTTTTATGTTAAAGAGCAGCTATATTGTACACAAAAATAAAATGACAAATAAAACACTCATCAGAAGATCTAAAAAAAAAAAAAAGTCTAGAGTTTTGACCACAAGTGGCCAGAAGCTACATTTTAACAACTCGCACAAAAGGCAACAGCATAGTACTAAGGCCCTCCTGTGGGGCTCTAATGCAGAGCTTGGACTTCCATCTGTTGAAATATGACTTCTACAAAGGTTTCCCAGCCCCAGGAATCAAACCAACTAGATCCCAGCCCAAACAACATCAGACTGAGAATACTTCCTCCAACAGGTACTGTAGCAGTTTCTACATAAATGCAAATATTCAATGGAACATACTAGTCATAAAAGCTTGTTGCACAGTGCAAATCGCCACAACAGTGTTCTGAAGACAGTTTGCCTCTAGAGTCACCTCATGTCTATTATTTTCTAATAATAGTAATGTTCTGATCATGCAAGCTCTCACACTTAACATTACTACTGTAGGATTAGTTAATGAAAGAATGGAGCTAGTCATAGTAATAGCTTAGCTATCTGATTATGTGTTGCAAGAACATAAATAGTAGGTGGCAGAATTGCATAACATGTTACACAATATTCTTTAAAAACAGTAGAACTAATTGGGGATAAAAAAACCACTGCTCTAAATGAATAAAATGCAGTAGCTCTGTTGCTCAGACAGAACTGTTTTAGAAAAAGTGAAAAGCTGGAATGCCAAGTATGAACTGCAAGCCTAGAATAAGCACATGGCCTGAAAGGAGAGCTGGGTACACTATCCTTCCCTGGATTGAGACACCTGGAAATGAGAACATTGCTCTTTCCTGATATTAAAGCCACTAGTCATATCCCTTGCCTCAAAGTGAAGGGCATCTTACTTGATATATATCTAATATCTCCAATGACTTGAGCTTTCAAGTATTCCTGCATTCATAAAGTGCTCAAAATACTTGGTAAAAGAGCACTGTCTCATACACACATGTGTGTAAAGTTCTTTAAACAGTAAGCAGTTGAGCAAAATAATTTAAACTTTGCTAATTTAAAATAGTTAATATGAAAGGCTGATAGAATTAAATGAGAATAGAATCATTCTGTTTTATTCTGACCCATCCTGCTGCCAAAAAAGAACCACACACTTCTGGTGAAAGTTCACTACACCTACAGTCATATGTTCTTAGATAGATTGTGCCACAAGCAGCCACTGCAGAGACAACAGCCCATCACCACTTATCTGCAACACCAATTACGTCTACATATCAGTCAAAGAGTAGTTCTACTTTAGAAATATAATTTAAATTGTTATTTCAGAAGCACAGTGGGAAGACAATCTGTCTCAAGGCTCCACATACTCCAATAGCTACCGGACAGGTTTACCTATGTTTTTTAGGGCAATCAAAATACTTACTAAGTTACAGAGAACAGAAAGAAACAGTTAATCCAGTCATTAAAAATAAAATACATTACTTATCCTGTGGTAACCAACAGTCATATATATTTTTATTGTTTATTGCAAACTGTATTTTTTTCATAGAGTCAGAGACGTGAGTTCTGGGAGATCTCTGGAGGTCATCTAGCCCAACTTCCTCCAGACAAACTTCTGGAGTCTGGCCAAAACTAGGTAGCTGAAAACACTAATTGGATCACTGCTTACCTCCTTTCCTCCAGGCTGCCCAAATCCAGTTCCCTGAGCCTCTCCCTGTATGGCTAAAGGGCTGAAGCACACAACATCTTAGTAGCCCATCTCTGAACTCACTCCACTTTGTCAACATCTATCTTGTGCTGAGGGGGCACCATAAACCGTGCAATTCTCCAGAAGTCCAGAAGTCCAGTGGCAATTGGAGGGGAGTAAACATTTTTCCTTAAGATACTAAATACATTCTTAAATGAACCTGTGAAGCTTTAATAGCAGTCAAAAGAACAGCAGGAAATAAACTTGATGATTTAAACCTTCTCAGTGTTTTGAACACCAAAACATTTCCTCTATTACTTAGCAGCATTGTTTTCATGCCCTTCTCAAGAAGCATAATGGGGACAGCATATGTTATGCACTCCATTTAAGATACTTACCTGAATAACTTTGTAGAAATAGGCATACTGTCGAGCTGTGTTTTTGTATTGGCTAAAAACATCATGTATGGCCTGAGCTGACTGAAGATACTGCACCTCATCTTCTTCAAAATAGAGTGGAGTATCGTACTCGTTGGGGAGAGTCTGGATGTAGGGCAGCCAGAAAGAGCTGGGGTTGGCTCGCTCGCAAAGAAGATGGAAGGCCAAGGTTATATTGCCCATGGCTTGAAGAATCCGATCTTGAGAGTACAGCGACCCTGAATTAACCCATGAAGATGAGGCATTAAATTAATTGCCCTATAAAATATCATCCTAGATTTATTTTTAAAAGATATGAAGAAATAACAATAGCTTTTCATATTGCTAAGGTATTTGGCTGCTCATATCATATTGTGCTCCAAATTATTTGATACGTCAGTGCCTTGTACAGTCGTTTGTTTTACTTTCTTCATGTTTTTTCCACCAATAACTCTGTACAAAGATGCTGAGAGTATCTTATCTCTAAGTATTTAACAAGTTACATAATGTGTTCAAAATGACACATACTTCTGGAAGATAAGAGCATACACAGGCAGAAACCAAAAGGAAATTTAAATTATTTCCACTTGCACTTCAGGCTTCTAAATATTCCAAACCTAATGGTCAGGATGCTAAGCAAGTCCTGTGGTAAAAAAGATCAGCTAAAAAAAGAAAATCTCCTATTGAACAATCCCACACACACCACATTCTTGCTATGAATTTATTTAACCTCTTACCTAAT
This sequence comes from Tinamus guttatus, assembly GCF_059628265.1. Taxonomy (NCBI): domain Eukaryota; kingdom Metazoa; phylum Chordata; class Aves; order Tinamiformes; family Tinamidae; genus Tinamus; species Tinamus guttatus. Next base: position 9,318,947 of record NW_028288582.1, on the reverse strand, counting down.
ACTGAATTTTTAGCTGATTCAACTGTCATCAATAGCTTTCTTGGAACCCACAGAAACAACTCTTCAGCCTACAGAAAGGAAAAAATACGGAGGGTCATTTAGCATTTATAAGACATACCACGCATCCTAAATATATGAACATCTTTAAAGTTTTCTTCATTCCCTTTTTAATCAAAACTCCTTCTCCTCTTCCATCACAAATTTAACAAACATGCTATGAAAATGCTTGTATTTTGCTGTACCAAATGCTACAACCTGCATTACGCAAAGCTTGAAACAAAGATGCTGAACTGCAGAATGAAGTGCTTCAGTTTGGCAGTGCCAACCTGGAAGTTGCCTACACAACTTGAAATCATATAACCCACTACGTACATTATATAGCCATTAGTTATGTGATCAAATATTTTCTTCCAGTAAAAGCTTTTTCATTTATCTTTCTATTAATCATTTAGAAGAGCTATTCAGGATTTTTATCCTTACCAACTGATAATGCTAGTTTTCTTCTACCAAACCCCTAAAATGTAATATAGCATGACCATATTCTCACTTACATTTTACAACAACTAATTGCCCATTAATGACTCAAAAGCTACCCTTTAATTGTTAGGTAATTGCGCATGTGCCTGTGTTTGTTCCTGTCTAAGGGTTTATATGTATGTACATATACTTACACACGCACACACAGACATTTTAAACAACAACAGGTTCTTTTGTTTCTTCAATTCACAGCAAAATAAATGTCAGAATACCCCTTCATAAGGCCAAAAGAACAGTGATTTAAAAGGGATATGAAAGAAGAGATTAAGTAGTCAAAAATATGAGAGAGAGGGCTGTATCAATGGGGGCAGAAGACGCTGGTTATTAGGCTAACTCTTTGGGAAAAAGAGAAAAGTGACTAAAAAATATCTTCTCAGCAAAATAATATTAATTTTAATGAATAACTTTATTTCTCAAGTATATAGTTTAGGGTGTTTTATAATAATAGTTTCATTAACATTTAAATGGTGGGAAAGCAAGAAGATGAGTTTTTCAGAGCTTTGAAGCTATGTTCTAAACACGATTTTCTAATCTAGTCAAACATTCACAGGCTTACCTTTATCTCTCTTGTTGCCTTCAAACCAAAACCCTCTTCTTTAAAGTTAGATATTTCAAAACCCTCTGTGGATGCTCCATTTTCAGTAGCCCATTTTATCAAATCAGGGAAATAGTCATCTCTCTTCCCATCAAAGACAATGGACAAACCTATATACGCAATTTAAAAGACAAATTCAGAAATAAGAGGGTTCAGAAAGATAAAGACGTTTAATAAAAAGCCAAAATCTGAAAAACATAACTACCTCCCTGCAGTTCTATTTTGAAGAAGCTGAGTCAGAAATGGTCTTTGTTAAGTGTTACTCAATAGCATATAACTGTCATACCCCATTTTCATCAACTCAAACGTTCTGCCAAATTGGCTTACCAGTCATCTTAAAAAAAACAGCCACCTAAACCGGGTTGTGAAGAAATGTGATGCCCTCCTCCCCCTTTCTCTTTTAAATAAGCCACGAGTGCAAATATTTACCAGCTTAACATTATTGATAAATGCAATCACGACATGCTAATATAGACAATGGGAACAAACTTTGATAGCAGCTCACAATTTCATTAATTCACTGCTGGAACTGATGATAAGCAGATTTCAAACCTCCTCCTTAGGAATTCAGTTCTTTCCAGTAGCATATGGTTCTACTAAAATCTAAGCAATCATTAGGACTGATCATCCTTTTAACATCACAGAGCTCTCCCAAAATGTTTAAAATTTATTTCTCCAAAACGAATGCAGTGCACGAGTGACATCTCAGGTGCCACTCATTTGCTCAGCTTTTATTTAGTAGAGCAGTTAGTTCAGCTATCCTCAGCCAGCAATGTCTGTGCCTCTCGCCTATGTTCTGCTCAGTCCAAACTCTAATGCCAGATCATGTTAAGTTTTCAAAATTCCCTGAAAAACTTGGGCCATTTTATAAGCCGCCCTATGTGATCAGCATGTTGTTTACATCCAAAAACATACCAGCTAAGTACAGGTGATGAATGCACTAGTGATTAAAAGGGTTTTACAAAATGAGATTTAGGATATTTTAAACAATTTTCAGTGTTTCTTTTTCCCTCCTCAAATTGGGTATTTCCAAACCCAGAACAAATGAAGTCCCTATTTTACATGACAGTCCAAATATCACCTAAGCTACATTCTTTGTATATTGGCAAGACATGTAAAATGTTTTTTTGAACACACGTATCTAGCGCGACCCCCTCCCTCCCCCCTTTTTTTTTTAAAAAAAAAAAAAGGGAGGCATTTCTCTTATTTTAGATTAATTTTAGTATGTTATTTTCTGTAGAATATATTTAGAGCAAGTCCTCATACATGCAGTCAGACTAGCTACGTAACTTCTACAGAACTTGATAGGTGTTTATACTGTCCAGGGCTGCTCTTTTTACTTCCAACTTTTACTACTGTATAAGGCTACTTGGAAGCTTTTAAAATCCAGCCTCTATTTGGAACTGTTCTGTAAGCATCTCTGAAATACTATTTCTGTTATATGATTTCTGCGTATATGATGCAGGCCAATACTTCTCATATTTTAAAATATATTTTCCAAATGAAAAAGAGAAGGTCTTTTAGATTACATGCACTGTATCTATGGTGAACAAAATATTTTCATGAAAATGGCTATATTTAAAAGGTAACTTAATTTAACATTTTTATGAGTGAGCAGAACAACGAATCTATCTCCTACACAGCTGTGTTACTCAAACAATAATATTCATTCTTTGATATGTCCGCTGCTAATAACTGATGCTCAGAGGTTTAAAACAACCTTTCATGAAGGTTTTTATATATTAGTTAACATATAACTAACTATATATTAGTTAACATATACTAACATATACTTAATTATATACTTAGTTAACATATAAACAAATACGAAAAAGGACATTTCAAATGTCTGAGTCCAGTCTGCTTCTTCCAGTAAGTACACCCTATAGTTTGTTCCACCTAAGCACTGAAGTTCCATTTTAAAAGGAATCTGGCTTTTTTGCCTTCACTATATAAGTACCTGGGGGGGGGGGAGTCTCAAGACTTTTCAGGTATTTGGAGATGAAATCTATCTATTCCCTGGTTAGACTGGTTAAAAACTTATTCATTTGCCAATAAAAAAATACAATTGAAATAACAGATCAATTGTATTAAGATTACATGGAGGGCATTTTTAAGAACATGCCCCAAAAAGAAAACTGATAGGGAAATAAAGTACTAACAACAAGTCACCGAGTTTACTGGAACATACTGAAAGAAAATTGTTCTTAACTCAAAAATAAACATACCATAGACCTTAGAAAAGTAGTGATAAAACTCCACATTAATTGTGATATACACTTTTTTTAATTACGTGCTTGATTTATAAGAGAAATTTATTAGCTTGCCTATTTTGCATATGTGTATGTTTTTATTTTGACATAATTTACTTTCATTAGGTTGAATGCAGAAACTATTTCTATGTCCAGTAAAATTTTTAGTTAAAATTAAACGTTCAAATTAAAATTCAAAATATGTCAGATTTATAGAGGCAGAGGGTCAGATTGTGATCAGAAAGGTCTGTTGCTTTCCAAGAACTTTTATTTCTAGTCCTCAAAATATAGTCCTCACCCAAACCTTAAGATATAGCTTTTATCATACAAAATTATCATAGGATCACTTGTCCATGATAATGTGTATTCAGATGGTGAGTATCAGCAGTTACACCCATCAAAAGATTTAAGAAGGACCTGCAAGTGTAAAAAGCAAGCACTGGTCAGAGAAGAGGTATTTTTATCCCAGAACAATAAGGTTGCACAATATTGACATTATAACAGTGAAAAATATTTTTCTTTAAACAATGAACAGTCACAACTTTCCAAGCAAACTAACAGTCTACTGGAGCTACAATCTTTGTCTTAAAATCACTTTTTCCACATTTACCTTTCTGCTTCTTGCGTATTTTCTCCACTAAGGAACGAATTTGCACATACTCTTCCCACTCCTTACCAGGGCCTGGGGTAGGACTGCTGCATTCTGGAGAAAAAAAGATGCCAAAATTAAGTATTCACTTTAATACAGTATATATTTTTAACACCAAAGAAAGGGTCATGGTTTCCTTATAGGTCCTTCAAACATTTACCTAATGAATGCTATGATCTCTGTTACAAGCATCCCATTGTTTGACAAGTAACAGAGACTTTTTCAAAATTTAATGATGTAACTTATCCCAAGTTATTTTACTCATCCATTTTTGTTTGTTCTTTCAAACATAAGTAAGAGTAAATGTTTAGAAAACAAAAAGTGAAAAAAAGGTTCAAAAAAGTAAAGTAGCTAGTCTCAAAGAAAAAACAAAATTTCTGTGTTTTTAATAATCCAAGCAATAATCCAATAATCTCAAGCAAAACACACTGTTTACATTGGCCTGCTTGTCATCACGCTTATTTTTTACATATGCAAATGACAATAGCAGCAATATTTAAGTTGGGAAATTGAGAAATTTACTAGTATATGCATATGACCTGCCTACTTTCAATTCATTGTTGCAAGATGCATGTGTATGGCAAGGACATGTAAAGAGATATTTAGCCAAGCTTTAGCTGTGGATCATATCCACAATGTCTCAATGTCCTCAGTGTTCTCAATTTCTTGATCTGACCTGCTGTACTCGACTGATCTGAAACCTTTGCACTGAACAAAATACAGAAGCTTGACAAAAAGACCAGCTGAAACCTGTCTTTGCTTGGAGATTTGTATTTTATTTCTGGTAACAACACTGAAAGCACAGGCCAGCTGTAGGATAAGCATCAAACTGCTATGTCAACTCCACGCTGCTCTTTGTGAACAATGTTAAAGAAATATCCTAATTTTTCTAAGATAAGTTTCTGATGTTTCTACAATATGAAAATCTGTGTGTGTTTCAACAACAGTGTGGCTAACCACAGTCACCAGTGAAAGCGGTCGGAGGAAACAGGATTTTAGCATCTTGACATAGAAATATGCTCTGCTTTTCTTAGTAGGAGTCAATTAGTAGTCAATTCATACGAACTGGCAGAAATAACAGATGAGTTCCAACCTCCTCAAAAGAAGGAAAAAGACTTTGGTTTACACACCAGAATTGAGCAGTAATTAAAGTTTCCTAATAAGAAAAGCTACAATTTTAAGAGACAGAAATATCATTGAAGTTGAATTGGAGTCATATTGTTACTTTCCACAGGTAGTCTGCTCCAATATCCAAACTTCAGTTCAGAGTCCTGTCTAAATGTCACAAAGACACAGCATAATTCTTGAGATTTACAAGAATAGACAGTGTAGACCTAGAATAGTTTTTTATCTAATCCCTGCCAAGTATCAATGCATGTGTGGAAAAGTAAAGCCAATAGCTGCCAAAAACATGGTATGTCCAATGTACACCTACAAGAGCGTATACTGATAGGGGTACATTCTTTGAGGAACTGGATACAATCTTAGGCAGGCTGAAATAGCAAGGAAGTTTCCCTGCTTACAGGAAACGAATGCAATTCATTGGCTTATATAAGAGGGCAAACTTTTTTTGTTTTTGACTGTTCTCCACGCCATCCGTTTTCCCAAACAATTATAAAAGGAAGCTTACTTTGTAATAATTCACTAATTAGATTCAACATTTCCTTTGGAGATACTGTTGTCGTGGCTCCTGTACTTGACTTCTGAGTTTTCACTCGGCTCTTCTTCCCCATCTTCCAACTAAAACAGATTAATGAGAAAACTGTCACCAATTACTAAGATACTAAATACAGTAACGATGACGAGATGAGATCTCCTGGTATTAGTCACTAATAAAAATGGAGCTTGAAGAACTGTTTCTGGCATGTATGCACATGTGCAATGAGTGTTTTTCTTTGAATGGTCTGAACACATGGTAATAGTTAAATGCAATATAATGCATTTTTTTTACATAGTTGCAAATTAATTACTTTGTGAGAATTAGGAACTAGCAATCTTGGAGAAGAGAAAAACCAGTCATGTCACTTGTGAAATCACTAGTCTGAATGAGTATTATGGATATCCAAGTATCCAAACTACATTAAAACAGATGTTATTTTATCCTATCAGCTGCACTCTGGACCCCAACTGAATTAAGATCTGCCTTTGCACTAACCTACTGATTCTGAATGAGTAGTAATAAAAGGTACTCCATTTTTTGTTGTTGTTTTGGGATTTTCTGATCTTGTTTCTAGAGAATGATCTGCTTGGTATACAACATCCAAAGCAGATTTCATCACCAGAAGAAACAATCCCCCAAGGAATACTATTTGCATTTTATACACGGAGTCATGAAAAGCACCACTATGCAATTACAACTTTAGGATACACCAATACATGAGGCTATATGGGGCATAGTCAGCACTGTGTTTTGAAATTTTCTCCATATGAAACATTGGAATAGTAAGAATAGTAAGAATAGTAAGAATAGTAAGAATAGTAAGAATAGTAAGAATAGTAAGAATAGTAAGAATAGTAAGAATAGTAAGAATAGTAAGAATAGTAAGAATAGTAAGAATAGTAAGAATAGTAAGAATAGTAAGAATAGTAAGAAACATTTTAATAAGTAAGAACTTATTTTTGCAGTGAAAGCACTACCTATTTGCAGTGAAAAGGATACATCTAAGGATGAAGCTAATTTCAAAACATATGAACTTAAAGTGTAATAAAAATATAAAAGAAAATTTGAACAAAGAAAATTTGTATTACTAGTTTTTTTGTTGATTATGATGTTTAAAACCAAAAAATATATAACATGTAGTGAAAATCTGGTCTCTACAAGTTAGGAGTTCAAAGCAGCTACAAGACCTCTGTCTCAGATCCTACTGTTTTAGGTATCACACAGCAAAATACCACAAGAACTAATAAATCCTGTGAATAAGAGTCATGCAGCTACCTGCACCATAATCACAAACATGTTTTCACAATATCACACTACCCATATACGAGCATGAAGTCAGTCCTGAAAATATCTTTTCTCTCTCCTTTGATGACATAAATATCTTTACTCTAAACTACTGCTTTTTTGTCATGAGAACTATGGAGAAATAAAAATCCTATAGGCACGATTAAATCAGCAAGTGTCTTGCACAGAAAAGCAAAATTAGCAGAGTCATGTCTGGAGATCTCTTGTTAGTTTTTTTAAAAGGAAACACTTTCCTATCTTGAGATCTAAAATGTACTTTCTTTTTCAATTCACCAATCAGAAAAACAGGTCTCTACTTCCTAGATTACTTTTCTGTTCAAAAACTGAATTATTGACTCAGTTACATAAAACAGTTATAGCTACCAAAAACCCAATGCATCTAATACGTATATAGTATAATATATATATATAAACACTAAATTTATATATTTTCTAATTAAAAAAATGCTTTGAAAGAAATTGCTATGATACATACCTGTGCAGAAAAAAATTCCAAATACCACCCCTCTGCCCCTTATACCCTATCTGGTATAAAAGTCAAAGTTCTCAAAAATTAGTATACTATGAAAGTATTTTCAGGATTTCTTAAAACCAACATACAATATATAATCCAGCTTCATGCCTGGGGAAAAGTAGCTTAGTTAAGCAATGCTTCCTGCTATATTTACACAGAAGATGATGGGACATGAGACACAATGCGGCTACTTAATTAAAACAAAGAAAGTAAATGCGGTTTCTTTGCGAAACTATTTTTGTAAGTAAAACTGCATTCGTATCATACAGCTTATGAAACAGATCCTACAGCTTGTTTTCAATTCTAAAGAAATCCCTCAAATCCCTAGAATTTGGTAATTTTTGATTTTTTTTTTACATTTGAAATTAATTTTAGACATGAAGCATTAGTGTTTTATAAAAGACTAAAAGTTTCAGAAACAAAGTACAAGGGTGTATCTGAAAGTAATAAAGAGAGACTGTTGTCTGTACACGCAAGACAACAGAAGAAACAATATATAATATAGGCATGATGAGAGGGAAAAAAAAAAAAAAAAAAAAAACAGAAAACCTTCAGGATTGAGAGAAATTGCACATTCCACAAATATCTGAAGAAGCAATGGTGCAGCAAATAAAGTTTTTTGTTTGTTTGCTTAAGTTTTGGAAGTTTTAGGGTTTTGTTTGTTTGTATTAAAAACATTTGCTTTCTTGGTCATCTTCCAGCTCGTATTTTTAAGTACTGGGCCATGTTTCCTTTCAAAGGAACTTTGTTGAAAATTCCTGAAAGTGTTCTGTAAAGAGAGAGTACTGACACGAACAAGCTTGGCAATGCACAACACAGCCATGCTTCCAAATATAGCATATCAGCTAGCTTGGCAAAAAAAGAATCCTGGCAGAAAAAAACCAAAACCAACCAATCAAAAATTAAAAAAAAAAAACAGTACAGTGACAGTGAGAGGATTTAATGATCAGTCTTCCCCCTTTACTACTGTTGTCCAAGAGAAGTTCTGTTATGTCGGACTTGGAAGTTTTTTCAGCATCACACAGTAATATTCCTCAGGAGTTGTAAAACATTCCCCATGGCTTACAAGCTCTACCAAGTGAGTATGTTCCCTTGAGAGCTTTGGAATGTAACCATGAGAAGCGCAAAACACTCTGAGAGAAATGCAAAAGAGTTACCTCCCATCCTTTTTCTTTTTTGAATATATGACTGCTTAACATTGTATTTAGGAAAGTTAATGCTCACAATAGTGAACTTGACTGTACTGCAGTACCCCACTTCCATAGGGAAGCAATGCCAAGCTTGGCTGATAAAAACACAAAACTTTCAAGACAAAACTTCAGAAAAAAGAATTCAATAATAAGAAAGAACTATCTCATGTGTTCATGCACACTCCATCAGCAAGAAGTTCACTGCAGCATCACATTAGTAAAGCTATAGTTAAATGGTAGTTACATCTGACAGAAAATACTAATCGGTCAGAAAGAGCTATAAAGGTACCTACATCTCAGTCACTCAGCTGTCAGGTCAAAACACACATCTGCAACCCATGTTACAATACTGTCAACATAATCCTCATACGGGTAGCTGCTGTAATAATTTTTCATATTTAGCTTTTTTATTTCCTGTATAAGGATATATGAAGTTTGGTTTCTCCTGGATTTGTATCTTCTGTCCTCATATGAATCTTTTCCAATGGTCCCAGAATTCCTATCATGTTTTCAGTGACCGGTCTCATCTCTTCAGGACCCATCCAATCACCACCCTCAATACAGCTTTCCTCCTAGCAGATGGATCAACTTATGTTTGAGTTTTCCAACTCTGTCCAATTTGATTGAAAATTCCCCACAAGCTGGTGGGTGAAGGTGAAAGAACTAGCCAGCAGACAGAACTAACACGATCCCTCAAGCCTTCTTCCTTCAGCTATACTTTCTACTTCACAAAACCATGGCCCAGCTCTTCAAAAAACTGTTGAACAGCTAAGACATCCATTCAAGTAAAACTCTGCTTCAAGCACCCGCTGCATATTTTCAATGCAGTATTTTCATGCTTTAATTCAGCCCCTTGTAGATGCTAATTACGTTATGTTATCATTACATAACAGCTCCCACCCCATGCATTATCTTGGAGCAAACTAGCACAGGAGGTGAGGAACTAAATCTAGAATTAGTATTAGAAGGACAGATAATGGTCAACAAGGGCAGACAAGGAGAAGATAAGGAAATTCTCAAAGGTGGGTAGAGTAGGTGGTTGTAGGATATGTTCCTTGGCTGTACCAAGAGGGCAGACAATTGAGTAGGACGTAGACAAATCAGGCTTGTATTATTTTTTTCTAATTTTGTGGCCTAAAATAAGTAATTTTTCCCTCTACTTCAGTCAAGGAAGTGTATCACCTTCTTCTATTAACATACGCTGAGCAGCTAAGGGCTTAAAGGACACATTTAATGCCTGCAGGCAGTTGACAGAAGTTCTTCAATCCATATGCAGAACACAATTTTACATTCAATATAACCAAGTTTCGTGGGAATTTAGTCTTTTCCTTCCACCGATCATGCTTTTTCTTCTAAACTTCAATCTTAAGGCTGCAAGTAAAAAAATAAATACATCTTCCAACCAATAGAAAGCCTGAAATCCAGGAGTGTCAGAACAGTGTGGGTAGAGGAAAAGATCTGTGATCTTTAAAAAAAAAAAAATCAGTTTATACATTTACAATGAACACTGTTTGCTTGTGAAAACCACCTACACTGTGTCACTTAGAAACCACATTAACACTCATCACTCCTAAGGTATTTATCTAGATGTTCCCACTGCGTAAATGACTAATTGGTGACTGATCCAATCCCTTTCCCCCACTGCTCAATCTCTCACCTCTGTTGAACTCCACTCCTGCTCCTCTTGCTGTCTTCACTTCTGCCCTCCCACTACTGGCCTTGCTTTTTTCATTTCCTTTCACATCCTCTACAAACCTGCCCCAGAAGCCCTATAAACTCCCTGTCATCACCAGTCCTGTGCTTATGCGCTTGCCCTCTCCAACCTGTTTCTCTCCCTCCATTTGAACTGTAAGCTCTTTGGGAAAAAAGACCTCCTGTCAATGTGAAGTGCTTATGAGAAAGCCCTTCTTTTACAGGATGTTAAGTACTATGTACCAGCAATGATGTTGCTAACAAAAATCACCTACCAACAATCCTGAAAAGATAAACGACAGAAAAGCACCTTTTACAGGAAACTATTACCCATCTGGCTTCCACTTAAGTTCACATTCCATTTAAAATAAAATGTAAATTTATGTTTCCTATGAGTTCCCTTAGCCATAACCTATATGATTTTCTTCTTTAAGAACTAGCTTTGACACACTTGTTTCTTTTGGTTAGATGCTGTACTTAAAATCAGCTCAACGCACAGCCCTGCAAATACTGCCCCGGGTTCTTGGGCTGTGTCAAAACTACGCTACAGCCACACAACCTCTCAAAGTCACCTCCTTCCCGTAAGGTACAAACACTCTCCTACATAAAGTATAAGGACTTCCATGCTTAGGGTTTTCATCTCATCATTAGGCTGTCTCCAACAGCAGCTCATAGCTCTGAAACACCCAAGTTCTGCAGTAAGAGGGAGATACTAGCACAGATATACACTGCGTTGTAATAAGCTGCCTGACATTCCTCCCTCCCCTTTTAATATCTGCTTCCCACATCCAAAACCCCGTAAAGTCACAGGGCTTCTTCCTCAGCCTTGGCATTTCCAGCAAGCCATCTGCCACTCAGAGGTAATAGCTTGATTAAAAAAAAAAAAAAAAAAAAAAAGTCCCTAGTATCTTCACATCCTCCTACAAAAATAGCACAGAGCTGCATCCACCTCTCCCAGAGGAATAGTGAGAAGGTAAAGTTGCTCTGCCTAAGTCTGTGATTTTCAACCCCAACTCTATTTTCTTTTCTTTTTTACTCTTCTCTCCTAACGATAGTTAGGGCTTAATACTTAATATCCCTAGAAAAAAAAATCTGTACATAAAACTTTCAGCATAGTATCAAAAAAATGTCAATTACAGTGCATTATATATTAACAGCCATCTAGTCACATATTAGTTCTGTATCAACGTTAATATTAGCATTCTGACTACAAGTAAAATTTGTATTAGAAGATAAAGTACAAACATATGTGTGTGCAGCTGTCTCTGGAATATAGAGATGTATGTGCCTGCAGCCATTTCTGAAGTTACTGGTGCAAACAGAATGCCTTTCATTGCCATGGGTTTTTTTCTTCTCACTAAGCATTCGGAATTATGTTATCATTTCCATTTAATACATGACTGTAAAAAAAAAAAAAACACACTTTGATTTACACGCTGCCTGATTTTCAGCATAAAAAAGCTATCTTTCTAAGCATCTTAGAACAAGGGAGGAGAAATGGATGCTGCAGAGTGCAGTAATACAGTGTTAATGGCAGTATCACAGCTTCACACAGCACTAGCACATAACATTAACTCCTAAAAGAGGTAACCAACCACATGAAAGAAAAATAGGAAGTCTGAGCTACACATGTACATACATGTTCTCTTCAAAAGGTAAGTGGCATTTAAACTCGGAACAACAACAAAATATGTCTTCTTTAAGGAAGAATTTTTTAACAGTGAGGGTGACAGAGCCCTGGAATAGGCTGCCCAGAGAGGTTGTGGAGTCTCCTTCTCTGGAGATCTTCCAAACCCACCTGGATGCCACCCTGTGCCGCATGCTCTGGGTGTCCCTGCTGGAGCAGGGGATTGGACTAGATGATCTTTAGAGGTCCCTTCCAACCTCAACCATTCTGGAATTCTGTGATACTATGATAAAGACAAATTTGCCACAGCTGTAAAGCCCCCAAACCCGACAAACCTACTCCATGCCACATAGAGCGATCACTTTCTTTGAAAGGCAGAAAACAGACAATTCATTTGCTCTGTATCAAAATTGAGGGGGAGGGGGAAAGCTTCTTCCAGTTCCCCTATTTAATATAAAGTTTAAATGGAGAAAAAAAAAAGATTACTATAATGAATATTATGATGCATAAGATAATTCACGGATTTGTATGACAAGCTACCCAAATGCACAAGCAATCTTTAACATCACAAGCCAAAATACAATCAACTGTAAAAAAAAATTCTCTCTAGTTCTCACTGATGAGAACTTTATATATACGTACACATATATATGTGCATACATTCACAAGTATTTCCAAATTAATACTTCATTTCTCTTTCTACAGAAAGGATTTTTGAGTACATTTACAGCATATTCAATTGTCACTACTTCAAAACCAGTTAGCATCAACTAAATACATCAAAAATATCTCATGATAACATTTTTGTTTTGGCACTTATTCAGAAAGCCCATTTCATGCAAAGCATCCGTTTTTCAATAAGATGCAGCTTTTACTCAGTTTTACAGCTGGGCGGTTGACTAAGGCATAAGACAGTCACATGAATGACTTGCATTTCAATAAACTCGGATGTAAAGTACATTTTGACTGAGTACATTTGTTCCTGACAACACTGCTTATTTGTTTTGTGCTGGAAGAGCCGTTTGCTTTGATAGCAAACATTTTGCTGCAATCCCCAAAGTAACTCCTTTAGCAGATACAAATAAATATTTCCTTTTAAGGCTTGCATCACCAAAGGCTACTGTTAAAAGCACACTCTTAAGGCTCACTTCAGAACATCCCAAAATAAATTCCAAAAAGCAAATACAGAAACATCAATAGTCTGCCAGATCTTTATCAAATAGTATGTGGCAACTCAAAACAAGACCTATAAAGGTATTTTGGTTTTATGTATCAGCCACCCCACATACATCAGGAAATGAACTACTACACGATATTTAGTTTCATGTGTTCATACACTAATTCATAAACTAGTAGATACATGCTAGCTTTGCCTGTATGTACTTAAGCTGTTTTCCAAAAATCCCATAAAACCAAGAGTTTCATAAATTTCCAAAAGAGCTCCTGTGATGGCTTTACAGAACCTGCTTTACTTCCCATTGCAATGGGCCGAGAACACTGAAAATCTGCCATTGGCAGCATTTCAGACAGCAGGTTTTCCAACAGTGCCAGCCCAGAGCACACTTACACCATAGGGTTAAATACAGGACAGACACTACAACAACCGTGCATCAACAACTACAGTTCTCCTGCTTCGCCTCCCGGCTCATTCCTGAAACTTTAATATCAGTGATGGCTTAAGTGAGCAAAGACCAGGATCTTTTTATCAGAACTTCTTGTACTTTGTTTAGAACAAGACTAAGTGACAATAGTAAGAACACAAGCCCTTACTAATCACCATAAACGCACTAGCAACAGTTAAAATGCAGCAATACTGTGTTACAGGCTATGTATTTTCTTAACAGAGGTGCAAAGTGACCAAGAGCAGAAGTTCAGTCTCCATTCAAAACAACTGATGCACTTGGAAGTTTTAACCCTGGGGTAAACTGAAGGCTGCAGGGTGGTGGTATCGAAGCACACGCTGTTCCCAATGGGAAATGGTTTTAGAAGCCGAAACTTTTGTTTAACATGCCCCTTGGCATAAGCGCTACCTAATCACTAGCGGTCACAATTATTTTAACAACCAAACAAGATGTGGAACCTCTTTAAACTAGCAAGAACTTCAACCATTCCCCCACGCTTTACTTTCTTATGGAGGGAGGAAGAACAGAACAAGTTCATCTATAGAGTTTGTATATTCGTATATTAAGACACCTTTGAAGCTTCTTCCTCTTTCCTAGACCCTGAATGTAACAAACACCTTCCCTCTGCATGGCTGGAGGCAACACATAACAGCTAGAGTATAAGAAGTTGAGCCTGGCTGAACAGTAAAACAAATGCTCCCTATAATTAAAAAAGGACTTTTAAAAATTGTATTTAGTCAATGACATACAAATAATACAAAACTAGGCAATAACATATATTCCAATTAGCTAGACTATATCCAAGGAAGAGATTTAAAGCTAAAGATGCTTAATGCTACAGACTACCATTTAATTGTGACAATAATTCCACCTAAAGTGGAATGTCCTCAAGAAACTTAACAGCAAGTGGGCCCATGATTATTCCTATGCACTTATGCACTGAAAAAAATTTAATAATTCTGTTTTTTTGTTGTTGTTGTTGTTTGTTTTTTTGGTCTTAATGCCTTTGTTTACTTCCTGCTTTCCAAACATACTGCAAATCTGTATAATTCATTACTGCCTGCAAAGCTATTCTTGAAGGCCCATCATAGGGACAAACTACATCTGCTAGCACTGCACAGACAGCACTTCTAACAGCACTACTGATCCCACATTTTCTGGGCCGCTTCAGAAATGCAACCACCAAGCCAAACTCTGAGGTATCTCATCCAAGCAGCTAGATGATATAACCATATAGAGAAGTAGCTATGGCACTTCCATTCATAAGGAGCTCATATTATCTATATCCCTTGCAAAAACAGACCATTCACTGTAGAACCAGCCATATATAATACACTTACAATTAGAAACCTGTTTGACCTCTCTTCATCCCAGGGATGGAACTGGGCCAAGGTGAACTTCTTAAGCATCTTAGGCATCTTTCTTTATACTTAGATGAAGAAAAAAGTGTTTTAAAAATATTTTTAATGAGACACAGGAAGGAAAGAAGGAATCCACAGAAAGATTCCACAACCTTTAAGTTAGGTGCTCTGCTATATGACAGCACAGGTGATTCTTGCAGTCAAAAGCACTTTCATTATATGCGCACACTTACAACAACTTAAACTGGTTGAATGTTTCAGTGTCCCTGCAGAGCCCCCCAGCTGCTGAAGAAGCTGTATTTGGAACTATATTGACACTACATAGTGAATATAATTAAATTTTCCTTGAAGCTATTGATATCCTCTTTCACCAGGCTCCTGTCCATAGCAGATTAGCTCGCTCCAGGTACAGTGAAAGAATGGCAGTGCAGGCACTTCACCCTGACTGGTAGTGCTTGGTATTACTAACAGATCATGAAGAACAAAACACATGCAAGAGACTGTAAAGAAAAATGTATATAATTAATCCATAGGAGTTTATGGCCTTGGCCAGGAACTGCAGTATAAGCTTGCATGAAATACGAGAATTCCAATAGGTGTGTGGGGTCAGACCGTCCCAGGGCACTCGGGTATATCTGCATCAGGTTTGCCATTAACCGAGTGGTCTGAGGAAGACCTATCAAGTGATCCTTGTGCCTTGGACAATTCTGAAAAACACTGCATTTTAAAAGAAATGAGTTCAGAGTAGCAGGGGAAAAGAATTGGAATGGCCCTCTACTTTCTTGAACTCATGCTGCACTTCACACACTGCTAGTGCACCCATCTGCACCCCTGCTGCGGATGGAGAACTGCATTAGCTAGTTGTGGAAACACACACGACACCACTGGTCACCCCAGCCAGCATCACCACTCCACAGGTATCCATGTGACGCATGGGCAAAACAGGAGTATCTGCGTTAAGTAACAGGATACTGTATTAGTTATCAAGGTAGAAGTAAACCACAGTAGTGCAAAAATTACAAGGTAAATAGAAAAAAAGCACCTCTTAATAACTAAAAAGAAAGTTTCCTAAAAGGATTATTACAGACTCACCTGCAGCAGAGCTAACACTCCCCCAGGCCCTCACTGACAGATCAAGGTCCTGAAGCCCAGATACATTTACGCTTCAATATGCCATAATTATGGCATATGAGCCATAGCCAAGGTGGCACTTCTGAAGTCCAGAAAGCTATTATGACAGTTAGGAACTTTTCACAACATTTAAGCACAATATTTTTAAGCTTCTGCTGAGACTGCATGATAAATGATGTAATTTACGGCAGCTAAGAGTTGGAAGGCTTTCCATATCTACTTGTCTTAAGCACACTCCTCATTTTGTGGTTGAAGTAGTTATTTTTCTAGAGGGAGTGACAGGGAAGTTAAGCCAAATTTCTGACAGTTTTCTGATCTTTTTATCACAGACCTTGAAAGTGCAGAAGCAGGTTCCTCCAAGCCCCTTTTCTCTTTCTGGCACTCATAGTTGTCAACTCTAGGGCCTCCCTCCAGGCTAGTCAAACTAGCAACACTGTATTGGTTTTCAGTAATAAAGTTTTTGATACAGGCATTTATTGAAATATCAGATGCAGGAAAGATACTTCAACAGTAATTATAACTTTTCTTCACATCTGAAGCTTTCAGAAGTCTGATAAGTTTAAACAAGTGAAATGTGTACAGACTATAAGTCACTGCAAACAGCAGTAAAGTTCCTCAAAAGTTTTAATTTTGTGATTAATTACAGGAAAACTATGTTAGAATACTTTTGGTATCTTGCAGGCGAGAAAACAGAACAAAGCAAAGAGTATTTCACAAACATTTATGTTGGCAAACACATTGCAGGGTAAATACATTGCACCTTCCAGCCACAGAACATGCTCAGAAAAACCACTGACGCCCTCACCTACATGCTGCTTTCTGAACAAAGTCTTCTAACTGCATGAAGGGAGAAAGATGGAACAGCATTTCTGCACAAAATGACTGCCTCAAGATTACTTACCACTATAGGATGTCTTTGAAAACCCCTCATTTTTCCCGCTTGGCCTATCCCCAGCCAGGTCACTAACCTAAACCTTCCAACTCCTGACAGGCACCAATCAGACTGACCAGGCTACCCGGCCCTACAAGCAGCACTCTAAACCGTGCACATGGAAAGCAGCTGCATCCATTTCCATATGGATCCCAGAAACTGAAGCCTGAGTTTCGCATCTCAGGCTCCTCCACAATGAGATTTCAATGCTCCTTTTCCACAACTCCCTGCACTTTTATTTCCCAAAGGCTACCTCATTCCTGTACCGCAATGACCTCAATTTCAATGTCTTGAACCTTTAGGAATCCCAGGGCTTGGCAGATTCGGCACCTTTCAGTCTCCAAGATGTGCACGGCTTCCTGTGCCACTGCAAGGTGCAAGAGCTCAAGAGGAGAGACTTTAGAGCCATAGCGAGGGCCTTAACTCGCTCATCAGGACACCACCGCTTCTCTTTCTCCAAACTTATCCAGTAAAGGACAGTGAACCAGGGACAGAACCAACCACATCCAGAGCACTTGCAAGATGAAGTTCATCTTCATTAGCCTAAAGTAAGAATTTGTTTCTTATCTGATGTTATCTCAAGAAAAGGGAAAACGAAGCCGTGTGACTTCTGAAAGCAGTAGCATTAGTGTCAATATTCTGCTTACTGGTTCCCATACCTGAGGAGACTCGCAGAAATAAAAGTATCATCCACTAACCTAGGAAATTTCTAAATCAAAAGAAAGAAGATATCCCAGTCAGGATAACGATGAAAAAGACCAAAGGATTCTCCCTTGAAGCGCACACAAAGGACAGGATTGAACACAAACCCAGATAATGACTATATCATCCAGGAGTAGCTCCTGACGTGCTGCTGTGTGTGATATTGGGGTAATACTTCTACCCATCAGAAAAAAGATGCATTCTGGAAGTAGCAGCACTTTCCAAAGCGAGAGTGCTCAAGCCTTGTGCCTTAGGACAACGTGTCATATACTGTCAGGGTAAAAGTCTGCAGAAGTTTGCTCAAAGCAGGTTCCTATTACTAACCTGATCTGACATTCCTGACAGTTGTCTGGAGAGCGGAGAGGAGGAAAAATAAAGAAAAGCTGTGTTTTCTCAAAAGGCAAAATGTTCCTCTAAGTTTCAAATAATTTTGCTTTGTTAAACATAAAAAAGTGAAATGATGGTGGGATAAAAAGTTACCTTACTGCTACCTGAAATCTTCAAGCACTCAGTTTGCTAGAGTATACAGAATAATGTTCATCTGCTTGCATCATCATTAAAAAGGGCAAAAAACTTTGTACTCCTACCTTCAGCAAGATTACAAGACTGAGACACTAAAATAAAGTAAGCCATTATCACATTAGGAAGCTACTGTTTCATTTTAGTCTTTCCAATGCCCATACTCAAAGTACAATGAGACAGTTTCTCATATTCAGGCACCCATTCAAAGATTTAATAAGCCAGAGGAACAGGCTGTACACACCAAGCATCCCACAGTGATGAGAGAGAATCTGTCAGGACACTGTCTGTCATTGTCTTGAAAGCAGGAATGTCACTTTTTCTTTTTTTTTTTTTATTAGAGTAGCAAAATGGAAAAAAAAGGAATTTTACGAATCCTTACAGATCTCACCATATTGTTCCCAAGAATGAACGAGGAGCAAGTTAAGAAATAATTGTTAAATATTGACTTTCAGAAGGAGTAGAGAACAGACACCAAACCAAATCTGACTGTCCATGAAATTCCAGCAGTCATTTTCTGCAACTTTCCAAGCTTTACAATGTCTGTATCAGCTTCTTCACTGCACTACCACACAAAAGCTCTCCAGTTGGAATGAGAACCAGTTTCGTTTGCCCATGACTGACAGAACCACATGGAGGCACGCTCCAGAGGGAAAGGATGCATCGCTATTTTAAGACAAGTGAGCGGATTAACATGCCAGCTCTGGACAGGAAAGTGCAAGACGAAATGTTGTTGCTCGCCATCCCAAGTAGACAGCCTTTCTCCCCCTCCACCAACTTGGAGCAAGCTGGGCTATTTCCTCCAAGTCTAAAAGCAATATTCCAGAAGCAGAATTCCTCAGGGAAAGCAGGGGTGGAAGTGGGAGGGTGGCAGTTGTTAAACTTCCTGCAGAGACCCACTTTTTCTGGAGAAGTTACGGCTCCCCAAAGTAAAGGTCATCCAGCTGCAAGATAATAAATACCTGCTGTCTGCAACCATTAATATCAAAACCCAGTGTTTCCTCCAGAGTGGGAAGCAGAAGTGAGAAAAACTGTGCTGGTTCAGAGAGTTAGTGTCAAGCACCAAGGACGGCCTGTTGAAGTGTCTCAATCTCACCAAGCCCCTGAGCACCAGCAGCTCCATCCCTGCCCTCCAGAAGCTCCCAGGGAAGCCACAGCTCCCACACAGGGCAGTGGAATACTGACCCAGAACATGGCGAACTTATTTGGAGAAGACAGCTTTGTTTACACAAAAGGATGCAAATTGAGCTGGATAAATCAGTCAAAGCATTTTAAATACATAACTGTAGATACTTCCTACTAGCATGTTCAATGGAAGAAAAAAATGCAGATATCAAAAATACTTACATAAAGGACTCAACTGCCAGCACTTAATGATTAACTTTTATATAGGTGTAAGGGCCCACCAAGACTAAGATAAAAGCATTTGGTTACTGTTTTTAAAGAATAATTTTGTAAACATTTTGATATCAAACTCTATTTCATTCTGCCAATAGTCAATGGAAGACTATATTGTTATGTATGCAGGTAGAAGAATGTAATGTCAAACCAACCACACACCTAAACAGAATGCTTTCACCTGTGGACTTTAGTATCCAGAATGATAAATCATGTCTAAACATTTGATGCTTCATTTTTTATTTTTTGTTTAGAAGGCCTGAATTTATGAATAAGGAGTTCCTGACTAAACTCAAACATTAAAACACACCCAGAAGATCTGGAAGAAGGAAGAATTTAGAAACATTGTGTATGCACAGGGGGAAAGGAGATGGTAGGAGACCCAAAGCCCACCCAGAGTTGAACCTGGCAAGGAGTGCACAAGGCAACAAGACAGGCTCCTTCAGGTGCAACAGCAGCAGAAGGAAGACTAGGGAAAGCACAAGCCTTCTGCTGAACAGGAAAGGTGAGCCACTGACCAAGGACTAAAGGCTGAGGTTCTCAATACATTATAAACTCTTAATTCATAAGACCTGCCCTCAGGAATCCCAGGTGTCAAAGACCAGGGAAAAAAACATTCAGAGCATGGAAGACGTATGCCTAAAGGAAAAGAATTTGTCTAAACAAATTGCACACACACAATCCACAAGACTGATCAGATGCATCCATGAATGTCAAGTGAGCTCAGTGTCACTACAAGGTCTCTACCGTTGAAAGGCTGCAGCAGCTGGGCAAGGTCCACAAGGCCTGAAAGAAAGCGAGTGTCACTCCTATCTTCAGGGAGGGCAAAAAGGAGCATCTGGAAAACTACAGACCAGCGAGCCTCACCTCAATCTGTGGGAAGGTGCTGGAGCAAATGATCCTGGAAACCATTTCCAAAGAAAAGGCAAAAAGGTGACTGAAGTAGTACGGATTTAAGAAGTGGAAATCATACCTGAGCAACCCAAAAGCTTTGTAAAATGAGGAGGCTGGCTCAAGGAATGGGTGGAGAGCAGCAGATGTTGTTTATCCTGACTTTAGCGAGGCTTTTGCCACCATCTCCCATTGCATCTGCAGATCAACTGATGAAACACAGATTAGAAAAACAGACACTGGTGCAAGAATGACAACTAACTGGCTGAACTACCAGACCTAAGAGATTGCAGGCAGCAGCACGAAGCTGAAGGCCAGTCATCGGCGAGGTAACCCCAGGGGTAAATTCTGAGGCTGATACTGCTGCAGCTCAGTCATGTCCTGGGCGAAAGGGCAGAGTGAACCCTCAGCAAATTTGCAGAGCATACAAAACTGTGAGAGGTGGCTCATAAACCAGATGGCTGTGCTTAGAGGGACCCTGAGAGGCTAAGGGAATGGGCAGACAGGAACATCATGAAGGCAATGGAAGGAGTTGCACAAGGGGAGAAATAGCCTCACACAGCAGCACATGGCAGGGGCCAGCGAGCTGAAAGGCAGTTTTTCAGAGAAGGATATGGCAGGTAGGAGATGGTGGGTGTCCTAATGGACAGAGTTGAACATGAACCACCAAAGCATCCTTGTGGCAAAGGCTAACAGCCCCTCTGGGTGCAACAGTAAACGTGTTGACAGTGGGTTGAGGAAGTGAATTATTCGTGACTACTCAGCACTGGTGAGCCCACACCTGGAGAGCCCTGGCCAGTTCCGAGCTCTCCAGCACGACAACGGCATGGACATGCTGGACAAGGTCCAAGGAAGAGCCACAAAGATGATTAAGGGATTGGAGCGTCTGTTGTACATGGAGAGGCTGAGAGAACTGGGATTGCACAGCCTGCGGAAGAAAAGGTTCAAGGGGATATTATCAACATGCCTAAATACCTGAAGGGAGGTAGTAAGTAAAGCAGCATGAGGGAGAGTAAAGACACAGACACTTCTTAGTGGTTCCTACTGAGAAGGAACAGGCAATGGGCATAAATGTAATGCATACAATTTTATCTAACCATGAAAAAAAACCTTTTACTATAGAGATGATTGACCACTGAAACAGGTCACCCAGACAACTGTGGAGTCTCCATCCTTGCAGATACTGAAACACAACTGGACAAGGTCCTGAGCAGTCTCCTTCCAGGAGGGGTTGGACTAGGCAATCTCTAAACCCACCCATTTTGCAAGACCTCTTAACTTTAGGAACACCCTCCAGACAACTAAGTAGTCCATCCTTCTGCCTATATGAAGGGACAGCATTTTATCTACCATCTCCTAGACTATATACCACTACTGACATGTGATTCTTGTTGTGAGTGTTTGGAATGCCCAGTCTGCAGATATTGTATTTATCAGTTATATTTTAAACAAATATCACAAATCATAATCATAAAAAAAGAAGAATCTGAGACCACTTTCAGCAGTACTGTCTTTACTGTGCTTAAAAAAGGATTTCACATATAGTTTTTTTTTGTTCTTCAATTTGTTCACCAGCTTCTGCCATTTTATGGCCCACAGGTTGGGAACTTTATTTGCTGACTGTATAAAAAAAAAGAGTTCTGATAAAACTTCTATTTTGCAAAAAAAAAATCTTTGAAAAGACAAAATAAATCAAGGGAGCAATACAAACATCTCTCCAAGTTAACATTTCTATACATTAATATATGTTCTCACATACATTCACAAACATAACCACAAACACCGGGAAACTTAAGACTCCTATTAGCTACAGGGAAATTTGCAAAACTATCTTCCAGAACCCTCTTTCTATTAACTGCTTAATAAATACATGCAATGCTTGTATTGATTTAATTTTGTTAGGAGTTGCATAATTCTAATACTATCACTAATACTATCATACCCTAAAATGTACTTTCTCTACCCTTCTATATTATGTACACACATTTACATATATATAATTATATAAAATTTTAAAAACATTTATATAAAATACACAAAGCAAAAAGAGTCCAAGTGCAGCACTTGGAGCCCCTCCTCTCCTGAGAGGCACTGCCCTCCTCTCAGGTGCAGGTTGCTGGCACGCTAACAGAAACAACTGCAAAGCAGCTAATTATAACGGGTACATTTACAGTCCATCTCCAGCTACACAGACAGTTTTGGCCTACATTAGCGGGCTGGCTGAGAGCCACGGCAGCTCAGCACAGTTGCTCAGTCGCTCCCAGCAGAGGTCCTGCAGAAATACCGAGAAGGCAGCCGAGAGTAAAACCTAACAGGAAGTGCATTCTCATCTGTCAGCCCGGGCATTTCATGGCCCTTACTGAGGGCTCAAAAAAAAAAAAAAAAAATCTGTACAATTTGTAGAAACAGCACAAATGCAGAAGCATTTATAGAAATGCAGAAGAATCAAATTAGAAATTATATTCTATTTTAGTTCTTATTAGGATATCAGTAGCTCTAGACTCAGAAACTTTACCTTTTGCCATATCTGGCAAAATCTATCACCTAAACCTGGCCAGCCTTGAGACATCTAAACACATCCCATATATTCACAAGAGGTAAAAATCAAGCTCACAGTCACTCACATCTCAGCATGTTTCAAGGGAAGACAATGTGAAATTTTTCCTGCATCTGACAGGTACTCTGCTCTAGCACAGCAGACCCCAGAACTGAAAGGAAGGTTTTAGTGCCACCTCTTCAGCAGTCCAAGCAGCGAGGTACAGAAAAGATGAACAGAAATGCTGAGCAGTGTGGGAAAAAGAGTAAAGGACAGACAGGGACAGAACAACTGAAGTTGTCAGTTGGTAGAGAGATGCAGGCAAGAGCCAATGTAGGACAGAGGAGCTAAAAACAGAAAAAGGGAGCGAAGAAGGTTATGACAGAGGAAGGGTAAGAGCAAGAATGTAAAGCAATGTTAAAGCACCTGCACACTGAACTGGTTTAATTACAGCAATAAAAACGTCTTCATAGTCTAGCTGCAAATCCACAGACAACACTATAATAGGGCACTTTAATAACAAGAATTCCTAATGTGCTTTAGTTATAGATCTGAATGGTCCTTTCACATAATTTACACTTTATTTTTGCTCAAAACATTTTTAAACCTCTGAAACTAGATCCAGGCAACTAAAGTGCTTCTAATAAGTTAGTTGGCAAAGGACAGACAGAATTAAATCCATAATCCCTTGTTTGCTATGAAAACCTGTATCATCATAGACTCACCAACATTACTGAAAATATAAAAGCACCTGAAAAATGATAAGTTAACATAACTGCTGTACACAATTACTCTGAAAAAAAGAAAACTTTATTAAAACACTTTAAGGAATATAAATAGATACTGAGACAGTCTTGTTGCAGAGTAATGCCAAAACTAGTTACTAAAATAAAAAAATTCACTTGATCAATTTATAAAATTCTATCAATGTTATCAAATTCAACCAATTATCAGGAAGCAACGTGCAAAAACATTGATTCTTAGAGTCAAACAACACTGTCCTGTCAATATTCTGTCCTGCTGTGCTCAAAACACTCTTAGAACTACTAAAAAGTAGGAAGTGCTGTCAGTAGAACATTTGACATTATTTCTTTAACTTCAACCGAACTTGACTAAATACTAAAAGTGCAACTGCCTCATATGAAGTACAAACCTTTTTGTAAGAAACTATTAAATTGAAAACAACTCAAAATCCAAAAAGTGCAAAGAAGAGTGGCAATATATAAGGCTACATCCCAAAGATAAGCTTATGTATTTCAATTAATAGCAACAATTACTATCACTTATCAACCTGCTAATCCTGAACTGATTAATACCTAAAAACATTGTTTTCTTTTCCCTGCTCTTACTAAAGCTCACTGATGTAGGCAGGAGGATGCTTTTCGCTGTAAACACCCTGATGATCCTCAAGACAACTTCCTAGACAAACAGAAATCACAATTCCAGCCATCTCTCAATGATCAATAACTTCTCCATCTCTCCTACAAATTGGTTCTTTAGACAACTCTTCAACCAGAAGAGCAGAAATATTTACTCTGCAGAGAAAAATAAAACAAGAAACTCACAATAAGTGGGCAGGCTAAACTGCACTACTTTGCCATCCTATTCTTGTCATATCATTTCCTTATTTGAATTTGCCTCTTCTTGAAGACTCTCAAAGGTTTCCTTCAACAATAAAAGATGAAGATTAGTACATCACTTTATAGAACTAGAACTCCTAACTAAGGATCAAGCAGTTCACCCTGGGTCAGGCATCGGAACACAAATAGAACTAACAAAACAGTCCAGCAATAGAAAATACTTGTTGCTTAACACACTGGCACCATGGCATGTCCTGTCTTACTTTATCTAGCAAGTGCTGAACACTATAATCTTCTGGTAGTAAAAATGCAGATCCCCTGATATCTCCAATAACCTCAGACTGTCAATTTCTAAACACTCATTTTCTGAGAAACACCCAATATGCCAGTTTAAACTATATAAATCACCATCATTATGGTGAAGTATTATAACCACATTCATTTTATTAATTACAATATCATTAAGATGTTTGCTTTTCAATGCAAAGTAACTTAAAAATAAAACACAGTATGTCAAGTACAATATCACAAGTCTATTAAAAAGCTTCTGATCGAACTTCAAGATACAGCTCAGACCACCACTAACTGGAAACATAGAGATTACCAATTATTTCAGGGCTTGGGCTCCTCCTTGCCCCTGCCAAGACCCCAGGTCTATTTCCAGGCATGCTATGACAAGGATGCCTTTTTCAGATTTGATTTCAATACATACTTCAATCCCAGCCAGCTAAACATAACTGAAAAGCTAGCGTGCTTGAGTGCCTACCATACTAAACCACCTAACTGGGCAAAAATTACCACCCTCCAACCATGATTTTGCTATTCCCTCCAACAATTGCTACACCTGCTCCTTATCTTATACCTTACCAGACGTGTAGAAGGCTACAGTTGTTTTCTCACCTACACTAGTTTCAAAATGTTGTATTTTGAACTGCCGCTCTAACGTAGAAGTTAGGAAGTTGCTGAGAATTAGAGGCACACGCAAAGCACAAGCCCAGCTGAAGCTGCTCTACGCAATCCCGCTCTGAGTAGCGAAGGGAGCTGAGGAGCAGTTTCACTACAGGCTTCTTTAAGCAGCAATTCAGAGAAGTTGCAACACCTAGGCTCTTGCAGGAGTAATTTCCTTGTAGATAAGCAGTTTAAATTACACTTTACTTAAATGCAAAGCACTTATTCTAATTTTAAAAGCCACCTTCCCCCTTGTTAGGCTAAACCCGATATTAAGATGAGGTTATGGACTGCGTGAGAAGAAGGAACGAGCCAGAGCGCTTTCACTGCCACAGAAGGGCCCCGGAGAATCACATACCAGCAGAAACGCTATGGAGCCAAATCCTGAGGGCTGGAGGTATGGGAGGCTCTTTGGAAAGCTGAAGGAACAGGAGTAGGGAGTATTCAAAATGTGTCAAATATATATGGAAGAAGGGAGAAAAAAAAAAAGGAATTGTACCGCGGAGAAAGCAGTTTTAAACCACTCGTTTCACTCCGCTTTCCTAGGGGCGCCCGGGGGAGCGCGCAGGGCGGGCGCGAAGGAAACCCACGCACGGCCGAGGGCAGCGGGATGACGAGCGCGAGGCGGGGCGGCGTCGCGCGCGTAACGGCCCCGTAACGGCCGCCCGTGGGGGGAGGGGACACCCGAGGGCAGCGCCGTGACGGCCGCGCGGGCGGGGGCGGCGAGGCCCGGAAGGAGCCGCGCGCCCCACAGGAAGGGGAGGCGGCGGCGGCGCGGGTCGCGGCGGGGCGAGGCCCCGTGGGGCTCCGGGCCGGGCGACGCCGCGTTACCTGCGCGAGGCGGCTGCGCGCGGCGCCCGGGCCGAGCTCCTGTGGCCGGGGGAGGTGGCGGCGGCGGCGGCCCAGGCAGCCCGAGACCCGCTGGCCCCGCCTCGCCCCCACGCGCCCCGCCTCCGCCCCGCCGCCATTGGCCCGGTCGCGCCGACGGGGAAGGCCACGCCCCCTGCGAGGCCCGTGGCGGCCAATCGCTGCCGAGCACCCCTGCGCCTCCGCTACCTGTTGGGAAGAGGGCGTGGCTGTTCGCCCATTGGCTGCCGTTTAACCCGCCCCGCTGGCTTCCTACTGGCTTTCGCGGCTAGCAATCACCTCTTTCTTGGCTTCCGATTGGTCGGTTCCGAGGCCGCGGGGGAACGTCGCGTGCCGGCTCTTAGCGCTTGGCAGGTGCTGGAGGAGGCGGGATTAGCCGCGGCGGCCGTGGGCTCCTATTGGCAGCGGGGCGGCTGAGGCTCGTGCGCCCTACCCGCGCAACGCTGGCGTGATGACGCAAGCGCGGCTTGGCCTGCTTCCCAAGATGGCGGCGCGCAGGGAGCGGCGGCCGCGCTGTCGCTAGTGGCTCCGCGCTGCCCGGGAACTTCCTCAGCCGAGCGGGGCCTGTGAGTACGGCGCGGGGCAGCGGGCGCCCCGGCGGGACCATGCCCCGCCTCGGGGAGCGAGCGGGGACAGAGAATCTGCGGGGCTGGCGCGGCTGGCGGGGGCGCCCGCCCGGGCACCGGAGGCCGCGTCTGCGGCGGGAGGGGGCGCAGCAGGCGCGGGGAGGAGCTGTGCCCCCCTCGGCCTCGAGATGCCGCCTCGGTCACCTCCTTTGTGCGGAGAGGCGGGGGGGGGGAAATAAGGGTTTTATTTTTAACGTCTTATTGTTATTTGCGACGTAAATGAAAAAAAAAGTTATTTTGCTTGTGGTTCTCGTTGGCTTGATTGGAGAGCCGGAGGTGATCGCTTCGAGGGCGTTTCAGGGCTGTTTTGGTTTGATTTTTACAGTTTTGCATTGGAGAGTGCTGTGCAGCTCGTAGAAGTGGCTCTTCCTACTTTTCAGGAAGGAAGTTTTAATGTTAGTTCAGCTTTAAAAGGCATAGTGAATGTAAAGACCATTTTTTTTGTTCTTTATTTGGTGCTCGAAGACTGGTGGAGATAGTGCTTCCTCGGTAATAACGCTGGGAGTTCGTGGTGGTGCCACTGAGCCGTTTTGCTAGCCGTGGAAACGGTTTCAAATAACTGCTCACTTATTTGTGACGGAGGTTGCATCTGGCTGCTGCTAGTGTCTCACTAGAGGAATCTCCTATGCTAAAGAATGTGGAGCAGAGGCCATTTCCCTTGTTGTGAAAAAGAGAAACTTTGTGAAGTTAGAAACAGGGATTTCTTGTAGGCATTAGGTATTCTGGATGTTTATGTAGATTCTCTCTTGCTTTCAAGCAGAAAACATCTGGAAAATTAAGCTTAGCCTAATTTTAGCAGCTTTACAAGTGGGTGTTTCTCTGGCTGTTATGCTTGGAGCAATAAATTATATCATATACTAATTACCATTTACTGCAGGAACCTTCGCGGATGACTACAACAGTGCACACTGTGTGTAGTTTATTGAATTGCAGCAAAATAGTCTTATCCCTATTTTTTAGCCTGAAAGGAGTAAAGATGCTAAGCCAGTCTTCATTTTCACTTTAAAGTGAGACAGGGATGAGCATCAGTTATCCCCCAAACACTAAAAATTTGTGGAACTGCTAACTGTCAGTGTAGATTTGTGCAGTATAAGGCAACGTAGGAAAATACATATTAATAGAGTGCAATCAGGCTTGTTTTGGGAATGGTTTTAGATGGCACAGTAGGTTCCAGACTCACGTAGTATATTGTAGTCTTAGTGGCTGTTTTTTTTTTTTATACTAAAAAAAAAGTTCCTATCCTGATATTTTCAAATATGTGTGTTTTCCTTTTATCTTTAAAGGTTCTAAAGTTACTACTACCTGAAGACTTCCTTTTGAAAACGTATCAGGCAAGAACAGTCCTATTTTAATAAATGAAGGAGAACAAAGAAAATTCCAGTCCTTCTGTAAACTTGGCAAACCTGGACCATACAAAGCCATGCTGGTACTGGGATAAGAAGGATTTGGCACATACCCCTTCACAGCTAGAAGGGCTTGATCCAGCTACGGAGGCAAGATACCGCAGAGAGGGGGCCAGATTCATATTTGATGTAGGGACACGTTTAGGCCTGTATCCTTCAATTACATAAATGTTTCTGTGAATTGGGGTTTTGAAAGTAAAGCATATTAGAAATGCCTGATTCGTTGTTCAGATGCTACTTTGTCAGGAATCAAAGATTCCCTCCATTTAGCTGCCTTTTGGTGTAACAAGTTTCATAATGTAACAAGTACGTAATTTTAACAAGTAATGTGATTTTTATCCATTTATTGAATAAGCAAGGTTTGAGCATAACTCCTGTGGCAACAGAAGGGGAATATGATACAGACTCACCATTTGTGCATGGCTTGGTCTCTTACTGCATGAACAGAGAATGAGATCAATGAGAAATTCCTTAAATTTTGGATTTTGGACTTTTTCTGTGTATTTTACTTACAAGGCTTCTAACTTTTGTCCCCCTACCCGTTTTTGTTTAAGGTGGGGTTGGTTGCATTTTTTTTCTATATGCTAGTGATTTCTCTCAACTGTGTTATAGATTGCCACTAGAGTTTCTTGGTTCCTACGTTTGTGATACTTTTTTTTTTCCCACTTCTTTGTTTAATAGAAACTGACGACAATTAAATTTCATTTTTTTCCTTGAAGGAAAGACTAGGGAGCATATTTAGCTTTTATTTGCATTTATAGACTCTCCATGCAGACTTAGATGTGAAGTGATAATTCTTCTGTTCCATCAGGTACCTTCCACAACTTGGGGCCTTTTCTGGGGCAGCTTTGGAATTTGTTATGTGGATGGCCACACGTAGAACCTCTCTATGAGAAATGCATGGTCATAGCATGCCACCAAAAGGAGAGAGAGAGAGAGAGGAAGGAAAATAAAAGGCTCTGAAACATATGGCTACATAAATACTGTGGTTCAGCCCAGATGCAGTTGATATCCAAAGCGCTTCTAAATCCTCTAGTTAACTTGCTTTTTGGCTGTTCACTGAACAGACAGTTAATTGATAGAGCAGAATGCATCGTTTTGCTTGTGTGTGTTTGGTTTTGAATTTGTTTTGTGCTGTTTATATGTTTGAAAAATCCTTAACCTGCGACACAGACACTATGATACATTAGCAACCGGAATAATTTATTTCCATCGATTTTATATGTTTCATTCCTTCAAACAGTTCCCCAGATATGTAAGTATATACAATATTGTTTGCTTAATAATGCAGTTGTGTTAAGCACAGACTGTTTAAATTGGTAACAGATTATTTGGGCACTGGAGCTAGGCACAACTCTTATTCATAGCATCACTGATATAAACCAAGCAATGTCTACTTTCCTTTTTTTAGTATTACAGTATCAGGAGTCACAAAGCAATGATAAAAAGAACTGTGACCTGGAGAACATTTAACTTTTGTGTTTGAGTTATTGTTTTAAAAATAAATATCCTTTAAATACAGGATTATACGATTCCAGTAAGTATAATATTTTCCATAAAATGAAAACCAAACATGTTTATATAAACAATCATTGCTTAAAACATGCTGTGCTGTTTGTTTCCCTTTTCACTTGTGCTTAGAAACATACTTGTATGGAAATTTTAGTTATCATGATGATGATATCCTTTAGAAAGGGTAATGGCTATAGCTGTGTGTGGTGGTGTGTGGTTTTTTTTTTTTTTTTTTTTTTTTATCTTAAAACTGCTTGACAGGCAGTATCCTATCAAGACAAATTCTGGTTTGGATGTTTAACCATGAAATAAAACTGTATATGCTTGACTGTTGTCCAAGTTCTGTATTTACTTTAAAGCAGTAAAAGCTTCAATTATCACTATAATTAAGGTAGAAGTAGTAAGCTTATTAAGTCTTCTTTGGGAAACTGCTGAGGATCTGTTAATGAAAGCTGACAGTGCTTTTAGATGTGCAATAAAGTGTTGCCAATGCAGACAACTTCCTGAAACCACTTTCTTTTGTAGGTAACAGGAGCCTGCTGTCTTTTCCTGGCAGGAAAAGTTGAAGAAACACCTAAAAAATGTAAAGATATAATCAAAACAGCCCGTAGCTTATTAAATGATGTACAGTTTGGACAGTTCGGAGATGATCCCAAGGTAAAGATGCCAAATTTCAGTTGTTACAATTACATGTTGAACGTGTAACTGTGATAAACTACTTGTATTAGCAAAAAGGTTTTTGAAGCCTACTGTAACAAATGCTAATATACAAAGTTTACATTTAATTTTAATTTAATTATGCAAATTCTGATGAGGGTGGGATGGGGCACAGGAGGACAGTAAATCAGTCCATTTAGTCAGGGGGTACAAACATCATCAAGATATAAAATGTATTTAACAGAGCATAATGTGGTATTGGGAAATAATTAGTAGAAAATCTTAAATTAAGTATGAGAACTACATATCATCTTCAGAACTATATCTCAATGTTAGGAGGTTTCCTGTTTAGAATACTTGGCTTAACAAAGTTATGCTTCTCTCAAATAGAGGAAAAAAAGGGAGGCAAAAAAAAAAGAAAAAGAAATAATACCTGTAATAAACTTTTCCAGATTGAATATTTCAATCTTCTCTTCGGAGACATACCTTAATGAAGTGAAAGCAGGCACATGTTTCTCTGGAGATGCTCTATAGTCAGACCTTATACCAACATAAAATATTTATGAGTAAAAGAAGGAGTAATATTGTGTTACCTTGTTACATTCTCTAGGAAGAAGTGATGGTCCTTGAAAGAATATTACTACAAACAATAAAATTTGATTTGCAAGTGGAACATCCGTACCAGTTCCTGCTCAAGTATGCCAAACAGCTCAAAGGTAAAATAGTACAGGGTGAGCAAGAGATGCCTGTTCTTAATCTTGGAAAGTTAGTTAACATTAACAGTGAGGAGCTATTATCTTTCAAACTATTTCACCTTTTTAATAACTTACCATAACTTTACTGATTATTTTTCAGGAGACAAAAATAAAATTCAGAAACTGGTTCAAATGGCATGGACGTTTGTGAATGACAGGTAAGGCACTTATGGCAACAGCCTCTGACAGTGAAATTGTTACTGTTCAGTTCATTTGGGACTCAGGTATTTCTTTGAGAAATGCTGGTTATCTTTTTGCAAATAGTGAAAGCAACTCACCTCTCTGATACAGATGTTTTCCAGTTTTCACCATGGTGTTGGGCAGGATGACTACAGAAGGACTAGGCTTCTAAGACCTATGACATTTTGTGGGAAGGGTTTAATGCTTACATTCAAAAAATTGAAAATTATTTGAAAAGTCGAAACTATGTTAGATCTCCAGGACAGAAGCTGGCTGCTTGCCCAGTCCAGGGCATGTTCCTCATTCTGAGCCAATCAATTACTGCAAGATACCATTCCATTTCTGTAGTTCGTTGTTTGTTATAGATTCTAGGTTTTAAACATTTAAACATGACAAAATTCTGTCATGTTGGTCAACTATGGAAAAAAAAAAAAGATATATTTTAATAGCCAGCCATTAAATCTAGTGCAAATAATGTTTTAGAGGTAACTAACAGTTTCTTGAATCATTTTTTTATGTGTAGTGGCATTTCAAAACAGAACTTTATACACTTTAGTTCTGCTAAGTTGAATTCCACAGAGCTAGGGAAGTTAATTTACAAATGGCAGTTAAAAAAGTGTAATTGTGATATATTTAATAACAAGTTCTTAAGACATTATTGAAGTCTGGACTCTTCAGAAACGCAAAGCTTTCCACCGTTAAAAAAAGAGGTGCATTCTTACTCATATGTCTAATTTTAAGTATCCCATTATGGGTCCAAGTTCTCAGTCTGTAAAAGTAACCTAAAGAGGTTATGGAATCGCATAATAGGTGATAGCATGTAACCCACCCTCATTAGTTTGAGCAAAAGGCTATTTAACATGTTTGCATGACACTAGATGTATACTTCATCTTTTGTCTCTCTTGATGATGTTAAGGAGAAATAATGTATGGATTGACTCTTGTAAAATGCCTTAGGAAAAATCTTTCTGTATCCTTCATACTTCGATACTATTCTACTTGGAATTATGTGGGATTTAATAATTAACCCAGGAAAATGCGTTTCAGGAAAATGCTGAAGTAAGGCTAGAGTAATTGTTTCAAATAAGATTTCTCTCTGTCCTCAAGAGGCTGTTTTGTGCTTGCTTAATAGGCACCATGTTAGAAGTATATTCGATTTCTAGGATCCTGGAATAATAATCCTATACTTTGCACTATGGGCCTTTAGACCAGCTGTTGTGTGAGGTTTTTTGTTTGTTTTTCTCCTGCAACTACAGTACATACCTGAGTAAATATCCAAAAGATAATAATAGTGAATCAGTGTTTTGAGAGCTATTTGTTGTGTGGCAACCGGTGATCGCTGGCTTCATTGCTCCAATATTGAACTACCTCATTTGCTTTGAGTCATCTGTAGTCCACCAAGAGAAACTAATCCAGATGACTGCATAGGCTACTATTTTGGTGCATTTAAAGAGGTAGCAATGAAATCATCAGTGAATTGGCACAAACTGAACTGGCTGGGTGGGTGTGAAATTGTTTCAATAGGAGGATAGTTTAGCAGATCTCATGTTACAGAAGCTACAGAAGAGCTAACTTGCCACAAAAAGAAAAAATTTTGTAATTTAAATTATGAGATTATTACATAAATATATTTAATACCAAGAACATCAGCTACTTTGTGACATTAATTTTACCAAAAGCTACTGAAGGAGAACCTTTACAGCTTGATCCAAAACTTAATGCCACAGAGAAGACCATAGTGGAGTGTAGATACCCATACCTGGAATTTCGTATTGTCTTTCTTATCTTTGTTCCCTACTTGTGTTAAGGTTTCATATTTTAAAGCTCCCAATATGCGGTGAGTTCTGCTGCAGGCAAGTGCTCCCTGTGTCATGCATTTAAAATTATATTGTTTAATAGCAGAAATTCAAAACAATTTAGTTTTGTAAACTGTTTTATTTAACAAGGCTTCTACACATAGTTTTTACTAAGTTATACCTATTAGACTTTTTTTTTTTTTTTTTTTACTTTGACAATCAGAATTATCTTAGGTTTATTTTTGTTTATTTTTTAATGTCTTGTAGCCTCTGCACTACGCTGTCACTACAGTGGGAGCCAGAAATCATAGCTGTTGCAGTTATGTACTTAGCAGGTCGTTTGTGTAAGTTTGAAATACAAGAATGGACCTCAAAACCAATGTACAGACGGTGGTGGGAACAGTTTGTCCAAGATGTTCCTGTTGATGTTCTGGAAGGTATGGGGAACACTTGCTACAGACAAATCATTTTTTTCCTGTGACTGTGATGCAGATAGTATGTACATTCCAACTGCCTTTTTCTGCATCTGACTCAAAAATAATTCCGTGTAATGTATGCACCTTAGGACATATATGCTATGCCCTATCCAGATTCATGATTAAACTTTTAGACTGGCTTAGTGTGGAATGTTCATTGTTACAATTAGTCTTTTGTCAATATTTGTTTTACTGATAATTTAGTTCATGGCCCAGCTGTTAAGCACTGGTGCTAATGAAGACAAGTTTGCAGTGGTTTGCTCATGATGATCAACCTCTTTAACAGTTATACGAGAACTACAAGTAGCAGTTCTTGTCTTATGCTGTCCTAGGACTGAGAACTAGATTCTGTAGTTTCTAGTTGCTTATTCTGGATTGTTTTATCCTTACAGAATCTTAATAGTGTTCCTTTGTGTTCTCTCAAAGCATAAATTCATCCATCAGATTTTCTTTTAGAGTAGTTAGTGGGATCTTTTTGGTACAGACTATTACTTCTCTGAATGGAGGAGCACGTTGCTTTAGACTTTATCCTTCTGTCAGAATTAACTAAAACAAAAGTATAATCTTTTTAACATGACTGTTATGAATTTCATACCCTGTAAGATTCTACATAGGAACACTTTTTTTTTTTTTTTTTTTTTTTTGGTACCATGTCTTCAAGGTCTCTTGTCCTTGTCTTTGTCTTTTGGCAGCCCTAGTTGCTCACGGTCATAGGATTGGTTGTATTGATTGAGACGAACAGTCTTATGATCAGTTCCCTTCCAGTGCTGGCTAAAGTAGAATCCTTAAGGCTGGACGGGACCTCCAGAGATCATCTAGTCCAACCTCTGCACACGCAGGGTCACCCAGAGCACGTGGCACAGGGCTGCGTCCAGGCGGCCCTTGGAGATCTCCAGAGACGGAGACTCCACGGCCTCTCCGGGCAGCCTGTTCCCGTGCTCCGTCACCCTCACTGCTAATACGTTTTTCCTTAAGTTCCTGCGGAACTTTCGCTGTTTCAGTTTGCGGCCGTTTCCTCTCGCTCTGTCGGTGCCACCGCTGGGCGAAGAGCATTTATGATATTTCCCCTGATGCAATTTCAATATCTGGTCTGAATGGTTTTGTGAGCCTAGTTCTGATGCAACTATCAACTAGTTAATGACCTGCAATAGATCTCTCTCCCAAGTACTTCTCCTGCAACCTCTTGAACAACAGTAAGCTGTTTGCTCACATAACATCATCTTTGTCAGGGAATTCTGCAAGTCTGTTACCTACTTCTTTGAGGATCATCACCTTCTCTGTTTGGAACCTGACTCTTCATAGCTTTGTTTCATGGCCCTTCTTATCCTGAGGTGTTCTCTCCCTGTCAGCCTTCCCTAGGTGTTCATGATTTTGCATGCAGCTATCATATCTTCCAAGTAGTTTCCAGTCTGAAGAACTCCAGCTTCTTCGAGTGCTATTTGCATGGAAATCCTTCCTTACCTTTGGATATTTGAGTTGTCCATGTGAAGTTTTCCAGTCCTATTTCTCTTCCTTTTGAGATGAGGGCTAGCGTATGTATGTGATTTTGGTCCCAATATGTAAATAAGCTGTGGATTTGTACATGTCACCAAGTACAGTACAGTGGTAGAATATTTCCAACTTGTTCTATTTTTTTTTTTTTTGACATTGTGGGTCTCTGAGCCAATGTTTTCACTCGGATGTCTGTTTTATCTATAAACTCTTTTGAACATAGTGATTAGCTCAAAGTCTGTTATTTTTATATATAAAGGTAGGAGCATTTTTCCCATGTGCCTGCTTTACATGTTTCTGCACTGAATTTCATCCTCAACTATATTGCTTGATCACAGCAGAAGAATTTGGACCTAGGTCTTCACTGCCTGCTGTCATCCTACTCGTTGAAATAACCTTGCATCACTGGCAAATTGACCACCTCCTTGGTCACCCATAGACAACAGAGATCCTAACACAGACTGCTACAGAGCTTGAGTTCTTCTCTGTTGCAAGACTTGATCCCTTATTGAAAACATATTCCTTTCTTTAAATAAGTTTATTAACTAAGCCCTTTACTCCTATCCTGGTGCTGTTTAGGGTCCTTGAAAGTATTTGAAGAATTCTGTCAGTTGCTTTCAAAGTCTAGTACTCTCGCAGCTGGATTACTTATTTGTGAAGTGCTTGTTGTCCTTTCCAGAGAACTCCAGGAAGTTCATAAAGCAGGATCTCTCCTGACTCTCATGAAGTAAACTATGCTTAGGTAGCCACTAATTTGTTTTCATTACCTGATACAGATGTCATCTATAATTCTGTAAATTGCTTTGTAAGTCTATTTAAAAATCAGTGTCATGCTTGTCACTTATCTAGTCTTGGTGTTTTAACTGAAAAGGTTATGTGCTAATGTTCATTATTCAGATAATTTATCCTTTGGTTTCTTTTAGAACTCTTAGATGAATACCATCCAGTTCTGGTAATTTTAATTTTTTTTTAATACATGGTTATGTGCTGTATCTGTATTGCAGCTGAGTTTCTTAAATTTAAGACAAATCTTCTGCTGAATCTCTGCCAGAGAAAGTTGTAGAATGAGTGTCCCCGTTTCCTGCTGCTGCCTCAGTGAATGCAGATGCAAAGGACTCATTTAGCTGTACTGTAAGAGCTTTGTTGGCCTCGAGTGCTGCTCCTGCACCCCCTTATCAGTTGGTCTTGCTTGATCTCTGGCAGAATTCTTGTTCCCTATGTGCTGAAATAAGGTTTTGGAACTAGTTCTGATGATTTGCTCCTTACACTTTATTGACCAATCCAGTTAGACATACATTTTCAACAGTTACTCCATCTTGTTTACTTGCTGTGTTGCTCTCCAAGCACACTGTAATGATAGGCAATATATTAATACCAAGACATTTTATTCTTATTCCTCTGGAGGGTTGCATATGTGCCTCTGTATTCACCATAGGCAGAAGGAACTCAAAAATGCAGAAGTAAATTGAAAACTATTCTTAAAAAATGTATAGTAAATTCTTACTTTTTTAAGAAAAAAGCTTGACCGTTTTGTTGAATATGCCCTTGTATGTTGCAAATACTTAATCTTGGCACTTTCTGTTTTAGATATCTGCCACCAGATTCTGGATCTGTACTCACAAGGGAAGCAGCAGATGCCTCATCACACTCCTCATCAGCTGCAGCAGCCGCCATCTCTCCAGTCTGCACCCCAGGCACCTCCTGTGCAGCAGTCACAGCAGCCCCAGGGTTCGGAGCAGTCCCAGGCTCAGCAGCAGAAGGAGTCGCAGCAGTCAGCGCAGCAGCAGCAGCAGCAAACACAAGCACAGCAATCAAAAAAGCCTTCTCCCCAGTCAAGCCCTCCCAGACAGATCAAAAGACCAGCAGTAAGTTTAGTGAACTTACATTTTATTTTTATGCTCATCTGTTGCCTCTCTAGTTTAGAGACTGCACTGTGCAGCAAACTTGAGGTTTGCTTTTAAAATGAGGGCAGTAAATAATTTTTCTATGGCAGACTTTTATTGGTTGTATGACAAGTACTTAAGCGTGGAACCGTTTTGAAGTCTGGGCATCCTGCATACTCAGTGCACTCAAGGCACATCCCGTGGGCAGACCCCTTAGTGAACCTGAGCCTCTGTTCGTGGTTCTGTGCTACCAGATCTTTTTTCACTCTTCAGCATGCTTGATTTAGGCTATGACTCTTGTGCCTTGTCAGATTTCTGTACGATATTTGCTTTTAACTGCCATGTGTGTACTGTGCTGATGCAAGCACTGTTTCTCTTTTTGGCCTTTAACAACATATGAGAAAGGTGACTTTTTAGAAGTGTATCAAAATTCCGGTGCTGGTGGTTAGGAAGTGTCTTCCAAAATAATCTAATAACAGTAGAAGCTTACAAATGCAAAATACATTCAGCTCTCATTTTATGGTCTGCATTATCACCTAATCATTGAAAATAAGAAAGTGTGTTGGCAGTTGCATAGTATCTCTGTGCTTATCTGCAGTCATCAAGTCCAAATGAAGCTTTTGAACCTTTTTCTCTGTATTGTGTTTCACATCTGAGTTACTAAAAAGAAAAAGTGTAAAAGTGTGAAGATTTGGGTAACATATCTACTTAGGAGGAGGAATGTTTTCAAAAGTAACGTCTCCAAAATACACCCATTTCGGAAATAAATTTTGTACAACTGATGTTCTGTCTTGTTGTAGCCCAAACTGGAGAACAGGTGGCAAGAAACAGGAAGAAGTAAAAAATGATGAAATGAAAGAAGAAAGAGTTCATTTCTCCATCTGCTTCCTTATAGCAGCCTCCCAAAAAAAGAGGAAAATTAAAATCTCTAAAACTTTGGTCTTTTAATACAAGATACAACCTACTAATAGAGAATAAAATGCACCAAATGTGCAATTCCTACACTGAAGAATTTTAGAGTTGATCAGGATAGAGAGATGATAAAATTTATTAACTAGCTTGGCAATTGAGAGAATTCTTTATAGGTAGTATGTCTTTCTTTTTAAACTTCCCGTTTGGCACAAATTCTGTTTGGGCCATCTAATCTGTGGATCAGGGAACTTTTTGGCTGGAACAAATATACCTAGGGCAGTTTGGTACATCAGAAACTATAAATAATTAGGACTTTTTGTTTGTGTCCATCCGTTTGTAATGAGAGAAATTTTTAAGGCTTGTAGAAACAGCACTAAGGGAACAGTTATTTTAGGGTGTGGATTGACCTTATGAAAGTCTCAAATAATAACTAGTATTCTATTAAATCATTACTGAGATGTCATTCAGTATAAAAATATATAGATGTATACACACTAAAAAGCAAAGACCTGGCTGAAATGGCTGTGTCAAACTGACTGGAGGAAAAATGCATAATTAGTGCCATTTTTAGGAAAGTATCTTATATTTTGATAAGCTTTGTTTATACTGAAACAAACAACCAAGACAAACAAACAAAAAAAACACGCCTATGGCATAATCTGATTTTTGTTCTTCTGTTACATAAACCGTCTCATGTTTGGCTCGAGCTGCTTGTTCTGTACTAATAGATACCTGTTGATTTTGCTTTCTGAACACTGCTGCCTGTACACAACTACACTGTAGCTGCGTTGCTTGCAACTTGAACTAAACGCTTGGCCGCACAGAATAAGTGATTTTTATTTATTTATATATTTTTTTGGAAGTTCTGGAACTTAATAGTGGAGACTTGTTTATCTTTGAAAGTGCAGGAGAAATTGAATATTTGCTTAGACTTGCAAACAGGGAAATTTAGTTTTGGAAAGTCAGGGCAAGAAAGCCTGAGTAAAATGAGGGTGGCGTTTGAATCCGCATGGTCAGCGGGAAGTGCGTGTGTGTTGGGATGCAAAGATTAAGGCTGCCCGTAAGTGGGGAGGGAAAAGTGATGGGAGATGAATTGGAAGGACTCTGTAAGGAACACAAAAAGCAGGTCTTGAGGAGCTTGGCACTGGACAACCAACATGGGAATCCTCAATAGAACAGAGGAAAATTCACTCTTCAAGTGAAATATCCGTCAGTTCCTGAACTAGCCAACTCACTCGGAGTGGACAAGCTAGGAAAGACTTCTCAGGCTCGCTTGTCTGTGACTCTTAAAGCAAAACAAAACCAAAAAATGCGTGGCCAGAAGGGTGATGTGAGGTTCTGAGAGTCTTGCTCAGTGTTCAGTAATACACTTTTGCATAATATTTGGCTTTTGTACAATGCTTTCTATTTTGAAGGCTTCTGAAATGTTTTATGCTGAGCAAAACTTCATCTATTCTTTTGCCTGCTAAATAAAGCATAAATTCCTGAAGTGCTTTGGCAAAGGTCAAATCACAGGTCGGTAGCAGGGTTAGGACAGAGGCCAAGGCACTTGCTGTCAGCCCAGTGAGCAATTTACTGGACCAAGATGTATCTGCCATAGATTTTATTTATAAAATAAACGAGATGGTAGAACTCAGCAAAGAGAACATCAAGAAAATACTGTATGTAATACCATATTTTGAAAGGCTGTACTTTTTCTCCGTCTCTTCATTCTTCCTCTTCAGCTGGGCTTGTTCAGTATTGTACTGTTGAGCATTAATAGCCTCCTCATAAAAACAGAGGAGCAGATGAAGGGGGCCCCTCCCCTCCTTTTCAGAGGGAGGAGGATTGAGTTCGAAACAGGTTCTGGTTTAGTCAGATCTGTACAAAAAGCCTTGAACAGGCCGGAGTTGTTTCCTGTTTGCTTTTCTTGTTACTGTTTTGAAATGCTTTGTATTTTGCAGTGGTTGTCATGTTGTCATGTTTTCTCTTTTTTTTTTTTTTTTTTTTCCTTCTCTTTAAACAGACTGTATCTCCCAAAGAAGAAACAAAGGCAACAGGTATGTCAGTTTTTCCTAATGATTATTTTTATTTTCCGTAAGCAAAATTGTTCTTTTAGCCAGAGTGAGTCACTGGCTGATACGTATTTAGCTAGTCAGCTTGCAGACTTGGGTCATGCAAACTATTTGATACCAATACTGCATCCCTCAGCATGTGCTGTGGCTGTATTGAATGTTCCTGACAGCAGCACTGCTGGAGTTGTAGTGTAGCCTTGCTGGAGGCTGTTCAGTAGCCGTCTCGCTCAGCTCGCGGCCCCGCAGCCGGCGGGAGGCCTTGGCCTTGCCCAGGTGCCCTCTCGCTGAGTGTTGGAGCAAGGCTCTTGCTGTTGGGGACATCAGTAATCAGTTGCTGGCCATTTTGTATGATGTACAACCCAGCCTAAGAAATACTTCACCAGAGTGCTCAGAGCTAGTTCTTTTGGTGTGCTTTTTTGGTTTGGGTTTTTGTAATAGCGTGTTTCAGGATAGCTTGGATTTGATT
This sequence comes from Tinamus guttatus, assembly GCF_059628265.1. Lineage (NCBI taxonomy): Eukaryota > Metazoa > Chordata > Aves > Tinamiformes > Tinamidae > Tinamus > Tinamus guttatus. The sequence goes on along the minus strand of NW_028288582.1, from coordinate 9,278,229 downwards.
CTGTAATGTTTCCTTGATAAGTTCAGCACTCTCCTCTATGTGGCTGTACAAGGAGATCCCAAAGAGCTGCCTGTCCCTTCTCCCATCTTCCTCCCATTTAATTTCCCCTCTCATTTTGGTATCAAGATACATGAGCCCCTAGCAGGACATAGGGGTTCAGCTCCTCCTGAAAGTTTAGCTATTTACAAGTTCCAGTTTCTGCTAAAAAATGCATATGCTGATATTCACATTCATACTGTTACTGGGATAATTTATCTCTAGCTATAAAATACAGAGCTTGAATTTGTAGGGCTGTGTTCTTCTGGCAGGCTTTTGTGTGATACTCGGTGCCCTTTTTTTTTTTTTTTTTTTATACAAAGGTCTTGATTCTAGTTACATTTATTAAACATGCCTAGTATATAGGGTGTCCACTGCACTCTGTATAAACATGATAAATGATACCGGTTTCAAACATATTACCGTGCCATAGCAAATTAGGAACTTCCACATGTTTTTCAGAACCACCACCACCATCTAAAATCCCTAAAATTGAAACTTCACATCCACCGATACCTCCTGCGCATCCACCTCCAGGTAAACTCTTATTTCTTAAATGCTGCTTCTCTTGTAATTTACTGCACCACTTTTCAGCAATGGTGGTAGTAATGTGAGAGGAGGGTTTGTTGCCTTGATTACTAAGTTTGGCAATGAGTAATTAATCAGCAATACTACTAGACAGATAAGTTTTGGAGGACATTCATCTTTGTAGAACACACTTTTTCCTTTTTTTTTTAATGCATACCATAAAGTTAGGGTGGAAATGAATATACAGTATGTGGACAAAGGCAAGATAAAGCTCAGACCGTGAAAGCCTAGAAAAATAAACTACCTGTGGTGAGCAGGCAAAAAGGGACTAGTGTCCTTATCAGGCTGCCTAGTATTAGGGCACTGGCTTCTAAATGTCTTATTGAAGTTCTGCATATTACATCTGTATTATAGAACCTGCAGGTGTGTAACTGCAGAAAAAAGGGATATGTATAATCTTGGCTATGCCCCAAAAGGAAGGAGGCTTTCATCTGCTGGAGAACTTTTAACACTTCATGCATGCCTTATGTTTGCAAAATAAATTTTACTCTTGAAAAATGTGCTCGCAGCGCTTTGACACATTAGCTGTCCTGCCACTGACCCTGAGATATGACATAAATATTTTATAGCTTGTGCTCCATAATGCAACTTCGAAATGACAGCCTCTAACAGGGAATATCAAGAGACAGAAACAGTGCTTTGAAATACACTATTACTGTTTTTTTTTTTTTTTTTTTCTCTTTTGTTAAAATCCAGTTAAGATGAGTGGTATGTGATTTGGGGGCTTTGGGGTTTGTTTTAAGATAGTAATCAGCCTTCCTCAGTTAATCAATCTTGTATAAGTGTATCTGATGTTCAGAAAGATTTGGTTACAATTTAGGAGCTACAAAATCTTGAAATTGTAAGTACTGCAGCTAGTGTACGCCCATGGCGTATTCAGATTATGTAGTTGTTCTGGGGGTCAGTTTAGCTGTTAAAACCATGACTGTCTGTATGGGATAAATCCTAAACATGCGGGTAGGTAACTAGTTTCCCATATTATCTCCAGAGGACACCTTAATGCGTGTCCTTCTTGAACCTGGCTATAAACAGGTCTGTAAATTTCTGATCTTTGTTGTGAACTCCCCTGGGCTGCCATATGCTGAGCTCCCTGAAAGTAAGCGGTGGAACAGAGTTGATCAGATTTCACATCCCCGCTAATCAAGGCCAGTTTTTTGCTTTATTCTCAGTGTGTTGTTCCCCCCTGCCCTTTTCTCTGCCCTCTTGATAAACAGGTTTAGAACCAAATGTTAAAGGCCTGAGACTTTGGCCCATATTCTCAAATAGTATCTCAAAATGTTTGGGGCAAGTGAAGCGCAGTGATCAATCCCAGGCCGCCTTCTGGAGTACGAGGGAGATGAAAGGGGGGCACGGGCTGTACGAGATGGAAACGCTGATGGGAAGATTTGGGTCCCATGACTCTTTAAAAACTGCTGGTTGTGAGTCTGTCCATGCAGTCTGCTCCTTTTGGCTGTAGTATTTTGTAGTATTTCAGTCGTAAGAAAATCAATAATAAGTTGGGGGAAAAGTGTATTTAACTTCTAAACTGGGAGACGCCGACCTTGGAGCTCTGCTTTGCGGCTTAGTGATTTGCTAGGGACATAAGATGTGTAGGATGCGGGATGATGTATAGAGACTCGGAGACCTTTGGAGTCCTCTTGTGATGTGTTTGCTGGAGGAGCGCTGCAGAGTACGCGGCTGTCACTGCTGCCACCAACCTTCGCAAAAATAAGCACATCCTTCTGTGTTGCAGAGCGCAAGCCGCCGCCGCTGGCCGCGTCGGTCCCCATGGGCGAAGCGGAGCAGCCCTCCGCGGTGGACTCGGTGGACATGCCCAAGGTGCAGATCCCTCCTCCCGCGCATCCCGCCCCGGTGCACCAGCCTCCGCCGCTGCCGCACCGGCCCCCGCCGCCGCCCCCCACCAGCTACATCACCGGGATGTCCACGACCAACTCCTACATGTCCGGGGAGGGCTACCAAAGCCTCCAGTCCATGATGAAAACGGAAGGACCGACGTACGGAGCTCTGCCACCGGCCTACGGACCCCCGACCCACCTGCCCTACCACCCGCACGTCTACCCCCCCAACCCGCCGCCCCCCGTGCCCCCTCCGCCGCCCGCTTCCTTCCCGCCGCCCAACATCCCCCCGCCGACCCCGGGATACCCCCCTCCGCCCGCCTACAACCCCAACTTCCCCCCGCCGCGGCTGCCCCCCGCGCACGCGGTGCCTCCTCACCCCCCTCCCGGGCTGGGGATGCCGCCGGCCAGCTACCCGCCGCCCACGGTGCCGCCGGGGGGGCAGCCCCCCGTGCCGCCCCCCATCCCGCCGCCCGGCATGCCGCCCGTGGCGGGGCTGGGCCGCGCCACCTGGATGAGATAGCAGCAGCTACGGAGGGGCCGCCGCCACAAACTATCTCGGAAAGACCACGAGGAGGAGAATTTGTACCGTTTAGATGAAGAAATGAGGCCATGAAATGGGAACCTAGCTGATCTGTTTGCGTTGTTTATGGTGAGTTATATAGGCTTCTAGATTTTAATTAGCTTTGCAGTATCTATTCTAACTTTATACGTTTGACTGAAGTCTAAATTGTCTCAAGTTATTCCAGCACTGGATTACTTTGTACTAGCAGAAATGTTAACCAGCCATATTGGCTCAATTATATCAGTAAGAAGTAAATTTCCTTCTAGAAATCAGTGCCTATTTTTGAGTATCAAAATAGCCAGATACCATGAAATCTCATCTACGGTAAGAAGCTTCATTTTCATTAACAATTAAAACAAGGCTTGATGTCAAGCATTAAAGCTACTTTATTTAAAAGAGATTCTGAATGCTAGATGACTGAAATCATTTTGAGGTGTTTGCCTTGCTGGTATTTTTGTTTTGGAATGTACTGGTATCTTAAAAGTATTGTATGTTTACACCTATTTGCAGATTCCTGTACATAATATATATATTTTCTAAGTGTGAAAGTCTGAATGTAACAACCTACTGTGATTTGCATCCTGGTTATAAATGGGACTACTTCATTCACACCTACCCAAATAAAATTGATTCTGAATATAGTGGATTTCCGAGTTTTTCACGTCAGTTCAGAATTCATAGCTGTGGCACATGGCAAGATATTTCAGCAGTGGTCTTCCAAACCTTATTCATCAGTTTATTTAGAAAGAATGTAATTTTATTTTATTCAACTAAAAGTATACACTATCACAATCAATCTCTTACTTCATTTTTACTAAAATATTTCAAATGAATGTTTTACACACATTATCAAAAAAATCTGTACTATTATTTTCCCTCCCCCCAAAAAACAGAGTGGTTCAATAATAGGTAAAAATGTGTGCTAAGATCTAAAGAATTTTGCTATATACACAACAGCAGGTGCTAACTTTTCCAGTTCTTTGTAAATCATATACAGAAAATATAGCAGGGCTGTAATATCACAGGTTTAACAGAAATCAAATTTCAGACTGATTTCCAAAGCAGCACAGATAGACTTTCCCCACATTATGAAAAATATACAATTTGATCACTTTACAGTCATGCACTTTGAAAAAGATCAGTAGTACTCTTCCCCCACAGTTTCTAAAAAGATAAAAGGTCACTTTAACACTGATTTTTTTTTTTTTTTCTTTTATATTTTTATATTTGGATAAAAATGTGCCATTCTCAAACAAGGTTGTGCTCAGCAGTCTTACCAAGGTGCAAAGAGCCAACGGGAGCTGGCGCTACCCCCACAGCGTTCCAAACCCTCCTCTGGGAAGGCCGTTCCCTGCCCCGGAAACGGGCCGGGATGTGGTTCCGCTCTCCCTAAGCACGCGGAGCCTGGTGGGAACGCGGAGGTGGCAGACCCAGGGTGTTGAGGAAAGGAGCTTTAGGCTGTCACCCCCGCTGTATCCATGTCCTGGCTGCTATTTCAAGGGATGCTCCCCCCCAGCTAATGTGCAAACCTCCTCACGTAGTTTTCACTGAAGACTTAGCGCATAGTTAAATGGATTTCAATATTCACATAAAGCTGCTTTTTTAGACAGTTGAAAGTAGCACCCAAATCATCCTGTGAAGTCATTGAGTGTCATTTTCCCCCAGGAAGACACTGTTTAGCTCAAGTGGAGCTAGGTACGAAGAGTAGCAAGCCCAAACAAACAAGCTCCACATACGACACTGTTATGTTGTTCTATAAATGAAAAATGCACATCTTGCATTGAGGACTTATGCTGCCAAATAAAATCATTTAAAGTACAAATGATAGCCTACAAGTACGAAGATTATTCAACTGAAGTAACTGGCTACCCTGTAAATTGGCTTTTTAGGATTTGTAACACTGCTGGACCGTGATTACAGCACCGCATCCCTTGTAGGTGAGATCCGCAGGTGGAATGAAACAGACTTGGCTTAACCTCGCCAAATAGATGTTGAGAAGTTTGGTAAGGGGAGTATTTGTTTGAGAGCTTCATGGTTGTTCAGAACAGTAGTCAGATTAGCATCCCTCATCCTGTTGAGAGGACCTGCTAGTCTAATACACTCCTAAAATAGCAAGCACGTCATCAACACATTTTCTAAAAGTGTTGGCAGCGCTTACATTGCTGTAGTTAAAACTCACTGGTTTCAATTAACCCTGCTCCCAATGTGGTTAAATTCTCTGCCTTAATCCAGAGATTAGATTCCACCAAAATTAAAATGGGTTTGTGAGCAGATAGATTAAAGTAACCCTCTGTTAAATATTAGATGTTAAAGAACGATGTGTCTGATTTCCCCTTCTCTGGAAGGGGCAGAAACACACCACCGTTTCTGGTAGGAAAATCTCAGCATGTAAATTATGCAGGAGGAAGAAAAGTCGCCATAGGCTAATAGAGACTGGAGGGTAATGAGAAAACAGGCAAAACAAAAAATGAGGAGGAAATCAGGAATCCTCTAGAGGTGTCATATTTTGAAGGACAGTCATACTCTAGAATAGGTTTTTCTGGACTCACACTGGATGCAGGGACTTACTAGGGTTCCAGTCACCAGCCCGGTCTCTGCTCACTGGAGAAATGAGCTACTGGCAAGGGGCTCGGTTGGGGGGGAGGGTATCTTGTTCTTGAGCTCTCCTTTTTAAAATAAACTGCTTATCTTGACTGTTAGGTTTTTATTTCTACACCCTATAATGAAGTTCTTATTTTTATGCGTTAGTACATACTTGGTTGTATTCTTTAGCTTTTTATGGGTTACAGACCTAGGCTTTGCCCCGCAAATTAAGTCTTTCCAGGCAGCTAGTTATACTCTATACAATGGGACCAACTGCCTGTTTTATAACTTGCAAGCACTAGCTCCTTGATTTTTTATTGGTGCTCCATATCAATATAACAACAGGAGTCAAGAATTGAACTAGTAGAACAAATTCTCTTAGCAGCAAGAGCCTGTCAAGCCAGTTCAACTCTCAGTTAAATGATTCTTACAGAGAATAAAAGGGATTGAGGTTTGAAGCCACTAAATCTTCAAGCTAATCACCAAAACAATGCAACTTTTGAAGAGGAGGTGTTGATCTTTACACTCGCCAGGCTTTAACATTATTTTACACCAATAGGTTTAATAACAAGCTCCAGCTTCCTTAGACTATCAGGAAAAGATGGGGAGAAACATCTACTGAAATACAGGGCCAGTTGCTGTGACAAGTTGGAAAAGAAAGGGGGGCAAATTCTTACTACACCTATACAAGCAGCTACTCCACACTAACAAAATAAAAGTCCCATTGTTTTTATGTACAACCATTTGAAGGAGGAAAAACCCACTTGTTTTGGTTCATTAACAAAAATAAAGCTTCAATGGCAGGAAGGAGTCTCACCCCACAGCCAGTGTTACACTTGAGCTCTGCAAGGCTGTTGGTTGGTTACCTTATGCGGTAGCCAATATAGGTGAGGGTTCCAGCAGGAAGGTTAGAAAAAAAACCCAAATCTTCCAGATGTGAAAGATGAGCTGCTCTTGAAGATACCGTGAAAGCCATAAGTGCTGCTAGGACGGCTGTTTCTGCTGAATTGTGTGATAAGAAAAGCTTTACGGGAACAGTGTTGCCAGATTTGTAGGGAATACTGGCGCCTGGCTGAGGGTCTTCAGTTCATTCACATTATGACTGCAGAAGTCATGAGTGTCATTTGTTCATGAAAAATCAGTCATTAACAGCCCCTCCAGTGTCTTGAGCTCTTCTGGATGCTTGTGAGACAGGCACCACAGCAGAGTGTACGAAGCGGGACAAGTGTTTAATCCCTCTGCACAGCGCCTTGGGAAACAGTCATATGTCCTTCCCCTAAGTCAGGACCTCCAAAACAAACAGTAGCAGCTTAGGAAATTGGCAGCCTGTAAACCAGTGAATTCAAATTGCTGTTTCCTTGGAAGGTTCTGAAAATGCGCTGCCTGCAGCCACTAGCCATTCCCAAATCAGTTAACAAGCAGGTGGACAGAAGCAAGACAAACTGTGACGTCTCCACGCGTTGAAGTTTCTTCTTGTTCTTAGAAATTCTCTCAAGTTAATTCTACAAACAGACCATACAACAAAGCAGGGTTGGACTACAATACAAATGATGCAAGTCTGGCATTGCTGAATGGTTACCCATCGAACCTCAGTTCCAGAGCACCACTGCCTGAAATCAGGCTTTTAGCTGCCATATTTACACTATTGACAGTTACAAAAAAGCAAAAATAGGAAAAAAAAGCTTGAAAATATCAACCCCGACTCCCAGAGACCAGGCAGCCAGAAACAGTAACTCTCTCTCTTTTAGTCTTCATGGAGTCACTGCCAGTCTACAGGACGCTGCTCCTACAACGGCCCCTTGAACTGGTTTCCTGAAAGATGTTGCCTGATGGAGGGTTTGGAGCTCGCAGCATCACCCAGCTTTCGCCAGACAACCTGTAAGAAAAAAATACAACAGGGTGGGGAAGCAAAAGGCAGGAACTAGAAATTAAAGACTGCTGATTTCTACTCTATGTCGAACAGCCAAAACAAGTGATTTCTCAGAGTAGTGCTGTAATTCTTAGAAGAGCCACTGGATGGCATTTATGCACCACTTTCCAAGGGAAAAAACATTGAAGTGTTTTCTAATTAGTTTCTCTTGAAATTAGAACTGGTTTTGCCTGGGGTAATAATATAAACCAAATACACAACGTTTGGAAGTTAAGTTCAATGGTAGGTCAGCCCTGTCATACTCACTGAAATGATGTTACCATGAACAAAAAAGATAATAAAAAAGATCGCAATTAAAATTGTATCTACAACTTTCTAGAAACATCATGGCCTCTCCAGGCCCATAGGGGAAAGTAGGGCTCTTAAAATCAGAAGAAACTGCAAAGCACTTTGTAGCCACTTACATAAAATGAATATTTAAAAAACCATATCTTATGTTAGACAAACATAAATGGGGGGGAAGATAACAGTGTTTTCCCTTTCCCTCTGCAAGGCTGCAAGAGAATGGGGCCATTAAGCAGACCAAATAAGTTAAAAAACAGGCCCTCATTTATTTTGTTCTTGGTGTCACTTACAGAGGTTGGAGCAACCGAGAGCCACTGCCTCAGCCCTTGCCAGAATGCTTTGGTGGTTTAGCTGTGTGAGACACTTACATCTTTTGCACCCTCTTTATAGAATTGAGGTGATTTTTTCCTGTGCCTTTTAAGATTTTTTTCCTGCTGTTTGCATGAAGGAAAGCTCTATCTTGTTCCTTCTGCCATTGTATCTGTAAAGATGCAGTCACAATACAGTAAGATGCCCTCCATAGTGTGGCTTAATGCTACAGCACTGCTGCAAGACCTCACTGCAAGCAATTTCACAACTTCAACGGAGGATTAGGCTTCTCTCTGCTGCCGTGATGCACAGAAAGGTCCACTTGTGCTCACCCCCAGTCTGGACTTCTAAAAGGGAGAGCTCCGTAAGGCTCCTCCTCTGTGCTGGGGGAACTGCTGCTCCTGTCGAACAGCAAATCCCCGACTGCACGTCACACTCTGAGCAATGTTCTTGCGAAGCCCAAATTTCTTTGCTCAAAGCCAATGCCCAGCCAGTGTATTTCTCTTACTAGTAGGCTGGGCTGGAAATGGGAGGTGGCAGCACAGCAGGCGAGCACTGCGGAGCAGAGCTTTGCTCCGAACGCTCAGCGCCCAGTACGTGGCAAGCTCAGGTTGCGGCGCGGCCGGCAAACACGTTTGTGGTGTTCGGCACCACAAACCACACGCGCTGGCCTGTTGGGTGCCTTCAGCCAGGAGCTTCTCCCCCTGCCATTAGCTGCGGCCCCAGGAGCGCGGGCGAGTTCTGCTGCGGCGGGTTCTGCCGCGAGTTCTGCAGCCCCGGGCCCTGTCAACCTGCTGATACCCCGAGCAGCAGTCAGCAGGGCCTTGACTCTTCCCTCCCGTCTGGATTTCCCCAAGGATTTCAGGGCAAACATTCATATGCAGAACAGTGCTCGGTACTTGGAGCAAGCGAACACAACAATTACTGGAATTACTGAAAGAAGTGATTACATTGCACATCTCTCGAACAATCGCCTTCTCCTTTTCACTCAGGTCTTCTTCATAGTTATCTTGCATTTGCCTGTCCAAATTTTCATGGACCTCAAGGACCTACAGAGAAACAACATTACAAAAGCATTACGCTCCTCAAACAGTTAATGTCATTAACTAGTATTTAAATTGGCAGGATTCATAAAGCCTTGAGATCCAGAGCATCTCAAGGACAAGCACGAAACTGAGTCTCATCATCCTCCCACCTTCCCCTGCATGGTGGGAACAGTGCCAGAGGAGTGGGGCACCACGGCACCGTCCGCACAGCCCCGATCAGCCATGAGTTCTGAGAGCTTAAAGCGACAATTTCACTCACCTTTGACCCAAAACTGCTCTCGGGCCCTTTACTTTCTCAGAGGAACCCTTCCCAGGCCCATCGTGACAGTGAGCAAGTGAGAGGGATGGCCACCACGTAGGCAGCACCCAGCCAGCCCCAAATGATTCCCCGCTCCAGCTCGCTCCCTCCTGAGGCTGCATCAGCCCGGCTCGGCAGGGCACTGAACACCATTTGCTGCACCCCAGGCCCTCGAGCACTGACTATCGGCCTCTGAAGGCCCTTTCCAAAGACCTGCAAAGACCCTCTGATGTAAATATAAGGGAATATGTGATACTTGGCCAGGGACCAATATGCAAGTGTGAGCACACAGACCCCTAAAGCTACCATCTGTTTAATGAGATCACCTGGTACAAATGTGGCCGAATGCCACAAACACCCACTTGGGCGGGCCTGCTCCTACACAAGCAGCTTGGTTGTGTTCTCTTTCCTCTCAGGACTGGCCATGCTGTGACACGCAAGGGGACCACACAGGTGCCTGCAGCAGCCTCCCCACATCGCGTTCAAGGTGAGTTAGGGCTTAGCTCTCCTGTGTCTCCTGTTTGGGACTATGTAGCTTTTCCACAACAATAATGGGAGGAAAGCACTGCAAAAACAGGAAATGTGGCTGGAAAAGCATAGAAATGGGACTGCAGGAGTCAGGCAAGGGGGAAGGGCAGGATTTGAGACTCTCCACAGGGTTTTAGATAGGGAGCTACCAGGTCATCTGCCTTAGCTGCTTCACCAGGAGCCCACAGGACCCAGCACTAAAAACATGCTCAGTTGGCTCTGCCAGGCCCCCAAACAGTTCAAGACTCAGGATATTTGTCAGGAACTTGTGCTCCCGGCTCTCCAGGCATTTAAGCCCACCCCGTGTACAGCAGCCACAGCACTCAGGAACGCTGAGGGCCGCCCTCGGCGCGGGAGGTCGCCCCAGCTCCCCGGCGTTCCCAGCACGGGGGCTACGCGATGGGCTCCTGCCCAAGCAGCGGTCACGGGCCAGCACCGAGGCCGCAGCCTGAGGAGGCCAGCGCTCCCCGAGCCCACGTGCTGGGACACGGGCTCAGCGCTCCCCGAGCTCCCGTGCCGGGACACGGGCTCAGCGCTCCCCGAGCTCCCGTGCTGGGACATGGGCTCAGCGCTCCCCGAGCTCCCGTGCTGGGACACGGGCTCAGCGCTCCCCGAGCCCACGTGCTGGGACACGGGCTCAGCGCTCCCCGAGCTCCCGTGCCGGGACACGGGCTCAGCGCTCCCCGAGCTCCCGTGCTGGGACACGGGCTCAGCGCTCCCCGAGCTCCCGTGCTGGGACACGGGCTCAGCGCTCCCCGAGCCCACGTGCTCCACACGGTCGGGGCTGGGACACCCTGGCAGGGGGGCCTGAGGAACAGGAGCAAATCTGCTCTGGAAGGACCCCAGGTCCCCCTGCAAAAATAACAGAAACGTCCCGCCTGTCACTTACTCCCTTAAACTAGATTTTGAGTTGACAGTGGTTGGAAATTATGTTGCTTTCCTTATAATGAAAAAAATGCCTTTTTTTTTTTTTCTCTTTTTTTTAGGTAACACTTAGGCTTATATTCCCCAAGCTATGATCCCCAGGCCATGAGGCTGGCTGAGAGGTGGTTTGAAGCAGCATGGCATTAAAGGCAGCCTTCGCTTCCCGTTGGAATCATGCGGATCCACAGAAATATCCTGGCATCTGCATTCCAAAAGTCTTCCCGTGCACCCAAAACTATCTTCTCCAGAGGAGTGTGTTGCACGAGGCAGGCACAGCACGGTGCACGGGTACATCTGCCCTGACCTACATAACTCACCCAGGGCTTTGGCACTCGTGAAGAATGTGGCCATCTCAGCGTACAGGCTGAGAGACCCTGAAACCATCCAGTGCCATGAGTGCATCGTTTCTTACTCAGCATGTGTCAGATATATCTGCACACACACAAATCTCTACAGCAGGTGTATTTGCACGCATAAATATTTGTCTATCTGCTAAGGAGCTACAGAGCTGGAAGCAGGGAAGGGCTTCACCCTTTGCTGAGGCAAACAGCACTGACTGCTCCAAGAAACGGGAGACCAGACTGGATTATCTGCTGGGCGGCTTCAGCACAGCAGCCTTGCTGTATTCTGACTGCTTAACTTACAAAAATAGGTCATTCTCCTAGGGCTCTTAACCTACTTCTAAAATGCCCTGGCTAGTTTAACCAACATATCTGTGCTCAATCTTTATACAAATACGAATATCCACATCCTTTCTACGCGAGCAGGAAGGGCAAGAGACATGCAAAACCCATGTAGGAGCTGACAGAGAGAACATCTATTTTTTGCTAAAGAGAAGGGAATTAATTATTGATCCAGCTGGACTCGCACGTCGCGTTTGCCTGTCTGGAGTGAGGGTGTTTCTGATGAGCCACCGCCTGCACCACCAGACCTCGGCACCGCGCGCCAGGACGGCTGCGGAGCAGCTAGAACTGGCTGTGTCTACAGGGCAAGTGTCAAGGACAACGGTGCTTTGGATTAGTTAAAGATCACATCAACTCCAGCGTCTGCCTCCCCTGGCCATCAATCTTGCTGGCACAGGAGTCTCAGAGGAGAAAAATAAACTGCTTTTCTATAGCTTCCACTTCAAATAAAACTGCATTCTCATTCCATGAGGTGTGAAAGGGTGGTGCAGCCCATTTCTTCCAGTGGAAATGTATTTTAATAGCATAAACAGAGCACAGGAAGAGCTGAAGGCTGTTGAGTCAGACATTAGGGTTGTATATCACTTCTGAAGGATGAGGGACTTGCTAACCCTGGAAACCTTCCCTCTGCCCAGGGCAAAGCCCATTTCTGAGTAGACATCTTTGTGAAGATGTGTTAGCATCTTGGGCTCAGAAAAAAAAGGGATTGGGAGGGTAAAATTCAAGAGCTGATGCCAGCAAGGTGCACTGGAAGGAAACGCGCCCTGAAGAGCAAAAGCACCTCCTGAAGGGGAGGTCCTGTTCCTGCTGTGATTGTCTTTTCCAGCCATCTCCTGTGTTAAGCAGGTGGAGGGCAGCTCAGCGGCGCGCACCGGCTCCCCTGGCCCGCTCCATGTTGGGCTGCAAGCTGTGGGGACACCCCAGCTGTCCTTAGCTGTCCGCTGCCACCGAGACCGCTCCGCCTCGGCCACCCGAGCCGCGGCATCCACCCCCTTTCTGGCCGCTGACACCCTCAGAAGAACACCCAACAGACTGCTGGGGAATTGGATTGTGCTCTAAAAGTTGTTTTCTTACATTTGCCTCCTTATCATCTACCCCTATCTTTAGCAGGTTTGTTCAGCTCCTAAGAAAAGTGCTTTGATGTTCAGTGAGATACTGAGATGTAGCATATGTACCTTTTATTCTCGTTAGCGGGAACAGTTGTTAGGCACACCAACCTGTCATCTTGCTCCTTATTTATTAGGTGCAAATAAACAAAAACGATTTGGGAAGAAAAAAATAAAGAAAACACTTCAACATTCTCAAGAATGAGCTTGGGCTAAATGAAAAGCAGCCTTTCAGCCACGAGACATTCAGCTGCAGGAAAAAAGTCAAGCAAAAAACCTGGGGGACGTCTACCCAGATGGCCATAGAAGTCAGTGATCCAGCCCTGTTGCTTCTCCTAGCTGGGCAGACACACGCCAGATCTGTCCTGAAAACCCTCCAGATCCTGACTGCAAGCCCAAGTAAGCACAGAGCCCAGTGCCTTTGCTTGGGCACCGAGCTGCGATGCCCATGCAGCTTCTGGACTTGCAGCTGAGCAGCACCAGCTGCTCCCACGTTGCAAACTTGTGTCTGCCCCTGCTTCTCCTCTCAGCAAGGGGCTAGCCTGCTACAGTCACAAAACATCTTCACGTGACCAAGATAAGCTTTTTTTCTAATATTACATGTCACATATCCAAAGCAGAGTCTCATTTGCAGGCCACTCTTTCCTTGCCAAGGGAAGGCCAGGTGCTGGTTCACAGGCTGTGCACAGTCTAACCTGGTAGCTGCTTCTAGTTCTCCTCATGGGGGCTGGCACTGAAAATGATGTCCAGATCCTCAAAGTGCAGATAAGGCCTATTCCACAGCTACAGCACACCAAGGCCCAAAAAATTAAAAAAACAGAACCAAAAATTACCTAAACTATCTTCTATCCAGTTTAAGATTTGTTGCTTGAGACCAAAACCTACAATTTTGATGGGCCACAAGAAGAGGGAAGCAGAAAGAACCAAATGCCACAGTTATGGCAGAAAAGGCCATATAAATATCAAAAAAATGGTAGTGAGAGGAAACATGGTACAAAATGCAGGAAAACCAAAAGCATCACACAGTTCTGCTACATTCTGGATGGCATCACAGCTTAAAAGATACATACATGTACAGGAGTAATTTCACCCACAGTTGAACTGCAGCACAGTGCAGGATGGGGAACAACAACATTCTGATCACACAGAACCATTCAGGGCAAGCAAAGAAGAAATTTATCCAGAAAATACTGGGAAAAAATGTAGGCAACTGAACTGCTGCCTGTTCAGTCAAGGTTCCTTAGGGATGTAATAAAAATTCTATTAAAGTGAGATGTGGATGGTGCCAATGCATCTCTTAAGATGCACAGAGTTATATGATCTGGGTAAATAAGGTCTCAAACAATCTGAAAAAAATCAAAATTTCTGGTTTGAGGGAACGTCTATAAATTTGAATTCAGGTTTGAGCCAAATCAAATCCAACTTTCCTTCTTTTCATAATTCCTCACACACCATAAATACATAGAAGATGAACTACTTCAGAAATACCAACACATGGTGTTTCTGAAACTTAAATTCCTCCAAGGATCTTCCACAGCTCAGTGGCACTGATATTCCTGCCAGCTGTGCTCCTCTTCTCCTGGCTACTTGTCAAGTGCTGACTTTACTACTGCCACCTCACAGGTCTGTCCTAGAGGTAACTTTGTGCCATTTAGATGTCAGATGTGAAAACATGCAAAGCAAAGTTAGCACTAGTTTCTTGTAGGACAGTCTCAGCCAGTGCTATTGAAGCAATCCCGTGGCTGAAACTTTTCTTCAGCTTTTTGGGCCCCTGGGAATCTCACTTTGATTTTGTGAAAGCTTTTTAAACTCGTTCAGAACTTTTCAGGTTCAACAAATCAATGGAAACAAAAATCTAATTTATTTAGAGATTTTTCAGCCATATCTAAGACGCCTTGGGAAGCATTTGCATTTCTGTGTCTTTCAGATACTCAAAAATAACTTGCTTAACTGTTAAAATATGTAACACCAAGCTATTACATTTTTCTGTTTCTTCAGCACAACTCTCTCCTCTACCCCAGCAAGCAGGGAATGCTAAATAGAAAGGGTTTCCAACACCTTTAGCGTCAAAGGTTTTGCTGAAGGTATCTCACTCCAAAATTAGTCATGTGCAAGTTTTCTTAACTCCAGCCATTTGAGGCAATGATTATTCATCATTATATAAATCCTGGTAACCAGTAACCTGCCCGAGTTCTAAGTTTCTATTTCTTATCATCATGATTCCATGAGAAGAGAAAATATCCAGTTATGACATTTCTGTGCTTGCTGGAAAGCAACATGGTCGTTTGAGATACCCTTACCTTCATAGCATGCACGACAGCCTCTGGTTTCTGACCAACAGGAACATACCCTGCTGCAGGAGAAGACCCCAGGTCAGATGTCATGCGGGCTGGTCCCTGTTGAAATAAGGAAAGTACATGTGATTTAATTCCCTTTGAGGGATTTAAGCAAGAAGAAGAAAATATCCAGAAAATAGGAGCACTACCTGCTCGCTAATTCCATATCCTTCAGCCACTTGCAGAGACAAAAGACAAGACCCCTGCCTCAGATGACCCCTTTCTCCTTGATTTTAACTCCATTTAAGCCTAGCGGTTGAGGTACACAGAGGCAAAAGACCAACCTGGTTTAAGGCTAAATATGTTCAAGACATCTTTTTGGTCACTTAGGATAACTTTCTATAAAGAGAAGATCAAACAGTTCTCATCCTTCTAGCCAAGAACACACTGCAAACAAGATGATTTTCCAGCATGAGCTGGTCATTTCTAAGAAGTTTCAACAGGAAAAAAACAGTTAGTGTAACATTACTGCTTTTTTGGCAATGCTTTCGCATGGCGGTCAAGTACTAATCTTCAGCTACAGAGAAAATTGTGAAGGCAACCTTAAAACAAACATATGTCCAAACCTAGTACTGGCTGGGGTTGTTTGCAAAATGCTGGCCAGTTCTCCTGCAAGGAGGATCCCATCAGGAAAGATACAGAAGTTAAATTTTACAAAAGATTCCTGCCTTCGAAGCAGACTTGTAAGCATTTTTAATACGACTTTCCTGTTTTTAAAGGCCTCTCATTAGGTGAGACACAGTGTCTTCACTCAGAGAGATGGGCCCTGCCTGTTCCTAATATTTGTGCATTTGCACTGCAGCAGTGGAAGAAATCAACAATGAATCCATTGATCAAACTCATATCTAGTCTTCAAGTCCTTTAGGAAACACAAAGAATGATTATACTGGGGGCCTGTGAAGGCAAATTAGGAAGGCAGAGTGGTATGTGGCACCATTACAGGAATGCTTTCACACGCAGCGCATGGGGCACTCCATTACCATCTTTTCCATGTCTAAAAACACAGTGTTTCAAGTCTCATCCCCTCACTTTGCCTTCTAAGCCAAGGTCGGTAAATTAGTCATGTGAGAAAGCAGGACCAACGGAGAAGCACTTCGCCATTTCCTAGCTTTCCAAATGCTTTAGGTTTGGGGGGCTTTTTTTATTAGCGAAAAGAAAGTGTTCGTGTGTGAATAATAAAGAAAAAGATGGGCTAATCCATTAGGCCAAGAATAAAAATAGTATGAAAGACGAGGAGTCTTTCATCTCTAAGCCATTGGTCCGTACTTAACCCATGTAATGACCAACAGCTATTTACCCCTAACAGCTTCCCATCAACCTTTATGAACTGAGTTGCTGGTGACAAAGTAATTTCCTTTTGAGGGCTAGGCATGCCAGGAAAAAAAAAACAGAATTAGTAACTCCTCAATAAATCTACAAAGAGGTTTAACAGACTGCCAGCGCTGAGAGACCCAGGGGCACTTGCAGGCCGCACGTGGGCCTGGGCCTGCCAGATGCGAGTGTCCCTGGGACCCTGGGTCTCTCAGCGTTGGCAGTCTGTTTACTGTATTTATTCCATCAATGGAGTAAAAACTGCACGTTCCTGCCCAGGCTGTGAAAGCTGTTTGGCTGGAGGACACTTCTTCAGTTATCGACGCCTTTAATGTTCCGTAGGACAGGCAGAGAGGATGCACCTGGTCTAGAGCTACGACCAGGACTGCACGACTGGTTGCAGATTCCTCCTGGAGCCGGTAAATGCGACAGAGTCCCTGCAGAATCACACACAGCTCCTCCGGCTTCAGCGTGAGAGCTGTCTTCTCTCCATGACTGAGCACAATCATAGCAACTGAAAGCCAAATATTCGGGATTTTCTGGTCGCCAACCACACTTGATATAGTTCTCCCCACAGGCCTCATTAGAAGGAATACAAGAATATCAAGCAAAGGCTGAACATCCAATACTTCATCTGAGTAGGCAGCAAACTGTCAAAATAGTAGGAATCCTGCTGGATCCTGCAGCTGGCAACATTTTAAATATATTTTTCTGACCAGCCTTGGGTAGATCATAATTTTCAGAATGACAGGCAGCAATAGCTTCTCCTCATAAAACTGAAGTCACTAATGAGCTACTAAACATTTTCATGATGATAGCCACTCTAAAAGTTATTGCAGAATACATATGAAACCACAAAGATTACAGAGAAATTCTTTTCAAGGAATTTGATCATGCTTAATGGATGATTGGCATGATAAAAAATTCGTCATTGTACAAGCATAAGACACTGTGGATATTGTGCCACACAAAAAATGCTCAAAGCGGCAGTGTCCTGCTTGAAGGAGAGGCTGAAATGTGGCAAAGGATGAGCTCTGCTCCAACACAGGTGGAGACTTTGTCTCAAGAAGATAAACATGATGTTAAAAATGGGAATGCCACAAAGAGGGAGTAGGTCTCAACTATCAAAGATGTCAGAACCTCAAAACCAGATGACTCTTTTCTGAAGCACACACAGTCCTTGATTCTTAGGCTGGAAGCCAAAAAAATCCCAGCAAACTGCAGTGGATGTCCAAGCTGGTGAGATTAATCCTCCCCCATGGCAGCTAATCATGTAATAGATTCTCCGACGAAAGTGCCAGCCGCGGAGACCCCCAACACCCTGAGCAGTGCGAGGGATGTCAGCCCCACATCTCCTGGACAGGAGACCAAACGCATAAAGAAAGCGGGGGAACAAACCAGGCGTTCTCCTGCCATCGTGAGATACATCCAGTATCTCACATGCTGCTAGGGAAAAGGCAGGACTCCTCACAGCTAAGGCTGCCTTAACAGTTATAATCACACTTGCAGTTTTATTGTATAGATGCCCGCTTAGAGAATTCTCTTTCCAGACATAAAAAAGACAAAAGGACAGAGTTTTGAAAAGGTTTAGATGCTCAATTCCCCGATTTTGGCACAGTTCCCAAAAATGTTTTAGACAGCCTTATATCTGCTTCTTGGGCTTAGGCAAACATGAAGGAGACCAGAAAAATAAGGAATCTGTAGTAATCAAGGGGAAAAACCAAAGACAATGTAGTCAGCAGGATGCACGGCCAGCTTTGGAGGATGAGGTAGAGGAAAATGGGCAGAGTTCATCGATACAATTAGCTGAAGGGGAGGAAATGCAAGGAATTGGAGATAAGGTCAAGATTTCTCCACTGGAAAACTGCCAGAACTGAAAGAGGGAGGGAATGAGAAGAAAAAGGAGGATGTGCACATTACCCAGCAGCAAAATCGCTGAGATGAAACACAGGGGACAGAAACCAGAGATAGGACATTGGAGAAGGACAGGAGAGAGAAGGAAATCTCTGGAGGTCGGCATTTAGGTAGTAGATAAATTCACATAAAAGGAGGAGGTTCCTTATGCCTAAAATAGACATACTTGGGAAATGCTGGTAAAAACTACCATGGTTGCACCCCAGCACTGGATCTCATCTATCCTGAAGACTTCAGAAATCCATGGCCTTCCTGCCCCAGCTAGCTGCCATCTTCATAGCCATGACTGACTCAGCGCCCTGACAGACACGAATAAAGATGTTAATCTACTTGCATCCTAAGAAGCAGAAATTGTGCAACAGACAAAAGTGATGCAGTGTGTGTTGCAGCGCATGTGTCACTGAACTGCTTCTCCTTGTCTGGTTTGGTCAAACACGCACTCTACATTAGACAGACATCTGACTTTCCCACTTGTGAGGTTTTCATAGCCCTCAGTAGCTAAGAGATTTCCCATGCACAGACACCTGGCTGAGGTGCCACGTAATTATATAAATGAATGGTGATAAAAGTCAGTTCAGAAGTCATAAAAAAGGATGACATATTTATAATAAAGCTGTTGAAAAATACAATCTTGATTGCTTTCTAGTTTATTTCTGCTGAGGCTAAGGCAACTAATCAGAAGCCAAGTCATTTTAAATGCAAAGTTTCTTACTCTCTTTGGCCCTAACCTGCTTTGGAGTTGTTCCGAATTTACAGAGACAGAGCTGAAACTAGAAGTTAGCACATTTAATTCAATAGTTATACAAGGAACTTGTAGTTTAGGAAGAAAATAAGTATACATTTATGTATGACATGGCATCAAGCAATCACTTGGGTAGAATTACGTGGAAAACCTCTTTCTGTTTCATCCACAGCCAGTTATGTTATCTATAGCATTTCTGTCCCTCTATAGCATATCTCTCTCAGTGAGAGCACTAGCACAAGCCCAGATGGCTCTAGGTTACATATCTGATGTATCACAGAGTTCTGGAGGTCTTGCAGGACGTGCCTTATCGTCACTGTGCACGGTGCTTGCTGGGAACCCCGTCCCTGCGGCCAGGAGGAGCAAGAGGGCCTTCTCCTGAGATACATCTTCAGGAGGAGAACGGCCCCACTGCCAGGCTCTGGAACCAAAGGCTGTCCAGGTGTTCCGTTGCGTGTGACCTATCTGGCATTTCCTAAGTGGGTGCTTTGCTGCTCTGCCAACAGCTATGGTGGTTCAAAGCGTTAGAGACTGTCGTAGCCTGGATCTCTTTGAGATCATCCCTGGAGAGAACAATCCCATTTCTGCTTCCAGGCCACTGCAAAGCCTAGAGAGGCTCCTCATGAAGCTCATTCAGGTGCTTCATTGGTGGCAAATCCTAAGTACTCAATGCCTGTTCTAGCAAGAAAACCAAGGAGAGAGCTATTTCTCTTCCTCTCCTGGCTTTTCTCCGCACACAGCAGCACTGAATCACCTATTGAACCCGCTTCCCCAATTCTGTTTGAGCCTCAAACACTCGCAGCAGTTTCCCGAGGAGCTCCGCAGGATGTTCCTCTATTGCCACTCAAAACACAGACCCCCTCAGAATCCTCTCACAGGAGCCCCTTTCGCAGGGCTGCAGAAACAAGCCCAGTGCCTGTTAGGAGGTTCACAGCTGCAGCATTAAAACACCAAGGAAAGTGAGAGGAACTCTGCAGGTTCTTGTGGCAGAGCATCCTTAAGAGCAGTGTGCTACGCACAGGAGATAAATCCTCCACTTCTCTATCTGCTAAGAATTATGCTTGACCTGGTGACAGCATCAAATCAAAAACAGAAAACAAACTGAATAAAACCAGCCTCAACGCACTCCATGTGCCCAGAGCCCAAAGATAACCAGTCAAGCAGCAGTGCTTGTGTGCAAAAGAAGAAAATCTGAGCCTCACCAGTACTGCCAATGATCCTTTCTAAAGTGACACCAAAAAACAAAAAGCAGAGCCCGTAACTGCTGTGGCTTGAGAGCACCTGCTGCTGTATATCCAAGTAGGATGGTGCTGCAAGTGTGTAAGACTAAGCTGCCTAGGGAGCCCTTGCCGGCTCTGCTGGGTTGCATGGGACGGGGTCCAACACAGATGCGGAAAGGCACCGTTCCCAAGGCTCCATTCCCACATGATCAGAGGAACAAAACCAGTAAGACTCACTGAATAATGCACATTGGGAACTCCTGGCAACCACACACCTCTATACAGGCAAAACGAGGCTTGAAAATATGAATAGTTCTTAACAATAGTGGGAATACTTTGGAATCTAAATGTAGTGTCACCTCCAAGAAGAAAATAAATTATATGGGCATCAGCAAGTTGTTATAGGTTTTGATTTAGAAGTCTAAAAGCAGGAACATTGAAATTGTGATAATATCTACTTGATTCCACTAGGGAGCTGGAAACATGTGAGACCTTGGTCAAGAGATCGAAAAAATTCTTTTTCCTCAATTATATTCTGTGTTTTAATGACATCCTCTCCTACCTCAGCTGTTCCTTGTCTGCAGAAAGTCTAAAAAAAAGAACCAGCTACATTTCAAAACCAAGGGGAAAACTTCCATGCTGAGATTGCTTCATTACACAGCCATAGCCCAGGCACTGAGAATGCTACAGAACAAAGTGGAGCTTGTGAGCAAGCGTTATTATTTCTCCACGTCACATCTTCTGCTTGCCTTCTATTAATTTTTGTCTACAATTTCAAAAAACAAGCAGACATTTAGGATTCAAATCCGATTAAATAAGCCACAATGTTCTAATAGCATACCTCAGACAACATTAAAGCTAAATGGAATCATATGAGATACTGTGAAGTTTTTATTGTCGAGACAGAGCAAGGAAAATTACATTATAGGCAGGCACTGCCAGACAACTCACAATAAAATTCCCAGGCACGTATATTTATTTCACAGCGGTTTTGCTTGTAGCCTGCCTATCCATGTTTGAATTATACTGTGGCTTTTCCTTGGCACTCATCATACCCCATCCAGGTGTTTTACATAAATATAGGTGCCTATCCTGCTCCATAAATCAGGAGGTGTTGAGGGACAAGCAAGAAGCAGCAACACGCCCGCAACCATGTGCAAAGTCGGTGGCGGAGCCAGACAGTAACATGGAAAAGCTTTGAGTTAAGTGCAAACCTCAGCCTTGGGCGCTCCAGGCTCCTGGGGTCTGGGCAGGATGGAGGGGCTGATCCTATTCTGCTTCTGTGCGTTGGGATGGTGGTTACGAGGTTCAGAAAGCACCTGCGCAAACCCCTCAGGACAGTCACAGCCTCGCTCGCACTGAGGCTTCTCTGCTGCTTTCTCCCTGCTCATCCCTCTCTCAGACAAGGGAATAGGATGCTTTGGATTTGTTGGTGCCAAAAATGGGAGCATCAGCTGAAGCACAAAGGGATCCTAATCCACGTGCCTTGAACTTGCCTCTTTTCTTGATTCGTGCTACAGACAAGTAAGAGCAAATACCAAGCTGCTGTTGAGCAGGAGATCCTGCCGCACCCCTGCGGACTGGACCCATGGGGAAGAATCCCCATGTTAGCACCGACATCTCACATAGCTTCGTCCCTGGAGCTAGTGCTAGTGAGGGAGATGGGGAAAAGCAGCAGCAAGACTGACCACCAAATGCCCTGGGCCAGTCTTGCATGGGAGGAACATTGCACTGACCCTTGCGAGGAACCACCGAAACCCCAAAGCTCAGAATCCTCTTCACAAACACAGCGCGAGCAGCACCCAGGGGAAACAGCCCAGCTCATGCTTGGCTTACACAGAAAGCTGTTTCATTCAGAAAGAGAAATCTCATGGCACCTCTTGCACACCGAGCCAAGCGGCGGCCCTGGGAGATTGCACCAAAAAACCTCCCCTCGCTCTCTCGCACTAGGAAAGACATCCCCAAACGCACCGCGCTCACACTGCTGCGCTGCACTGAAAGCCCCCGTGCCGGGGCAGGACTGGAGCAGCAGAGATGCAGGAGCCCGCTGTGCCTTTCTGCAAAGGGCGCTCCCAGAATTTGGGCTTCACCTTCCTGGAAATGGCCAGTTTCAGAAATTCTCCAGGTCCTGTATCCTAGAAAGGCAAACCAGAGGGTCCAGCCCAGGCCTCGCTGCGTGTCGCCGCGTGCTGTGCGGTGGCAGAGGGGTTAATGGCTGAAACAAAGAGCCGGTGACGAGCGGCTCTGAAGCGTGACATGATTCTCAACCAACGCTTCACCCTGCCGTCCTTCGAAGTCCCTTCCTCCCCTCCTGCATCTTGTCATGCCCGCAGCACATTTCTGCCTCCGCACACGGTGCTCTTAAAGGAGACTGAGCTCCTCTCTTGGCCTGAAAGGGACAACTTCACCTGGAGATGACCTGGCAGGGCTCCATGGCTGCCAACACCTGACACCGTGCCATCAGGCGCCCGGGAAGACGCTTGTGGGAGACCCTGCAGAAGGACAGTGGGTCCCCAGCACAACATTGTACCACAGGCCTCCACCATGGGCAGAAGCGAGGGAAGGAGCCATCAGTGCTTGGTATTAGCATCCTCTCTATCACATCAAGGGACTTTATCGCAGATGCTAATCTCCTTCAGCATTACTTAATTTGCTCCCTTTAATCATACTGCGCAGCTGGTCATGTAAACGTTCAAATCCATGAATTAACCATCGGGGCTGCACAGGAGCCAGGCAGGCTCGGACACCATCTAGTCAGGGAACATGCATCTTCAGGGCCTTGGCAGAGTGAAGCAAAATCTACTTAAGCAGCAAAAAAATAGGACTTACATGGCCCTTTTGATTAATAAAGAAACAATTTAACTGCTTCATTGCTTTCTGGGGATAAACATCAAGGATACCCACCAAGGAGCAGCTCTTCCCCTCGCTGGCAGGCTCACTGCACCGCGTGCTGTACGGGCTGCGCTAGCGCACCAAGGGCAGGGAGCTCTTTGGGGACAGAATAAACAAAGTCAGGACATAGTCTGCAAGTGGATCGCATCTGCAAACAGGAAGGGTGTCTCTTATGAGTGCTGAGCTAATGGTGGGTCCCGGCCGCTGTCCTGAGAAACTGCTCAGCGCCTGCAAGCCGTGAGCCGGCTTCCTGCGGCAGCGGAAATGGAAGGGGAAGCAGCAGCTGTTGTCAGGCCTCGCAGCAGTGCTGTGGCACTGAAATTGGTGTGTGCTGTCGAAAAGCACTGTGGAGAGCTTCGGCAGTCCCTGGATTATAAACCCGTTACCAATAAGGTATATTACAGAGCAGCTGCAGCCTGTAATTATCTGATACAAATAAACAAAAAGAAATCTGACTGCTATTGACAGAACTAACCCATGTTTTCCCATGGACAAAGTGCATTAACTCTGACTGACTCACAGGGGCACTATCAGCACTAATATTTTGAAAAGTGCTAGCTCTCTTATTAACATCGAACGCATTCGGTATTAGAGGGAAATAGCGGGCATTTTTCAAACGTTCCTGATTTGAAGCATATCTCCTGGATCAGGGCTGGCCTGGTGGAAAAAGTGGAGCTGGCAGAGGAGATACATGCACATAGATGCCTGTCGTGCTCCCCAGCACATGCACACCCACCTCATCCCTCTGGATTTCACTTCAGCTGCCCTGCTCCAACTGTGGCAGCACAGCAGCCACGGATGCCACTTTGCCGGACACAAAGCAGGGAAAATAGACCATCTGAACCAGGCCAAACAAATACTGACTCCATGCTAACCCTGCACCGAATGAACACAAGGGTTTACAGTGGATGGAGGTCCCTGCGTGTGATGCTTCCTTTCACATCCTGTGGGGACCTGTAGCGATGGGCTCAGCGTGCAGGCTGCCAGTGCTGCTTTTGGCTCGTCACATCCCCCAAACTTTGTCAATGCCTAACTTTGCGCTGGCATGGGGGAAAAGAGCCACCCGCTGCTCAGAGACACCACAGCAACCGCTGATGAAGGGCAGCTGCCTTTTAAAAGGCATTAGCTAACTCAGCTGCTCGCCATGCCCTCTCCGAAGCTTTACAATAGCGTTCCCCAGGCCGCAAATCCTGCCGCCCTCCTGACAACCTTTCATTTTATTTTCCCCTTCTGCAGCCCCTCTTGCCGCAGCGGCAAAACGGCTGCCTTGTCCTTCCCCCTTTGTCTGCCCAGCGACACCGCAGAGCTGCCGGCGCCGCATCGGGAAGGAGCTGCCGCCGGCCGCGCTCCTCGCCCGCCGCTCCCCCTATGCCGGAGAGGCCCTGCGTTGCCAGGAGGGCTCGACGGCCCTCGTGGGATGCAGGGAGCCCTGCAGCTCACGGAGCTCCTGAGCGGGCCCTGCGGCAGGAGAGCAGGCCTGAGGGCGCAACGAGCTGCCTGGTGCTCAAGGACGGCGCTGGGGAGCAGTGAGGCCCACAGCTGCCTTTGGCTCTTCCGCACGGACCTTCTGGATCCCTGCTATCACGGAACAGGAATCCTCACCTCTTCCAAACCTGATCTGGCTAGTCAGGACGGCTGTAAGAAGTCCAGGGAGGGACAGGTTTACCCTCCACTCATGATTAGGAGCCACGTTGCCCTGGGTCCCCCCCACGGAGGACAGACCGAGGCCACAGCCACCTTTCACTCTGAACTCTACTCACGCCAGGCTAATGTAGAGTCTTAATTTGATGTTTTCCACAGGGAGCTGAGGAAAAGGTACTGAGTCCTCACTTTTCTTCTGCCTTAACCCTCACATCAAAGAGTTTCGAGGCTACCACCTTTCCAGCTACAAGGGGCAGACGGGACTCAACCAGAGCTCGAGCTGTGGCTATGAGGTGCCTTCACCGCATCACTCTCACCACCGCCACTGCAGGCTCAGGACACAGCCAGCGCGTCAGCTAGGGAGTCTCCTAGATCTCTTCCCACCCTCTCTAACGGCTTCTCTTTACACCTACAAACCACAAACATTTGGGTTTGTTTTTGTAACAGTGAATGTACCATATGGCAAAATGAACACGCTTTTCACACGTATCCTTAGGAGGCAGAACTACGAAACGTGGCTGGTTATGAGAGCCTGGTGAAACCATGGGAAAGAGCCAAGCAAGCAACAGGAGCAGCAGGCAGGCAGCGGTGGGATGCTGCAGCCTCGCAGCCGCCGCGACCGGGGGGAGCTGAGGTCCAGGCACAGGCTGTGCATTTTGCAGGCCACATTGCTGGATGAACATGCAGATGCAATGAGAGGCAGCGCTGGGAAGGCAGGGACTGACCACTCCTCAGCTGAGTGCCCTAACCCCTCAGCTACATAAGCACCCTTTTCCTGTTGATTTGCCATTTCTTGCAGATTTCACTTTTTTTTTTATGGGGTGCAGATTTAGTGGGAAAAAAGGTCCTGTCTCTTTCCAGCCTGCCCTCTAGCCTAAGACAAACTCCTGAGAGCTGTAGGACTGAACACTCCAAGAGGGATATCTCACTTTTCTTAGGAAAAAAATATTCCTAGTCTCTAGGACTTGCATAAAGGGTGGGCAATGGCACTGTCATCCCTGTCTTCTTAAAGGAAGGAGTTTCCCTCTGTCCTTCCAGAAGACATCTACATAGGTTTCCCCTGGGAGGAGTGCAGTCTCTAAACCTCAGACGGACAGGCCACCTTCCTCCAGGCACAACATATAGTACCTTATAGGGAGCTGTAGGGAGTGGCCACTCCTCAGCAAGTTCTAACACAGGAAGCTGCTATAATGAAACTCAATACACAAAGAAGAGGCAGGTGATTTTTTTAAGAAAAACTGATTTCAGTAACTCTCACTCAGTCTTGGATAGACATCACCCATTCTTACAACCAAAAAGCGCTTGTCCACATGATCTGGCCAGAGTTGCTGTATGCAACACAGAGCGCAAGGGACATCAGCTAGTAAGTCCTAAAATCATCTCTTGTCTTCTGCTTCTTTAGCATCAGTGAATTGTTTTTGGTCAGATTCTTTATACCCTTTATGCCCAGCAGTTAGTTAGCATGGGTGCTCTCACCTCAGCATCTTGCTTACTAACCCTGTATATGTCCTAGGAAGGCTGCTGCCCGTTGTCTCTGTTCCCCCGTTTTGGCTACCTTATCTAAGTCTTCCTGACGGAATAACAGGAAGCATAATGGCACATCCACGGGATAACCTTACTGTTGTTATCCTGTTATCGGGGAATGAGACTTCTAGTGACAAGCCATCTGTGCTATGTGCTTATCAGAGCACAGACCTTCTGGTCCCGATGCAAGCAGTGCATCCCTTGGTGTTTACCCATTTCTTTGCTGTCAGTTGTATCTTTTGTTATCAGTGCAGGCCATTCCTTGCTCTAGTGTTCCTTCTGGCATTTTCATCCATTTCCATCCAACTAATCATGATATTGCTATTGCAAATCTCTATAGTTACTTCTAGCAGAAGCAGAATTATTATTAAATATCACTTGAACACTCCCTGACTATTTTAAGTCTAAATCAGCCAGGCTAGCTCCAACTGCTAAAAACAAGCTTGTTCACCATTAGGGATGTTTTACGTCAGTGTAGATAAATGGCTCCCTAAAAAAATACAGGTTATGAACTTGTCAAGGTGAGCTAGCTCCAGCTCTAGCAGTGTGAGCAACCTGAAGGCTGCCTTCCAGTTCTGGACATTCACGACGCGCCTGAGGCTCAGCTGCAGGGCAGTGGGCAGGAACGTGAAGGGCTGCAGGGATTGTGTGTGCACGTCAGAGCATCAAAGTAATGGGCAAGAACACACCAAAAGGAGAAGAGAAGAGAAGAGACAGAAAGGCAAGTTTCTGGGCTGTGCCCCAGCTGCAGTATTTTTCCCCAGCTTTGCTACAGAGACCTGAAATGCCCAAGGAATCAGCAAGAGAGATTTTACTCCTTAGAAAAGAAATTGCTGAAACTTTATTATTAGTAACAAAAACACAGCCTTACACGGTGGATGGAGAACTTCCTTTCCTCCTTCCTTCTCCTTCCTGGCATTCTCCCCATGTCAGAAAGAGTATTACAAAGATTATTAGATATGCACAAAAGATTAAGCACTGTGTATGTTAGCTTTAAGGAGAAAGACAGAGACTTGAAAGCTGATACCAAGTATGGACAATTCCACCTCCCATCTTTAGCTTAATGCTAGAGAAAGCCCATGAGAGAAACAAGTGAACTCTTCAGCAGTGCTATATAGCGTTCCAAAAATTAAATACTGCCTTTTAGCATGTACCACTGGAGAATTCTGGAGCACTTGGTGCTTTTTAGCTTAGTGATAAACAATTGCCTCAAAAACATGCTACAGAAAGGGCGATTTCCCACCCAGTTCCTCAGAGGGAAAAGCTGAGATATGGTGCACTGAAAGAAGCTGCACATGCGCACCGAAGGAAAGATGCTCCACAGTGACAGCTACAGACTTCAGCCCTGATCCACAGAGCTGTGCCAGCAAGACTCCTCTTCCCTCTGCACACGGCAATGACCTGAAGCTGTCATTATTCCAAAATTCTAGGTATTACTGAAATACAATTCCCATCTCACTATCCAGAGGTGAGACTATTTGAACAGCCTATCTAGACCCCCTGGTTAACATCAAAAGACAAGACTCAAGGTCAGCAACTTCCACTCAGTGTTATTAAGCTTCAGGAAAGCTCGGGGAGCTGAAAGAGTTTTCAGGGTAGACAAAGCACCACTTCTCAATGCTCTTCAGGCAAAAAAGTGTTTCAACTTTCAGTGACTTAACCTGAGCCTCCCTTCTCACCAACAGTTTCTTCTGATTTTCCTGTGGTAAATCAGAAGGCTGCAAATTCGCATGTATTAGGTCATGATTAACTCAACTCCCACGTGATGCTGCCTCCAAATGAAGCAACCACGAAGGGCACACACACTGTGCAGATGAAGATACCATTCTGGTCAGCCTGAGGCCATCAGAAGCGCACTGCTCACTGCGTACAGGCAGCTCAGGTTCAGCACCCCACGCTGCAGAACGCCTGAGGTGTTGTCTGACACACAGCAAGACTGAGCCAGTCTGGAGGCTACGCGAACGGTGAAGCCAGGAAGGTTTCACCCTGCTTGCCCTGCGGCCCAACTCTGCTCACTGCACCAAGTGCCACAGGGCTGTGTGTGACCAGCTCCCTCTCACACCTCCCCCAGACACTGAGGCTGGCAGAGCCACCCTTCTCTCACCTGTCTGAAGGACAGAGTGAACCTCTGGGTACAATGATTTTCCTCTGTGGTTCAGGGTCAGGGAGGTTGATCAGCCTTGTTAAGTGTGCCTGCCCACTGTCACACCTTTACTCACAGCGGCCAGGGTTTTATAGGTCAGAACTAAACCCCTTGGACTTTTTTCATGGATATTTGGCAACTACTACACACCACAGAGCAAATCTATAACTCACTTTCAGAAGGATGCACCACTGATTCTGTCGCTGGAATATACTGGTGTTCAGGATTTATTTGAAACATAAAATTATTTAATTAACTGAGGTATGTCAGGGTCATGGAGTGATGCTTATGTACAAACTTGGTGACAGTGAGGGATGTACTGGAGCAATCAAACTCCCAAATTGTTCCCAAATCGTTGCGAAGAAAGTGACAATGACGAAACCTTGAGCAGATGTGACAGTCTGGAGCAGACTACAACTGTGGGCCATTACTCATGAGAATGAAGCCTGTACACACACAAAGAATGATTTCTCACAGACTTATGCCTTGCTGTCAAAAAAAGGCTGCAAAGAAAGTCAGTTATGTCTGAAGTGTCCACTAGGAGATGTTCAGTCAGCATGGATTGGATCCAGAATTGCTGGTACTACCTCAAACAATCTCCCCGCAAAAAGGCAGGATACAACCAGGGTAACAGGCATCTCCCCACCTGAAACCAGGCCAAGGATCAAAAGTCTGAGTGCACAAGAAGGGAAGGAAAATCCTCAAATCTTAAGTCACCTGTGGAGTCAGACATACTTTGCCAAGGACAAGGCTCATACCCCTGTGTCCTTCTTATATTTATCTGTAGTCTCCTAACTGCTACAGGAGAAACCAAAATAGAAAAGGTGGTATTCAGCCAAAGACATCTGTTTTATTCACATGGTTTTGTCCTTTTTTTTTTTTTTTTTTTTGACTAAAGGCTTTCCATTCATTCTGCTACTTACCAGGGATAGAAATGATCTGTATTTTCCTATTGGCTGGAGTTTTATTTACCACATATTTCTTAAATTATTACTTTTCTCCCCTCTTATACAGATCTAAAACTTTTACCAGGTAGTCAGCCAACACAGTTTTGGTCCTGGAGCACTTGCAGAGCTGCAGACTGTGAGCTTTGCACAGAGGGCAGAAGATCCCAAAAGGCAGCAAGCACCCAAACTGTGTCCCCATCAGCCCTTTGCCCACATTCACACGGGGCAGGACACCGCTGAGTGCCTATGCACTCCTCCTGCAGTCTGGACATGATGTCACCAGGCAAATGTCCTGTCTTAGGTGAACATCTGGCATTGCTCATTCCCCTCCGCCGCGTATGACCGCGCAGTGCCGGGCTGCGAGGAGGCGCCCCGCGGACAGCAGCACCACGTCTGCTGTTCACTAGAGGATTAACTGATTTCAGCCAAAATCCTCTTCTCAACTGAGAAGCAGCAAAGCAGGCAGATCTTAGGAAACAAAACCTCAGCCTCTTTTCTGATATACAAAAAAAGGAAATAAAACTCCTAAGAACTTGACCACTGCAGAAATCCAGACCATGCACTGTTAGACAAAGCATCCTTCACCTCACCCATGGCTAGCTCTTTGACAGCAGACATGAAGGACGTTCATAAAGAAGGAGCAGCAGGTTCAAAAGTACTCAATCTTGCTTTAAAAGGTGCAAAACAGGGACCATCAGTTGTCTAAGAAACCTGAGCATGAGCCTTTACCCATTAAAAAGATTTAATGGGTAAAGATCAGTGTTTTTCTCCACTCTCTAAACAGTTAGACATTTTTGGTTGCAGAGGCAGGCTCTCATCTTCAGGCTTGACCTGGAAAGAAAGAGCTGCCCTTTTCATCTCTGCCTGGGAGCCCAGGGCTCCTGTCGGTATCGCACACAGGGTACGGAAACGGTTCTTACATTTTGCATGGCGTCCTGATACTGCGGCAGTGATGACAGCTGTGACTCAGAGTGGTACGGGGATAACCCCTTCCTGAGAGTCCTCAGCTCCCCGGTGCTGGACTGCTGCAAAGAGAGAGACAGAAAACAGAACAGTCCATATTAACAAGGAGGAAAGTTATGCCCATTCTGCTTAAAACACTGTATTAGCTTGTCCCGTGACCACCTCTGTACTATGATCCCTTCCCATAATAACTTCATCCTACAACAGCAGCTAAAGTGGTCATAGCATTCAAATGCTTTTCCTCTTCCTTAATACCTATAAAGAAAACACTTGCAAGCAGTTAAGAGATGTAATTGTCAAGATATACTCCATTAAATCATACCGTGAGAATACATGTTTGTTTTACTTAAGTTCAACAAGTCAATTAAAAATATTTGTTAACATGCAAATGGTAACATTATTTTTAAGACTCCACGTAAAAATAAAATCAGGAAAAGAGACTAGGAGACACTTTCTAAATCAATATTGACTTTTCTGATCACAGGCATGCAGAAATAAGGAAGAATTTATAAGCACTTCTTCTGTCATTCACTTAAGCTTGCAAAATGTGTGTAAAAGTAACAGTTTCTTATTGGCTTATAAATTTTCATCCACTCATATGTTCTAAACAAAGTCATATAGATAACTGTAATCTATACAACTCTACAAACCACACTGATAAAAGTAATCAATTGTCTGCATGCAAAGGAACACAACCACTTTGGCCTGAATAATCTTGTCAGGATAAAGTTTCTGCCCTGCATTATTAGTTCTCTCACTCTGTGATTCTGAGATAGTCCAGAAGAGATTTTCATTTATAATAGTACATCCATAAAAAAAGACAATATATAAGTATCTGAAATGAAGGATCTAGGGAAAGAATTACATCTTTTTATTACCAATAAACATGCTCATTAACTTTACATATTTTAAGAGTCTTAAGCAATGCTCTGTACTCTAATTTAAAACTATAAAATCATGACCTTTTTGATTTTTTATGCTCCATTAAGACTTTTGACTTGCATTTGCTGCAGAAATGATGTTTTCCACTTCTAAAGAACCAAAGAAAAGCCACTAGTGCAATAAAATTTAACAGAATGTCTCATAAATCAGCTCAACTGTATGTAAAAAACTCTTAGCAACCTCAAAGGCCGGACCGAAACCAAAACCTTTAGAGACTGTGGCTGTTGCGCAGATCTGTGGAAGTGTTGGAACTTCATTTCCAGCTCTTGCTTCCATTTTATAGAGAACTTGGTGCTCTCAGAACAGATAAATCATTTTCTATCAGCACTGAGAACATTTTGTTACGGCTATGTGGTCTGTTTAGAGTATCTTCAGCTCTTGTTTTATTCCAAAATGTTGCATTCTTTGGAAAAAATATCTAGTGTGATCCAGTGATTTCACAAACAGAGCACACTCACCCTATCAACTTTCCTTTTACAAGCTGTGAAAAATATGGCCAGTTTTCAAGAAAGTCATGATGAGAAATGAATGCTGGTCTTGTATCACCTCATCTTCTGGGAACTGTTCGATTTCACATAGAGTCAAGTGACACGGAATGATTTTAGCATATTGGATGTCTACGTTCCCCTTGAATTTACAAGGTGGCATCGGAGAAGATTGTGGCCTGCATTGCTTTTTCATTTCACACTGGACAGTCGGAGACAAAAAGATCTGAAGCAAGAGCAACCTCCCTCTGTAGATACAAAGTGTGTGGAGCAAAACTGAGTCCCCGACGTGATACAGGCCTTTTTTGGAGGTTACATGGAAAGAATTTTGCCCTGGCTGCCTTGCTTGATGCAAGCTGCAATCTCTTCTTCACCTGCTGCCTGTGTACTGGGAGACAGGAACCGTTGGGAGAGGTCCCAGCACTACACTACCTGCTCCATTCGTTTGCTAGTTCAGGATAACTGGCTTTTAAAAGGAATGGTACAGTGGCAAATATTCATCAGATCTCCCTAAATATTTACACATTCATCAGGATTTGATATCAGTGTTAGAGCTAAGCAGGAAAAGAAGGTGACTCCCTCATTAAAAAGCAGTATGACTAATGATGCATCAGAATGAGTAGCCATTACTCCACTTAAATCTAAATTAAAAATCGTGGTATTTGCATTGTCAGTTAACTCACAAAATGAAATCTCTTATTACCTTACCCAGTTTTCATTACCGAGATGTAAGTGGATCTCAAATTGCTTTTTAGTCTGAACAGCCTTTAAAAGTACAATCACTGATCATCTCTGTTCATCATCATTGTTGAAGATTATCTCAATTAATGGGCAACATGTCTTTAATAAATTACCCTTCAGGTAAAATCACTTCACATTTCTAGAGTCACCAGGAATTTATCAGCAAAATAATTTTCTCTTGAACTAAAGTCTCTTTAACTGAACTTTTATTGGGAATGGTTTCTAAGGTGAAGTGCAGAGACGAGAAGGAAAGAGACAGAACAAGATGGAGACTGAGAGAGATCTGAGGAGACTCATATTCAGTCTTTGCTTCAGAAGAAATAGAAGAAAAAAGAAAGAGGAGAGGAGAGGAGAGGAGAGGAGAGGAGAGGAGAGGAGAGGAGAGGAGAGGAGAGGAGAGGAGAGGAGAGGAGAGGAGAGGAGAGGAGGAGAGGAGAAGGAAAACAATCAAAAAGTAAGCATCTCCAAACTTTCACCATGTAGAAAGGAGTTTTCTACTTCACAGAAGTAGAAAATCTCACCCAGGGCTGATTCAATTCCCTTACATGCAGCATTACCTCCCTTCACAGATCCAAGAGTGGAGAAAAAGTCTGCACATCCAGTCCCTTCACCTTAAATACAACGCTGTGCTACATGTTGCCACAGCACAACGGTGGTCCATCACACCCCCTAACTCTTTATCATCTAGAAATAATTACGTGACCTTACTTACTGCTAATTTTTTCAACAAGGCAGAATTTGAAGTGACCTGAGAAGATACCATGATTGGACCAAAACTCAAGATCTTTGTCAGTCCTGCTATGCAGCCAATGGATCTAAATATGTCCCTCCTTTAAGGGAAGCCAGTTGTGCCTATTTGTATCAGCAAAAAAAGAATGGAACCAACAAATCAGATGTCAAGGAAAACAGCCTGTAAACCCAATTTTCTGTTTTCTAGACATGGAATTTAACTATGCAAATAGAAATTTAACTATGAACATGAGTGGACACTGATGGACACTGAAAAATATTTTCCATAAAAATATATATTTTTTATATATTCTAAATACAAATTAAGGTTTTGGTACCTAACAAGTTCTCAAATTGAATAAATAAAGACAAAAGCAAACAAAAAAAACAAACATAAAACAGCAGACACTTGTTTCTATCAAAGCTTCCTATTCTGCTGGCAGGCAGAAGGAATGGTGGCCTCTGACTTTTTGACCTGATGTGCTGAGTGATTCAATTTGGAAATAACACAAATAACACAGGAAGATGGATGGTGTTTATGGTATTTTAAGGTCAAGGTACTACAAAGAAACATTTATTTTCCTTTCTGTTTCTGTGCAGTAAAGCCAAATCACTACTATGGCCACACCGAAACAACTGTGAAGATAAAGTGTTGAAAACTTATAGACAACTTAGATAAATTATCTTTTCTATTACAGCTTGGTGCTACTTCTGCTGGAACGAAGAAAAAAGACGACAAGGATTTAATTCTTAAACACTTTGATGAAACAAAATGAAGCGTTCTTAACAGAAGCTAAACACAGAAAGACAGAAATTTACTTGACAGATATTTGCCAACACTTATGAAAGAGATTAGTAAAACTCTAGAACAACTTCAATTAGCATTAAGTTCTGAAGTAATGGAGGAAAATTGCAAAGCAATACTGTCAGCTTCCCAAAACTAACGAATTAGCATTCAAAACAGGGTTATATAAGCAGCCTTTAACTGAAAACACGATGTTCTCCTCTGACATAAGCTGCAACGGCTAAACTCTGTACAGAGGTAAAAAAAATTAATTACAAATGATCAGTTTGACTCTGTGCCCTATGGAAATATTAGAGCCTTTGCTGAGAATAGCAGCTTTGCTTTTCCCCCTGTATTGCAGTGTCCCCTTGCAGCAACTGAGGTGTTTAAGCACCTCAGAGGTATCCAGGGCCACTGCAGGTGCCACCGGAGTATCCGGGATCCCTGCAGAGCCACATCCCGCCAAGGCCCCGTGGGACAGCCTAGGTGACACCAGAGGACTATGCTGAGCACCTGAGCTCTCCTGCTGCCACCTTTCCAAAATGCACTTTTACCTTCCCGCATGGTGAAAGATCCCCTTCCTGGTCCACATGCCATGTGAAGCAAAATCCAGCAGCAATTTTAAGAAGGTCTGGATTCCTAGAATGTATTTTCCAATGGCAACCACAGTCCCTTTATAAATATATAAATATATACTGAACTAAGAGGAGAATCAACTATAAATCACTTATTCAACTATAAGTCACTGAGATCAGACTGAAGATTTCCATTTTGGAGATTTTATTCACACCCATTGAAAAGATTCTCTTTGCACAAATGAGCCCCACCAACCCTCAGCCCTTAGAGAAACAAGCAGTTACCATTTTTAGTGGCTACTCTCTTGCCTACAAAACACAGGATTTCCTTTAGCAGTGATTTAAATACTAAGAGTAGAGATACTGGTCTCCAACAATAGGGCATTAGCATCCCATCCTGACAATACAAGCCCAAAAGAAACTTTATGATGTGAGGAACTCTCCGTATGTCAAAAAGTCATTCTTATTGAATATTCTAGTTTCACCCCATAAACCTCAGATATTAGATCAAAAAGTGTTGATACCTGGGCTTTAGATTATATGTTTTTGTGGGGAAGAACAAAGAAGAGGTTTTGATTTTTGTACACTACATCAGGCTGTCTTCATCTTTATGGACTGCTGTACTGTCCCTTACTTGAATTACTTCCCTGTCACTGCAGTACAAATACTTAAACCTACTGAGAATAATTCTTTGCACTATAATTGTCCTAGTAATTGAAACTGCCTCAGTTTTGACACTCGACAAGCCATTGTTTGCAAGTGAGTAATTAAATGGTTTAACCTGAAAACTTTTGCTGTTATCCCAAAGAACACGCTGGTCCTGCAGCCATTTAGCTAAAAGTATCAACTTCTTTCGCAAGCAATTAGTTTTGATTTGAAAACTCAGATTTTACTAACAAATGTCTTCTACACAAGTACAGAATGGAAATCAAATGTAATTACTGGCATATTTAATATATTTGTATGATTAAAAAATGTAAATAGCCATCATTAGCATGTGAAAGAACAAGCAATCAGAGCCCCGAACAACCCGCACCAGTATTAAAACACAGCCCCTAGATCCAAAAGCTGTTTGTGGAGGCATCAGCACTCTCTACCTTACTGAAATTTCGTGGCAAGCTGTTGCAGTCAGTCGGCTAGAAGGGAACAGAAGAACATTATACAATTGGAAATGTAATAGATAAATGATATTTCACCATCTTGGATACATTTTATCTTTGCTACAGATGATCAAAATAAGAAGGTCTTGCATGCAGCATTTGACAAGATAACGTTAATATTAACATTTGAACTTCTTTCTCCTATATTAATGAATGAAAGCAGAACCTGTTACTATCTGCACTAACATTAATACCTTACTACTCCAATTTTGTGCATAATGACCCAAGATACAGTTGGCTAAACTGAATCACCTTACTCTTATTCACAACTACAGATATTTTAGGAAAGCCTCCAAAGTCGGTGCACTATCAGACTATACTAGCCTGTAAGAGTAACTTAGCCCAAGATTGTCCTGGTAATGCTGGCAGAGTAACTTCATTTGCTGAGGTAAATCAGAGCAGAAACGTATCTTAAAGGGTATGAATGGGATGCTCGTTGTGCCAGTAAAAGACTTGGGAATTGAACATACAATTGCTGCTTCTCATCCATGGCTATGAATAGAATAGGGCATGGTATTTTGTGCTACACTTCCAAGAGACTCAGCACAGAACACACAGCCCCAACGAAGGATTGAGTGGCCTCAGCTGCTCCTGTAACGTTAACAGGTAATTGTATCTGTGCTAAAATCGGGACTCTCACGGATGCATTGCACAAATACAATACAACGTGTCTCCCTTCCACAGCTCTAGCACAGGCGCCACTGCAACAGACCCAGGTTTCTCTTTACATCTTACCACAGAACCTGCACCTCACACTAAGGGCCCTTTTAGGTGACCTTACATCCAGGTGAACATTCCCTACCACAGGACCTGGTGCAAAGATTCCACCTCTATCTCCCTGAGCAGTACTTTAGGGTCGCATGCACTGGGAAGTTGAAGGATCTGCAATTTCACTGTGTGAAGCTAGCTCATAATTGAATTAAGGTTC
Organism: Tinamus guttatus; assembly: GCF_059628265.1. NCBI lineage: Eukaryota > Metazoa > Chordata > Aves > Tinamiformes > Tinamidae > Tinamus > Tinamus guttatus. The sequence continues at coordinate 9,241,536 of NW_028288582.1, read as the reverse complement.
AGTAATTGCCATTATCGCTACAAGACATTTTCAAGCAAAAATAAGCTCAGCTAAGTACACATCTGACTTTAAGTATATGTGGAGAGTCCCATTAGCTTCAATAGGATTTATCAGCCATACTGAAAATCACACACATGAGAGTGCAATAAAAATCAGAAGTATTTGATTCTTAAGGAATCCTGCAAATGACAAAAAAGTTAAGGGCTGTATTAAAACTATTTAACATCTTCCACTCCATGTAATAATACTAACATGCTGTAAGGGGAGATATCAAATTGCTTTACATAGGTTCTTATCCCTGATGTACACACAGAGAAACTGTTGGTGTGCAGCTGGACAGGGATCACTCCCCAGGCTGTGGCAAAAGCCTTAGCAGACCAAGGTCTGTACTTAATCTCCTCGTTCCTTCTCCACTCTTCAACCAGCCCGTCTTAAGTGATACCTTTTTTCTTCGTTGTGAGTGGCTCAGTGGGGTATAGGCAATATAAGCAGCACAAGTTTCAAATTCCTCCATTCTCTGCAGCAACAGAGATAGAGAGCTCCAATTCATTGTTAACATTCAAGAATGAATGGTTTTTCTACCTTGTGTTGTAGACCAGCAGAGAAGGATCAGCCCCATAACTCATGGGAGACTGAGATACTCAGCTCAAACCAAATTGTATGTGGTGTATAATTAAAATCATGCAATTGGCAGTCTTTGCTCAGGAGATAATATGGGAAGGAGCTGCTGAGATCTAGACATCACAGTCTATAACCCAGGCAGAAATGAAACTTAACAGTTAATAAAGCCAAAAAGAGCTGTAACCATTTACGTTCAGTATAGTCTGCATCTGGTAGCTTCTGTGCCAAGAGCTTGAGAGTGTCAGACTGATGGAGCCCATCCCTGGCTCATTAATCAGCATCAAAATCAGTCTCTTCATTAGCAATGCCAATAGAGATGCTAAGGAATGCTGCCCCAATTCCACAAGACAAGTAGATGTGGACGTGGCATTAAGCACATGAATAAACTTATTGGACCATGCCCTGGAGTCACCTTGCCCTGTTCTCATCTTTCAACAGTGCTCCAGATAACGAGGCCAAACGGGACCCGCACACCCACTGGCATGAACTCAACCAAGGCAACACAGCTGGGCTCTCCTCAGATCACTCTCCATGTCCTGCAGAGGAGCAGAGCTGGCAATAAGGAAGACAAAAGCCTGAATCTCCTTGTCACAAAACAGAGAAGGTCCCCATGGGCTTTAAGCAACACTGGGACCAAACTGTCAGAGGACATTGATGGCCTTTTCACTCTTCTTCTGAACAATGTGCACTGCAGACAGGAAACTCAGACCCCTGAGATCTAGAGGACCACTCTAAACGTGCTGCTGAATCGAGACGTGAATAGGAAGGCAGCATCAGTTGGAGCCAGACTGATTTTTACGAAATGCTTTGAATCTTCTTTAAAAGTTTCCTCCATAATTTAGATGGACAATTTTGGCTTTATGATAAGCTAGACAAAACTGAAAATTTTGTTGTAAATGTAGCCTTGCCTAAAGCCTGTTTTCCAAAAGCCATGAAAGATCAGCAATTTTCCACACTTCCCAAAATTGTCAGATAACAGACACTGATTTTTTCTTGAGGTAGTCCTGGATTTGAAGTTATTGCAAAAGTCAATCCTTAAGCCTCTCTAGCTATTGCTTAGTTTGTTTATGAATACATTTTTCAGTCTTTCTTAGATAGATTGATCCCTGAGAATCTGCATACTTTGAACCTGTCTACATATTATAAAGACATTAAATATTGTCACTTCAAAGCTTGATGTAACTGTAATTAACAGCTTTTTTAACCTGTCCTCATAAACAGAAAAAAGGGTCATCCATCGAAATTACTACAAAGCTGGTTAAGCACAGGATATGACTAATCCTGCATTTCACAGCCGGAGGTTAAACTGAGCCTCATTAAACCCAATGTTCCTGCTCTCCCACAACAGAAGTAAATGGGGCACGAAGATCTTGTGCATGCTTGTGTGTATTTATCCATGTCTCGTACTCACACTCTTTCACACAGCAATTTTAGAAGGACTAAAGTTAAGCTGCAGGAGATCACATAATTATTTCAAATATGTAAGATTCAATAAACAGTGCTTTTATTTGCCTTACAGATTCAAACCTTCTTGAATCATATTCCAAGTTTCTGTAGTAACAAAATTTATGTGTATCCGGTGACATCTCATAAAATCACTCAATGTTGTAAGTTACAATCATAGAAACACAGAAGACAGATGATAAAGCTTTCACTAAAAGTTGCAAAAGTTCACTTCTGTCATTGATTCCACTTTTCAGAAGTGCCCTCATCCATGAATGGAAGGCAAGCATGTACAGAATATTTATTTTCATAGGTATCAGTCCAAGATCCTGATATCCAAGTTCAACAGAATGAATTCTACTGTCTTAAATAATTTGAAAGTATTTTGGATGAAAGTCTGCAATATCTTTGAATTGTTCTTATAAAACTGTACCTCTGATTTGGAGGAAAAAAATAAAATATTATATTCTAAAAATCACATTGTTTATTTACATCTCAAGTCAACTAATTGGTCATATCAGTCAGTCTGGTCATTCTAATTCATAAAAGAAGGAGATGAAATGAAACACACCCACAGGCAGCTTGCTCTTCTATGCTGCCTTTTCACAAAGTTTCCCCTACAACAGCTGAGAAAACTGCATTTGAGGGGATCCTGACAAATTTTCTTGCATTTATGCAGGTAAGTAATGCAATGCACTTAGAAGCCTGAGATGAATTTTAGAGGCTGCAATAGAGGAGTTCTCATGAAAATGTGGTTCAGGACCAGTTAATACTCCAGAAGTCACAGAATTTTGTAGAAAGTCTCACTGACTTCAAATTAATCTTTTGCTGAGGCCTCAAATGTGGGTCTTCTTTTTGCTTAATTAAAGTTGATGGGCAGCTCCATATTTAAAAGATGCATAACAACAATATAGCAGCTTAGGGCATGTTCTCTTCGGTATTTTGAATTTAAATGGAGATGCAATGCACTGGAAACCTTTCTTGCCCAAGTCATTCTCTATTACAAAAAAGCTCTGTATTTCCCTCGCTAGACCTTAAATTAAAGCAATTATATTTATTCTCCTCACACTCAAACAATAGGTAGACTTTGGGGAAATAAGACAGGTTTGTAATTTTGTTCCACTCGTGGTGTACACGTGCAACACTCTTGGCTCAGTAATGGCCTCACAACAAAACTACCGAGCGGCAGTTCAAAGGCCCCAAAGCTAAGAGCTGATATCAACGCTGAGAGCCGAGAGGCAAATGCCAAGCAGGAACTGCTAATGGCTGACTTGGCACAAAAGTGACTATTATTAAAATAATAGAAGAAATTGCCCTGCAACTGTCTTGCAGCCAGGCAGCCCGTTGTGTGCAATTATTTTTCTCCCCCAGCCTCCTTTTTTTTCAGGAAAGATCAAACTCCTTGCTAAATTGCATTTACATCTTTGTCTATCACAGCACTGAAGATTAGCAGGCACTCTTAAATCCAGGTGTCCATTTTTTTTGTCATTTTTAGAACAATATGCTACCAAATGCCTGCTGAGTACCTGCCAAAAATATGTTAGAATAAGAAGACTTATGGGTCTGTAGATCACCTCACCAGAAAACCATGGGGAAGCTCCCCACCAAAAAACCTCAGCTCTGTCCTAATAGCAGCTTTTACAAGTATTATTTCCTATCATTCTTATATTTGTACAGCTTTGGCTTTACTGCAAGGGCTTTTAATTCTGACTTTGCATGCCAATAAGAAGAAGCACTGTTTCCAAGTTTTTTGCTTGTTTTTTTGGTTTTTAAGGAAAAGATCTTCCAGGGATACTCAAAATCCCAATTGCCTAGCAGGCAGATGCTGAAGTGCTGTGAAGTGCTAGTAACTCTGAAATATATTTGGTGATTTAATTAAATACTCAAATGTTCCTGATACCTCCCAAGGGCTGTCCCTTCCCTAGAGAAGAATTCTACATCCTTCAGCTCTCCACAAGGGGCCCTGAAAAATTCCCTAAAAGATACATCGCTATTTCATTGTCAAACTTCCTGTTATCTCAGAGTCTCGCTGCCTGTTTGACACATCTGCCGTGCTCAAATCTGCACTTTTTGAGGCACAGGTTTGCTACGTGCTCTGAGCATCCCCAAGCAGCAGAAATCCTCTGGTGTATCTGTTCTGAAGGGAAAAAATAGATTAGGCTTAGCAGAGACTTCAAATCAAAAGAAGCCTTGACAGTCAGTCTATGATAGCTAGCACTTTAACAGAAGAAGTGAGAACAAGGTGATGAGTCTATGAAAACTCTAAACCTCAGCTTTTTAAAAACGTGTCTATTGATTGCCATTAGGCATAAAGATTGGAAAATGTAAAATACTGTGAACAATGACCAAAAGTTGGTCACTATGATAATGTCTAAAATGTATGCATTAGTAATAAAACTAACCAGAATTGACTTTTGAAACTCAGGGTTTCTCTAATCTTGAGAGAAAGAGATGTTATTACATGTCCATTTATAGTTAAAGAGGCAGCGTGAGATGGCTTAAAGGGTCTGCCTTTTATTTAGATACTTTCAGCTCAGAGGAAGAGAAAGCAAATGCAGTCTCTCATCTCAGGTGTTATACCCCAATAATATAGACAGTCCCCCTGTCTGGTTATCTCATTGCAAAAGAAAAGGTTAACCAAGTTCCCAGTGCATTTCCCACAATGGTATAGAGAAAAAAAAGATCGTCTCTTCCACATGATGTGGGGTGGATTAAATCAATGCACACAGTATAATTTAGTGTACTTGTTCCCCAGAGAACTTAAGACTATAAGTGATGCCTGCAAAGCCCTCCAAAGCCAACACCCAGCATTCCTTAGAGGTTACGTTAGGGTTCTTTACACCTCAATTAAAATTTGGAAAATAAAGTTGTCAACTAAGCCTACACACCAGAACATATTTGGATTTCACCTCTCCTGTAGCAGGAATTTGGAAGCAAACAAAAGATTTCCACCTTGCCATGTAAAAATCAGCCAGCTATTGAGAGGTGGCGAGAATTCAGGTTACTGACACCCCTCAGAAACTCAGCACATGCCTCCTGCTTACTTGCTTGGGGGCTCTTAAGAGGACTGAGGCCAATTACACATGTGAGAGGCCGACACAGTCAGCCCCAGGACACTGCAGTCCCCCCCTGCACTGTGTAGTCTTTGCCCAATGTGGTTACGCCACAGCAGCCTACTAGCACACATATGCATGCACTGAAGGACATTATCTGATAGCAGCAATTGCTTACAGCATCGCTCTAAAACAATATGAACTAGGGTAACAAAAGCTGTGTTTTGTCAGAATTGCTACCAGGGATTTTGCCAGCACAGCGATGTCATCCAAGAGCATGACTTTCTAGACAACACTGCCATGCCAGCAAAACACCAGAGTGCAAACCTGAGTCAAAGGAAGGTATAAAATTGAGTAGCTTCTCCTCCAAAGAGAGGATGCAAACAGCAGGGATTATTGACAGGTTAGGAAAAAACAAAGGAGCTCACTTCCCAACTGGAAATACATACTTTCTTATATATTGCTTGCCTTACAACATCTCCAAATCTAATGTTGCAGAAAAAGATGCTAATTCCGGTGAGTGGAGACTATGCCAGGGTGGATGCATGGAAGGAAAGAAATGACCCTAAAAAGGAAAAGAGAGTAAAACCAAAAAATCCATATGCGGCTAGCACAAATAACATCCATTTCTCCATTTGATTTCATCCCTCTCTAAAGTGTGGCTCATGGGATGGCAGCTCTTGATCCCAGAAGGAAAATCTCTCTCCATTAATCTGCTCAAATGAGTCACCAGGAAAAGAGGAGCGTGAATCACGGCACACTCGCCCTGCTGGTAGCCCCAGCATGGCTGGCACGCTCTTGCCTATCCCAGAGAGCCTTTGTTTCCCCGTGCTCGAGGGAAAAGGAGATGTCAGGATGCACATTTAGAGGGGCACATTTAGAGCCTTGCACTAACTTGTGTCTGAAGGTGACACAAGGGCACTCATTATGCCTCAGCGTAGCCTCACATCCCAGACATGAAGATAAAGGAACAAATCTTGCTCAGGATGCACCAGCCAGCAAGGAGGCTTTGTGTCCCTGTCCACTGTAATATAAATCCTCCTACAAAGCTTGCAATATCGTTTGCAGCACCAGCCTTCTCAGGTTTCCCTGGATGAAGCGCTATTTCAGCTCTATGTTTAACGCTTGGAAAGCAGCCAGGAAGACTTCCATAACCACTACTGATTTGTTAATCCCTTAATGCACAGGCACTGTTTGTTACTTAGGACGTCAGGTTTCATCACTCCTCAGCACAGTGGTGATAGAACTTCTTGACACTAGGCTGCAAATATTATTGCAATGTCAATACTCCCAGGGAGAAAGCCAAGCTGAGTTAAAATGTGACTTTGGTGTTGACAAGCAAGTTTGGCATTGTGGAGCATGCACTGCCAGGATTACCTGCAAACTTTAAAACAACAGAAAGTTTGCCAGGATCCTTTTTGACTAGTATCTCATCCAGACGTACACACGGTAGGAGCTTTCCAACCAAATGAAGCCAGAAAGAATCCAGTAAGCAGATTATACTTTTTCAGGAAAATACTAGGAAAAATGTGCACACAGGCATTGGTGTCTGTTCAGATAAAGATTTTCTTCATCTTTCATTCTCCTTTTGCTATAATTTGTAGACGCTGGTAGGAAATGGGGTGAGAAGCTGTGAGTTTCTTACTGAGCATTAAGAGAGAAACATTAAAAAAAGTAAGTTTGTGGGATTAGAGATCTGGAAAAGATGCAAGTCGGCATTTCCAGCACGCAGAGAGCAGGAGGTTCAACCTTTCTTGTAGTACCCTAAGGAGAGGTAAGTGCCTCCGGTAAGAAAGAAGGATTTCATGAGTGCAGCCTAAAATAGGTTGGATCCTAGTATTTTTGGAGAGCTGTTAAGACATCACATAGAGACAGTGCACAGAATGTTGGAGTCTGCCTGGAGTCAGTGGCTCGTGCTGCTAAGGAGGTTGCTGACCCCCTCCAGAGCACAGAGGATTTTAGGATCGCTTCCCTCTTTCCTACATGTGAACTTCTGTAGTAACACAGCCTAAAAGCTGGAGATAACTGAAGACAATCTGTGAGGAAAATGTATGGCCTTCCTCCCCAGCAGCAGAAGGTCCGACAGGCAGGGCTGCTTCAGCACCGAGGAGCCCAAACCCTGAGCCGGCGATGTAGGGCAGCCTCTGCATGGTGGCAGAGTGACTACATCATGAACAGCTCCCTTTCCTCCACCCGCAGCCAGCAAAGTCTCCAGCTAAGAGCTTCACTTCCCAGCCTTCACCAGCCAGCAAGTGACTGGGGCCGGGGTTTTCCCTTGTATTTCACTAACTCAGACACGTGAGAAGGAAGGACAGAGCAGCTGGCTGCAGCCCCGCACGAGGCCTGCGCACACCAAGGCCTCACGCACGGGACTGCGATGTGCCTGGGCCTCCTCTTAGCCTGCCCACCCCTCACCTCCGGATCACGGATGGGTCCTTTGAGCTCACTAGGGCAGGCCCAAGCGAGCAAAGCACCCGGGGCTCCGCAGCCTCGCGAGCGGCAGGGCGAAGCGAGGCCAAGGGCATATGGAGCAGGGAGCGCCTCCCGAATCCCCGCGTGTCTCCTAGCAACCAGCCGCCCTGCGCCGCAGAGCCCATCTGTTTATCAATATTTCCAATGAATTCGTCTCGAGGTTTAAACTGCCACCAGCGAATTTATGGGCTGGGAGAAAAAGAGGGAGATTAAAATTAAATTAGGGATTGATTAATACTTGAAGCCACTTGGTAGCTGCTGGGCTGAGCGCCTTTTGGGGGGTGTTTAACTCCTTGGTTTTCTATGAGGTGCATTTTTAGGACTAATAAGGTCAATGGCACGCTCAAAATTTGGGGTAATTTTTAAGAAGCTCACAGTCCGGTCAGAACATGGAGCTCACTAAAAATAAGGTTATTTTGTGGAAAGTCCAGGAAACATATTGCCTTCTTCAATTTTGTTTTTAAAAGAAATGTTTCAGAAATAAAATAGAAGAAACAAGAAGTGATACTGGACAACTCTAGCTTCAGACTCAGTGAAATGAAAAGAACAGCAAATGATTAAATTTTGGCAAATTATAATTTAAAAAAATAGGAATTGTTTTACTCTCATTCCTTATAAATGGAAAGAACTTGCAATAAAGTAATTCTGAAACTTGGTGCTTGAAGCAAGAAGGAAAGTTCAGAAAAACTTGAAAATGCCATGGAGGAAGAACAGTGTAATAGTGAAAGGATGCAGAGAACAACTCTTCTGATGGTTTAAATGGACAGAGTTTCATTGATTTCTGCAAAGCTGCCCCTGTTTACAGCAAGTGCTATGTTTTACTTAGGATCCTGGGGACATACTAGGCAGGACGGTTGTTTTCCTCCCTACCACTTGACATTCCTGTATATAGATAGGTAAGCAGAACAAATGATCAAAAGCCCAGTGGCACATAGAGTAGACTTTGAAGGACAGATGCAAGCACAAAGTGCCAGTTTTAAAGAGGTCTGTTCTGTTTTAAGCAAGATCACAAATAAAATCTAGAAGCCAGCACTGCACAAAACTACTCCCAAGGCTGTCCCTTCACTACAGACCTGTCATTCAATGACATAAAAGAAAATGCAAATGGGCAAGGAAGACAAAATCCTAGAGCAAGGACACAGGCAGCGTCGGACCGTGCCACCATCATGAGCAAGAGCAGTTGCTCACCAAGGAGTTGTGCATGGACCCACAGGTCCACACACCCCATGCGCTCGCTCTCCTCCACAAATCTGCTTCTGCAGACACACATCCTCCTCCCTCCAGTTCCTGTCCCCAGGAGCTGGCGTTTTTTGGCTCATCCCTCCAGCAAGAGCAGCACCCATCCTTTGTGCACATCCATGTGCATTTCCATCACTGCCTCGCTCCTAAACACATGTGAACATGAACCATAACCCATTTTTTCTCTACATGCAATTTTGAGGTAGCATTACTCTAAGAGGTGTATAAGAAAGCAAAGCCTAATTCTATCAGTGGCATTTGACATGAGGGACCACTGTGCTCTCACCCACTGAAAGCCCTAGTGAATTCAAGGAGGAAGGTGCACACAACTATGTGAAAACAGGAGAACAGAGCCTAAGCTCACATTCATATCAGTTAGGCAAAAAAAAAAAAAAAAAAAAAAAACTACCTGAGAGAGAAGCTTGTTGTCATCCTCCAGCAGTTTCACTTTTGTTTCAAGTTGCCTGATGTAGTTGGAAGATGAATCTTTAGGAAAAGAGGAAAAAAAAAAGTTCAAGCATCATGTTTTATAGATTAGTACTGTCAGACAGTGATCCATTTTCCCACTCTGGAAGGGGAGGTTGGGAAAGAGCTACAAATTCAAGTTTAAAGGGTGGGGAGGGGATTTTTCATTCAGGAGCTAAGATTCAGCAGCAGCAGTACCAGCAGCTACCAGCCCTACTTGGTCAGGTGTGGGGGGAAGAGAAAACGCAGTGAAGTTGAAATGTTCTGTTCCTTTAAAAAAAAAAAAGTAAGTAGTTTCTGGGTTTCAAAAGACATTCATATTCATCTAAAATACCCCCAAAATATTCAACAACAGAAGATGTTTCATTTTAGGTTCAAATAAACTACCTTCTCCCCCTTTCTTTTAAATCCAATTGACAAATATTGGACAAATATTTTTTCTGTGGTTCTACAAATAGGTCACTGTCAGAATTCCCAACACCACAAAAAAGGACATGAAATACACAGACAGACCACAAAGGTAAAGCATACACATGAGAGACCCATCGCTGAGATCTGCTTTTTTTTTTCTCCTCAAGGAAGCATGTGACACCAGACAGCAAAATACTGGGGAAATAAAGTACAGTCTAACCTCATATAAAATGGTAATATCCACTTGAAGAAATTTAATGGCCAGTTTACCGTTACAATAAGATAGCAGCACCAGATAGGGTGATATGGTGTAGAAGATACCTTGCCAGAGAGCTCTGTGGGTGGCTCATCACTGTCCAAAACATCTGGTTTTCATTTTGAAATGTGCTTTGAAGCAACACATTTGCAAATTTCACAAGGAAGAAGTTAAAGGAATCCAGGAAAACCTTTTAACCATCTTCATCATAGTTTAACAATTTGCAATAGCTCCATCCATCCATCAATATGTTTGTAAAATGTCTTTTCCACTTGTAATTTTGGTAGTGGACGCTGTGAATTGTTTCAGGAGGGGGAGAAGAGGAAGCTTTGCAGTTTAAGCACATGAAAAACTGAGCAATTTCTGCACTGCTAAAAGTGCTCTGTATAATGGAGTTATATTTTACTTCATTTTATTTATTATTGAGTGGCTGCAAAGCCATTATTCAGCCACAGAACTTCATGCTGAGCATGAATCAGAAAGAAATCAAGAATTATGCAACTGCGTTCATGCTGGTATGCATTGCTGACACCCAGCACCATTCAGGATCAGCTCCTTATGGTTAGCAGGCAACATTAGCTAAATTTTCACACACACAAACACATGCACATATGCATATATGCATTACTTGGAAGGTTTAGGCTGGCACTGTGCTAAACAGCTTATCATTGCCTTTGCCAGCACCTGCCAGACACCCTTAGCACAACCTGAATTCTGCTTCTTGGAGATTCTTTGGGCAGTTTTGCAGAAGAGCTACCATGCACGCTACAGCTAACAACTTAGTGCTTTGACCATTCAAGAGAAAAATTGGAATATGCCCGAAAAAAGGGGTTACCACAGACAAGTGCCAAGCTGCACATAAAGGAACAGCAGGACAGATTAGAGTCAAGTGCCCATCTAAAGGACAAACATTCTCAAGGAAAACATGCTCACTATTTTTGTTTTGATTGTGCTTTGTGCAAAACCAGTAAATCCAAATAAATCCTCATAAGGAAGGATAAGAAGACGCTGTAGGAAACTATGTAAGTTCAGTGAACAGTTTAAGTGGTCATACGGTTCACAACAATATCACCCCCAGCTGCAGAGATCACAAACTCTATCCGTCCAACTCAAACACGGGAGGAGTCTCTAGATCAGAGGAAAAGAAGGCAAAAGGAGGAGGTTAATATCGTCAATCCATAGCACCTTCCTGGCTAACGTCTCATACCAACAACGTCATGGATCTAGTCGTGCATATAAAAATGTGTAGAGTAAAATGCTACACAAGATCTATGCTTAAGTCAGCAAGATTTCAGCGTCAGCTTAAAAAACTTGCTGAATTAATAATGAATCTCTCCTCCATCATGGTAATAAGGGAATTTGAGAGTCTTAAAGGCAAAGTCAAGAAGACCATGGATCATTAGTCTGACTTCTTCTGCATCCCAGGCCACTGCATTTATTGACTTACCCCTAAATTCAGTTCAGCAATATCCATTTGGCTAAATATAGCTCCCGGAAGCGTCTCCAGATCAGTCTGAGGACATCCAGCAACTCCATCTTTTCCACTGCCCTGCTATGGAAAGTGTCTCTACCTGCAGAGCTGGTTCCATAAGGTGTCCCTCACGTGCCTGGGAGCTGCCCAGGGAAACTGCATCTTCCCAAGGCAGCATGGAGAGAAGAGCCTCTAAACAACACATCAAGTGATTCAGACTTGATTCCAGACCAGTTCCTGGGTTTTATCTAGAAGTTTCAGGGCATTCAGAGCAGCTTCAATGAAGTATTCAAATAGCCATCAAAGGGCAGGTTTTATCCACGCCTCCCTGGAAATCAGAGATGGGCAGCTGGATTGAAGACAGTCTGTGCATGCAGTAATTACACAGACAGCCACACTCACAAGAACAAACGTAAGGAACATGAGATAAAGCTAAAGAATGTCTGCATGTGTTGCCAAGTCACTCATAGGCTCCAGGACAACCACAGTGTTAATGGACGTTTTGCCTCTTTTCCCAGTGGCAGGGCCTCTGCTCCACACAGAGCTCCAAGCTCTCAACTGAATGAGGAGCCCTCCGTCAGTTTAGGAACTACCATAGTTGTCTCCAGGCCCTGGATGCTGAAAGGAATGACTTGCTGACGGCCAGAATAGAGAGCCTGGGCACCCCAAGAAAGAAAGAAAGGAGAGAATTATTTCCTCACTTTGTTTTTATGCCCTGTGTAAGGGAAAGAGTATGAGGGCAATCTCTGGAGCCAGGGCCACCATGGACTACTCCGACCCAAAGCCTTTTCGGAGATTTGATGGAGTTCTACAAATACCACCATTCAAGACCAAACCACACCCCACATCTGTCCTCAGACAGAAAACACCCCTAGCAATATATAAAAGAAAGCAAGCAATTTTTGTCAGCTGGAAGTGCTCCATCTCAGGCAAAGCCTAAGAAACACCATTCAAAGCTGTCAGCGTCCTCACTACGCCCTCAGAGAAGAATCATCACCATCTTCTGGAGCTGCCTGCGTGGAGGTAGGTGTCAGAGAAGCAGCTTGCATCTTGATCTCAGGTTTAAAAGATCCCATAACTCTCTTGACAGCAGGCAGTAACACTCCAGGACTGAACAGCAAAGCCCTGGGCTCTGGCTCCCCCACATTAGATCAAGAAACACATTCCCAACATTTTTCTGCCTCTGACCTTCTTCTTATCAGTGAATTTCCCTCCTCCCCTACCTCCCCCAAAGCCACGGCTGGCAGAAGTGCCCGGGTGACCCACCCAGGAGACGGTGCTGAGCAGGAATGTGGATGGCTCAGACCCCCTCATTGCATTCATTAGAAATTAAACAAATGATTCCCATCACCTTATCAGAGTCTGCCTTCAGTCATGAGGAATGCTTAACCTTCAGTCCAAAACCACATTCTCCTCTGTGGTGTGAGAGCCTCTCCAGACCCTGAGCATTAGGGCACGGCAGCAGCACGCCCTAGGCTAATACAGCAACGTGGCCCGGACTCCAAACCCACGTGCCCGCACGTAGGTATTGCCAGGGCTCTCAACCCATTCTGCTCTGGCAGACACCTGAGTTGGTGGGCTCGGTGGAAGTGCAGCATGATGAAGAAGGGGACTACCACAGAAGCAGACAGGGAGAATGGCTAAGGACACAGAGGGATGAGCTTTTCAGCAGGTATTTGGCCAGGCAGGAGTCAGCCCCTGCCAGGATGACCCTCAGGCAGACATGCTCTTGGAGCTGTTCCTTCACCTTCACCTTCCTTCGCCTTCCTAGGAGCCTCAGGTAGCCACTGCATGAGCAGTGCCTTGGAGGGCCAGATGGCACCAGATGGAAGGAATTTCCCCTCAAAAAGTTGCACCTCCCACCCTTCCTGTTACACACATCTAACTCGGTGCTAGCCCGTCATCACACTTGGAGCATCTTCCAGCAACAAAAATTCTTTCCAAGCAGCTACCACAACCCAGCAGTCTCCATCCACAGAGCTGCTTCCATTTGTGGTTAAAGTGCAAGAAAATGCTTGTGCTTGGCTGGGACGAAGCAGGGACGCCCTGAGCACCTGTCCCACAGCAAGCACGTGCTCAGGGGCTCAGGAGCCCCCACGCTGCCTCCGCACAGGTGCCCAACGGCGACGCAAGCAGCGGTAACAAGCCCAGGGTAACAGCGCGGCCAGCGAAAACCGAAGCAGTGACTGCAATCGCCATCGCTCATTTGTACAATTTAAATGCTTCAAGCTAAATTGTTTGCAGAGCTGTAAAATCTGAAGCCTTGTTTCTTTATAAAGCCTTTGAAAAACTAATTGGATGTAGTTCCTAGCATTATCTCCGTGAGAGGTAAAAGAGCTGCATTCCAACTCGTGAAGGAGCATTACTGTTATTACCCATCTTCCTGAAGATTTACTGTCTTAAAAAATATACTCCATCTGGAATCGGGTGTAATTCAGCTGTGATGTAATCTAGCTGAGTAACTTTTCGCCACATAGATAAACCACTTAATACTCATTACAGCTAAATTGAGGCAAGACAAATCACTCTACCTTGTTTTAGCTAAATGGCCTTTGAGGGAGCAGGGAAGTGCCTGGCTCTTGGTGCTTTTTAAAAACATAAATTAGATACTGCTTTAACAATCTAAACAATCTCCCAGCCTGCGGAACATTGAACAATGTCACTTTAAAAGACACTTGGAGATACTGGAACCTTTCTGATCCTCACATGAGACTTCAGAGGGACCTGTCTGATGGGTAAATAAGATGAATTATACATTTATTTTGTCAGTAACAAAAGAAATGGCTGTATGTCCTTGTGTGTAGTTTCTCAAAACCAGGAGCATGCAGAGCAGCAGTAGGCATTGCTGCAACATGGCCCAGATCAAGCAACATTTATAACCTTTTCCTAATGAGGTCTTCCTTACTTCAGCCCTTAAATAGTTATAAGAAAAATCATGATCCCTTTACGCAGGAGCAATTCACAGAAGAAAGGTTCACAAGAATTCACAAGAAAAGGTTAATGCAGCTGCCCATACAAAGTCCTCAGGTGCCAGCTCACTCCCAAACGATCTGGTCAAGGGGAAACAGCCCCTGAACCTAGTGCGGAAGTTCATGACGGGAAACAACTCGGCATGAGCACAGAGACGAGCAAGCAGAGGTGAGGACACGGGAAGAAGTTACGTCCTGCCACAATTAACACCTTGCGGCCCTGCCTTACCTTCCTTCACTTGATGGGATGCTGACATTTTTGTTTCCTCCCTTTCCATCAATGATGGTCTCATAAGAAGACCTTCACCTGCACTCAATAAAACATTTCATGTTTTATTGGCAGTTTTGTTATCACTCCTCTACTCTTCAGCACAATATTTCAGATTCTTATTGCTCTTCTGGTTTTGCTTCTTGACACACACAAGCAGGCTGAAAAATGGGCCAGCAGTTATGTCTTGTGAAGAAGTTGATTTATTAAAGCGGTGTGATTCTTCCATCATAGCAGACAAAACTCTTACCTTTTCATATATATTTTCATTAGAGGCAAACTTTCAGAGAGTTGGACAACCCCATAACCCTTGCTTTTTCCTACTCAACCCCCTTTATTTCTGCTTTTTCCAGCCAACTCCATTCCTGCTGCACTGTATGGCATTGGTGTGCCAGACAAGTCACCAGAGCAGGGCTAGCTCAGGGCTGGCACGCTGGCCGGCCTAGCTCAAACGTGGGCAGACACACGGCAGAATCACTGCCGAGTTACTCGCTTTGGCAGGTGCTGCCCTCCACGACGGGGCTCTTGGGGCTCGCTGCAGTTCCTTCCTTGCATCGGCGTGCTGAGCTTCTCCATGACTCACTCCAGGAGGATCTCTCCTTCTGGCATCCTGAAGATGCTCCAAGGTCTGAATGATTCAGCCCATGTGTCCCCCAGAACAGGGGCTACCTCCAAGCCTCAGCAAAAGCGGGTAGCCACGCTGCTCTGAGCTAGTTCCTACAAAAAAATTCCCCTAAATGCAGCTGAGAAAGCATGTGAGTGGCTGGGAGGGCAGGTTTACAGACAAAATGCATGCTACAGCCAAATGACATATCCTGGCAGTGGGGTAAAACAGCTCACTGACCTTAACCCTCTTCTCTCACACCTGCACTACCACGTGTTGCTCTCTCCAGCTCCCACACCTTTCCAGCAGCAGCTTGGCAGCAATTTGCAACCTCACTGGGGAGAGTGAGGCTGATGGATAAAAGAATACCCAGGGACAAGGTGCGTGGTAGGCAAGAGGCTTCCACCTCTATCATCAGCTTTAAAAGACAGTCTGAAAGCAAACTATACCAATTTGCTCTACCACCACATTAGCCATGAGCAGGGCACTACAGCCCCGCACAGCCTGCCAGACACTCTTAAAAGGTGGTGGAGCTGCCCTTACAGAAATAAAAGCCAGTCCAACTCATAAATATTTTCATACTTGAGATGCTACAGTAGATTCTCCTTGAATGGACACTGCTAAGGCCACATTAAATAAACAAAAGACCCCCGGTAACATCCAGAACCACCCATAATGAAGTATTTGTCTGAATAAGACCTGTAGGATCCAGTCAGGTATTTTTAAGGTGGAGGTGATGGATCAGATATAGAAATTAAAACACAGTTTAAAGCAATTGAGAAGTGACTTATCTGTACGAACAATCTAATCACAAATACCACAAAAATTGAGTCTCAAACCAACAAATATTATTTTAAATATCACAAGCCAGTGGTTATGTACTGACAACAAAGCTGTGTTGCTGTAAAACACTGCTCTAGCAGGATGGGACGTATGCCACTGGAGCTATTTAATTACCATTTCCAAGCGAGTTTCATAACTACTAGCTCTGAAGTTTTTCAAGGCTGCACGTTCCCAACCCAGTTCCAGTTCATTAGACCTGTCCAAGGGCTTAGCGGCCTCAAGTCAGTCTGTAAATTCTTGATAAGGCCTCTCCTGACTTTGGCTTTTGCTCTTCACCACTGTGGCTTCCAGCAATGACATCATCTTCAAGCACAGCAGAACATCTGCCCACTATGACTGTCAACAAGACAAGCTCAAGAGCTCCTGATATCTTATCAGGATCCCATTAGGAAGCAGCTGATAGGAAAGGAAGAGTGTGTGCATGTGCATGCCTGGGTATTACAGTGCAGCCAGCAGAGAGATGAGACATCCCATCTCATCTGAAAAGCCGCTGCCCACGTCTCCTTTTTGGCTTAGGTGACCTTTACATCACAGCCGTAATCTTCATGAGGGCCACGGTTCTATCACTGCCTAGCAAAGCACACACCACGCGAGACTGCTTGTGTCCCAGGCCATCTCACCCACTTAACTCCCAAGTCCTGCTTAACGGGAAAAAGGGAACACAACCACCCAAGGGAATGTGATGTAGAGCAGGGGAAAAGAGCAGAGACATTGGTAAAACACTGCTCAATCTTGCGGTGTCTGTTAGTCAGAGAAAAGCATCAGGACTTAGTTCCACTGAAGGATCCCACTGCACCCATCGTAACGTGACTTCCATTCCTACTGCCTACAGGCCCAACCAGCTCAACCATGAGTAGCTGAGTAGTAGAGTCATCACTGTTTATCCACGTTTCCAGGGGAAATCTTTCCTTCTATTCTCAGACTGAGCTTTCAAACACAAGTGGATAGAATGCAATTAGAACTTAATAAGCAAACACAGTGATAGAAATATTAATGTCCAACATATGCACAACCAGGGAGCCTTGATTGCTGTGCTTGTGAGAGAGGAAAACTGAATTACATCAAATGCAGAGTTCTTCCACCAGAGTTCATACAAAAACCTGGTGCTTTTCAGGAGCGGGACAGCTTACTGGACAAATTCCAGGTACTCTGGCATGCACAGCACCTATTACGATGTAGTGACACTGGGTAGGTTTCAGGTTTTGCTTTGTCTCTCTAAGAAGCCATTTTCTGCCTAACCACAAGGATTTGCCTGACAAAGGGCTACCCAAACAATAAAGGGCAATTATAGAGAAAGTAGGACAATGTTCAAATTGCAGGTAGAGCTCAGAGTGATGCTCCCTTTGAGACACAGTGTGGGACCAGCATTTCTTCGGTGTTGCTTACTGGTTAATAAGAACAGAGACTACAAAAGATGCTGCGGCTGGAAAGGCAGGGAAAGATCAGACTGACTACTGGATGTGACACTGTGCTAACAAAATCCTGCAAGTGGAAACCTGAGGTGAGGAAAAGATGAGCAACACCAGCAAACACAGAGGCTTTTTGCCTGTCTCACGCCTCAGCTGACGCAGCTGCACCAAGCAAGCTCTGCTGCCCGTGTCTGAGCGACACTGCAGCGGTGCAGGCTCTCCTGTCACCTCCAGGCCCAAGAGAAGGGCCCAAGCCCAGTGAGGGATGCCAAAGCAGTGAATTAGGCGACCATGACAATCTTCCTTATCCTGTACCTCCCTGCTATTGCTACAGATTGGCAAGCGCTGAGCTACCACTGGATAGTCTAAGCAGAACCTTCCATGAGTGCCTAATTTTAGACACAGAGAGCTAAATCTCCTGCCTTTGATAGACCCATGTGTTGCTCCTCACTGGTGTGATGAACGTCGCTGTTGCACAGCAAGGACTGTCCGGATCCTTCCCTCGAGGGTCGGACCCGAGAGCCAGCTGTGCCAATCCTTCCTCTGGGAAGACAGAGGTGGATGGAAAGTTGTGTCAACAGTGCTCGGTTGGGGAGCAGAATGGCAAGTCCCTCACAGCTAATGGGATTCTGCAGCTTTAATGATTACGAAAAGGTTAAAATGACCTGCCAGGCACCCTCGGTTGTTTAAGCCTCTTTTCCTTCCTCGTGCTGCTTTAATCTTGGTAACATGGTCACATGACCCAGTTAAAAAAAGCCCCGAAGCCGATTAGGGGCTTCCTACCGGCTGCAAACATCTCAGGGCGTTTGGGATGGTGTGAATGCTTTGGGAAGAGCGGCTTGCTTTGCTCTGCGCCCTCCTTTTGGGGACAGCCTCTTGAAATTGCTAAGAGCATACTCACAAAGGGAAATATCCCTGAAACCAGGCGGCAGACTCATTTATATGACTATAAACTCATTTTCACCTATACCAATCCCCTTACTTAAGTCCTCCCTTCCACCTCCAAATCCCAACCCTTCTTACCTGACTGGCTACTGCTGCCAAAAGCTAAAGGCAGAGCCAGTCACACAACCAATGTGCTCCACTCAAAGCCACCCTGGAGATGGATCTAACATTTTGCAGCAGCATCCCAGGATTCTCACACACTGTAGTTCTGTGGAAAAGGATCTTCAGCACTACTGTAACTTGTAAACTGGTCGTGAATCAATGTCATGCTACAGCAAAAGCAATGTGGAATTCAAGCTGTGATGCAGAAACAAGAGTTCTGTATGTAAATAGGCAAAAAAAAAATCCTCCTTCGCCAGTGGTATTAAAGATCTTGTATAGGGATCTGTGTCCAGTTTTAGGCATCGTCCTTGAAGACTCACGTGGACTAGTTGGAAAGAATTCAGAGGAGAGAAATAAGGAGGATCAGAGTGTGGAAAGCATAATCTATCAAGAGAGCTTGAAGTGATCCAGATTGTGTAGTCTGCAGAAAAAGACTGAGGATAGACACAGTAACGGATGCAAATATGTAAATGAAAATGACTGTTGAAAAGATGAAGCACATTAATTGTTCTCCATGTCCACTTGGGAAAAGTAGGCTAATATAGCAAGGATAGTGAAGTTCTGGAAGAGACTGCCTTGGAAGGTTGTGGGAATTGCCATTGATGAAGGTTTTTAAGAGCAGGTTAGACAAACATTTGTCAGGAGTAGCTTCAGTAGAGTTGAGTCTGCCTTGGGGCAAAGGGATGAGCTAGGTGACCTCCAGAGCCCTTCAGTTCTGTTTTCCATGACTATTCCGGTACATACAACACATGATAAAATCTGTTGCTAATTCACTTACATTTAGAAAGCAAGCACTGCAATTATTTAAAGCCAAAACAATCTTTGACTGGCATGTTAAATTCAGTAATCTGAAACCATCCATGCAATTTGGTTTCTCTTCTGCTGAAATATTCACCTAGCTGCACGGTGGCTGACAAAAAAAAATATTCAAGGAGAGCTGGCAAGCCCTTACCGGAGAAGACGAGAGCTGGAAAGAGTTGGCTGTTTCAAACATAGTCAATGATTTCAGAATCAGCACCCCCCAAAAGGGAGAGTTCTCATCTTTGAGTTATTGTTGTCAGCTTTTCCACAGAAATTAGTAGTCTTAAATCACAGAAAGCCAACACAGCATTAGGCTCAGTATGAACATAGCAACAAACTCTAGACAAAAGAGCTTAAAAAAAGAGCGATGAATATACACAGGTCAGGGACAGCCAGGAAACTGTCTCGGTTAGGAAACAGGCCTCAGCAACACTAAGAGCCAAATTGCTGTCAAGGTTCATACGCGCTGTGACAAGGGAGGGCTTTGGAGAGGGCCAAAGAGACAACCCTGTCCATGTCTAGAAGTCTAAGGAAAGCACAAAGGTGCTAATCTGAAAACTGAGTCTGTGGGGAATGAAGTCCAGGATGATGACTTGGAACTACTTCAGTAGTCCAGAAACTCCCATAATAAGCTATTACCCTTCCCCAAAATAACATAAAAAAGTAATAGCCAGAAGCCCCCAAACTCTTGGGTTTGTACCACCGAAACCAAAACAGCAATAAAAGAGAGCAGAGTTCAAAGTCCTTTGTCACCCTGCTACAGCCAGAAAGCTCCGCTGAGCAGGTTGCTCTGAACATTTGCACGCCCAATTGCCCTGTCAGCTACCTCCTGCAAATCCACAGAAATCAATGCAATCAGACCACCAAACCTGCTCCCCGGCCTTCTGTCTGCATTATTCCCATTACATCCGGCAGCAAAAATGAGGCCCCGCAATGAGTATTTAACTGGAAGGAATTACAATTTGATACCTTCTCCTAGAACACATTACACTGACCAAAGTAAGTCATGCAAAATCTTTGCCCCCAAACTGAATGCATTGGAAATGCACAGAGATTTGATCTTGTACTTGAAAAACTGGGGGGCTAGCTACAGTTGGAAAAGTTTGATCATGTTTAGCAAGCGTTTTACTGAAGTTCCTCCTTTTTTGTAACAAATCTCTAAGCGTAAATGTTCAAATGTTTGGGCAAAACATGTCAGGTTAATGAAAAGTCCAGTGAAACAGAATAGTTACGACTAAGTTTTCTTTGAAATTTTAGTTTTGCTTGAATCCTTAAAGATTTTCTCCGTGATAGATTAACATTACCTTCTAGGTAAGAAGCACTGCCAACTTTCAGATGGCTGGAATGCTTATGTTCAACACTGTACATACAAATGTCTGGAAGGCTTCATGCAGAAATTTCCACTGCCTTCAAAGGAACCAAGCTGAAAAACTGATAGCACAAAAGCAGCCCACAACTCGGCTTTCTTGAGTTTAGAAAACTACTTCAGCAACCTGCAGGAGTGGGGAGCAGATTATCAGATAAGGTGATAAATTTTAGTTAAGAGAGTAAAACCAGAGAATCTTAACTTTTTGCAAGAATGTGGGTCTTTCTTTTTAACCATCACATTGCAACTTATGCAGGCCAGAGCTAATGCATTTCTGATTGTAAATCTGCTCCCGCCTTTGCTTGGGAAGATTCCTCTGGACAATAAAGGCGGGGAGCCCAGGAGAGGGCTGCATAATTACCCGCCCGGCACAATAGAAACCCGCCTTTGCAACGTGGCCTTCAACGGTCAGGAATCCAGGCTGCGGGGATAATTAAAGCTCAAAAATCCTCTTCCGCCAAGTCGGGAGAGAAATTAAACTTTAATTTCCCCTCCTTAAATAACCCTGTGATGTGCAGGGAGCCCCCTATTAAAAAAATATATCTCACAGATGCAAATGATGCCCTCCTCAGTACGGGGAGGGAAAATTTAATTGGTAGTGAGAAAAACTAATGATTAGGTTAATGAAAAATGGGCTCTATTGACTCGGGCCACTCGACCATTCCTGATGAGGGTAAACAGCCCTTCCCTCCTCCCCTGTCCCCTCCTTTGTGTGCGGCATGGGGCGCTGGAAGCGGAGCCCCGGTCCTTGCTGGGAAAAGGCTGGAGCCAGATCAAAGTCGGTCTATCCGGGGCCGGGGGAGCCCCCTGCTCTTTGAAAGGGCTGCACTGCCTCGGGGGGCGCAGGAATGTTTTTATCCCCGCGCAGGAGCTGGCAGCGAGAGCACAGGAGAGAGGCAGAGGGAGAGGAGCGAAGAAAGGGGCGACGCTGCCAGCCGCCGGGGCGGCTAATTAAAGCGCGAGGCGAAACGGGAGCTGTGACACAGGCGCGCGCTCGGGGGCCGGTCGCGCTTTGTCTCGTTGCCTCGGCGCCCGGGCACGGGAGAGACCTGGCCACGCTCACGGCGCGGCCTGCGCTGCCTCCCCAACACCTCAGCGCCAGCACCTGCCTCTCCCTCGCGCTAGCAGAGCCTAAGAAACACCAAAATGCGGGCGGCCACTGCCTGGCAGGCACCTCTGGCGGCTCCTTCACACCCGCACTCTCCCGGCCATCCTGTTTGCTCCCCTCAGCTCTCCCCCATTTCTTCATCTCTTCCTCCCAGGCTGCTCTCCTACATTCCTCAGACGCACCCGCGCCAAGGTGCTCCAACGTCCGCAAAGACATGGGCCCAACGGGACGATCAAAAAGCGTTTATCTAGCTAGGCCGGGCTTTTCCTTGCTGTGTGGTACGTGAATGAACCTTCTGTCATGCCTGGAACTGGCAGCATGTCAGTCTTGTCCAAACGGAGCAGCAAGACACTTCATTTCATGGTGCTGCCTGCTCCTGCCGTGCTGCTTGGGAGCTCGCTGTGAATTTTTTAGGTACAACATTTTTTCACAGGGAAATGTTGCTGTGTCAACAAAGCATTTTTAATGGAAACACAGCCATTTTCATGCAATTTTTAGCTCAGGATGAAACTTCTGGTGAAAAGCTAAGAGACAGAGAGAAAGCCTAAAATAGTCACAAGCCTGAGGCTTAAGACAGTCTCTGGGGAATGCTGAAATCCCTGCGTACCAACCTCTTCTGGAGCTGGAGGATCATGCCTGTCTGTGTTGAAGACAAAAAAATATCTATGGCTATGGACTCAGAACCTGTCTACACTCCTGGAAGAAACCTCGTACCCTGCCCTGTTCATCAAGAACTGCTGCTGCTGTAGAGCCAGCAGCTTGTATTATCTAGGATGGCACCTACACAGCCTTCATCATATGCCAGTTACGGATCTGGCACATATTGAGCTGTTTTGGGGCCAGTCTCTCTCCGTGACCCAGTACTTCTCGTGGGTCCCTGTGGGGAAGTGACTCTGCTGCAGCGTGGAGCTGCGCCCCCAGCTGCGGGCTGGCATGGAGGGGCTCTCACAGCACCGACACCTGGAGTTGTGGTTCTGCATTTCACAACACACGATGAAGCTGGCAAGTCAGCAAGGACAAAAACAAACAGAAAGACACCTGGCCGCTCGCACTAACATACCATGGAGGTGGGACACAGAAGGGAGCGTGCCGTGCAAGAGCATGAAGTGCCCAGGCACGAAGGGACAAGGGCAGGAGAAGAGACCACGGGAAAATGAAAGTCCTGATTTCTGCGGTTCTGTGTAAGATGATTCTCTTCTTGTCTTCCTGACCATGTAGCGCCAGCAAAACACACAGCCTCACACTGTCCAACTCCAAACTGTGGTTAAACATTATGTGCTCCAATTGCCTAGTAATTTAGCTCACTCCTGATAAACACATTCCATGACCGTGGGAGGAAGGTGTGTTTCCTCCAAACACCTCTGAGGACTCAGTCGGACAGGAGAAACTGTCAGACATAAAAACTACAAAGTATCTACAGTTACTTCACTGTACATTCTTACAGTGTCACGCTGAAAGAAGGCATAAATCCTATTTCTGCCAGCTTTCACGTAAAGAAAATTCAACAAAACTCAGTAAATAGGACACAGAGAAGCCCCTTTGCGCCATCAAATTACACAGATGGAGCAGAGGCTGTTGGCTACTTCCTTACATGAGCGTGGAGGGATATTCTCTTTTGGGAAAGCACTTCCTACCTGAAGTCCTCTCCTCCCCCCTGCACCTGCAGCCCTGCTGGAGGAGTCTGCAAAAGGAAATTAAACAGGAAAAGGGCTGTCAGGTGCAATGTTTTGCCTACGCTGAACTGCTGGATAGTTTGTTAGGGCCAGCTGGGATGGTGGTAAGCCAGCCAAAAACATGCTCTAACCAAAAATGGAGCATAACTGCGATTCCTGATACTTGGGTAGAATGACTGTTGGTGTAAATTAAGGATCTGAAAAAAGCAAACATATTATTAATGCCTGCAAAGAAGGGCTGGACAACACCTAAGCATTTCCTAATAGCATAATGCTGAAAAGGAGCAGAAAAAAAATATGGAGGAGTAGTTTAAAATGTGATACTGGTCTGGACTCATACAGTGAGACAAAAAGCAAATAGAAATGATTAAAAATAGGTTAATAATATAACACTAGTGCAATAAAAATAGGGCAAATCAGTTAGAAATGACAAGTCATTTACAAGATAAATCTCCCTGCCATCTCTGTGACTTGCTAGCACCTAGGCTGCTATTCTTATCCAGGAGTTTCAGGAAGACTCTAGAAAGTTAGTCCTTTCCATGAATTAATCTGCTCAGGGGTGCTCCCTGATACCTCCCACCTCCCCCGACAGGGAAATGTGGGTGAGGAGCATTTTACAGGATAAGTCCCCTCGCAATCAGCGGAAAGCAAGTTCCTGTAGAGAAATGTGTAGTCACCTTGTCCGGGATACTCAAGGAGAGCCCAGGCATTCATCTGTCAGGGATAATAAAATCAGTCCCACAAGGATTCAGCGACCAGGGGATCGGAAGAGACTTTCTGATCCCGTAAGCTAAGCAAATACTTGATATGGCTTTGTAAAAGGCCTGTGCGAACCTTTATCGGGTTTCCCTAAGGATACACTCAGACACTAAAAACATGCAATGCAGCCAATTTCCCTGTTATTTATTAACAGGTTTATTAGCTCTTACTTAAGCACTTTGGACTGGCGGCTGACCACTCCCTGAACGACAGGTTAACACGCACTTCTCTGCCTCAGTAGCTCACTTTTTGTTACAGAAAGTCTGCTGGCTCCATTTCTGCATGTGGACGGCTTTGAAGAGGGGCCCTCAACGGCAGCCGTTGGACACGTGAACACGGACAACCCGCTTTGCTCCTGTGCCCTCCTGCCCATTAGTGAGCACAAGGGCCGGGGTTTCTAGCCACACAAACCACGGTAGAGCAGAGTAAAGGGAACGGCTGTGTGGGGAGGCACCGAAACTCAAACACCTTCCTTCCCAACGTGGTGTCCCCGGCCCCACCGGGCTGCCCACCATGGAAGGTCACCTGCAGCTCCTCTGCAGTCCATATCTCGGGACTGGGGCAGAGGGACAGAAGACAATCTTCTTTTTTCTACAAAATAGCTCTTTGCTACATAAAAGAAAAAGGACTGGTTAGCCCTGCAATCCTTTGCAATAACTCTGTGGGCTCATTTGCTGGAGGGTGCATATTGCACCTCTTTGAGTTTCCCATTCGGAAACAAGTTATTACACATGAAGAAAAAGGAGGTTACTCTGGTTCAAGTACAGGGATGTGGAAGGAAACTGCACCCACAGTAAAGTTGTTCATGAAAACAAACACGAAGACTCTCTTACTCCCTAAAACCTGTGATGCAGCCTATCTCCTCCCCAGAAAAGGATTTGTCTCATGTCCTCATTTTAACATGACCCGAGTAAACACCTGTTACTTGAGAAACTATGAGGCAGCCTAACAGCTTTCACTTTGAGGAGACGCTTCCCAACAACTTTCTCCTTCGCCTAATTTCATCCCATTAATCCTGGTTACACACACTTGGCGTGCCCCACACCTCCCTCCCAGCGGCGCAGGCTCCACGGACACAGGAGGGATGCCCGGGATGCTGTCCGTGCGGGGGGATTTGTTCTCCTCCCAGCTTTCTTCCACAAACATGCTCTGGACACTGTTTTAAGTGACAGGTTGCCCCTCTCTTTCTCTAGGGATCGCTCCACAGTGCCAGTTTCCATCACTTGAACGCACAGCCTGAACAGTACTATTTGTGTTGACCAACGGGAATTTAATCAACCAACAATAATAAACCGGGTAATACTCAATTGTATGAATCCGACAGTCAGATGAAAGGATTTACAAAGCATGGATTTATCTTAAAGCCCTGGCAGCTTTCCCACAGTTCCATTCTAATCTACAGAGCTATAGAGAATACGTGAAAACGCCTAAATCCAGGTTTTCCTGCACAGTGTGTTAAGTTCTAATAAGTCTCTCAACTACAAATCTGTATTTTTTCTATGTCCTGTGCCTTGCTGCATGCTCTTACCTTACTCTAAATGAGCATTACACCACAGCAAAGCCCACTCAGAGACAGCCAGCTTATGTAACCACTAATTCCATAAGCATTACAATGTCTTTAGTGACAAAAAGGCTAAACACAGGCTCAGACCAACAACAGCCAATTCACTGTAGAGAATTACACAGAAGTTGAGGTTCTTTCTTTGTGAAATCAATTAGCAGCCCCAGCACTGCCTTGGCAGATAGCATCTTTCAGCAGGTTAGGGGACATCTTCTGAGGTTGCAGATCTTTTACTGGCTTACTTTGTATTTACTTACTTTGGGAAAGGAAATCAAAGAAAAACAACAGGCTATCTTTAGTTTGCAAACAACCCACAGGAACAGAGAAATACCCAGAGACACTCTCCTTCTGGATAGTTGCTGCACACAGTTGGGAAAGTGTCTTCTGGAAGCATTTGCAACTATGTCCTCCTGGCCTTGCGCTCCTGCAGGCCTTCCACACCGTGGCCAGGAGAACAAGCAACATCTGAGCCCTCACACACACCAGGAATAAGCAGAAACTATCTGTGGACAGAAATGTGCAGTGGTTTAACCTCTCCCTCACAGGGTCTCCAGCTCCCCAGCTGGGAAAGCTCATCCTAGCCATGCACATGCCAGGCAGGGGCTCCTCGGATCTCCTCTTCCAGCAGCACAGGCCATGGCCATGCAAATATATTGCAATATATTGTATGTTTTCCTCAGGTTTCATTCCACAGGCAACCCAGGCCACTGGGCACTGCTGGATACCAGGCTAGGTGGATCCTTAACCTGATCCAAAGCTGCCAGGGCCACCGTTAGGGCTAGTTTAGCCGTTGTGGAGCACAGAGCTCCGAGGAGCTGGGCAGTGCTCACGTGGGGGAGAGGGCTTGAGCCGCTGCATGACTCTTAGTGTCCATGATCCAGCCAGGTTTTCTGGATGGCTTTGCAGCCGGCATACATGAGAGACCCCTGAAGAATAAAACAGGAGAAGAAAAATTCAACAGACATGTTGAAGTTCCCAAGAAAGGAGCCCACAGTGGAAAAAAAACAGGATTACAGTAAAGGCAGATTGGCAGTAGCTGCTTTCCAAGGGTCAGCTGCAACATGAGATTTGTTCACAATTTAGTCACATCCATGTCAAGTAGCATAGCATCTAATGAAAGAAACCTTAAGAGCCCAGCAGAGTAGAGATTTTAGTAGGAGTAGTTATGAAATTAATTGATTAATTAACTGCTTGAGTATGAGACATTCTTGGAGGCATTCGCAAACACAGATGCCAGCCTTTGCGAGGAAGCAGAAGTGTAAGCGAGCCGACTGCCAGCAACGCGGGAGAGGACTCAGCCTCATGGCCAGCCTTGGTTTGGGAGAGGAACAAAAAGAGGACAGAGATTTCCTGCAGGGAGAGGAGGTTTTGGCAGAGATTCGACAGCTCCAACACTCCAGGCTGAGGCCACTATTTGGTAGATGAAAGTCTTCTGTTCCAGGAAAAATCCACCAAAAACACTCACCAGTGAAACAAAGGAAACATCTCTAAGCGATCCTGAATGATCCCCTTTCCAGGCCTACTCTCTGCTCTTCCAGCCCTGAGGAAAGGGCAAGGAGGCAAGTTGGGGAGTCAAACCAACCTCCCATACATCACCAGCTTGCACCGCTACCACAGGCTGGCTCGCACAGATAAATAAATACACATACAAACACCTAGCAGCACGGCAGGGCCCTGCCTCCCCTCCGATCTGTGCTAATCTCCTCCAACGTCTGTGCTGCAGAAGATAATTCAGAGGCAATGGCACGCTCCCTAACACATTGCCTCTCGCACACTGCAATTAAATGTACATCATTGTCTGGCTGTCCCGTATCCTTGGGGCAGGAGGGATTGTCATCATCTTAAAGTCGTGATTTACAGAGGTAATAATCATGGCACCAGCCTCATTACATGCCAACTTTCGGGAAATTAGGTGATAGATATTATTCATTAACTTGCCACATGATACCCATATCCATCCATCTGTTAAAGCTGAGCTAACATTTTGGTTCAGAGCCTGCGAGCTAATCGCTTCTTTAGGAAGGAAGCAGGCGCTGTCCTGAAACATGATGGGGAGAAAAGAGTGAGAGTCCAGCTGGGTAAAATCAGTTTGAAAAAAAAAAAAAAAAGAGAGAGAGAGAAAAAATTAAGCAGAGACCTGACAAACCTGGAGGTTTTGTGAATATTTAGTAGGATGCTCAGCCCTGGGCCTTCCAGAGCAGAGGAATAAGCAGGTTATAACACGGGGCCTGGAAGATGACATGTGTGACATGGCTTGGGGCCAGCACCACCACGGGCAGCCCCTGTGTCACTCGCTCCTTGTGCTCTGCCCTCGCTGGGACACGGTCCCCACAAGGGCACGGACTGCGAGCGGCAGAAGAGCCAGACGCTGTGCAGGGCTCTGCGCTTGTTCCCCGCCGTCTAACCCCCAGGCACCCGCTCTGCCTTGGCTACCAGCAGACAGGCATTGGTAGAGAATTTATTTTCAGGACGAGTCACTCCCCAAAAAGGGGGATGAAAAGGATTCCTGTGAAATACTTCTACTTTTTATCTTTTTAGGGAAGATAAAAAGCATGTTCTTAGGCTCAGAAAAGAGAGGGTAAATGCTGAGACCTCAGACATAATCCCACACTGCACAGACATTGACTCTCAAGTATTAGTCATCATTAAATAATACAAATGGTTTCCCAGAAAATTTCTTGCCAGGAGGAGGAGAAAAGCGAACGCTGGTGGTGCTGTGCAGCCAGTGCCAGCCTCTGATATGATGGGACTGCAAGTCCCTGACACAGGCTCCCAAAAATGCAGAGAGAGCCTGTGCCCATCAGGCTCCAGCATGCCAGAAGCCCGGATTTATCTCCTCAAACCCTATTCCACCCTTTTAACAAATGCTTCCTCAAGCGAAATGCATTAAGAGGTACCACAGAAAATAAAAGTATTTTGAATCCTGATGTACTCAGTGCACACACACACTGCCCTCAGACACTGAAAATATCAGAGCAGGTTTGGTACCGCTGACCTTGGAAAGGCTACAGAAGGGACGGCCGGACGGCGTGGACTGCGCCGGGGGCAGGCAGAGAGAGCAAATAAATCAGGGAGCAGGGAGGGCTGTGGTAAGGTCAGGAGCTGTGCCATGTCTGTCCTACCTCCATTAACAGGCAGGAAGATCGTTCGGAGACTTCCCAAATCTCCTTTGGAGGTTTCTCACTACCACACTGTCAGGAGGAAGCTCGTTTGAGACCAGGCTCCATTTCTCACTACAACACTGTGTTGGTAGGGCCAAGGGTCATTTTGGAGGGCTACTCACAACATCTGTAATGTTCATTGTGAGCTTAGACACTGTTATTAGCATTAAAGGGACAACATTTAACATAACTTATGAATTCACATGGATTTGTGTTCCTTCAGGACTTCACAGCATTTGCCCTGGGCAACAAGATGGCAGGGAAAGCAAAATATTCAGCAGCTGAGAGAGATGAATAAATGAACATAAATTGGTTTTGAAAAAATTTAGGCTCAAAAATAGGAAAAGGAGGCATGAGATTCAGGCCCAGACTTTTGATATAAAAAGAAGGGGCAAAAGTGCTGAACTGATTTCAAAATGGCTCCTGAGCCATTCATGGAAGACACCATCCGATGCAATTGCTTGCTGCAGCAAGAGACTCCATTCACCAACTTTTCTAATCTAATACGTCTTTTAATATTGATGTTTTTTTAAATATATACTGCTACCACACCTCCCACACAGCATTAATGTAACATTTATCTAAGAGGAGAGCCACACTCCCTGTGCTTGTTTTGGATACTGTAGCATTCCTCCCTTGTGATAATAAATCTGGTATAATTAGGTTAGGCATAATTAAAAGTAGACTGCACCCAAATTAATTTGCAAATATAAAGATTCAAGACCAAACTCAACCTTGGTCTAATCCTACTGAAGTCACTGAAATTACTTCAGGGATCCATACGGCCACATTGAGTGCCCGTCTCGTCCCTGTCCCACGAGCTGTGTGCCTGCAAAGGGGGCGATGGGTCTCCTGGACAAACGCAATCCTGAGCAGAGCGGGACATGGCCAGGGTGAAGGTCACAGGCAGGACCCTTGACTCTTTAGCTGGTTTGACAAAAGTTCTTGGTTAGGCAAAACAACAACAACAAAAATCCCTTAGATTCAGCTCTTCTACAAAACAAGAGTAACACACTCTCCTTCAGGTCATTGCCACAGTTTTCTGAGTGCTGGGTGGCCACTTGGGGATCGGAGCTTTCAGACAGATTAATGCAGCTTGACTGAAGAAGGAAAGATGACAGACAATACTTAAGAGACTCCAAACTGTGCATGTCCTTGAATTGCTCTGTCAATTTGCTTCACAATCCTTTGATCAGAAAAGTCCGTTCTCATTTGATGAAGTGCAGATGTCTTTGTTCCTGGTAAATAATTTTAATTAAGATAGTGGACAGTGGTTAAAGATTCATTTCACTTTTGATTTCACTTCCATTGGCATCAGTTTTAAAGAGAATCTCAAATATTTGGAGGCCGGAATCACAGGTCAGTGACAGTAACGTAAAAAGACAACATAGAAAATCTTTTACAAATAATGCTGTATAATACCTTAACCAGCTAGCAGCCATTAAACAAAAACATAAGCTTACCCAATGGATTCATGATCATTAGAACTGCTCAGAGAAGCCCTTGGAAAGTTTAGGGAGTTTATCATCATTATTGAGTCATCAGACTTTCTAAAAACCTTCTGTGAACTATAATTAAAGATACTAAAATGATGCACGCGCATTATCACTTATCTGTGTTTTTGCCTGTAAAGGATATCAGCAGGGACAGGAAAGCACAGATACAAAAGAGAATTTAACTGTTCATTCTCTTCCCTCTCAGCTCCAGTACTCATCAGTCAGTCTGTTCCACAAGAGCACAAACTGTTTTATTTCACTTAAGGCTCCTGGTGTTCTGGTGGATGGCCCTGACACAGAAAATCCAAGGGCACACGGCAGAGGCAGCTGGCATGGAGCAGGGCCGGCAGCGGGAAGGAGCCAGAGGAGCAGGTCACATCCGTATGGCGTCACCGTGGCCTGCTGATCCCATCGGACACTGACCGCCTTGATGGCATCTCGCAAAGGGCCCGCTGCACCGGCACAGAGGCAGGGCAAGAACATAATCAGGAGCAAACCCCTACTAAGGCTCAGACAGGGCAGCCCCACCAGGACACAGCAAAAAGCTGTGTTTCTGCCCCAAGTTCACGGCGCAGCAATGTGCATGGGCAAGAGAAGAGCAGAGCAGTGCGGGCCTGGGCTCCTGCCTGGGGCCAGGCTCTCCCCATGGGCCTCTTCCTGCCAGGTCGCAGGAGAGCTGAGGGACTCTCCCCATGTCCTTCCCTTTGGAGAAACGGACAAAAGACAACCCCAAACCCCTGGTCCCAGATGATGCACTCCCCAAAGAAACCCTGTCTCATTCCTCCACTTCCTTTTCCCTCCAGAGAAGAGCTCTAGCTGTCCCTGCTGCCAAAGATAACGTAACTGGGAAAGGAATGTCTCATCATGCCGTGGGGAAAATCCAATTTCCCTTTCCACCTCTCTGCAAATGCCTAATAGAGAGGCAGTGTCAAAAGCAACATTTGCATTGAAAAAACGTCTTGAGCAAATGCCTCGTGTCTGGTTCATGGACTACACTGAGATGGCAGCACGTAGAAACCGAGAGAGAAGGAGCATCACAGACACCAGCCAGATCAGGGGACACCAGTTTGGAAAGCAGTGGGCTGGGAACGCTCCACACACAAGAGGGCAGGATGAGCCAGAGGGGTTTTCCTCCTCCAGGAGGTGCGATTCCAGGGACAGATTTCTCTCTTGCCATTGAAACTCCTGCAAGGAACCAGCCGCAGCACTGCTGGTGCCCGCAGGCAAGCTGCTTGGGACCAAGAAGCCCAGCCACGTGTTCAAGTACGCAGATATGAAAAAAGCTCTATATCCTACAGGAGGAATTCACCAGTCCTCAGCTGGGCCCTGTGTACTTGTGGCAACGGGAAACACCATGGTTTTTGTTCTTCGTAAGGAAAAAAAAAAAAAAAGTACCACTGTCCTGGGAAACATCTTTCCCACTGGAAAGATGTTCTTCTCCTTAAGAATTCAGTTTAGTCTTGTGGGAACCTAACGCATTAGAAACTCGCCCATAATTTGCATGCCCCAAACAGCAGAGATATCATGAGATCTGGTATTACTGAGATTTCTTTCCTTTGGCAAAACATATTCCAGAAAATTTACTTGGAGAAATGTTCACACATCATTATAACGAAACTGTATATCTGCCTCATGAGTGAAGAAAGGGCACGAGATGACACATTACCCTGTGGTTTTATTATACTGGCTTTGCTTCCTTGTCTCATTTGCAAAATTAGGGTTGGTTGTAATCCTTCCCTCAGTCTTTCCTGGAAATTAGGAAGGGACTGAACCAGATTTTCCAATTAAA
Organism: Tinamus guttatus; assembly: GCF_059628265.1. Taxonomy (NCBI): domain Eukaryota; kingdom Metazoa; phylum Chordata; class Aves; order Tinamiformes; family Tinamidae; genus Tinamus; species Tinamus guttatus. Next base: position 9,209,251 of record NW_028288582.1, on the reverse strand, counting down.
AATTATTCCCACAGTTCTGGAGATGTGAAAATGGATTTGCCAAGTGTTTCATCTGAAGGAGCTCTCTGAAGCACCCGTGCAGCATCTGAGTGCTGAACTGCTTCTCTGCAAGTGGTCTGGGAGACGCCCGGGTGAATTCTCCAGGGCATGCACATGTCCTCAGAGAAATGCCCAAAGGGGATCCCAGGGCTGCCCACCTGGAGAAAAGAGGCCCTAAAAACCCCACACTCAAGGAGCAAAGCAGCAGAGACAGGGTCTCCTCCCCGGGGAGCCAGCGCGGCACCGCAGAACCCCCCGGCTGCCGAGCTCCCGAACGGAGGGGAAGGTGTGCGCGAAGGCAGGGGAAGGCGTGCGCCAAGGCAGGGGAAGGCGTGCGCGGCCACGCCGTGGAGGCCGGAGCGCTACTCGCCCCTCCAGGCCGCAGCGCCGCCCAGGGCCTCGCGGGGCCGGCACGGAGGAGGCCGCCTCTGCCGGAAGAGCTCACGGTGCAGTTAGACGCAGCAAACTGAACAACCCTCGCAAACTCACTCTCCTCCTTTCACAGATGAGAACGTGGATATGGAGCAGTGACTTGCCTAAGGTTACACAAGAACTCTTGTGGCCAATCCCAGGCCCACGAGTGCCCGCCTAGTGCCTTAACCACACACTCTGCCTTCTCTTTAATGCGGTGACCGCTCTGAAGCTCAAGAGCTGCTGAAGCTTTGCACCACAAAGCCACATCCATGACTCCTGCACCAGCTCCCACAGCAAGTGCCCTGCAGCCTTCGGCAACTCCAAGAGCAGCCGTAAAGTCCCGGGCAGTAGCAGAGTGGACTGGGAGAGAGGAGTTCACGGCCTCTGTTGTCTTACCCCCTAGAAACCACCACGCTGAGCCCTTCCTCTTGCCCCTACGCTGACACCAGGGCCAGACCGGCACGCTGTGCTCCTGCTGTCAGTTGCTGGCTGCGCACTCAGAAGCAGCTGTTGCCAAAACAGACTGCACGTTGCCCAGGAAATACAACGTGTTTATCAATACGCAGCGTCGGCGCACCCGGACAGACCAACTAACTCATTCAGGCTGAGTTGCTCCTCCTGTTCTCCAGCTCTCTGAACCCAAATCTGTGCCAATACCTTCTCCTCTGCAGCTTGAGACGTTGCGACGCATGCAGAGACACAGAAGGACCTTTTTGGGCTATGGTTGCACTATGTTCAGTGCAACAGGCTGCCCAGCTTTCCGGGATCCGAATGGAGGGAGCCCCACACAAGCTTCTCTGATCCTATGGTGACCCTGCTCTGAGCAGGTTGGACTAGAGACCTCTGGTCCTGCCCGGGTACCCCTGTCTTTCCTGGACATTGCTGCCTCTCCCCTCTGCCACAAAGGCTGCAGCACAGGTGGGATTAGAGTGTCCTGGTCTCCATCTGGTCAGCCCTGCAGAGAACGGGTACAGCCAAGCAACCTTGCCCCTTGCCACGGCTCTGCAAACCCCATACTTATAGCCCCGACTCCTTAAAAAACATAAATCCCCCTGTATCCAAAGGTAAGAGCCTGGTTTTGTAAAGCCTAGTCTAGAGAAATAGTTCAAAGACTTAGAGCTGCATGAATTAGCCCAGTGTTAGGCAGTGAAGACCAGAACCTCATTCTTCATACTCGAGTTATTCTAACTCCTTTAACTGCAGCTTCCAAACATCAGTCTAGAAATATTCCAGTAAGCGGGAAGTTCCAACTTTGAATTGAAAAGTGAAATCCAAATGTTTTAAGAATAAAAATATATATATATATTTAAATGCATGTTATAATTGGGCCAGTTTAAAAGAGGGCAGTGTTACAACTTAAAAGGAGAGAAAAAAAAAGAAAATAACCTATCTGTAAAGCTTCTCTGCTCCAAGATGCCATCTGATACACTCCTACTCTCTCTCACATGTATCTGTCTGGAGCTGTGGTCAGGAAAGTCTCTTGACCGCAGTGCCTACCACACACACACTGACTTCCCATACCTACCGCTTCGTTTTCTCAGGAGATCTGTGTGCTTTTTAAGGCCTCACAGGAAACCTAGGGTTTTCCCCACCTATTTTTGTTAAGCAAACTCTTAGAAACAAGCCATCAGAGCGCTCACATTCTTTCCAACAAGTTCACACGCACCTCCAAAATAAGGAAGAGGAAATAACCTAACCTGCGAAACAGGCTGAGATGGTACACTTTATTTTAATTATTAAAAATGACAGTGTTAATTTCAGAGGCTTCAATAATTCAGTTTAATTACCCAAGAGATAATACCGTCAGCCTGAACACGGTAAAATATATATAAACAAAATAAAACATATCAGTCCTAGGCAGAATGACTGAATCCATTACCATGTCCCCAAACAAGTGCCACACGACTGAGTGCTGGCATAGTTACAGGTAATAAAAGTGACACTAAATGTTTCAGGAGGGAACAATGCAAATGCTTGCAATGAAAAGCGTTCAGTCAGAGGCAGGTGACAGCATATTTTCTCCGATTCCGTCGCTTCCTTTAGAGACGGAGCTCCCGCATCCCCTCCAGATCCTTTTGTTCCGCCAGCAAAGCGCCCTGTGCAGATGGCAGCGATTTGCGACACGAACCGCTCCCGCTCCTTGCCCAGCCCGGCCACGAGCAGCAGGAACCGCGGGACAGCGCGGGGCCCCGCGGACCCCGCAGCCACAAACGGTCCTTCACTCGGCCCCAGGCCTCGGCAGCGCCCGCGGGAGCAAAGGCAAAGCCGGGAAGGACGCCCTGGAGAGCGCTCCGATGCCAGCAGCAGCCGGGTAGCAGCAAGGATGGATCCATTCCTCAGCTTGCTGGGAAGCCTCGGGAGCACAAAGAGCCACATCCCGCTTTTTATACGAGCGGCGCCGCCGCTGCCGCGCCAATCAGCACCCCGCTCTGCCGGCCCTTCCTGCTGTGACCCACTTGTTGCCAGTGCCCCTGGAAAGGGACCTTTCCGTTTGATCTAATTCATTTATTTATTCTTCGAATTCTCATTTCCTCTTGGGGGAGAGGAGAGGAAAAGAGGTGGAAACGCTCAAGGAAAAGACGCCAAATAAACCTGAATCAGCTTCCTGTCACCAAGACGTTCTCCGGAAAAACAAATGCCGAGTTGAATTCCATAAGCCCCTCATAGAATGTTAAAGGCAAAGGGAAATGCCATGAAAAAAGGTCACGCCGGGCACCAGGATGACCTTGTGCGCAGAGCGAGGCAGAGAGTCCCGCTCCGCTCCCCTGGCTCCTCATGTCCCCTGCCATCTACAGAGGAGGCACCTCTGATGATGCATTTACATGCGGAAAGAAATTGGGAAATCTATTCCCTGTATTGACGGCGCTCTTACGGAATTCAGTAAACGCATAACATGCTCGGTATCCACTAGCATGAATATAAAAACAAAAGGGGAAGGAAAAGCCTGCGGCAAGACTAATATTAATACCCAACCATGTCACTCTCAATTAAGCTCATATCTAATGAGCACATTTTCTACTTGCACTGTCCAGTGATGCTGTAAGCAATGTCCAATGAAAAGCATAAAATGCTGCTTCTGGAAAGCAATGATCTGCACTGGTAAATTTTGAACCAACCAATTATGGACTTTTTTTTAATAGAATAAGCAGGGTTTTCTACGAATTGTAGTCCTGAATGCCAGGAAATGTATGCATTCCCAAAACGTCCAGAGAGAAGCACAAACTCTTTCCACAGACTGCAACAGCTAAGCAGATTTGCTATTATTATTACCACTGTAAACATATTCAGATGTAAAAAAAAAAATCTCCGGTGCACCCTAATTGACAGCAATCAGCACTCACTGCTGCATTTGCATCCGAATCTCCTGTTTCCACAAACATTAACTGTTTCTCCAGATTATTCAAGACCTGCAACTACATGGTCGAATTTATCATAGCAGAACCATTTGCTAGTAGGTAGGATGTAATTTCACTCCGGGTCACTCACAAGCCCAAAGTCAGCCTGTGGGACAGTTATATCATCCGAATGGGAACAAACTGACGTAATTCCCCGAACACCTTTCTGCCGCGCGCAGCAGGTACGGCAGAGAACCCGGGACCTGTGCCGGAGCCCCGCACGGCGGCACGAGCCAGATCCGCGAGTGCAGCAGGACGGCACCGCGGCCAAGAGAACAAGTCCAGACTCACAACCTCGCCTGGCTCTGCGCCACAGCCGGCATTCCCACAGGTATCTCCCTGCCCACGTGATGCTCCACGACAAGGTACAGGCACGCCCTCCGGATCATCTTAATTAAAACTACTCGCAAAGGGAAGGTTGACCCCCTTCCCCAACCCAGTGTGCATTGCAGCCTTCAGAAACTTAACCTTTGGAGTGACGTTATTAATATAATCCACATTAGTCTGCATGGCTGGAGACTCCTAGAGGCACTGCGGAGCTCCGAAGCGCAGCGAAGGAGAGCTGCGCATCTCTCCAGGGAACAGTCACCTCTCTGCTCTGTGATGCCTAATGCTTTTCTCTCTCTCCTTCCTTTCTTTCCAGGAAGAGATCAATTAATTTCAATGATGTTACAGCACTTGGCTGGCTCTCGTGCTCTCCAAGGATGTTCTCGGAACATATGAGCCTGTCCATGCAGCCTTTTACATCTCTTCCCAGTGGATTCTCCTGTGTTGAGGAGATCCCCAGGAACAGATATGGCCAACATCACACTGACACAGTTTTGGCCTGTCCTTGTCAGCTGGCGAGAGTTCACTGATAGCCTGTATCAAATACCAGTCACAGACCTTCTCAGAAAGGGGCAGAATAACCTGAGTTCAAGTTTTAATGCCTACCCTTTCCAGGTGCATCAGTGGTCGCATCTACCATGTCAGTCTGGTTTGTTCCTCAGCATTGACCAGCCTCCTTCCAGCACTACTTAAGTAACACCACATCTTTCATCCAAAACCAGCAAACAAGTATCACAGGACAAAGAATTAACCCTAGTGGAGTGCTGGAGACAGTAGGAAGACCAAGTTGATCTTCCATCCTCCTTTTCTCCTACTTGCCAGCATTGTCTTGCTGCTTTTTCTATATTTTACTGGGTTTTTTTTCTGCACTCTTAAGTACTTTCAAGGCAGGACCGTCAGGCAGCAGAGAAAGACACACACTGCCACTCTTAAAGATTTTAATATCTAGGCTGTATTCTCCAAAATTCTCCTTCAAAAATGAATTAATAAATACAAATAGAATCATAGATTCCCTTCTCATGCTAGAAATGTAATTGCAATGAAATAAAATCTCTACTGGGGATCAGAAAGGAGGGGAAAAAGGGGAAGAAGAAATATTCTGAATCAGTTCATCCTCCAAGAAATAATGCTGTTGTTTTAAAATTGCCCATTCTTCTGAAGCCAGCCAGCCAGAAGTGATCCTTTCCAAACCTATCTGCTTTGTTTTTCCTCACTGCTCTAGCTAGGGTTTAAAGAAGAAGAGGGAAGAAAAAGAAAAGTCAACATTTTCAGAAGGTATCTCAACCTTACCTAACCTCCTACTCCACATAGACACACACACTGCAATCTGATACGATCATTTTATTACAGCTTCAGCTCTGCTAAACCCAATTTATCTGCCAGGCCATAAATCTTGCCCTGTATTGGAGCAGAGCCTTGATTTCAAGCTCCAAGAGATGCTTCATCCAAGTAATGAATGCCCCAAATTCGTTACTGTTTAACCTATGAATACAGCAGAGGGAAACGAGCAGGCCAAACAGCAGAGTTTGCCTGTCGGCATGTGCAGCTAGGAATGGAAAGTCAGCAGATGATTTAGATCCAAATGTTTATCAAATATTGAAAAAGAAAAGACAAAAATATAAAGTATTCAACAGCTAGACTGAGTCTGCAAAAACACTCTGGGATTTAATCCACACGTGGACCGCTGAACAATCAGTCACATGTTACGAAATTGTTCCTCCAAAACACTGAATTTGAGACTACCTGGCAAAACATAAGACCTGGTAGGAAAATCAAATCTGTTTCACAAGGTAATTACATTTCATCCTTTAAAACTGGCGCCAATACAGAATAAGTGGGAAATTAGGATTATCGCCTCCAAAAGGCTTCAATCACAAAGTGAGGTTCTCTTGCAACATCAGCACCTGGCACCGCCGCAGCACTAACCACTTGCACAATCCTCACGTCTGGCACGGGGCCCACATGTTCAGGGAGGAGAGAGCATGGAAGCTGCAGCAAGCAAGCAGCAGTCAGAAAAATATACGGGGGTGCAATCCTGAGGTCTGGGAAAAGACTGGCAGGCTCCTCTGGTCTTTTCTTTGCCACAGGTACTCCCAGTTGGATCTTCATCTTTGGGCGAGCAGCTTAGCTGTGCTTTGCTTGCCAGCCACGTTTGGGAAGGCAGTTCTGCTCCTTTACCATTTGTGTGACTGCAGGAGGTTGTAGGACTTTGTCACTGGAATACCTGGCTATCTTAGTCAGGAACAGGCTGCCCAGAGAGGCTGTGGAGTCTCCTTCTCTGGAGATCTTCCAAACTCGCCTGGATGCCACCCTGTACTACGTGCTCTAGGTGTCCCTGCTGGAGCAGAGGGTTGGACTAGATGATCTCTAGAGGTCCCTCCCAACCTCAACCATTCTGGGATTCTGAGATTCTGTGACAGGGTGAACTACAGCAGAATGGTGGGCAACCAGCTTTGCTGCTGAAGCAAATATGCTAGGTCACTGTTCCCTCCCATGCAGCAGCTTTGAAGGGTCTATCCTGAGCTCAGGCATAAATTGTGGGCCCAGGACAGAGGAATTTCCTTGGCTTGTGCTGGACGAAAACAAGGGCAGTCCCTTGGTTTCACTGCACAAGATCTCCCAATACAAACAGAAACAATTTTTTTTTTATGAAATCAGCTGAAACACAAGTAAAGAAGAAAAATCCTAAAGCAATGGTGACCAGCCAAGTTTTTAAAGGAGCAGAACTTGAGACATTTTCTGGAAACTCAGGTAATTTTTGCACGAGCCAGGAGGACAAATAAACTTCTCTGTTGTCTTCCTTTGGCCTTCTGTTTCTTTCTGGTGTATCTGTGCTTTATAGAAAATAGTAATAATAGGATTGAACGTCAGGACTACAAATGCAAAGACTTGCTCAGATATTCTTCAGACAGGACAGAGATGACTTCCCCCAAAGCCCTGCCAGCAAAACCCGACCCAACCTGCACACTCTGGTAGAGCTCTGAAAATTCATGCAGACACATGAGATTTTCTGCGTGTACAGGTCAGTGCATCTTGGAGATACCTCTCCGAGGTCAGTGCACGGAGCGGATGCGTCTGCTATGATGTCTTGCTCAAGGAGCTTGTTCCTCGCTGCAGAGACTCACACACGGAGCTGCCGGTGACCAGCAGACGGCCTCTACCAACCCCTCCCTTCCCACTTAGCACAGCCAGCTGGTTTGGGGCATAATGCTTCAAAAAGGGAGGCAGATTGATTTGACAGTCCACTGGGGAACACGGCTTTTCAGCAGCCTAGAAAACATGACCTACAAAGAATGACTGAAGGAACTAGGTTGTTTAGTCTAGTGAAGACTGAGGATAGACGTGATAACTATCTTTAAAATACATGATAAGTAGCTGGAAAGAAGTGAATAACCTGTTCTCCCTTCCCATGGCAGAACGGACAGGGGAAAAACAGGCCTAAGTTACAGCAATGAAGATTTAGGTTAGAGGTTAGAAAAAGTATTGTAGTGGGAATGATAGTGCCTCAGTGGAAGACATTGTCTGGTGAGGTTGTGGACTCACCATCTGCAGAGGTTTTCAAGACGAGGCTACAGAAACATCTGTTTAGATGAGCTAGTCTTGCCTCAGGGCAAAGAGACAGGCTAGATGACACCTCTAAGACTTTTTTCTGTCTTTTGGCCTCCTACTTGATTAGCAATAGTGTTCACAAGTCAGTACTGTTATTTTCAAATCAATCAACTGCTCTGAGGCCCATTTCTGCAACTGAAGTCTAATCCCAGTCCACCCTGTTCTGTGGCAAGCAGGACCAAAATTTCCATCGGCAGCAGAAGTTGACTGGAAGGGCATATTTGGTTTGAGCACTGCATTTCACATGGTGAAGCAGGTCCAGGACAGCATCACAAGAACAGGATTTCCAAACCATGCAGAGTGTCAAGCAAAGCTCTGAAGAGACACCATCACTCTCCCGAAGTGTTAGCCCTAGGTCAGCTGTGTCACCAGCTGTGTCACTAGCACAGCACCGATCTTGCACAGACAAAGTGTGTGTGTGTGGGGGGGATCTTTCTGAACATTTTTGTTACAGCCACCATATTGCCCTGAAGCCTGCAAACTGATTGCTATGATCACAAAACATGTATTCTTTCTCCCTCCACATGCACACATTGCACAGATATCTACGACATAAAACAGGACAGTCAAACATCGAGGGGAAAAGAAGGTGGGAGAAAAAGTGTCTAAGCAGGCGACAGGAATGTATTGACTCTTTGAACCCAATCCCCTTGTCGCCTGCACTGCCTCCTTCTATTTGCATTTAGATTCACTTCAGAGCAAACAGTCTCCAGTTAAAACTGCTGCACGAGGGAGGATTCAAACCTCTTCCATCTCCTCGTGTCGAAGGTCAGACACAAACACGGAGGCTACAACCAGGCTTCTGGTGGGACATCAAAGACGGCGGGTCAGTCCTTGCTGGCCCCCCACAGCGTGTGCAAGGCCCCGTCAGCGTCTCAGCGCTGCGTTCGCTTCCCCTCCAGCCCCCTCGCCCTCAGAACTGATTCCCTTCGAGAAAGGCTCCTTTCTTCCTGCCAAGGAAGGGCAATGCCCAATTTTGCATGGGAGAAAACACGTTTCTAGCGTTTCAGTGCCAAGCCAATCCACCAAGCTGAGTGACCTTCTCCTTGATGCCACCATTCAGAACCTGTGTCAGCGCCTCAAACACACAACTGCCACCGTACTACAGAGACAAGCATAAACAAGCCATTGGCTAAAACACACATCCAGAAATTAGCTACACTGCAAATTAATAAACGTCTTCCTGGCTTTAGCAAGGGGGCACAAGGAGACATATTTGGCATCTTACTTTAATTCTTCTAAATTGTAGGCAGTTTTTCAGCTATATTAATTCTTTGAAGTGAGTCGTTCTCCCCTAATCATCATGGCTTATATTTACATGATGAGGTGTAATGATGCATCTCAGGGATGTTATGGTATTAGTTAAATTAACTAAGACAACTCTGGCTGCAAACTGATGAATTTTAATGTGTCAACATCCAATATGAAAATGCAGTTGTGTGGATCTGTGGATTCGCGTGGCCATATGGTTCAGAATTCTAATTAATGTCTTTGGATTCCGTTCCGTGTAACTTATAGCTACATTAATTCAATATTTTTTCAGAACTTTGGAAAAACACATATTTTGCCAAGTTGTGGGTTTTCAGAATAAGTGGGAAAAAATCTTCTATTTCCTCTTGTCCTGAAAACCATATCTTACCTCCCTTTGGTCTAGCTGTTTTCCCAAACCAGAGGTCACCTGGAGCTGTTACTCTGCCCTAATCTGTCTGTAGAGACCCCTTCCTGCAAGAAGTATAAAGGCTTGGTACTAAAACCAAAGTCGTTTTCAAACCATTATGTGCTGTGAGCAATCAGACAAACTCTGCAGGAGTTGATGCGAACCAGCCTGCCGAAGCTCGACAGTTGTGACACGTAGGGCTGGAACAGACCCCGGAGCCAGGCACTGTGGACAGCACTGCAGACCACTGCAAGACACTGTTGACAGAAGATTTCTGGCTCCACTGGGCTCTGCGTAGCACAAGGGTTTGCAAGTTCAAATCTGGGGACCGTGGTATTTTCCCTTCCTCATCTGATCCATTTCTTAATGATCCATATTTAAGATCACTGTTGCCCTCCAGGCAACAACCAACATTTGCTTGTGCTTCTTATTAGTACAACCAAACCTCAATAAAAAATCAAAGCACAACCCACATTCATTGCAGAACTCAAAGCAGATCTGGCCACATATATGTGCCGTCCACAGTGATTCTACAAAAAAATAAAAAATCAGCATGGAAGCTAGTGCTCTTTGAGATCTATAGGGTGCTCACTATAGGCTACAGCATCACTCTGTGGTTCTCTGAAGCACGGGCAATGCTTTCAAAGCCAGGTGCCTTAGGACAACCTCACAGTAGCCTTGAAAGATTGTCACCAGCGGCTCTGGCAGGCACTGCTTCACGCCCTGTGTGAGATGTCTTCATATCTCTAAGCACATCTTTGCCAAGGCTACACTCATGCAGGATTTCTTCTGATATTGTAGAGTTACATACTCCTCACAGCATGGCAGGGAAAGGATGGCCTTGAGAGGTTTAGAGATTTAAGATGTTTCTCTTATTTTCTTTCACAAGAGCTACATATAACTACAGGCACTATCAATTTGAGAGGCGAGCTCTGCAAGAGCTAAATACATTCAGCTTCCATTTTCCATAGTGCCCTACAGGAAGAAGGTTTTAAAATGTCAGACAATGTTTGCTCCATTTGGAATGGGTCAAGAGGATCCACGATTGCAATAGCTAGTTCTCTGGTTTATTGAATTCACTTACTTCACAGAATTGCTGGGGAAGAAGTGATCACTAACAACAACGCAAGTTCAGAATTACTTGCACCCTCCCCCAAAAGTGATATTACAGAAACAGTGGTAACACGGGCAATTTGACATGAGGAGACCGGTGGTGTACTTGTATGTTCCTGCTGCCTCTAGCCTCCAAAGGTAAATGCTGTAGAGCAGTAGAGCAGGCACAGTGTCTTGTGTGAATGTTGTATGCTGTGCGTGCAGCGCCCGACACAACCGGCAGCCCCTGCTTTGTTCCTGACGCTGGACATTGCCCTACTGGTATAACAAATAATTCACCAAAGACATGAAGAAGAGACCTTCATTCCCAAGCATGTTCAGGTTTCCAGATCATTTTCCTTCAGTGGTTATGAGACACTTAGTTGTCTCCATCAATTTGGACAAATCAACTTGGTCTAGTTTCCCAGACCAGGGTTACTCTCACTCGTACAAGAGGACGTATACAACCAGCAAAAGGCAGCAGGGTAAAGAGGCATCGCAGCTAAAGCAGAGGCACAAGTGGAGATGATACCCACAGTCCTGCAAGTGCTGGTTTTCCCCTTCTGCTCAAACAGACTAATTGCATCCACGACATCCATCAGCCTCCCCAGTCACAGCTCCCTTCAGCAGGACCTGCTTCTGATCTGGGCCACCAGATAATCAAATAGAATAATCAAATTATTAGCACCACCTCCCTGTTGGTTTTTGCCTTTTCGGCACATAAAACTGATACAGAACAGAGTTTTGTTCCGCCTGCCGCTAGTGGCAATGGTTGGGATAATGACCCATCCCACCTCCTAACCCAAGGAGCTAGGAGGAGTCAGGAAGGCCACCTCATTGTAAGGCTTCCTTCTACCTAGCTCCCCAAATCCATTTCCAAATCTGACACATTGACTTCCAGAGCGAGGCAGCACGTCCTATTTGAACAAAATGAATAAACAGTTCTTTTGAATTTAAAAGGTCCAAACCCTCTCTTTTCTACCCCTAAGTATATGGATCCATCATGGATGGATGGTCATAAGCAAGGACTGAGCAAAATATTCAACAGAGCACTTCTGAGGTGGAACAGCTGCACGGATATTTTCATCTCAGGAACCTCTACTAGATGCTACTAATGCACAAGAATCCCTCTCCAGAAACACTTTGTGACAGGCACTCATGTGGAGCCGATGAGCATTTACTTAACAACAAAATCCCGGGAAATAAATATCTATATATTTAATAAATATATAAACAGACCGCAACTCTAATCCTTATGCCTACCTTTTGCTTAGATAATGTTATTATGCACTTGTTATTTGCATTATAAACCCAGTCACAGACAACAGGCGTTGTCTGAGCTGCTGTTCAGACACAAAAATATAGATAAATTGGTCATGCGCAGGTGGCTGCAGGCAGGCGCTGTGAGCGCCACGCTAGGGCCGCTTCCCCAGCCCTGCACCAAGCCCCCCGGTGCCGCGCCGGTGTCCCCATCTCCCAGGCTGTGCTTGAGCATCCCCTCCCTCGCACACGCAGCGGGGACACGCGCACGCTCCCCTCCATTTGTGCGCTACACCTGATCGCTATTTCCACCGCGGAGGAGCCTGAGGACCCCTGAAGGGTTGAGGGCCCGTTACCTCAGGCAGCGTAGAAGCGGCGCACAAGGTCGGTTCCCACACACGGGGACAGGCGAGGTTACGTAAACTAACCACCGCGCTCCCCACAGCCTCGGGTGGCCCCAGCAAACACAGGCAGAGCCAAGCAGCAACAACCCATCTGCACAGGAGGAGAGCGCCGCTTCGGCCGGCGCCAAAAGAATCATAGAATCATAGAATCATAGAATGCTTAGGGTTGGAAGGGACCTCTAGAGATCATCTAGTCCAACCCCCCCTGCATACGCAAGAAAAACAATTTCTCAGAACAACAACCAACAAGTGATTCCCACATCAAATTAAACTCTATTCTAAATGGCTGTTAAGAAGGGAGAGTTTGCTGTGGGTTCCGCGCTTGCATGGAGGCTATATAGTTTTATTGCAAGCGATTTCTTCTTTCAGGCCCTGGGGCTTTCATGCTGGAGCTTTTTGCCCCACAGTGAGGCAGGGGCACCGAAGCGGAGCGTCCCAGGCAAGAAGGAAGCAATATGCTGAAATGCCGCCCTCTGAAGAGGTGCTTGGACACTCATAGGTTCTGGCAATGAAATCTTCTTCGTTAAGGCTTGGAGAGCCGCTTCCTAAGATATATAAACTTTATTTAAATCCCAGCACAATTCATAAGCGTGATCCTAACATCCATCCTTATATAAATCACTAATTCATTTTTGAGAACAATCTCATTAGCTTATGGTATAAGCAGCTCATGCAGGTACCGGTGAGTGCTGCGGGTCATTCCTTACTCTGCACCTTTTCAAAGAGGTGGAACAAGCAGAAATAAATCTTCCATAGGCTTTGAAAAGACCAAGAAGCTTTAGAAAAGGTTTTTCTTTTTTTTTTTTTTTTTTAAATAGAGGCAAAGAAATCAGCTGCGAAGCTTTTCCTGAAGAGACAGTTGCTGTATTATTGTATTATTGTATTACTGCTGTCTTTCCCAGGACTCTCAGGAAGTCCCTTCTCAGGCAAAATCCTCGCTGACACAAGGGCAGTTTGGAGGCCGGACCCTGTCGGTCCTGCCCAGCAGACCCTGCACAGGCTACCAGGCGCAGGGACCTGCAGAACATTCCCACACAGGGTTGCCCTGCGGCCTGGGAAGCGGAGGCTGCACGCGCCTCGCACCCAGGGGAAGTTATGTATCCTCCCGTGAAGCGCACACATCCTGCACATCCTTCCAGCCCTCAACAGCGCACATTTAGCACCAGAAGGAAACTGCTTTGCCGTGTGCGGTCACATCCTGGAAGGGAGGCAGCTGCAGGGCAACATTGCTGACTTCACTCTCTGACCATTGCTTTGCCTTGCATTTATTTTCCCTCATCCTTTTTAAGTTTTCCTATTTCTTGGGCTCATTTTCTGATGACCCGCCTCCTCCACACCTCTTTTGCTTTCTGCTTCTCACAATTTGCTTTCTAATGTATCCCAGCTGTTGTTGTATGCTTTGCTTTTCCTTCAAACACACATATTTAAACAAGTGAAAGCACAATACACCCGTTCCTCCCTTTAGGCCAAAACAGAGAACCATTTGCCCCAGCAGTTTGATTGATTTGCTCCGGTCAAGTTAGGTGAAGAGTTTAAATAGGCATTCTGGGAACATGGCTGATTTTGCTTAATTACGGATCTGCTCCATCAGCGGATCAGTGGAGCCACTAATCAGCAAGGGCTGGTCACAAGCTGCTGAGAACAGTAACTTCTTCCACCGGGGCAGCCAGAGCCAGGGAGGAAAATGCCAGCTTTCTGCCCAAAGCCTTGTCTGAACACGCACATTGCATCACTGTGACAACGCCGGCGCAGCCGACGAAGAAACGGCCCCTTCCCTCTTTGCACAGATGCCATCATACCCGTGTAAATGTGCAGAGTGGCTATCTCTCTTTCCATCTGAGAATAAGCCGCAATGATGTAAGGCATGTTCCTGCAGTTAGAACTATGCCTGAGCTAGGAGCAGCTGCATTGCACACAATAATAAAGAAATAAATAAAAGAAAACTAAACAAAACAAAAAGATACTGCAGAGGCACCAAACTTCAACAGCTAGTTACATGCTGCTGTGATAACGAACCTAAGCATGCCTTGGGAAGTTCCTGCCTGTGAAGCTCCTAACCTTATAGTCATGTGAAAAATGATGAGATTTAGCCCAGCCATATTCCGCTCTTCCCCAGTTCTGCCTTCTCTCTTGGCCTACAACGGCTGTTTCAAAGATGAGTCATTACAGTGAGCTACAGGGGCACAGGACAAGAAGAAACCTAAGGCCGTAAAGTGAGAAAGTGGTAAAGGCTGAGGTTTGGGGTCTTTTTTTTTTTCTGTTCAAACCAGTGAAGAAATTAATCAGGCTTCTTAAAATCAAAAAAAAAGAAAGAAAAAGAAAACCAAAAACCCAAGCGTGCCTAATTGCTAATGAATCGCGTCAGCCCCCCTGACTTAAATTTTATCAGCTCCAGCACCGTGAGCAGACACTTGAAAGCAGCGCAGATAAGGGTGACGCTTCCCGGCGGCGGCGGCGGCTCATGTGCTATTACAACTCGTTGGGACACTAAGCAGATTAGCGGCAGCGGCGGCTTCGCAGCAGCTCTGCCAGCCGGGCCGGCCCGCGGCCCCACGCACGGGGCTCGCGGGCAGCTTGCTGGAGCTCCGGCTCGCGCGGCAGAGCTGCTCCGAGCACATCTGTCAGCCGGGAATTTAGAGCTTCGAGTGCGCCCCATGATATACACTGACCCCCGCGCTGTGCAAACAGCACCGCGTCACTGAAGATTTAGATGAGGCAAGTGGAAAGCTCCGTGTGGTTAACGCCGAGGCTGACTTACTGCCTCCGAGCAGGCACTGTTTGAACCCCTCCGTGTGCGCCGCAGGGAACCGCTGTTATTTATTGAGTGCTGTCAGCGGCCGTCTGAAACCTGGGGGAAGGCAGGGCCAGCAGCCACATTGCTGCTCAGCGGCTTCTACGAAACACTTCGGGCAGACCCCAGCCTCTGGGAAACCCCCGGGGCATGGGGAAGGTGAGAACAGACCTCAGCCCTCAGGAGGCTGCGGCGGAGATGAGACACAAGCGGGAGGGAGGCGTCTCCCAGCGGGAGCGCGGCCTGGGCAGCCATGGCGGGCCGGGGTCACCCGCTTGCTTTCCAGGCACGGGGGAAGAAGCCTGAGTACTTTTTCACCTGCTGCCACACAAGGTCATGCTGTGGGAAGGGATTAGCTGCAGCGAGCTAAAGTCTGGTTCTCCTGCCTGCCGAGGAGGAACCTGGGCAGCCTGGGATGGGTTCTCGGGCAGGAGGTCTGTTAGTCGGGCTCTACCAGCCATCTTGCCAGTCCCTCGGCGATCGGATTGGGGCTTTTCCTTGTTCAAAGCAGGGAGCGTTTCATCAAAGTGCAGACCAGCCATATGCCAGATCCACACAGATCCAGAGGCAGCCCTAAACCAGGCCATAAAATAATCCAAAGGCTCCTAACAGATTATCACAGGAGAGGGAGGGACGCACAGGGCAGGAGGACTGTGCAAGACGCTGGGCAGACTCTTCCCAAACCGGCTGTTTCAGTGGACAAGAGTGGTGGGTATCTCCGTGCAATGGGGAAAAGCAGCAGAAATCTCTCCTGCCCAGCCTTCCCTAAAGGCAGGAAGGGGACTGAGTGGGGCCACTGTCCCCAGCCGTGGCCCTGGCGCGAAGGCTTCCCGGCTGCCCTGCAGAGCAGCTCTCCTGCTGATCCCCGATCTGCAGCGGGGCGAGATGGCTTCCCTAGCTGTGCTGGGCTCTGAGGAGCCAGGGGCTCCTGGGAGGGGACAACAGCCCCAAGAAGGGCCCTGGGAAACAGACAGCAAAAATGGAAGGAGGACCCCTGGCCCTCGCCTGGTGCCTTCACAGAAGAACTCTCATTTCCACCTCCTTCACCACGGGAAAACCTCCCACTTCACCACTATAGGAAGCAAAAGCAGAAACCAAGGTATTCCTGACTTTAAAAAATACCCGCTCCAAAGAGCTTTCCTCAGAAGCACCTGCAAGGCTCGGCCACGAGGAGCGTGGCTGGCACGGGCGGTGGAGAGGGACGGCGGGGACCAAGGACGGGCCTGCATGGGGCAGCTGGACCCTGGCAGCCTGCCCCGCGCTCCCGCCTGCGCTGGCTGCAATGAGCAGCGCGAAAGGCAAACAAAAGTTCAAGTCAACACAGCCTTTACAGGGTGCAAACGGCTGCCACTTATTTCCATATAAGAGCTATTTAAATGCAAAAGCTGGTAACCATTTCTTTGCAGCAGAATGACCCTGCTTTGTTGTCCTCTCTTTTTCAGTATGCCCATCTTGAATCCTGCCTTTTCAGAGGCAAAGCCCAACAGCAGGCTATAAAACCAGGGAGTTCCGAATGAATGGTGAAAATTCCACGTCCCCTTCCTCCCCACGCGGCGCAGAACCAGCGGAGCGCTTCTTTCGCCGTCTCTTGCCACTTGCCAAGAGGTCTAGAATTTGTTCTAATTCTTAATCGGAAGCAAACAATGCACACTCACTATTTTTAGGCATGACCTCAAATAATACACTACTTTAAAACATATGCTCAATTCAGTCTTATGCAAGCAAGAGAAAATACTCGCAGGCAGCGCATTAACAGGCGTTTGACATTTAAATACAACCTATGTGCAAAAGTAGTTAACATTTGTATTAATTACAATGCATTCAGCACAAGGCTTTTCTGTGTTTTTCCTCCTAGTTATCCATGAAAATTGTTATCGGTCTCAAAAAAAAAAAAAAAAAAAAAAAGAAAGAAAATTACACTTAATTGCCTGCCTGTACTTTCTACCTGTGTACCATTACAGATAGCGGAATGCCTTCTAGCTCATTTGGAGTAGTTTTATTTCAATACTTTTTTAATTTAATACTTTTTAAATTCAACATTCCTGCTGAATAGCTCACATAAATATCAAGACCTGTATGTATCCTCAAGATCCCAGGGCTCAGCGCCGGGAACCGAAGTATCTTTACAAATCCTTTGATATCACTGGGACCTACCATACCCTGGTCCTTTGAAGCAATATGTCAGCCTGTCAGATCTTCAGGAATGCACATGCATTTAGCTGCACACCTAACGGCATCACGCAGATTATCTTGACTGACCCTTTGAACTCCCTGTGTTAGGCACTGCGATACATCAGGCACACAAACGGCATACCTTCACACTTGAATCTGAAGTCCATAATACAGTAAAGCACACTAAATGAACTAATACTCCCTCATGAAGCAAGACTGGGTTTTTTTGTATCTATTTTGCATTAGAAGGATATGCTCGTAATTAAGTCTCGCTTAACAACATTATTCTTGTTTTTGTAGCTGTGAGGTTATTACTGGAGCAAGCCTGAGAAAGGAGATGGGAATGAGGCCCAGAGAGCCAGTAATGCCTGAGTTATTAGTCAGAAATGCAACCACATTTCTCCAATACCCAGGCCACATCCCTTTCAGAAACATGAAGTTTGCTAAAGAAAAGAGCTTCTACTAGCATAAATAAACAAACAAAAAAAAAACATGTCTACAACGACTATAGTTTTTAATTAAACAGCAACTGAATAAACAACTCGGAAGTTGTTGCAACAGGCCAGCCATAACCCCACACAGCTTGGGACCGTGAAGCCCCGGACCACTGATGCCCTTTTGGCTTTTGACTCCAAGGGTCAGGTTCCCGCCAGGCCCTTCCCTGCAGTCGCCGCTTTTGTTTTAAGTGGCCCAAACTCTAGCTTTGTTGGTTTGCTGTTTTTAACATGGCTGCAGGCAGCAAACGTGCCTCACACCAGGCTGCGAGCGGGGATTTCCTTAGCCTGACTGGGACTGGAGGGGTGTTTGGTAAACACTTTCCATGGCCTCATAAAAAAGGCAGAAGGCATCAAATGGATATTCCACTAATCCCAACAGTTGCTTCCTACCATCAATCACTACAGCTATCTTCTAGCCAGGAACTCATATTTACAACATCTATAAAAGGATTTGTGGCAAGGTGGCATGCATTCATCAAGGGTGTATTTCCACCAGCAATGAATTAGGCCCCCCTGACTTTGTCATGACCAAACACAGCTCTTGCCTTGAGGAAAAAGAAAAGAACAAAAAACCCCACTCAACACACACAAAACATGCACTACACCTTTGTAGCCTTATCTTTTAATGCAACACAGTATGTGTTGTTCTCCGGTTTATATTAACAGCTCAAGTTATCAACGTTTCCCACCTTGGTCTGCATTATCAGATCTCCCTCATCCCAGCATTTCGAAGAAGATAGTGCTATTCAAATGCAAGTGCTTTAAAGTGAATTTGCATTGTTCCTAGGAGAGCAGGAAAAGAGATGGAGAAAAAAATACAACCCTAAGATATTAGGCATCATTTTCACTTCTTTATTAAGCCAAAGATCTGTTAAAGTGTAGATTTCCCCTCTGTGCCAATAACACCTGGCAGTACATAAGATACTTAAGACTTATTTATTGTAATGACATTTCCACTGAAAAAAACACGTAGGCATTTGACTACGTTTCCAGAGAGGTGGAATATTATCCAGCGAGGGAACCTAGATGTGCTCAGAGGTGAGGAGGGTAAAGGCAAAATTGCAGCCAATTAGTATTTTCTTGACATAAGTGTAATCTGTGAATTTGCAAAAATCGTCATCTGAAAATTGTGGTTAATTTGAGTCAAGAATAACCCAAGTGTTCCTGGCATCTCAGGCACCCACGGACACGTCTCAGCACACCCCCAGGCACTGAACACAGTGAATCGAGCGAGGAAGGGAATGATCCCACCCTGCTCTGCCCAGTGCATTCCTCAGCACAGTGCCCAGCCC
This sequence comes from Tinamus guttatus, assembly GCF_059628265.1. Lineage (NCBI taxonomy): Eukaryota > Metazoa > Chordata > Aves > Tinamiformes > Tinamidae > Tinamus > Tinamus guttatus. Next base: position 9,190,302 of record NW_028288582.1, on the reverse strand, counting down.
CTTCCCACCGACCTTCCCACATTACCTGGGGAACCCTGGGCTCCCTGCAATTTGATCAAGGCTTTATGCAGTCAGCAAAGGTGCAACGGGGAAGAAAAAAATCCAGATGAATAACAACGCTCTTCAGAGGGAAAAAAATAATGTTTTCCCATGGTCTAAAGTTACAATCTAAATTTTAGTAGAAAAGTGATAGTGGGTGCCTCGGTGGCAGGCACCAGATAACGTTACGCGGCGCTCCGGCGCGGCGGACAGCAGGGCAGGTCCCCAGCATGGGAACGCACCGCGCAGCCCTGTCACACGCAAGCCACTTGCTCAGAATATACTGCTGACCCCGGGGCTCAGCTGCCCCCTCGTGCAGGTGGTCTGCTTTTTTACAAGGACGTGGCTGGCATTTCTTTGCTTTTATGTTTTCCCTGCTTGGGAGCATCTCCACGAGGCTCGTTGCTGAGGGGGCAGGTTTACACCTACCTCTGCAAGGCAAAGAGAGGGGCTGCTGTGGGGGGCTCCAAAGGTTCTCAGGAAAGCCCACCAAAGGAGAACAAGTTTCTTGGATGAGATGAGCAGTGATCGCTTCCTAACAGCTTACGCACAGGACGCCACTTTTCCTCTGAAGGTATTTATACTTCAATAATACATCTACAACTAAAGGCAAGAAGTAATCAAAAGCTGACATTTCACCTGTGCTCTGCAAAACTAAACCTCAGTCAGAAGTGGAATGCTAAAGGGAGGAAAGCGACAGATACACTTTGATTTATAGGTTACTTTTAAAATTAGTGATGGTGGAGTTCTCACAGTAGCCCTTCAGAAGGTCTCTGTTTATTTGAGGAGCTCACAGGGGCACCATCATGACACAGGCTCCTGTTAAATTCCATAGCCCAGATGGAGCCAGATCTATTCAATTAGTATTTATTTAGATTTAAATAAAAAAAAGGAAGGCTATCCAGAAAAGTGGAGAGTGTCTAGCTGATATTTAAGTATACTAATGCGCAAATATATTTAGACAGCAATTAGTACATCAGTGGAATCAGAAGACAGGTCACCGTTTATGGTCCATTCCCAACATAAACAAACTCCAGAACTTCCCCCCTCATGCCAATATTGTATTTAATTGCTAACATCCTCCCGCTCCTGAAATCCTCTCAAGCACATGATTTTTGCAATGGATCTGAAAGGCCATTTCACTGGGGACCCAGACAAGCCTTGGGACTGCAGGAGTTAGAAGAAGGTGGACTTGGCCGTGGTCAGTGCAACACCCAGATCCTGATCTGCTCCAACCCCTGTCTTTTCATCAGCAGGCGATGAGTTCCTGCAGCACGTGGTAGGACACATGCAGGCATTTCACATCCCAAGCAACTTTTTTTGCTTAGGAGTTGGCTCAGCTGTTTTAATGAAATCACAGCTTATCTATTTCTACTGTTCTCTGTGTACCTGCTCTATTTTCCAATACATAAATTATTCTTCACTTCCTTCCTGAAGGAGCTATTATTTAACAGCATAGCTGGCATTAACTACTGTATCACATTGCTCCATAGGTACATTAGAGCAGCGATAGAGTGCAACAGAAACACAAAAACACGTCCCAGCACTGGCTGTGCCAAAGCCTTGCCGTGTAACCCATTCCGAGGGCAGAGGGACCATCAGCCTCGGCCGGAAAGGACACAGTGCAGTGGGTGAACAGGCTACGTCTTTTACTTCACAAAATTAAAATGCTCCGTAGACTGCAAACGTGGTTCTACTTATTCCTAACACATTTACCCTGAGTGGGCAAAGGGGGGTATTGCTGGGATTACAGTTATCAAGGCCCAGCTTGCTTTAGCTTCTCTCCCTCTCCCTCCGGTGCAGGGTTTCTTTGAAAGCTGTCTTTATTTAATCTTAATTCAGATTATCTGAAGCAGCCCGCTCATCTAAGCCAAAGAAGTAATATTGGACCTGGTTTTAAAAATTGCCTCCTTCAGTGTTACAGGGTACAGACATCTTGTCAGCTATGGTAGTGTCTACTAAGCTGATTTCACAGTTCTCTTGCTGATGTTGCACAAAAACATCAACCAAAAAAAAACCCAGAATCATTCCATTTCCTGGGTGACTGGAAGTAACACATCAGTTTTACAAGCACATTTAAACTAGATTTTTTATTTTACAGACATAGTTTTTAGATTCTCATCTCATTTCAGCCTCTGTCCCCAAAGCGGTTTCTGTGGATTGATTTCTCCGCCCTAATAAAGTTACATTGACTTCCAATACCTACACGAAACCACTGGTCTCTAATTAGGAATTCAACTGTATTAGTATTATAATGAGCACAAGGAAAGCTGCCTACAGGCATGGATTTATTTAAACTAAGGCCACACTATCTAGAGAATTGGGAACAAAGTATTCCCCAGATCCAAAGATTTGTTCCTCCCTCGCATGTCTGTAAGAGGGCTGTGCAGCTCCTCACTCCAAGCAGAGGGGACTAGAGACTTGAGGACTGGGGAAAGGAGTTATACCAGGCCCAAGTTTGCATCAGTTCAGGTATCCCTCTCACATATACTGTCCATCGCTGACAAACAGCAGAGATCTGGGCAAAGGGACCTCTCCCAGCTCCAGCCCATGCTTCAGCTCCCCCAAGAACTCGCAGCACCAAGTTCAATCCAACCCTGAGGGCAGGCAATGCACGAAGCACAAAGTTGCTGGAGTATTACATTATATCTGCAGGGAACATGTCCAGATAGCACTGGACAGGCCCCTTTACCACTTGTATCACATACACTTTGCATGACTTTGCTATCCACAGATTTGGACCTCAAAAGCCAGGTCCAGTCCTAGATTTGCACATATCAAAAGACATTTATTCCTCAGATTTGTATCTTTATAGCCAGAGGAGGGGATTAGCAATTGTGAAGCCTTCTTGAGCAGAAAGAAAAGCTAGTGGCTTCTCTCCAGAACTCTAGAGGCAAAAGACAGACAAGAAACCCTGTCTGGGTGATCAAAGGGAAGACGATGTGAAGCTGTAGGAAGATTAACGCAGCGGCACAGCCCAGGAAGTTGTTCTGCCAGGGACCAGGGCCCTGCTCCGGGTCCTACCGAGGCCTCGCCTGCCAACAGCACTGCCTCGGACAGGTTATTATTCCCCAAGTTTGAGTGGACCACTGGAGAATTTAACATCTGAGAGACCATCACAAGGGCAAGAACCTGGGTTGTTTAGGAAAATTCTGGTGTTTGCCACCTCATGGAGAAAAATGTTATCCCTGCGTTATTTCTTCTCTTACAGCAACTAAGGCTTCTCACCACTTTTCACCCCCCAAATGCAGAGCCAGGTGTTCCAAAATACAAGTCACAACACAGTTAAGAAGAGCTAAGAAGAAAAAGCTAGAGAAGCAGGAATCCCAAATGAGTTTTGCCTAGAGGCAAGGGGAAAAGGCAGTGCTATGGGACAACTTTATCAACATTATTTCACAAGATTCAAAAAATAGGTCAACCTGTCACCAGAGAGATTGAGTGGGATTAGTTTAATACCAGTGTGTCCAAGGTCAGAGAAAACTCCTCTGATCTACAAATTTAAGAAGGATTGTATGGCCATTAGCGAGCTGTTCTCTTGGACAATATTTGTGTGGTTGTCTAGGTGGGTCTGGAGCTGAGGCAGATGCCACTCAGGAGAGTCTAGGATAAGGAAGTCAGCAGTGGCTCTTGGAGGCAAATTTCCAAGCCATGGATTTAAAAGGTAGGTTTGCCTTGGCTTGTCTGGATTTGCAGAGTGAACCTGCCAAACACTTTGCTGCATGTACTTGTAGCACAAACCAAGATCTGTGTGTGATCCAACAGGAGGCTCCCATACCGTGTTGGGAGGATGACATCAAGCAGCAGGTCTTTGCAGCATGAGAAAACTTGGAGGAAACCCAGTTACAGAGTGTACCACTGCATCAGACTTGCTGTGCTGTCAGGTAGAGTCTTAACTCTTGGCTTGTGATGATTCATTTCTGTTTGCAACCTCTAACATTTTCCACTTACAACTCTGAAGACACATTAGCAGAACTCATTCACTGTGTAAAACACCCAGGGTGGAAGAGCCAGCATGGCCCAAAGCCCTTCCAAGCCTATATTCTGTCTTGCAGGAACAGGAATCCCACTCAAAGAAGTTGAGAAGACCTCAGAATAGCTCCAGAACACCTAGGAACAGTCTCAGATAGGGGAGAGTTTGCCTTCTCCCCAGCGCTCCACTTGGCAAACTGGTTGGGGCTGCACCACAACCTTATTTTTGTCAGGAAGCACCAGGCTTTTCTCACTCCAAATACTCCTCTGATCAGCCATAGGCAGGGTTTGAAGAGGACAGCTGTCCAGGGTAAAGGCAAGGCAGAATCTGCCCTAAACCCAGGTTATCCTGAAACACTGCACACGTTGTGTCCACAGTCACTCCAGCTCGCTCAGTTAAGAGACAGAATGGCCACTTGGTTTGTATCAGCAACCCCGGCTTCAGCGCCGGGAATTAGGGTCCGCAGATTAGGCAGTGTGCTGAGGCTTATCTCTGTGTCTAATCACTAATAAAGTTGCAACCTGGTGCATTCGGACCGTATTAGGGCTCGCTCAACAACATGGGCTTTAAGGTCATTTGCTGGCTCCAATCAGCGCCAGGCCACGGCGGCAGCCGGGCCTTCCCCCGCCAGCTCCCGCCGCACCAGCCGGCCACCCCGCGCTGGCCACCGTCAGCACAAATCCAATTACGGGGACAAAAGGTGCCAGCGGCCCAGGCTGCCGGGCCTGTCCCCTCCCGCCCCAGCGCCCCTGACAGCGGTTCCTTTTGTTTCAGCGCTGCTATTGTTTGCGATTCTCTCGCATCCCCGGACACAGGATAAAGGGCGAGGACGTTTGGAGGGACGTTTATGAATGAGGCCTCTGAGCACACAGGGCAGGAGCCCGGGGCTCCACCGTGCACAAAAAGGGTTACGGCTTCTAAACACCACAGCGAGATTAAAGCGTTAGAGATGCACCAGTCAGGAATGAAAAGTTAAGGCCAACTGAGAATAAAAGGTGAACTCCTAGCCCTCTCAAAGGCAGGGAAAGTTTTGGCAAGGCTCACTGGAGCCAGAATGCTTCCCAAAACATGGCAAAATACCTAGAGATCCTGGGGCTTTACACCACTCTTCTGAAAAGATCTGGCATCATATTGATTTCCAAAGAGGAAAAGAAATCATTTTAACATAATGGGAATGTTTCCTGATTAGAAATGTAGTAGACAGTCACAGTAAATAGTAGGATCTCAGCCAAACAAGCTAGAGGAAAAATACAAGCTAATAAAAATTAAATTAATTGCCCTAATGTCACAGAAAATACTACACTGAAAGTCTGGTCTTCAACTGGTGTAACAAAAACTTCAAGCTATGTTCATAAGCAGGAAAAACCTATATTGGGAGTTAGAGGTTTTGTTTCCATTTCTAAGAACCTATTAGAGCGAGATCAGTTCAGCAGTGAAAAAATCCATCAGCACTCTGGAAGATGATGCAGTTAAGGTCAACTTCTAAAACACCTTCATCAGAACAGCACTCAGAGTCTTTTTAATAGTCAAGCAAGCAGTGGCCAAAGTCTCAGCTTTTCTTAGCCCCACCAGGCTTTCTAGGGTTAAAGTCAACTGCAGACCCCATCTGTCTCACTGCAAAGCGCCCTCTTCGTGAGACTCTGCTGAGAAGACAGTAATATTGCGAGTCCCTTCTAGCCTTTAAAGAGTAGAGGCAGACATATAATTGCATTCAATGAAACATCGTATGGTAATAAGCAGCAATGGAATAGCCATGTATAAATCTCCTATTCACTAGCGTCACATGTATAAATCTATTTACCAAGGATTACTCTCCAGCTCCTACCATAATAAATCACCAGGAAAATGTCACTGCTATCGGAGGAGAGATTCTAACAGGCGACAGGCTGTTCTTCATAGGGACTTACTGCTAACTAGCCAACCTGAGAGCTTGTTACAAAGATGATATTAATGTCCCCCTGCATAATTGCTTGCTTAGGTTTTAGGGGTGGTTGGTTTTGCTTCTTTTTTTTAATAAGATTTCCCTCTTTGCCACAAAATTGTTGACAGACATAGGCTTTAGTATTACACCAATAACCAGGGTCCAAAGTTCAGTGAAAGAACCACAAAGGTTCTTTTGACTTCAGCAGACTTTCGATCAGGTTGTAATTCATCACCACCATTTACAAAAGGATGTTATTCTGGCCTAGTTTCTGCTCAATGCAAATGTTTTATGTAGGCTAATCCTGGATAAATAACTGTTTTCTTGCATTATCTAGATCTTTCATTACACATTATGGGCTGTATTAGAAAGATTAAGCACTGCACAGTTCAACTAAGAGCCTTTCTGTAGGGCGCTCCAGCTCCTAGCTCTGCAAGGAAGCCACGTCACACACTGGAACGCCCTGTGCATCTGCATCACTGTGCTTTGCCTTGCCAAGACCTCCCGCTCATCACCTAAAGCTGGCTTTTTGTAACCCTCACCAAACAATGTTTCAGAAAAGTTTTTGTTCTGGGTAGATGAGTGAAGATCAGGTTGTGTTCAAACAGTAGCTGGATAAGGAACAATCCCATGTCAACACATCCAGAATCAAACCAAAAACATGGGCCATTCATATGGAACAAGCCATTCATATGGAACAAGCCAACTGCTGTAATGGCATTTAATTCAGGCAGAGAGACTTTTTAAGGGTAGCAATAAAAGGAACGCAATTTCAGCTCCAGAATATAAAATGTTCTCCTGTCTCTGGCTCTATGTATGTCTTCTCACAAAGGAATACTGATATCCCAGGCAATATCTTTCAAAAATGACTTGGGTATTATACATTACCATACAATTCAAATCTTTCCTTTCTTTCACTTGACTTCAGGGGCCATTCAGATGCTTAGTAGCAATTCTATAGAAATCAAATTACCCTCTGCATGCCCACATGGTCAAAGCAACCTGAACAGTACAAGGCCATGAGCCAAATTCCTCCTCGTTGTAACGCAACTAACTGCAGAATGCAGAATGGATGCAGAAAAGTCTCATAAAATGGCCTTCCTCGGTACAGTAAGATTGCAAAACCTGAGATGAGCCTGATCTACATGTGCAGAGACAGACAGTAAACAAAGCAGTTGCCTCTGAAAAGAATGAAAATCCGTACCTTTTTTCAAGTGCCAACTCTCTTATTATTGCAATTTCCATCATACCATCAAGAAAATATTCAACCACATGTAAATCTTCCTAGGAAACTCCCCAATTCTTTACAGATAAAAATGCTGAGGAAAATAGAGATGTGTTCTTGTTTCCAGGATCCTCATCTCAGAACTTCCACTACTAGTCAGCAACCCACCCAGCTCGGAGCTCACGTTGCAGAAAGTTCTGCTACACAGATCTGCACAAATCACAGACATTTGCACATAAACATCTGAAGAAGCTGTTAGAGAAAAAGCTGTGTATGTCACAAGGTTTGATCCCACCTCCTCTGCAGGGCATTTTTCACAGGCATCACTCTCACTGCCCTTTGACACAGGTAATTATCTGCTCCCAGTCCAGGCTGACCTCACATTCCTTACCCACCTGAAACTCCCACGTAAAGATTACAGGAATTTTCTCTCACATTAGCTTAGCCTCTTTGTTCTGGACAAGGAAATGATATTCATAATGCCCCAACTGATTTCATTTCAGTAGAGGATTAGCTGCAATCTCTGTTGCTGTGGAACTAGGAGGCGAGTAAGAAATTACCGTCAAATAATTATAATGCTTTTTGCTTTACAGTGGATACCCAGAGGTTTGCATAAACAACCTTTTTGCTAGATTGAATCTGCAGTAAATTACAGTGCATACCTCCAGATCTACTTAGGAAGCCTACAAAGTCCTGCAGATAAGGCGCAGGACTGAGGGTCAAAGATGAAATCTCTGTTGCCTGCTCTTGGCATACTTAGACCAGCCAACATCCAAACCGTACAAACGGGGAACCATACTGTTTCCCAAGCCTATATACATGTGATGAGGCCAAACTCATTAACATTTACAAAGCACTTCTAGACTCCTTGTCTGGAAGGAGTTATACAACCACAAAGTATTATTCATGCTTTTCTAAGGCAGAAAAGTACGTATTACTGCAAATCTAGCAGTAGCTCTTCATGCACCATTAAGGTTTACTACACAGCCTTAATCTAATCATAAGCACTTCAGAACCCAGATCTGTCATTCGAAACATACAGATCAGACTTCATCACTGAATAACCAACTGGGTCAACTGTATACAGCACAGGATACTCGTGCACATTTTTTCTCATTTATATCACACATCTTCAACTGAACCATTTCTATTTTCAAAACTCCATCATTATTGGTTTTCCTGTCACCTTGCATTATGTCCACTCAGGACTTCAACAGGTTCAAAGGTGCTAAATGTCTTTGCACAGGTCTGAAAAGCAGAGATTGGAAGAACAAGGTTCTCTCTGACCATTACACAGGAAAATGGTTCCTTCAGGCGTCTTTTTTGCCCCTTATTTTTATGAGATCTCCTTTGCTTGCAATTCTGAAAATGTATTCATAACTAGTGGTAGACTTGCTTTTGACTTGCTGATCAAAATACAATCTTTATATCTCAAGGCACTGCCATCAATGCTGTGCTGGAGGGAGTTCAATCCAGTTCAATGAAATCGGCTGTTAAAAATAACCACTCATTCCCAAACCGCATCTTTGGACTCCTTTGCTCTATCATCTCCTCCTTCAGGCTGCCGCCGCATCCCTTCCCTTTGGCCTCCAGCCTCATCTTGAGCTGGGCAAGCAATTCCTTCGCCCCAGTTCCTCACACCCAGCTCAGCACGGGGGCAGCAAGGCAATGGAGGGAAGAGCAGCCCTCGAGCTCCACTGATGCTCTCCCCTCAACTGCCTCCTTGCTCTCTACCCTCTGGCAGCAGGTCCCAGAGCTTGTCATCCCCGCAGCCCTCCACGGCAAACTGCATGCTCTGCGCTGCCCAGCCCTACCCTCGAGCTCTTCAGGTGGTGTTTTTGACAGAACAACCTTGTCCCTTGCCTTTGATATGGTTTTGGTTTAAATCCAAATCTGAAAATCTCTGGTTGAAAAAGAAAAGGTCAAATGCAAGTATTGCCATCCTTCAGCGCAGTGAGTTCAGGGAGTTTTGCCCTTTAGAGAATAGATCATTGACAGGATCAGCTCCAAGCCTTTCCCAAAACTATTGCTCTTTCCTCACTACTGTGGCCTGCCAAAAGAAAAAAAGAAAAAAGAAAAGAAAAAATGAACAGCCCTCTAATTTTCTCCAAATAAGGCTAAATGAAAGGACACAACAGCAGATTTTCCATCTGAAACCTTCCTTATCCAACCTGGCCAAGATGCTATAGTGGACCAGAGCTCAGGAACTGAAAGGAAAAACAGAAGCCTTTCCATGCAGGGAACAACTGAATCAGCTGCTCTTTATGTGATCTGTTCCTCATTTTGCAGGACTCGGAGCAGACTTGTCTCCATGGCTATGGGATCAGAAAGCTCGTAAGGCCCAGGCCATCCCTGATGGGAGGCATTTACAGCTTGTAGCAACACTTTCTCAGACACAAAGCTACCTGTCCAAGCGTTTGGAAAAATAGCCAGTCACCTTAGATCTGCTAAGTCTGAATTGCTTGCACAATTGCTTGCACTAAAAATGCAGAACATCTGCCCTTTGAATCAGAGACATCCTTCAGTATTTCAGGTGCATCCCCAAAGGCTGAGCTGCTCAGGATAACTTGCCATTGTGCAAACCCTTGGCCTACTGTTGTAGAGCCAGGAATATGACTCGTGTACACTCCGTGTGTACACATACACCCTCCCTTCATCCTTCCTTGCATCAGGCAATGCATGCCATTCTGTTACAAAGTGTTCCACTTGCATTTAGAAAAAAATTGAAAACACAGAAGTGGATAAACACCTAGCTTTAACATTAAGCACATATTAAACAATATGGCCGTTTAGAAGAATGTTCTCTTAAGGAATGAACTTCCAGAGGAACTTAATTATGTGTCCTAGGGTTAATGAAAGGATTTGCATGATCCAGTTTCTGTTCCTTACTACCATACAAGCGACAGATGTGACTGAGCACAACAGTGCACTTACTTAAACCCACAGGATCTACAGCTATGATTTTAAATAATTAAGTTGCATTCACTTGTGGTGATCCTTTCTTTCCCCCTGCTGCTTAGCTTTACATATAGAAAACATTTAGTGTACAAGACAAACAACAAACAGGAATATAATTAGTCCTTTTGAACCAAGATGTTGTTTAACTTAACTAATTGCAAAGAGAGAAAGCAAAAGCTTGCATTGCATGGCTAGCGGCTAAGTCATAAAATGTCACTTTTCTGAAGTTCGTATTCCAGTAATTATCTTTTATCCATAGAATGGTGACTCATAAATCTGCTTTTTCATAAAAATCCTCTACAAAACAGCCTGTAATAAAAGAGCTCCCTCCTTTTTTTGGTCAACTTGAAGCTGAAACAAAGTCTTTATGATCTTAGGGAGTAAAAAGTCATTAGGGTTTCAATTCCAAATGAAAATTAAGGCTTTTAACTTCCCATACTACTCATACTGACAACCTTTCATACATAATTGCCTAGGAAGAGTTACTGCGGTCTTGTCACCCTTCTAATGATTTGCTGATACACTGACAAATAGACCCTCCCTATGAATTCAACTATGTAAATGAGAATAAAAGCCAAAGGTGGCCAAGAAACATTGGTTTCACACACAAGAACGACTTTGATGACTTTTCAGTCAGGCTTTATTAGGAGTTACCAAATTACGGGAGTCAGAAAAAGAGCAACAAAGGGATCATAGAATCCTCAGGTAAGAATTTAATTGGAAAGAGGAAAGGTTGTTTTGCAATTACAGCAACGGCATTGCTGCTCTGCACGGAAACTGAGAGTAACAGAGTGACAACAGGGACCTGTCTGCAGATCCATACCTTAGCCTAAACTGCACTGGGCCCTTAGATAAACATTATATGCATTTAACATATATAAATACATACAGTATGATACTCAAGTAGGTAACGCAGATGGGATGAGTTGAAAGACAACAAATTCTATTCCCACTCTCTGGAAGATATGATGGTAACCTGCTGTGCTGATGCCAAGAGAGCAGTATCATCTTTCTGCCCTTGTCTTGCCTAGGCCTAGCTGAGCAGAGGCAAACAAAGCGCTTTCTCTTTTCTGTTCACATCTGGGAGACTATTCTATTGTTTGACTATTTCTATCTGTGATAGACGTCTGTTCATAGATCAATACCCTGCCGTCCCAAGAGATAAATACAATACAGAAAGAAATATCCCAACATTTAACACCCTTTAACCCCAGTAAAGTTAAACAGGATTTTGAGCAACGCCAAAGAGAAATTGGAAGTGTCTGGAGCTTTAGTTACTGTAAAGGCTAGGGCTGCTCCTTGCTTGATGGCTCCATATAATTAAAAATCTGTGTTGTTTGTTATCACTGCTAACATAGCAATGGTTAAAGGCCCCACTTGAGGTAAAGGTCCTGCTGAGCACTGTACAAATATATTCCAAACAACCAAGGAACTACAAATAACAAAGGAAGTATTATCCTGGTTCTATTAAAGGAGAGCCATAGGTAGCATAATTTGCCTAACACTGCACCAGAAAGTCAAGGCAGAACAAGAAGCATGCCAAATGTCCCAATCCCAATCCAGTACTGTAGCTGCAAAATCATCTATCCTTCCTCTTTTATCTTGAAGCTCAAATCCAAAGTGATACAGTCTTAACTGACCTCATACAAACACAGGACTGTATTTTGTTACAAGAGGCCAGGAGGCAAGCACGGGAGAGATCACTTCCAAATTAAATGCTCAGCATCCAGAAAGCAAATAGCTATACTAAAATAGAACAATTTTCAGAGGATGGTTAAATACATTGAGCTGGGTATCACTCACATGCAGCTACATCAACATGGCCTGGAGGGCTGAAAACTGCAGAAATAATTATATTGCAAAACTGGAACCTTCAGCCACTCCAGAAGAGCCATCTCCACAAACAAGGCGTACATTATCGGGTTTCAGGACATCAAAGAGAAATAAACGTGCAGGCTTTAAAACTGATCCCCATGTTTTAAGAGGTGTAACAAGCATTTAAGAGGATGAAAAGGGAAAACTCCAGGAGGAAATTACACTGCAAACATCATCGGAATTGGAAGATAGCAAGCCTGCCATCCTGGCTGAAATACCCAGCTGGTTTGTAGCCTTAAAAATAAACATCACAACTAAAAGACTGAACAACTGCAATAAAGAAGGCGAGTGTATAACGAGTATGTAACAACAAAGGACAGAGGCATCAGCAGCAGACAAGTGCCTCACCCTAGTGCCGGGTTCGAGTTGCAATCAGGATAAGGAACAAGGGGACCCTGTCAGAGTTCTTCACGATGTGCCACCTTTGTGTGATGCATGGGCCACTGGTGAAGATCATATAACCTATAACTACATATCACATTCAACAGCAAACAAGCTTTTAACTCAGTGGAAAGGGATTAAAAGCTTCATAGATCCAAAGCATAGATCAAAGTTATATTCAGCTGCTGGGAAACACACAAATATGAGATGGCAAGGCCCAGTAAGGGAGATAAGAAAGAAAAATCAGGAAGACAAAAGAATACTGTGCATCAGAAAAGTGCTGTAAAATTGTACATAAAAATATTTTTTTTCTTAATACCTCTGCTAGGAACTGAAAAAGATTCAGCATCAACGAAAATAAGTAATTCTTACTACCAGTACTCTGGCAGCCTCTGATGATACTATTTCAGTATAAAATGGTGGACTGGTATGTAGGTTTTCCTAAAGGCATTTCTAGTACCTTATGCTAAAAAGAAAAATGGGAGGAAACCAGTGAAAACATCAACATGACAATGGTGAGTAGCTGCATATATATGACAAAGAGTAGTCCTTTGGTTGCACAAAAATCAGATAGACTGTTACCTTAGTAGGACAGACTATGTGCAAATATTATGAACCTCTTTTGTATAAAAGACTAAAACAAGTGTGAAGAACCTGGATCTGAACTCTATTCAAGTCATATAGTGTCCCTGCAGTTACTCCACTGGGCATGAAGAGATACCGTATTACTAAATGGTCTACAGCCAGATACAAAGTCACAGTCATCCTTCAAGAAACACAGAGTGACAGAAGTGGCATTTATAGGACAAGACATGATCAATAAGTGTCACAGAGTGAATGAAATGTACCTTAGCAAGCAAAAAACTGCACATGAAAGATGGATGCAAGCCCTCCGGAGAATGCTTAGCACTTAATGGCGAGTCAGACACTAGGCATGCAGGATTTAACCTTGTATTTGTGATACACAGCAACCTGTCTGTAGATGGTCCAGGGTAAAAGATATAGGTGAGGGTAGTTTTTTAAATCTAGTCAGCCCCAATAGATCAGACAAGGATATTGACAGCAAGACTCTTGGTTGTAATGGTTTCCATAGAAATATTAAGCTTTGGGGACTGGAAATGAAGTAAGGCTTACTTTTTTCCTTTTTTCTTTTTTTTTTTTTTTTTTTGAATAGTGGTTTGTTATTATTGATCAGCTTAGAGCAGTTCTTTTAGCTGCTCCCTTCCTTTCTGCGGCACCCTCTGTCCAGACAGCCCAGAGCACAATCCCTTCCACAGCCCTCCCCATAGCACAGAACGGGGGCTCTCAACACTACGCAGCTCCATCACGTTATTCCAGGGAGGTCACACAACGCTGCCCAGTCCACAGGCATATGTAGGCCTGGAGCATCTTGTTCCTCCAGAGACAGCTTGAAGCAGTTAACAAGTATCTACTATCCTGTCCCTTCCTCAGCCCTGCTCCACTTGTTCACAAACTCCTTCCACTTTCTCCTGCAAACAGTCAAATGCCAGTGACTTTTCTGCACAAGAATGAATCCCCAGTAGACAGGGAAGTTTGGGGATGAACAGTGGGGGAAAGGAGGCAACATGCAGTCTTGATTTTCATTCAAGTTGAGTTGGTGGACAGAGCAACAGATGAATTCAGAGCATTCCAGATTTGATTGTACTAATTCTGCCTGCAAGCCTGGGTTGATACAACCACTTAGGCAGTTAATGTGTTACTGTCTCCTTTGCAGCTTACAGTTTGTCCATGCCCTGGCCAGCTGCCCTCTGACCATAAACCCTTCATTCCTCCCTGTTGCTCCCTCTAATAGAAACAATGGACAGATATCCTACCACATGGAGATGACACAAACAGCTCCAGAACTGAAGCATCTAGTCCTACACACCTATAGGAGAACCTCACTGAACTCAGTGGCCTAATTCCCACAGAATCTGGTGCTGCCACAACCCTATTGTAAGATCCTTGAATTGGAGGGTCTGTAGTCACCAGCTAAGTCAAGCGTCACCCTTTCAACATCACCAGCACTCAGGGCAATAGGTTGCCCCAGTGTCAAGTCTAACTGAAGAATTGACTAAATTGACCTCTCCATAAATTAATATCTAGTAGATCACAGACAACCTTTTAAAAAGCCCATCTGCAGGACATGGAAGCTGACCACATGGCCTCGCTGGCCAGCACGAAAAGGAAGGGGGGTTGGACTAGATGATCCCTAGGGATCCCTTCCAACCTCAACCATTGTGTGACTCTGTGAAGCTGAGGGAGGCACAACCAGGCGCAGCCTCCTTCAGGTGCTGGGCTGCCTCTGTGCCACAGAAAACCTGCAGAAGGGCAGATGGGGAAGGACGCGCTGCTTCCGCTCACAGCAACCTGCCCTTGCCCACGGTGCCGCAGGGGAGAACCGCTCATCTATACGGATCTGCCCTATCAAGTGCAGACCTCGATCATCTGCAGCGTGAGGTGCCCAAGGAGCGTTTAAGGTGGGTCAGACTGTGTGGATGTTAACACCCTTCCTTCGGCCCCATTTTGCACACAGCTGGTCATTGAGGACATAAGGAGATGTCACACAAGCAATGAGATGTCTGAGAATGGCAAACGCCAAGGCAGGAAGCGATTTAAGGCAGGCAAGGCTGCACACATGTGTCTATGCATGGGGACAGAGGTAACCTGGCATAAAGGACCTGAGCCCAGACACGAGCAACTATAAAAGTATTCAGAACAACCTGTCAGCAGCCTTCAATTGCCATGGTGATAAATGTTGCCTAATATCTAAGAAGAGCCGAGTCCTGAACTCCACACACCTCATTCACTAACAAAAGCGTTCATTATCAAACAGAAAAAAAAAACACAAATGAACTGTGGCCATTTTAAGCCTTCCTCAGCTCAAGGGCTGCTCTACACACTCTCCTTTCAGTTGGGAGCACTGTGCTCGCACGAACGTTAATTCAGAAGATGGAGCTAGCCTGCTTTTTGCTTCACAATTCAGTAGACAACAGAAAGACAGATTCTCTGAGACAGTGTTACTTTTTCTGCCAGGAGTTATCTATTTGCAGAAGTGGGTCAGCTTCCTCTTGGTGGACATGTTCGTGTGCGAGCGCCTAGGAGCGCTGCCTGCGACTCTGCCCGCCCCGCGCGCGGGGAACCTCTGCACATAACTATTTCTGGCAGCCAAGTGTTTCATGAATTGCAGCAAGTTAACCACAAGGGGATGATGACATTTGGAGACAGGGCAGGATAAATTCTGGCTCGCAGACAAAAAAAAAAATAAAGTCACGTTAAAAATACAGAATGCAGATGCAGGCCTAGGCAATGGTTGCAAATCCTCGGGAAAGCCGGACACATGGACCCAAGCCGCCCCTGCTTTGCAGTGGGATGCGTTATGGCTACATTACAAGCATGGGAAGAGCTTCAGTGCTAACCAGCCTTCCTGTGGTCAAGCACTTTTGATTTATCGGCCATTTTCTATCTTCCTTCTGCTTCCAGAGCATCTCCCCCGGGCAGCCCGCATGCAGAAGGATGCTGCAGGAACAGCCCGGGGGACATCGCAGGTGCTGATGTGGCCGTGTTTGTGCGAGACATGAGAAGCCACTGCCCTGCCCCATCCCCAGGAGAAAGGGACCCCGGCACCAACACTCCCGGGCCCTCCTCCTCCATGGCCCACGGCTTCACCAAAGCCTTAATGCTCAAGCTGTCAGAGGCAACACCTCCTAACCGCTGCTCAGCATTCACGTTGGTGCCTTCTCACACACACCACACACAACACATGCCAGGGCTGCATTTTGGGTTCCCATGCCTGCCACTTAATTAGATCGCCATTTAATTCAATCCTCAGCTTTATTTGATGAAATGCCTCCAGAGGACCAAATCATTTACATTTAACCAACGCAGCTTATTCCTCTTATTTTGATTGCGTTTGACAAATGTAAGTGGATAATTCCATCAAAGGCCCATAGAAAATTGCCTTTTAATCAATACAAGTCTTTCCCCTCACCAGGACAGCTAAGAACAAAAGGTCTCTTTAGAAAACTGAAAGAGTAAAACAAAAGAAGAATGCACTTCTATAGAGCATATATATCCAGATAAGGTCCAATTTTAGAACCCAGTTTAAATGTCGCAAGCCTTCTTTTCAGAGACATCAGCTACCCTCAGGTTTCAGAGCCTAAAGGGCTGACACACATTCAACACCCCAGCAGGGAGGGAGATTGAGAAATGACAATGAAAAAGATCCCTCAAGCTGAGCACTCCAACACTGCAGCCGCTTAGATGAGAGGACAACAACAGCTGGCTGCAAGAAACTCAAGCTGCCGTCTTAGTGACTGAAATCTCAGCATTTGCAAACCTATTAGCAGAGCTCAATAAACTTCCAGAAGAGACAGAGACAGGTATTTCTACAGAGGTCTTACATTTAGTATATCAACACAGGGCAAGTTTTCTTGTTTAATTACACATAACTTGCAATGTAGCTGCCTACAATACCAGAAATACTGTCATGTTAAATATAGTAGTATGCGGGGAAAAAAAAAGTTAATGCAATATGCAGAAGATGAAAAGTGCTACTGATATAAGATAGTAATTTGTCAAGCAGCCAACCCCTTCTCCACACCTTAGCGTTCACAAGGCCATTTAGCTTTGGGAAATCCCCCTTACAGGGAAGAGGGCTTTCTCTGACCCCAGAAACAGGCTGTTGTGCCAGCACGGCATGGGGACTGCAAGGGTTGACACCTGCCTTGAGGGAGAATACTGAATTCCTGCCTTTCACCAGGGCTAGCACATCCGCACTGTGGAGTGAACAACGGTCTCACCTGACTTTGGGTGGTTGCTTATGAACCAGTCATCTACGCTGCCTTCCCATCAGTGGAGAGGAAGGGCACGCTCAGAGTGCAACTCCTCACCTCCTAAAGCAGACAAAGGTTGTATGAATTGTGACATGGAAGAGTCCATTTCTCCACACTGCCTCTAAAGGGAGCGCAGGGAACCCAAGTGTTGAAGTCTGCATTGTAAATATATAAATACCTCAAGTCATATGAGTCGGACTTCAGCCTTTACTTCTATCCCTGCATCTTCTCTCTTCAGAGGTCTCACTAATGTGGCCTAGTAAATATTATGTATATTGACTATAAATACTCTAATAAAAGAATAAGCGGGGCTTGGGCCTAAAGGGTGTGAGAAGAGGAGAAATAAGTACAAAGTGGCTGCATTAGATCAATATCAGCCCATAGGGAATAGATGTTTCTCTTTTCCACCATTTTAAATGTAATATATTGTACCCGCTGGGTAAATATGTGGACATTTACAAGTGGGAATCAATAGAACTAGAGATCTTCCCACCGCCTGACCCAGAGAGACCATTCTTCTTCCACTGGAACAGATAGCAGTGATAGGCTATTGATTAATGCCTCGGCCACAGCTGCTATCTGCCGTGGCCATGGCTTTCCCGCAGACCTTTCTGACCACTCCTAGACTCAACCCATGACGTTTGGAAGAATGTTTTTTAGAAACGTATTCATGTTGACAAAGAAATACATTAATATTTTACCCAGCTTGAATAAAGTCCAGGACACACTGGAAACAGCAGCACTAATTTAGGGAATCCAGAACAAACAGCGTTAGTGGAAGGTGAATGAAAAGTTCTGAAGACAAAACTGAGCTGATGGGGGAAAGCCATAGCCTGCAAGCCTTGCGTGCACTGGATTTTGTCCCACTTGCACACGAGCAGCCGGCGTGTGGCCCCTCTGCGGGCTCCCAGCGCAGGCGAGGAAGGGCGCAGCGCGTGCCCCGCGCAGAGGCCACGCTGGCAGGACTCACCCCTTTCCGTCAGCGCTGCAGGGCTGGGGGGCAGCTCACCGCCACTGCCACGGGCACCAGCCCTGCTCACAAGGCCCGTTTGTTCGGCACTGGCACCAAGGGCACATTTGCTCCTTATTATCAGCTCTCTGCTGTCCCAGATGCGCACACAAATCCTACTGAAGCCAATTGTCCTCCTTTAGACTGTTATTGGATAAACAGGCATTTCAGTCAGATCTAGAGACACCTAAAATTAGTGGAAGCTTTTTCTCTGGCTTCAGGGATCCTTTGAATCACTCCTCCCAGTTGTCCCACATACCTTACAGTCCAGGAACACATATTAAGGTACACAAAGGCTTTTTACTTCCCTCAGGTCATGTTAATGTGACCCAGTGCAGCTCTATTTTTTTTTAAAAAAAACTTTATTCTGGCAGAAAACAAGCCGCAGCAAAGGCAACAGCTCCAACCGGACTGCCTAAATACACAAGTTGGGAAAGACTATGCCCATACACATACACTCCTGCTATGCATGCAAAGAAAGCCCAAAGTACTCGGAGAAGCGGAGCACAACAGCTGTGCCTGGATTTCTGCCCTGGATCTGTGGGTAGAGCCCAGCTCCTGTCACGTAGCTTAGAGGTATCTCTGTCCCTGCAGTGTAAGTTCCCTGCATATATGGAGTAGGCAGAAAATGGAAATACCATTTACTTTCAAGCCTAACAGACTTCTCCTTTGATCACAACAGAACATCCAGAGCTGCGTAGAATTATGGGTCATCCAAGATTAGCTGATTTCACAGTATCAGTTTCCTTATCTCCCGTGAGCATGGAACCTGATGACCACGTGATCATCAGGTTCCAGGCACTGGCTTCCAAAAAGCCAGTTATAAGAATAAATAGACTTTGAAAAACTGAAAGGAAGATGGATCACAGTTCTTAAAAAAACAAAATGACTGGTACCATTTATGCTGAATGCACCTTAAAAATCTACAGTTTCAAGTCCATATCCTCTCCTTGGGCCGGGTCACTGAGGCCAATAAATCAGGCCCTGGTTTACCAACTCACTTCAAAAGGATTGTTCAAGAGAAAGGAAGGAGTATTTAATCCACCTTTGCTGGCCAAGATTTCATTAAAAAGCTACCTTCCTAGGAGCATTTAACAGCTGCCATGCTCTTGACTCCTTCAGAAAAGCATTAATCAAGTGAAACCATCCTGCTTAATACCTAGAAAAGCAGAGCACAGCATGAAGCTTGCGTAGAAGGATACCACAAACAGCAGAAGCACATTTTGTGCTTTTCTAGTTCTTTATAGTACATAAAGTCATCCAGCAAACAGCTCACCATATCTTGCACTTATCAGTTGTCCAAGGCTTCTGTGAACTTTCAGTACAGATGTTAAATTCTGCCCTGGATCTGCCTTCACCCTCCAAAGGAAAGCATGGGAAGGCTGCTCCATTGCTGCATGCACTGTGCTGGCCAGGCAGTTTCTGCTGTATTCACAGACAGTGTTTTACAGAAATGAGACTGGAGCAAGGCAGACAGAATATTGCAACCTACTACTGCAATGTCACTCTTTGCTCCCTCCTCTCCTCCATTCTTACTCCTAGGGAAAAAAGAATCATCATCCAAAGAGTATAAAACGCTAAAATCTAACCCACACTTTCATGCCCTGAAAGAAGAGAAGGTGCTAGGAGAAATGGAGAGAATCACACGCGGCAGAGGCTCCTCAGGGGCAACTCCTCCACCGACCTGACTTTCAGGATTCTTTGTGTTCACCTGCCCTGCTCTTCCACATTGTGTCCCCAGCTGAATGGCAGCGGTGTGGTCCCGAGCAAGCTTCCCCACCAGACTTCTTGCTGTCAGTCAAAAAGTGGCAAGATAAGCTTTGCATTTGCATACGTATGCACAGGCTTTTCCAAAGGCACATTCAGGGAAATGGCCTCGCTGAATACTGATGCTATCTGAGAATGACAACTATTTAAATCATTTTACAGCTTCACTACCTAAGTGGAGAGATCAGGTTTGTTTGCAGCTTTACAGCTATTATTAAAGAGTGTTGATCACTTCTGCCCCGTTCTCAGGCCTCAGAAAGGAGGCCATGTACGTTGGTTGTAGAGTTCACTTCAGTAGTATAGAAACCTATAGATCTATAGAGACCATCTTCCATAATTCAGGTCAGGTACCTCTTAAAGAGGAGTCACTAAAGCCTATGGTCATTTCTGAAATGTTTGTTTAAGTCTATACTGCTCCTACATAGGCAGAAGCATAAGAAAGTTTGCAGAAACATGCATAGAAACATATATGTGTGCGTTACCGTAGTTCCCTGCAGTTTCCCTCCACAGGGTGGTAGGACACTAGACTCGGCTCCCTGTCATCTCCAGATGATGTGACTGCACAAGGTCCCACACACAGCATCTGAGTTCATAGGAAAGAGACTCTCAAGGCCCTTCTGTCCCGAAACAGTAACGGCATTTTCAGTATCAACCATGTGCATCGGAGGCCTCTTCGAACAGCAAAGCTTTACAAAAATAAAGTCACATCAGGAACAGAAGCTATTTACAAATTAGCAAGCAAGATATTTCTAATCAACATAAGGATGGAGAGGATGAATACATTTTTTTTCAATGCCCGCTGCACCCTGCAACCTCTGATGACCAGACGACCTGCTGTTTAAACCATCACTGCCTGTCTGTGGGGTTAGGTCTCCGTCCACGGGCAGGGAACACAGCAGCACAACTGAACCCAGCATGGCAAACCCATCCATGAACACACCGCTGGGCTGAGCAGTGCTGCGGAGCCTCGGGTCTCCCGGGCCACTGAGGGTTGCCATAAATCACCAAGGACCAGCACTCCCTGCTCCCGCCAGGACAGCCTAAAGCTCTGGGAACAGGAGAAACCAGATCCGTTGAGCTGCCCTCCTCCCTAGCACCTTGCCTGCCCTCTCCTCTTCCCTCCCTTTGGATGTTCATGGTCTCTCCTGCAGCACAAGCCACAGCCAAGAATCAGGGGTCAATCTCCCAGGCCCTCCATTCTTGCTGACAGGGCTGAGGGGGCAGTTTCTGTGCTTGGAGAGGGGAATGTGCACCCCAAACTAAAGACTACACCTGCAAAAATGGCTTAAGAGGCTAAAACACCACAAGTCATATCTAAGCATTTAGACTGGCACCTGGCTGGAGTCCTACTAGCCCCCTCAGCCAAACTGCTCCTTTTAGATGTCAAATTGGAAATCTTGTTGGTTTCCAGGATTCCCCTCCTCACCCTTTAAGAAAAAAGAAAAACTCTCCATTTTAAAGACATCCCAGGATAATCCAATATTATTATTTAATGCCTGATCCCCATTAGACAACAGGAGAAACTCTGCTGGACTGCAGGCTGCCAGAGATGGCTTGGCATGATCTCCTGGTGGAGCCTGCTTCTAACTTCAATGACTCTGCTGGACAAAATTATGAATACAGTGTCCCTTCAAGAGTAACTTTTTTTTGCAAAGAACAAAGTTCCTCTTTCTGATAGGGAGTGCAGAGAAGCCAAGTTTCACCTAGCCACAACTGCTCAGTGTGCAACAGCCAGCCTGTCCGGACGCCTGGGCAGCTAACGGGTGATGCTTCAGGTGGCCGACCCGGACTTAATCAACTGTTTCCAAACATCTTACCCAGCTTCCATCAATCTCATCAAACCAGCAGGAAAACAAGCCAAAGATAAAGCATTTATTAAAGGGGAGAGGAGAAAGGAAGGAAGAAATAAATGTCTATTTAACTCTGAAAATAGAGGCTCAGTGTTTCTGCCAAAAAAAAAAAAAAAGACGAAACAAAGCAGAAACCTTCCAGATAAAGAAGCCCCCTTCCCTCATTCCCTCGAGGCTAGGTTTCAGTACTGCAGTCCAGGAGCACCACACTCAGTGCAAGCACTGCAGGGCCACTTGCCCCTGCGCCAGCTGAGCACCATGCCATGGGTGCACCTGCCCCCCAGACCACCTTGCCTGCTCCTCTTTAGAGCAACCAAGGAGCTGCAAGGGTGGGAAAGGCCTGGCCGCAACCCCCCAGGCATCCTCAACCCACTGGCAAAGGGGGTGCAGTGCAAAGCCGGTGGCAGCACCTGCTGCAGGCGGAGTGAGAGGGGTTGTTGGGGCAAGACTCACCATTGAGACCATTAGGGATGCTCCGGTGATGAAGAGGTGCAGACAGGTCATCCATAGACCTCCGCATGGCCCCAGCCTTGCTGTCTCCAGGCTTGTGGTGGTGGAGGTGGTGGTGATGGTGGTCAGGGCTTCCCGCACTGCCCGTGCTGGAGGTGCTGCTGCCGTCCCCCACGTCCCTGGTGCCCGACCCACCGTTGAGGTTGGTGAGGCTGGCCTGGCTGTCGATGGAGCTCCGAGAGCCGGCCCCGCTCCGCTCCTCATCCAGCATGAGCACCATCTCCTTCAGCTCCACGTTCTCCCTCAGCAGGGTCTCCTGCCTCGCCTCCAGGTCCTTCAGCTTCTGCTGGTACATGCCCACCTCCTTCCACATCACGCTGGCCGTGTGCCTCCCGAACCGCTGCCATTCCCTCGACAGCTTCTTGCCTTTCTGCCTGTCATCATCCAGGAAGCAGCAGAGCTCCCGCAGCTCCTGGTTATCGTCCTGCAACTTCTGGTTCACCTCCTTCAGCCCACGGATCTCGTGCAGGTGGAGCTGCAGCCGCCGGTTCACATCTTTCATTAAGTTGCCATGTTCCACCATTAAGTTCATCTTTTCATTCTCCACTTTCCTCAGTCTTTTCACCAGCTCTTCCTTGCTCCACCTCAGCATCTCCTCTTCTGAAATTTTGCTCAGGTCTTCCTTAGACCCTTCCAGGGAATTTTTTGCCATCATCTGTGCCTAGAGAGTGTACGTTCTTAAACACTAACAAATGTCTCAGATTATTCGGGCTATTTTCTCCACCTGATTTCCTGCGATTAAAATTTATTGCAGCATCTTGGGGAAAAAAAAATAAAAATAAAATTACAGTTCTCGGCAGAACGCTGGACAAGGCAGAAGAGCAAAACCAGCCTGCAAGATCTGCTGCCCTCCAGGCCCCATAATAAAAAAAGCGACCCAGAAAAAAATAAAAATACAATAAAACGAGACACCTCCCCCCAGGGGCGGCAGCGGCTCAGGAGCAGAGCGCGGCAGCCCCGGCAATGAAGGGGATCGTCCAACTTACCCCGGGCGCAGCCGCCGCGCGCCCGCCCCGCTCCTGCTCGGGGCCGCTCGTGCCGCCCGCGAGGTGCGCGCAGGAGAGCGGCACCATGAACCCCCGCCGCCGCGGAGCCGCCGCCGCGCAGCCCGGCCCCGGAGCGATGCGCGGCCCCGGAGCGATGCGCGGACCCGGAGCGATGCGCGGCCCCGGAGCGATGCGCGGCCCCGGAGCGCTGCGCGGCCGCGGAGCGAAGCGCGGCCGAGCCCGGCGGCGGCGGAGCGGGCTGTCCGCGGCGTGCGGCGCTGCGAGGAGCCGGAGCGCTTCCCGGAACGGCTCAGCCCTCGGGAAGGAGGGGAGGGCGCGGGCGGCGGGGCTGGTCCCACCTCCTGGCGGGCCGGCAGGCGCGGCGCGGCGCGGCGGCGATGGGCGCTGCTGCCGGCCGAGCGCGGCCCCGGCCCCGGCCCCGGCCCCGGCCCTCCCCCGCCGCCCCATTGGCTGCCGGGCCGGGCCCGCCGCCCGCTCGGGTTCCCGGGGCCGCCTGGCGCCTCCGCAGGGCAGGTACAACGGGAAGGGCCGCGGCCCCCGCCCTCCGCACCGATTTCCCTTTTAATCCACCTTTTTATCCGCCTCCACCGGGCGAGCTGCAGGGCCCTGGAGCGGCGGCAGCGCCGCGGAGCCGCCAGCGTCTTTGTTCCCGGAGCCGCCCTGCTCTCCGCGGCCCGTCCTGTCCCCAGCCGCGGCCGAGGCACCGGGCCGCGTATCCCTCCCCCAAATGCGCCCCAGTTCTTCACCCGAGGGGGCTGCCCAGGGGGAGAGGGGTGCCAGGGTCACTGCTGCGCACACAGACCAGAGAAGGGCACGGAAAGCTCACAGGGTTCACGTGGATTCCCCAGGGAATATGTAGGGCAGCCTCCCTTACCCTGGTATCGCATCCCCTGACTTTTGTTCTAATGCTCTTTTTCCTGGATTGTGCAGTCTCCTGGCTGCTTTTGACCAATATCACATTCTAAAAATGAAAGATGTGCCAGGACAGAGCAGTGCTGCCAGCTATTTCGTGCATGAGGATCCTTAAAAAGCTTAGGGAATCCCCATATTTACATTCCCAAGGAACTTCAGTAAATGATTTGTCTCTAGGGTTATCTCAGTGCAATCGCAGATTTCTGACCACACTGCAGAGCTGGTCAATATACCCGCCAGCAAAAAAAATAATGTCACATCTGATGCCAGAGCATGGGATGCAGAGCACATGGCCTGTGCACAGAAAGGACAACAGTGCCGAGAAAGGTGCAGCTTTTTCCTCTTGGACTTATCTTCCTAACCCTAAGTGAGTAAAGCTGCCATTTCCTGGATGCTTTTTTGTGTGAGTTTGTGGCCATTGGTTCCTGAGCCCAGAAGTATCCTTGGCAGCCTAAGAGAGTTGCCTGTTCCCCCCTGAAAAAGAACAGCAGGAGTTTTTCATTTCTGGTGGACTTTAACCCCTCTGTGAACATTGTTGGCTCTCCTACTCTCCCAAAGTGGCTTTTATTCCAGATCGTGAGGGCAACAAGAGCTTGGGATAGACAGCGGTCACTGGTTCATGTGATGTGGAATATGCAGGTGATCTTGGCTAACATTCATTCCAGTGCGAGGATGAATATTGTCTGTAGCACATCCACAAGTCAAGGTGGTTTCCTAGAAGGGGGAGATAGTCATGCCATTGTACAAAAGGGCGGCGCGGCCTTGCCTGACATGGCCGCCGCTCCCTTCAGGGAGGTTTCCTCTGGAAGAGATACAGAAAGGGCTACTCGGGATCAGGAGACTGGGGTCAGGCAAGAGGAATGCAGAGCTGGGCCTCGTGCCTTGGTGAAGATGGAGAAATGTATGGCTGCACGTGGCGAATTCACCATCAGGAAGCACCAGGGACAGAAAAGAGCTCCTTGTTTGAAGAACAGAGTTGGTCAAATATATTTAGGAGCATGAGCATCTTTAGCATGGGTTGGAAGACAAGAATTCCAGGTGGTTTTAAATCCAGGACTAAAATGGATTTAGAAAGTCTCTTCTGATGCGAGTCCCCACTCACTACACAATTTGCAGTTCAGCATTGTCTTCCTTCCAAAATGGCCCAGACTTCACCAGAAAGCAGGTATTGCACCAATGCTTGGTTGGAATCCCAAGGCTTTGGTTCTATCTTAGCAAAAAAAAAAAAAATGTCCAGGCCCTGGCTTTCTTTTTCCCATTCCCAAGTGGACAAGTGTGCTGTCAACGCAGCAGTGATCAAAGAGCAGGAGGGACAGTTTGTAGAATGAGAGGCACCATAAGCCATGTCAGGAGCTTGAGCATCAGCCAGTTCCCGGCTCTGTGACAAGACAGTACGACCACCATGGGCCTGGAAGAGAGGTGGGGTCCGACACATGCCCCCTACTGTGGCACATATGTTGCTCACATGTGTCAAGAGAGCAAAGTGCCAGGGCCTTCTCCTCCTTCCTTTGACCGAGGATCTCCAGAGAAGCCGTGTACATCAGGGGATCTCCAAACGCCCTGGAGGGAGGTTGCTCCTGGAGCAGCTTGGCTATGAGTTGCCTTTCCTCCCAGCCATGCAGCCAGTCGTGCATGTTCTCCCCTGCAGATAGTATCTGCTCCAGGTCCTCTCAAGTCAGACCTGTCCATGTGAGTGGAATTCATGGCCTGGTCTGGGTCCCCAGCATGGGGAGCAGTTGCAGGGCACCCACGTGCCCAGTGGCCCTGCGGAGGGCATGTCCCATCCCAGTGCGTCCCCCTCCTTGCTTGCTGCAGCACTGGGGCTGCCGCCTTCCATGTACCAGCAAAGTCACCCCTGAAGGCACGGAAAACAGCAGGGAACTTTGCATCGTTCTTGTGCCTTCCAGAGGTAAGTATTCCTGAAGTCTGCTTCTACTTCCCTCTGGCAGGTTTCAGGCATGAATATACATGATTTTTGCACAAAGTGACCACCAAGTTGGTGGTCACCAAGTGGCCACAACCAACTTGGCACAAAATTAGACTGTGCCAGGTCTCCTGCTCCTCACACTGCTGAGCTGGGCTGGTGGGAGATAGCACCCTTTGCAGTGGGACACCCGGGGCTGCGTCAGATCTACAAGGCAATCAAGCCTTTTCCAAGCCAAGTATTTTATTTACAGGGCTTTAATCACATCCTTCCCTACAGGAAGCAGAAAGTGCTTCTCCCAGACCCTCCCTTGCAGTGATTTGACTAACAGATTCCCAGCTGGTGCCTGGGGGGAAAGGAGGAGCAGAATCGGGGTTGGGGGATCCTTCAGACAAATCCTTCCTCCGGGACAGAAGGCAGCAGGGGAGGAGAAGCTTCCAGCCGCTGCACCATCAGCTCAGGTGCATCTGCTCCTCGGAGGTGCCGAGCCCAGGCACTGGCTGCCTCGTGTTTGCTTGATCTTTCTTTTCCCAAGAGAAGCTATTCTATTTTTATCTATTTATTTATTTATTTTCCCTAGCTGAAATCTTATGAAGTTTGAGCTCCATTGGCACCTCTGCAAGGAAGGAACCCGGCAGACAGCGGGGCTCTGGGAAGGAAGTGATGAGATTATTAATATCCACAGAGGAAGTCCCTGTGGTGACGAAGACCTGCTCTCAGTACCGCACGGCTACGGCTATGCTTTAAAGCTAAAGGGCGCAGATCCAGCCTGCCACTATCCACAGGGGATTTGCTGTCACTGTGGTGTCCCCGGGAGCTTTGAAGCACGGTGACCTGCTGTGTTTGGGCATTCACTGCTCTGGAGGTAGCACTGAAACTGCACGTAAAGATCTGCTGTCTGCCCCTGCTCCTGACAAATACGTGGTGAAAGAGCAGAGAGGGCCAGGAGGAGCGAGTCTGAGGGAGTGTGACACCAATTGATGGCCACCGTGCCTCACGTCTTCACTCTGCAACCTTCCCTTCAAGGTGGCTATTGCATTACATTAGAGGGAAGCCTCTTCAGCTTGGCAAGGTTAGCAGAGATGTGTAAAACTTGGTAGGAGCAGAAAGTGTTTATGGCTCGGATTATGTACGTGCATAATGCAACTGAGAGTTGAGGTGGACTGTGAGAGAGTTTTGACATCCTTGGATGGAAAAGAGTAAGTCAGTGCAAAATTTTATGATCAAAAGCAAATCCTGTGTTTCAAGCAGATTTTTAATCAATACTATAATACACAATATCGGAGTGTTTTTGATGGGCTTCTGCTTTTTATATACAGCTAGCAAACACTGTTTCCCAGTGTTATTTGGAAGAAATTCAGATTCTCCTGTGTCAGTTTAAGATGAACAGTAACAGAAGTTCATAACATGCTACAGACTCGCTCTGCTGCGTGGCCACAGGGCCTTCTGCAGGCACTGAGTGAAAAGCACTTTTAATATGCATGTTATCTTAATCTTTCCATTCCCATGTAATGCAGCATCAAAGCCTGTCCCTTGCAGTGAACCAAAAGGACATTTCCACCCTCTTCAGTCAGGAGTGAAATTTTAAAGCATGCTAAGATTTTTTTTTTCTAATATACTGGACAAAATTCCACTTGATGATAACGCCTGAGCCCAGCAGGTGATACCAAGGATGAATTTGATCCTTGATATTGTATAGTGATATATAACATCATTTAAGTCTTACCAAAGCATTCCCTCTACAGGACTGCGTTAGTACTACAGAAAGCACTTCCACAGCTCACACCCTGCTGCTCCTTGGCCACCTGGAGTGGGTGGCTCTTGCAAAAGCCACTATCCTTGAGGGGAAGGAGAAACCTCAGCACATTCTCACATGACTTTGCTCCACCAAGGCGCTGTAGGAAGGAATGAGCCCAAGTGCTGGAGTTACCAGATAACCCTGTGTCGCTGTGCACATCCCGGAGCCTGAGAGGACCTTCCGTCCCATTCCCCACCATTTAGTCCATATCCCTGCTCAGATGATGACTCCTGGCCGCTGATGCAATGTGCTGGCCATGCTGCGTTGGCTCGGTAGCAGGACACAGTCCTGTGACTTGTTGCTCCTTCCAGCCACTGATGTGTGCTCCTCCACCAGCACACTTGCAAACAAGTTACCTTTCCTGTTTGTCCAGACTGAAAATGGCTGGTCTAGAAAAAATTGCACAAAGCTGAAGGAGCTAGCTCTGTATTTCTGCAATCACAGAGGTGTGTTCTGCTTTTGGTGGCCTGCTATGGATTCAGCCAGCGGGCCCAGGGCTGTAAGGGCAGGTAGAAGGGATGGCAGCTCTGCCCCCAGCCCTGCTGCGTGGTTCGCTCGGCACTGCGCAGCTGCATGTGCTTCGTGCAAGGCCATGCTCCCGTTTACACGAGCTGAAGACCTGTCTCATAAAGCTCCATGAATCATTTACATGGGTTATAAATCCTCAGTTGCATTAATATTTTTTCATAAGTCCATGCCAAGGGCTGATCCTCAATTAAAATTTTGGAATATACCATCCAGATTGCATCAGTGGATGTTCAGTTTTGTGCAACAAAGCTGCTCTGTGCGACACTCCTAGTCTCTGCTAG
Source organism: Tinamus guttatus (assembly GCF_059628265.1). NCBI lineage: Eukaryota > Metazoa > Chordata > Aves > Tinamiformes > Tinamidae > Tinamus > Tinamus guttatus. Next base: position 9,161,512 of record NW_028288582.1, on the reverse strand, counting down.
CAAGGCAGGTGCCTTGCTTCTAGTCTGATTAACAGTGTTTTAAGTCAGAACATTTTTACAAGTAGCAGCTACCTGAAGAACGGTCATGTTTCATTCTTCCTTCTTCTCCATTATTTGCTGCATAACTCAGGCAGGTCAGCTGAAGGTTTCTGTCCCTCTGCTTGTCCATCTGGCTGAGCTATGAGGAAAGAGCAGCCTCTTAGCGGATTATGCAGCGCTCCTTAATGCTGCGTTCTGGCAATGTAACTGGGCCACCCAGTTCATTCACTCTGCTTGTGAAAGTAGTATGTATTAGTGGAGAGTTTCTTTCGCCATGTGTCCGCAAAACCTTTTTTATTTTGTGCCCTCAAACTGCTAGTAAAATTATAAAATGCACCAACTTGTTTCAAAGCCTTCAGGATATTCAGAGAAGAACTATGGTTGTGCCCAGCAAACCCTTTGCCCTGCCAGAAAAACTGGTCCTCCAAGTGGTGTAAACCTCTATTTGCTAGTGGAAGGAGTAGCATCCAAATTCGAGACCAGGGGAGGTAGAGAGCTGCTCCCTGAATCAGGGCAAGGGAAGGGAGTGCTCAAGGGGTGCTCTGAACTGGGACTATCTGACAGCCCCACTTCAAAGTGCCCTGCGTTCACCTGGAGGTATTATTGGGTCTAGATCTGTAGCACACAGGCACCTTGATGGGGCAGCTGGAGCAGTGGCACATCAGATCTCTTGTTCTGTCAGCAGCTGCAGTGTACACACACGCACAGCATGTTTGAGACAGGCAGGAAAGCCCATAAAATACCTAGATCCTCAGTGTTCATCTAAACTTTATTTTCACTAAAGTTTTTGAACCATTTCTTGCAATGCAATTGCCTTTTTTTCCCCATCCATAACGTTCCTGTTGATAGAGGAGTGGAATCTAAATCCTAGGAAGCAATAGGCATAAGCCACTCCTAATTGGGAGTTACAGGTGATTGACACTTCCCAGGTTCATACATAATCGCTATAGCAAAATTTCACTGCCAGTTAAGTGGGGGGAAAAATCCAATTTCATGGTGCAGTCAGAAGGCTGCATACGATATCAAAGCTATTTTTCCAAGTGGTAAGAAAAATCCCTAAACTACTCTTACAACATTTTAATCACCGGGATTGCCACGTGCGCAGGCAACGTGCTGATGAGCTGAGTCACCTCCTCTGACATTGTCTACCCAGGCAATGAGGAGTGCTGCAAAAAAGCTTAAAATCCGATGTGTAACAAGGAATGAAACTGGCAAAACTTGCCATCTCTTCCCAAATATGTAAGAAACCATCAAAAAGCAGGAATATGGAAACAGCCAGACAGGTTCGGAGCACTGGCCCCTGTATCGTCTCTGCCAGCCAGTGGCCAATACCAGATGCTTATGAGAATACTGTGAAAAACCTGCCCATAGGGTGAGTTTCCTGCCCTCTGCCATCTGGCACTACTTGGCTCCTTCCCAGAAACATTAAGATTTACATCCCTTCCAAAAATATTTATAGTCCTATCTAACATGGGAAGAAGGCCAGAATACCTTGATACATATTTTCCTTTTGTAAGCATTCCTTTGAAAACATAGGTGATCCAATAGATTTGTGCAAGAAATGGAAGTTAAGGTTTTACATCCACCTCAGTGTCTATAACTGACACTCCTCCATTCCCATGACATCCAGGTACATCCTGCAGGCCAAATTCTGCCCAGGTTATATGCAAAGCTCCCAAAAGTGGGCTGTGTGTGCCTGGGGGTAGCATCTGGTCCCCACGCTAGGACCTACTTGCAGGATGCAACTTTGCAAGACAGGAGTTTTGGGCAAGACATGAGTGTTGTTCCACATGTGATGAGTTTAGCCAAATTTCAACTGAGTTATCGTTGTCATCATTAGTCTAAAATGAGGATAAAATTTAATACGAAGGCAGAAAAATGCCAACACCATTCCTAGAGAGTTTTTCTTCACTCTGACTTTGGCTTTCATGTACATTGGCAGGTTCTCCCTGAGCAGCCCATGGCCGGGGTAGGTGACAAATCTCTGTGCACTCCTGGGCTCCCCCATCTCGCCAAGCTCCCCGGACATCATCCCGCTCTCCATACACAGCTCTGAGCGTGGGGACCCACAAGCTGGGCACTGGTAGACACAAAACGGGCAGCTTGTAACTTACAGACGTTGAGGCCATTGGCATTGCAGCATGAGGTCTATGAAGCTCATGCTGTTCTGCCATACAAAAAAACAGACTATTTCACGCCACCCACTCCTCACTTTCATTGTTATTTAGCATTTTCGCTGTTCCTGGAATGAACAAATGACCTCCTAGCCGTGTCAATGGACTATGGAAGTACAAACACCCAGATTTGCACTCTAAGCTTGGCCTGTGGGTACCGTACCCTTCACTCAGCAACAAAATGTATTTTCTACTTGTAATACACATCTTTGCTGAGGACCTAATTTTGCCTTCTTTTATAGCTCATTGAAGCCACTGGGATTTTATAGTAGATAAGAAAGGAGAGTCATGCCCTAAAATGCTGACACCACTTCTATATATCATAGGGATTTCTGAATAATTCATAGTGTCAAGCAGAGCGAGTTAAAGGAACAGTGTCAAACTGACAACATCCAATTTTAATACATTCTACACAAAAATAAAAACTCCTTTACTTCCTTCTTGTGAAAAAGCATAGTCAGTCTTTCCAAACAAGAGCTACAATAGTGTTACCAATGTGGGGTGATATGGCAGGTGCTGGGATCTTATTTTGATCAAATATCTTACCCATTACCTTTGCCTTGTGTGATGTTGAAAAGAAATGACATTGGACTCTGAATTGAAGAGAGTTGCAACATTTTCTTCCCCAGTGCTCACTCTAACACAGAAAACTTGCCCCAAAGACCCCAATTTGCTGTCACGCTGGCCTTCAGGCTTGTCTCACTTTCTATTCCTGAAAACTATTGACTTTGGGAGTGCTGATTCCTGGAGCAAAGATCAGACACCAAGTTGTTTATGGTGTTGCTGCTAAATTAAAGACCCTTGACTTAGGAGCTTGTTTTGAATCCTAAACCAGATCCATTTTCTTCTCCAAAGGGTCCTTGTTTTTACCATGAACAGAATGAGGGCTCTGGGATACAAAGCTCTATGAAATTGTGCTTGAAATTCAGATAACAGTGCTGCAATTCCAGCTCATCTCTTCTTTTGCGTGTGAAAACAAGAAATCCCAGAGGATTTGCTCTTTTTCTGGCTCTACATTTCCCCTCCCCTCTTTCGGCCCGTGACCCTCGTTGTGTCTGGCACTGGGGCCTCGGCAGACTGGCAGGTGTCGGGGGAATGGAAACGCCGCCGGCTGCCGAGGGGAGCGCGGCGCCGGGGGAGCGCGCGCCGGGGGTCTCATTCCAGGGCTCCTCACCAGTGCTCCCTGCAGTCGATAGTAAATTACTTAACCCAATCAATCTCCTGAGCCTGCTCTACGGATCGCGGCCACAGCAGGGCTTCGGCAGGCAGGTGTTTTGGTGGGATTTTCTGCAGTCTGCCCACGTCCCAGCCCGTGCTAGGCAGGGATACAGTGACAAATGGCAATGTCCCCGGAATACAAATGGAAAAGGAGCGTCGTGCTTGCACTGTGGGAAGCCCCGAGAGGCATCGGGGTAATAGGATTGCCCTTGCACCAGGCTAGCTGTGGCCGAGGCTCCTGCCCCCGGCTCAGCAGTGCCTGTTATGGAGCTTCCTGGGCAATTGCCATCGGTGTGATGCCCTTTGGAAGAGGTTTGAGCTTGCTCTGTGCGTCCAAGCCATGCCAGGCTGGCTTGCGTTTTGCCTTGAGCTAGCAGCTTGCTCCAAGCACGCTGTATCCACCTAATTTTCTATCAGCTGTTTACTAGGAAAGACCAGAGCACCCTGCTCAGAGCGGAGCCTCAGCCTCACCCGCACATTGTTGCTGCAGAAGTAAAACTTCATACCTGAGGACTTAGTCGCCTTAGGGCTCTGATCAGAACTGTTCTAGCACCGAGCAGCAAAGATCTCCAGGTTTATCATCTTATTTTTAGTTGCTTCCCTTCGTTTCCAGAGAGGAAACTGGATAGAATTCATATTTTGGATACAAACTATGTATCATGCTGCAGATATTACTTGAAACCATGCCGTAGGTTTATTTGGATAGCACAGAATGTACCAGGCTTAAGTGCTCAGTCATGCATGTGAATTTGAGCTTATTTGCTTCATTCCCCTCTTTCCCTTAATTAGAAGTGAACATAACACTCAGGAAGGTCTCCAGAATTGACAACTCTGGAAGCTCAAGTTCCAGCAAAGCGAACATCAAAGCACATTTACTGTGCCTGTGCACTCCCTTCTTGGCCCCGTAGCCTTCAGGCCTGGAGCCATGGGCAGTGTTGCCCCTGGGACTCAGCTCTGCGCCAGCCAGATTACGAGGAAAGGGACTTTTCCGTTTTGTTTTGGGAAGGAAAGAGAGTTTTTGTGAGACCTGAAGGGGGAGGCGTATCTTCCAGCAATCTCTATGTTAGAATGAGGGGAGACAAGGAGAAGCAGGCAGCTCCAGGGAAGGTTCTGGAAACAGGGCAATGGGGGAACGTCCCCAGCAGACAGCCCAGCACCCAGGAGATCCTTGGGCTGTTGCAGTTTTTGCGTACAGGTAGTGAAGGGCTGATAGTGCCTAAATGCAAGGCCCGCAACAGCTCCCACTGCACCTAAATAACCACCTCAGCCTTCGGGGGCAGCTCCCGGTCCTGGTTACACCTCACGGCTGGCGCTGGTGGTGTTTCCTCTGAGGAGACTGGGATGAGGTGCTAACCCCGGGAGAAGGCCTCGCCATGCGCCGGGCTGGGGCAGAGGCAGGGCCGCCGCTCCCTCCCCTTTCCCGCACACAGACCCGCTTTTGTTCTTCCTCCTGCTTACCTGACCTGACGGACCGGAAAAGCCGCCCGGCCCTGGGAGGAGATGCCGCCTCGGGGCGGCCCAGCCGGGCCGCGGCTCTGGAAAGGGTTTCGTGCCCCAGCGCTGCCGCAAGCACAGGGACGGAGGGCTTGTCCCACACCTCTGCGTTGCAGTGGGGCTGACCCGCACTGCAATGGGACTGACCCGCGGGTCTATGTGTGGGAAAGGGGAGGGAGCGGCGGCCCTGCCTCTGCCCCAGCCCGGCGCATGGCGAGGCCTTCTCCTGGGGTTAGCACCTCATCCCAGTCTCCTCGGAGGAAACACCACCAGCGCCAGCCACGAGGTGTAACTAGGACCGGGAGCTGCCCTGACCCGAAGGCTGAGGCTGTTATTTAAGTGCAGTGGGCCTGGCCCGCTCCAGGGCTTGCTCTCATCAATACAGCGTGGCCTAGGGCTTGCTGCTGAGTGTGGTTCAAACACTAGTTTTGCTTGCTTGCTGGTGTTTCGGTCCTTCCATGTGTCTGCCTGGGAGGCAGGCTATTCTGCAGTCCCCATCCGTGTCAGACACGTCAGACAGGTGGGCTTGGCCATTTCAGTTTTGCTGGGCGAGCCAAATATCCCGAGATAAGCAGGACAAGCTCTGCTGACTTCAAAGGATTTTATAATGGGTTTATGTATAATTTGGTACCAACGTGTCTCTCCTCCAGTCATTTTGCATGGCCACACTTAGTGGTCTTTATAAGAAGGAAGAAACACTTGAAGCCCCTTTTCCATTTGGAAATACACTGTACAGGGAGTACAGACGTCTGTGTCCATAAATTTGCCATACTTACCTCCAGCTCATCACTCCACCCTTGCACCTCAGCGGTGGCAGGATGGTGCTTTTAATGCTGTGGGGTTGGGTCTTTGCAAGCTTGTTCCAGTGCAGATTTGTAGACCCGTGGTTACGTCTTCTTGACATGAATGTGCCAGGCACCTGCTGCAAGGGAAGCGGGTGGCTCAGAGGACCAGCAAGGAGACACACAGCCTTTGTCCCTGGGTTGATGCTTGAAACCCAGGCGTGATAGGCAGTGTCTGGAAGTCATTACTGCTTGACAGCTGTTAAATAGCCAGCATAAAACACGTGGGTGCCCTTGGTGTCCATCCTCATTAACAAGTGCCCATATCTTGTCACCACAAAGAGAAGCTAATTATCAGCCTTAGTCAGGACCAGGATTCAGAAGAAACGGGGACAGATGAGCTGCTTACTCCAGCAAATGACTTGCAGGTATAGCCCAGGCCAGGAGAAGGGTGCATTGATGGAGAAATACTCATTGGCACTGTTTACGTGAACCTCCCCCTTCCCTCTGCTGTCCCTGGGAAAACGGGAAGAGTCAGGGCTCTTTCCTGCAATTTCACACACTCACTACTGCTCTGACTATGATCATGCTAAAAGACTCCAGATATCTGTCTTTAATCTTGGTGAGACCCACCAGAAGTTATGGCAAGAGATGGTAGATCTGGATCTATAACAGCCAGAAAAAGACAAGGAGACAAAAAACTAAGGAGACCCTTTCAATCATAATCTAGTTAACCAGAACATCGTTAAAGTTTTTTAAAATTAAGCCATTACTTTTACTCCAAAACCTCAAAACATTAAAACTCTCCAAACTGCAGCTTTCACATATTTCACAGAATGTTTGAGGTTGGAAGGGACCTCTTAGAGATCATCTAGTCCCAACAGAAGCACAGAAAAACTGAACCAACAGCAAAGGAAGCCTAGGCCTAAGCACATGGCAAATCCTCCTTACTTTACAAATTTCTGAGAAGGACTTGCTTTCAATTGCAGCATTATCCGTTTAATCCCAATGAATCTTGGGGTTCCCATCCTTTGGTGAGAAAAAGTGAAGGTCGCTCGTAGCTGGTAAATCAGATCAAATCTTTTGAATAAAAAACACTATGTCAGTTAATTGCATCATTATTTAAATTTAAAATTATAATGAGAGGGCAACCTAACGCCTTAGCGAACTTAATATTTTCCCTTCTCAAACCCTGCCTTGCCACCCTTCATCTGGCTATGAACCTAACTTGTAACAGAGTTACTGCAGGAAAAAAAAATGGACAACTAATGAAAATGTTAGTTTTCATTAGCAGCTGCCTGTCTACATGCTACTTTATTAGCATAATTCACCAAGTGAGAGCCCATGCTCAAATCAGTCTTCTTCTTCCACCTGCCATCTGAGAGTGGTCATGCCTTGCCAAGCGATTGCAGAAAATTGTCCCACGGGCAGGACATATGGTTGATGGATGATATTTAAAAGCCTTCTGACCAAGCTGGGCCAAAGCGGTTCATAATATAGGGACTGACATCAAGTCTTACATATCTGTAATGGGGATATCTCCTGCCCAATGTGAGGATAATGCTGGCATTTTTAAAATTACCTTGTTGGGGAAAATGAAGAGAGAGATCTTAGTGCCAGGGGAACCTCCTTGTGTGGGTCTTTGCTTTGCACCCTGCAGAAACTATGGTTCAGGGCAAACTACCATGTGCCTGCAGCATTGGCAGCACGGTAGTTAGAGTGATCATAATGCAAGTGTTTCTGTAGAGAAAAACTAAATCAACCATGAATCTGATAAGTCTGTTATCGGTGTCCAAGCTGATTATATTACAAAAACTGCACAGACAGGAAAAAAAATATATCTGGCTTTCTAAAAGAGACTTATTTTACAATTTAAATGGTTTTTTCTTTGCAATCCAAAAAAAAAAAGAAAAGAAATAGATACAGTTCTATATCTATATGCTTTTTTTTGTCTCCAATAGCACATAAAAGTAATCCCTAATAAACTCTCCATTCCTTACAAAAAATGATACTGCTAATTGGGTGATCAGATAAAATCCTCACTCAGTTATACTGAAAACAACTATAAAAGCAGCTTATTTATATCTACAATGATATGAAAATTCAGCTCAAGTGTGAGACCTGCTTTTCTGAAGGTCTCATAATGTCCTTTGAGTTTGCAAGTAATATGTTCTCCTGGGATGCAAGAATTCAGGCCCTTAATCCATTCCGACTTTAAAAGTTCAGCTTCCTTTATGGAGTGTCTCATTATACATGATCTTGCTTCAGCAAATGCACTCCCATCAGTTCCCTCTAATATCTGTTTAGCACAACATCTTCTGAATTATTTAATGGACAAACATATGGATTAAGTAAAGCAAACATATCCTGCAGAGCTTACACATGCTGGACAAACTTTTGACCCAAACTTTGCAAACCTTCCACAGTTTTAGTTTAAAATGCCTAAGTGTTTAAAGCCATCCCTAGGTTACTAAATCCCTGGCAGTGTTATGGTCATGGTGTTACTGCACACTTGGCCCTAAAGCTGTAGTAACAGGTTCTTGAAGACCCTTCCCACCCTGCAAGAGGGGCAAACCCCACACAAAGCAAATCAGGGTCAGACCAAGGGCAACTCTCTTGATGCTACTGAGAGAAAAAATTACAGCAACTCTCAAACTGCATGGGCCACGTATACTGGTTTCTCATAATCAGTAAATTTCAACTTAATCTGTTTTTGCTGGCCCATCTCTCCGCAAGAGCTGCTGTTTGTTTTTCTCCAACAGCTGAAAATCTGAACCTTTTTTTTAATATGTTCTGCATTCTGAAATGCAGTCCTTTATTACATGTATGTGTTTTGGAGTGACACATAGCCCGTGATGAATGCTTACTGAAATAAGGGTAAGTTGTTCTGGAGTCTTCCTCTGATTAATCTGAGTGCAATTCTGCTTTCCATTTCTCTTGACCTTTGAAATCTCCCATGTGACTACTCATCGGAAAACCTAGATGTGATAAATTAGAAATTCTTTTAGATCCTAGATCAGATTGGAATAATAATCACCCTACTTCCAAACATCCATCTGAGGCTTTGTCAGTTTGTTTCCAGAAAATGCATATAATCTAAGCTATAAGAATTGCAGATATTAAACCGGTGAAATTTCTACATGTGGGTGTAACTGGTTAGGTGTAGGAAGAAATAGCTACCTCCACATGACTCTTTCAGACTTTAAAATCCAAATCCAAACACTCTGACCCCAGCTAAAGCTACAAGTGACCCTATGCGAATTGCTCTGACAGCACCATCTTTGCATGTTTTGCTTAGTCTCATTTGTATCTGAAACTGTGAAGTAAACACATTAGCCGTACGTGTCTGTTAAAGCTGAGGAAATGAAATGGTGTTTTATTCTTGATTGCAATTTGGGTGCAAAGCAAGCAAACTCAAATGAAAGCCATCCCCAAAATGACAGTTTCAGGTAGACAGGAGGCCTGGGAATCACTGGCAGCAGAATGGCTAATACTTATTTTAAGGTCGAGAAGATTGGATGGGTAGCCAGGAGGGAGGTGAATGGTATATTCCTTTAAACAACCTCTTTTCCCTCCCTGGGAAATCAGCAGCCTCACGCTGCCTCTCAAAGAAAGGCTGGAAGAAGAACATGCACATCTCGCAGTCACACAAGTCTTGATCTCGTTTGTTTAATTAATGCTTTTTCTCCTCTCTCTTTTGCTTCTAATTGCTTTAAGACAACCATTATCTTTCCCAGTATTCCCCTATGCGAAGCAGCAGCAGAACTCCAGCCTTAAACATTGGTAAGGATTATTTTCTGTTTTTTTCCTAGTATCTCCTGACCCAGGGACAGGAAAGACTGTTTCTGAATCCTGTCTCTGACAGTTAAATCAGTGGAGTGGCTGCTCAGACCAGAGCAACAGCACGGGGCTTGCTCGCACTGTGAGTCAACAGCACATAGAGCATTTTCTGCTGAGCCTACACCCTCCTCTCTTTTTAGGGCTATGTCATTCCTATCAAACATTTCATTTAAGTGCTGCTTGCCCCTGCACATACCTTGAAATAAGCAAGGCTCTTTGCAAACCCTGTTTTATACTTCACTCTTTCGTGATTTCTTTCCCTTACACCATAGCTTGGTTTAATATTTGGAGGTATTGCAGCAGCACCTGGGATCAATTTGGGGGAGTTAGCGGCAGCTGTGGTAGGTGCTGAGCAAGCATGGAAAAAATGGTTGCGCTTCCGAGGAGATTGGAGTCCTGAAGGCTGCGTTTTGGAGACGGGAGCTTCAGCTCATGAATTGTCATTGGTGCACAGGTCAAGCTGTGAATCCCCTTTTAATGATGGGCTTGGTGTGTTGTCCATCATTTTTGTCTTTTGTTAGTGGGTTATTTTAAACTTACAGTATTTTCAACTTCACTTCAAGCCCAGAGGACAAAAAATCCTGGCTGCAATGATGGCAGGGGCTTGCTCTGACACAGACTTAGGTAGGTGAAGATTGTGCCTATATGGTCAGCAATCAGAAATATTTGTTTTGGATTCCTTTTCTTGTTCACTGTCAAAATAAGTGATTTATACATGCGTTAAACAAGATGTTGGCAGTCTTTGATGTGGGTATAGTAAAGACAGAACACCAACTTCTCTTCAAGCATATATGAAACAAATTCTCATATGTATATACTATATAAGGCACTTGATTTAGTTTCATCAGGAATCCATGGACCTCTTTCCTAATGAACTTTACTGTGCAACTAATTTTTATTATGTGGAAGATAATCAGGTCATCTCCAAAATTTCCTCCCATTAATACTAAGCATGAAACAACAAATCTGTTAGAAATTCATCATTCTTTATCAAATTTGCAGTTAACTTTGCATCTCTTCAAAGAAGATGAGGGACCCAACATCCTAAAGTAATGTAAATAAGAAGAAGAGTTTAATTTGGAAGCTATTAGAAATGTAACTTCAGTTTATTTGCATATATGCTTGCAGCTAAGTCATTTCCTATTGCTACTGTAGCATAAATTCCTTCTGTCTCACACTCAATTTAATATTTCACTTTAATATTTTAACAGTCATTTATCTGATCTGGGCAATTTCAATCCTACCAAACGTGGTGAAAACACAAATTTAAAACTAGGCTTGCATCTTTCCAGTGAACACCATGATTTAGGAGTGGAGCCTTAAAAAAAAGACACAGTAAAAATGTATCGTATTCATACTGCAAAAAATATATTATTACCTGAAATATAATTTTAAGCATTTAATATTTTCAGTAAGGTAATATATTATTGTATCTTGGTCACATTTAATCTCTGAGACAATGACGGATTTTTGACACAGATGAAACCGAGCGGTACCTTGACTTATATTGTTTGACGGGGTCCTAGTCCTGGAGATTTCTGGTCAGCAATTATAAATGCTTCAGAAATATTATGGAATTGAAAATTACTAACTGCATCAAAACGGTATCTGCAGCACGGTTTAAATTCAACTTATGGGGCCGCAAAGTCCTTTAAATCGCCCTCGGTTATGTAAAAAGCTTGACTCTGACAAGGTGGAAAAGCTCCCGTGACCCAGTTTCAAAGGCTCGGTGCTGCGGCATGGCAGGAGGAGCTTCCCGGGAGCCTCTCTTTTCTATGAAAACCCAGAATTCCACTTGTATGGGAGGAATTTCTCTCTAATAAAGGGCAGCTTATTAGCGAGCAGGACATGGGATTAATATGGGGAAACGGGACAGCAGGAAGGGAGCGTGAGCAGCATGAGGAGCTCATGCTGGTTTTACATGCAATTTTGGGGCATCGTTCCAAAAGCAGCAGACAAATAACCCAAGCATCTATTACTGCTCCTCTGCTGGGCAGCTTCCCTGAGCAGACAACACGGTGAGAAGCAGTAAAAATGCCGAGGGAGAGAAATGCAGCAAAAAAACCCACCCGCGTGTCCCCTCGTGCGCTGAGCTGTGCTGTGCAGTATTAGGCAGAGCAGACAGATGCCCGGCCATCAGCACACATTAGCGCGCCCAGTGAGCTCCGAGCAGCGCTCACAACACCACAGTAATTGTGAGGCATGAGGGTGGTTTGTTTTGCATGGAGCGTACCTCGGTTTGATAGTAACTATTTTAAAGTCCGGAGAAATTTTGCACTCGCTAAGCTGATTTTACAAGCAAAGAGAAGTGCTTGTCAGCAAAGGTTAATGTAGCTGTCACTGCAGGAGAGCCCTGTGGGTAGAAAGAGACTCATCTGGTGTTTTTTTAAAGGGCAAGAGTCATTGCTGTAAAGGAGGGATTTTTCCATTTCTAGAAGCCTTTTGCAGCGTTTTAGTGAATTGCAGTGTTAAGTCACCACTGCTCATTGTAGCTTCTGCTTTTTTGTATTTGTTTCCATTACCTATATTTTAAAGTTTTATAAACGTTGCTTGTCCAGAGTGAATAAAATTTTGGCTTGATAAGATAAAAGGTGAAATTGTGTGTGTTTTTACAGCTCGCACTGGTGTGAGTTTCGAGTGCTATGAAGTAGGTAAGATAGGACCATCCCTCCATTTTCCTGAAGGAAACCGAGGCAGGCAGGGATTAAATGCCGAAATGAGACTATGGACTCCAAGCTCTTGCCCTACCTGTCACAGGCACCTTAGCGTGCAGTTGTCCTATTACAGGGGAATTGAACCCAAATCCTCCAGTTGCAGTCTCTCACTCAACCACTGACTGGTTTCATTAAAGCATCCAAGGTGAAATCCAGGGGGGTTTATGTTAAATACCCCTAACTTGGCTGCCACACTTGCGGTGGAGAGAGGTTTGCTGGCGTGGGGCTGCCCTTGTGCTGGGAGGACCTCATGGCGATGAGACCAGAGCCACGTTTCAGCCAAGCCCTGTGGGGGGCTCCCCTTTGCGTCGTCAGGATGTCCCCAGTGTGGACAGGAGATGCGCAGGCAATAAGTAAGAGGAAAAACTTAAATCTGATCTTGAGGCTTCCAAATAACAGCTAGATTTATTTACCCCCAGTTGCCAGGAGATGGAGTCATTCAACACAAAGCATAAGGACAAAGTTTTGCTTGTAGACAGGATCTTTAGTTGAGATATCCAGGAACTGCATTCCTTGAGCTTCCAGTGAGCAAAGCTGTTAATTTGCTGTGAAGAGCTATGCAGTGCTGGAAGGGTAAATATGAGGGCTGCCTTGGGACAAAGGAGATGTGCCCACGGTGAGCTAGAAAAGAGGCTATAGAGAAATCATTCTCCCCCCCCCCCTTTTTTTTTTAATGATAACATCTACATCACACAGTTACTGCTGAACTAGATACCTGATCCGATTTGAGGCAAGGACTGCGAGGTGAAATTTCGATTTAGATCCAAGGGAGTCCAGAGCACTACCCACACGTTGCATAGGGAGACTTGTTGTGTAACAGCATAAAAGCACTCAGTCGTCACCCAGATCCAGCCCCTTTGCTCTGCCACACTGGATATGGAAAATCAGCGGCCTACTCTTTGCTGGGCAGCTCTGTGTTTGCTTCAATTGCTTGTGCTCTCGGCAAACCTCATGTCTGGGTATTTAGTGGGGCTACAACAGCCTGACAGGCCAACCGTCTCCCACAGGCACCTCTCAGAGACTGCCCATCCTGGAGCTCCTCCAGGGCCACATTCAGCTTGGAGTGACTTTCAAAGTCACCTTCACCTTCCCGATCTAAGAGCGCGAGGAGAGCAAACCGGCTGGAGCTGTTCTCACTCAGGGAGCACATGGTGGCTATTTCATGGAGTCTGGTTTGCATTAAGCAAGGTGGGATGCTCAGCAGCAGGCGATGCTCAGCAGCAGCGGTGATGCTTTTTCCACTGCTGCTGCTAGTTTGGAAGTGGCCTCTCTCTCTGATCCAGTCCCTGCTCACCTCTAGCCTGGGTTACTGCCACACTGAAGCTGCTTAGATGGCTGTGTCCAGAGGCCTCCACTGACCCCAGGGCAAGTCTCCACGTGCTTCAGGCTGTTCATTTTGGCACATGTTAACCAGCCCAGCTCAACATGTCCTCACCTGGGATGTCCTTAACTCTCCCTTGCCACAGTGGCTCAGCAGACAGGACTGTGCAGGAGACTTGTCTGTCCCTGCCTGGCCATGACCTGCACGGACAGATCTTAGAAATCTCTGCAAACATAAACATTCTCTGCAGCACCTGTAGTGCTTGCACCCTGGGCTGTGCTTGCAGCTGGGCCTCCTCTGCCTCCCCTGCTGTGTTCTGCCCTGCACTTACTGCTCAGTAAATGCCATGTCTGGTCTACCATTCTGTGCGGTGTCAGACTGACTCATAAATCATAGCTGATAGAGAGAGAACATGACTTTTTATTTGGTCAAAATAACTGTAGATAACTGAAAAGGAGCTAATCCTTTATTTGAAAGATCATAGGATTTAAGTCAATAAGAGTTTAGAAATGGTTTTGCAAAGGTCTAGCAGCATGTAGAGAAAGGAGAAATTTCAAGGATGCTGAAGGAAGTTAGACGCTCAGCCTGTGCTGAGATCAATGAAAGGTGGGCACCTACCTCACTTGGCAGTTTTTGTAAAAGGCTTTTCACCCTGGACTTCAGCCAGAGTTAAGCTATTAGAGAATTTAACAGTCTGCAATAATGTTGCTTCATCATAGATTTTTTTTCTGGTGTGTAGAACAGCTGACAGCAAAGGAAGCAATTCCTTTCTTGTCTATGCAGAACTTCATTCAATTCTGCATTATTGCAAGTAGATCAGGTTTCGCAGGAGACTGTGACAAGTTCTGCAGTGCAGTTGCATGCTTTGGAGTACCTCCAAACCAGCCTTGCTGCCCCAGCTGCCTCTACGGAAGATGCTCTGTGATGTTCCACCATGGCAGATCGCGCTCTTGGGACAACGTCCTCCTCAGTGTGGTGAAAAGAAATAAACACCCACACTTCATCCTGACTTAGCCCAGAGGAGCTGAAAGAAAAGGCAAAAATTAGTGGATTGTGATACCTTTGGCCTTCTTGAAATGCCATATTTCTCTAAATAAACTGAAAATCTGCATATTCCCTTAGCAGAAAATGTTGTTCTTTGAATATTTCATGAAGGCTTTTACATGACTGGAAACCAGTGACAGGGGGTTGCTAGTACTGGGACAGTTATGCAAGGGACATTGCAATTTGGGTCAAGATTCTCCTGGGTCCCAAACCATATATAGTCTGCACTTGAGAGGGGGGGTGGTCCCTTTCCCCCCAGAAGAGAATGCAAGAAATTTTCCACATGGGCTTGTATAACTTTTCTTTTTCCTCTGTTGCTCTTCTTCCTGCAAGATTGCTTGGTCCCCCCCCCCTTTTTTTTTTTTTTGGCAGGGGGGTAGTAAAAGCAGGAAAAGCAAGTATTGGTAGGGTTGTTGTGCACCTCCTTGCTCAGCCACCAGGCTTTCAGAAATACTGTATTCACACGCTCTCTGTTTTCAGAACAACAGTCATCCTCTCCTGCTGCAGGACCTTCATATGCAGATTACTTTGGGGAAACACTTTTCAAGTCGCCGCCTGCTTTTATTGGCTATGTTTTCTGTTGTTTTCTATTTTCAGCTTGTAGAAAATATCTGAACAACTTATTTGCAGCTCTTTCCCCTTAGTAGGGATGCAGTAATGGCAGCACTGGTTGCTGCTAGCTTCGCTCTGCAAGAGCAATGTTCTTGTTGCTGTTAAGCAAAAAGTTTTACTCTCTTGACTATAGACAGGATCTAATAACTCTGGGGTGAAAACATGGATCCAAGCTTCTTCCCTTTTTAGTATCAGCTCATCTCCACCATTAGTCATCTCTTCTGACTGTGGATATATATGTTCCTCTAAATGAGGTTTTCCACCTTTCAGAGCAGATCAAACAAAGGGCTGTTTTATTATGTTTTGTATCACTGGTAACCCCAAATCGGGAAAGGCTCATTTGTCTAGTGCAGCGAGCAGGCCTTGGGCTCTGTTTTTTGTTAGACAAATTATATGATTATATGCAATATGCAATGCAAAGCATTAAATGTCGCATAAAATGAATACAACCCTTTCTAAATAGAAACTTACATTTTAATCCTGTATTGCTTCTCCTGTGATGGAACAAGATGAAGAGAACCCCACAATGTAGAATCAACAGAAATAATTTAAGTGTTGTTACTGATTGCCCCCTTTCTTTTCATTACAGAGAAAATACTTTTAAATGATTTCTTTATGTGCTGTGAATGTGCAAGCTGATGAGAAAAAACATCCTTATATGTGCTAGATATGGGGAGAGCCTATTGCACATATGTTCCCTACAGGCCGCTGGTGCGAGAGGTTTGGTGGTATAAAAAAGAAGTGAAGCAATGCAGAGCAACCTCAGAGCATCGCACTGAGAGAGCCGGGGCACACGTGGGTCCAGCACCACGAGAGATTCAGGCTCCCGCGCTGCAGCAGGACGTCTCACCCTGCATCCGAGGCATCCCCACGTGCCAAGAGACAGCAGGGCTTCTGCGTCTCGCATCCTCCACCAGCCCTGCTGGAGCACGTGTTACGGGCTGCCTCATGGGTTTTACATTAAGTCCTTAGCATTAAATGTGTCAGTAGGTCCCTTGCAGTTGGCATGACTTCAGCTACTGCACACGTTAAGCCATTGATCAAATGGCTTAAATGAGATGTTTGGTTCTGATTGTCATAAAACTATTCTTCTTGCATCTTTCCAAAGTCTTAATATATCTTTTATCCTCTTCATGTGGAACACTAAACTCTGTAGGAATGACCAGCACATCCCTAAGATCAGTTGCAATGGGCGGTGTTCCCAATGAGGAGCACCTCGCTGTCATTTCTTTGTGTTTTGGGGTGTGTGTTGTGTAGCGCACGCGTAGGTGTTTCTGGTGGTGTTTTCATAACAACAATCATTCTCAGTATCTCCATACATAAAGAGAACAAACCATCAGTATCTCCATACATAAAGGGAACAAACCATTTAGAAAAAAAGTGAGGAACAGAAGGGCTAGAGATCAGGCACGTAATGAGACAGCAAAGCCTAATTTTTTACAATGAGTTATAGCTCTGTATTTCATTCCTGGCTCTTATCTTCTTCATTGCCGATGCTCCTCTTTGGCTTGGGTACAAACAATTTGTCCTCTGGGTTTTAAAGTTTACAGAATTAAACTCATCTCTGTTGGCCTAAACCAAAATCGAGGCCAGAGTTCCAGACATGGGGTTAAATGTTGGTCATTTCATCAAATATGATTTGATTACATTCCTAAGGAGTGTGCCCATATTGTGTCTGTCCCGAGAATGCTAACGACTGCTAGAATAAGCAAAAATGGTGGGACACAAACCTGAATCCTGCACATTCAAGAGCTCTGTTTGAGAGCTATAAAGACTGGACTTTTAAGCTGCAGAACATACACAGCTGTCAGTTACATTAATTGTAATTGGATTTCAAGCTTAGGATCCCAATTTGATCAACGTTTTTTTAATGTAGGATTTTTATGCCTTACTGTTGAGCAGTTTGCAAGCAAGCACTGAATTTTCACAGCTGGCTACTTGAATTTCATGCATCAATAGAAATGTTGATTTTGAGGATTCACTGAAGGCAACTGATAAAGCTCCTGGGGACTTCAGTGGGAACAGGAACAAACAAATACCTTAACAAAAAAAAAAAAAAAGGAAAGAAAGAAAAATGAAAAAAAATGCTTAAAACAGGTGATATATTGTGCAAAATATTCAACTGATTGATTCAGATGAGTGAGCACAGGGAACAAATGTTCAAATGACCCAAATTAAAAGGGAGTCATTTTAGTAAGAAATCTCCTGAGGGGCACGTTCTCAAACTAGCATGCAGTCTTGGTGAATATTACCTAAAACAAAAATCATCTCCATCCCATAACTAATTCACAGACAAGAGATCACAGGTTGTTGCTGTCGAATATCAAGAAGAACAACTTCTCAATCTAGCGCTTTTGGTCAAGGGCAGCGCTTCCGCTCCTGAGCTTAATCTCTAGTGGTGGCTCAGCAGAGAATTCATGAAGAATAGCAAAGCAATGATTTAAAATATCAGCAAGCTACACCTTGAATGACTGCCATGCAGGAGGCGAGCTTTAACTATCCTCATTTTATAAATGGGAAAATAGAGGCAGAGAGCTGCTAACTTGGGCATGATCCTAGCGCAAGTCTCCAGCAGGGCTGGGATGGAATCCAGGGACCTCCCATCTGCTACAGCCAAGAGTTCTCAAATGCAGCCCATGAGCTCCTACCTGTGGCCTGTGAAGCCGCAAAACACAGCTCACAGTGAGAGTTAAGTAGGGTCATCTTTGACAGAACTAGCTCATTACTGAGGTGGAGGCTGCTATAGTTCACACTTTTTTAGGAGCAGCTTGTAGATCCCAGCTTGAGGGATCACCAAAAATTGCCCTGAATGAATGAGCTGGGAATTCAGATATTGAGGCCTGTATTCTGATGCACACAGAGGCCTCCCCTGAGATATGTTGGGCTGTTTTGCCGTGAGTCTATCATGCTCTTTTGCAGTGATGAACAAATAAAATCTGAAGCTCTCAAGGTTCTTAAATGCCTTGCCGGGTAT
The DNA here is from genome assembly GCF_059628265.1 of Tinamus guttatus. Lineage (NCBI taxonomy): Eukaryota > Metazoa > Chordata > Aves > Tinamiformes > Tinamidae > Tinamus > Tinamus guttatus. The sequence continues at coordinate 9,143,300 of NW_028288582.1, read as the reverse complement.
GCTCAGCTTTTCATTTTCACTTAATTTCTGAGATGCTGCACGAACAACTAAACTAATCAAGGGCTGCAACAGTAAATTGAGAGGCTACAGGGTAAATCGCATTATGACCAAATACACTCAGTTACTGCAACCCATTCTTTGTATGTTAAGCCTTGTTACAATGTTAATTAATAATGTGTATATGTGTGTGTGTTTTAAAGGGATTTTAAAAAATCATCACAAGCACTGAAAGAACGACTGGTTTTAGCTGGAGGAATAATAGATTTCCTGGGAGTAGGGAGATGTGTCTACATCAGTTGTTTTTCAAAAATAGGGGCTTGCATAACTGGCTTTTTTTTTTTTTTTGTGCATGGCATGCAAAGATTTCAGGCGCAGTGGATGAGATAATGTGTTTTCCAATGCACTTACCAAGGTCATCCATGAAAAAACTATTTTTAAATGACATAAATAAATAAATAAATAAAGCAAAGCTGAGTAGAAAATTCCGAAGTAAGATCATCAGGTATCATTGTTGTCTGTACGTATTCAAAGATTTCAGTGACCTTTCTCACAGTTACATAAGCATATGGAGAGGAAAACAAACTCTTATTAAATGCTGTAACACATATGGTCTTCTGACAGGATGTTCCAAAGCATGCAGTGATTTTACAGCCCATATGCACTGTAGAGCAATTCCTTGGTCTCCAAACCGGAATCAAAAATAGCCTCTCAGCATGAAGTCCACATTCTTTCTCTTTTATGGGCAGTCTCTGTGTTAAAATTAAAATACATACTGCACCATGGCTAGCTGCCTTTAACAGCAAAGATCGCCATGTGCTTGGGACTTAATGACTGATAATGTGACATGCGATGTGCTATGTAAAGAAAGGACCAGCATTTGGAGCAAATGTTTCTCCCATCAGTCTACCAGGAAGCAGGTTAAGGTAGGAAATGCAGCAGCAGCAATATTATTTCCCTTGGGCAGGGGGTATGAACACTGTCCAAAGGGAAGGAGGACTTCATAAGGAAGATGTCACCCAGGCTATAGGGAACCCCCAGGTGTGAAGGCAACATCAGACCTTTCTTTGTCAAGGTCAAAGCTGGATCTAACCTGAATCTCAGATTGTGATGCTGGAGAAGGAGGATGCTCTAGTCACAGGGAATTCAAGTTTTCCCGCTTTAAAATATGTTTCCCAGTCACATAAACTCATATTGTGTCTCACACACTGGATAGGTAAGGCATTCAAAGACGGAGCTGGTCAGCACTTGAGGTTCAGTTTAAGGAATTTGTTTCCATGTTTTATATCCCAGCACTATATCCTGTGCTGGTGCTGGAGCTGCACACCTGGCAGCTGTGCCCTGTTTGATGTCCCACTAAACTCACTCGCTTCTCCAGGTGAGGGAGATGGTGGATCTGGGAGAGGCATGGATCTGGGAGAGGCATGGATCTGGGAGAGGTGTGGGTCTGGGAGACACGTGGATATGAGAGAGGTGTGGATCTGGGAGAGGTGTGGGTCTGGGGTATGTAGGTGTGGGTCTGGGGTATGTGTGGATCTCGCAGATGTGTGGATCTGCTCTGTGGGCGGTGCAGCCCTGAGGCCACAGAAGGGGTTGTGGTGCTTTCAAACCATTCCCAAACTGGTGACCAGCCTCCGCCCCCATCCAAGCCCCAATGCTGTGCAAGCGGCTGTGTGCCCATGTCTGTGTCAGTGCCGATGCCCATGACCATGCCCGTGGCCATATTGGTGCCCATGTCCATGCCCGTGCCCATGTCTTTGTTGGTGCCGGTGTCCATATCTGTGCCCGTGCCCATGTACATGTGGGTGTCCATGCCCATGTCAGTGCCCGTGCCAGTGTCCGTGTCCGTGCCTGTGGCCATGGCAGTGTTCATGTCTGTGTCAGTGTCAGTGCCCGTGTCGGTGCCCGTATCCATGTCAGTCTCCATATTGGTCTCCATATTGATGCCTGTGTTGGTGCCCATGTCCATGTTGGTGTTGGTGCCTGTGTCCGTGTCCGTGCCTGTGCCCGTGTCCGTGCCCGTGTCCATGTCTGTGTTGATGGCCGTGTTGGTGTCTGTGTCCATGTCGGTGTCTGTGTCGGTGTCCCTGTCAGTGTCTGTGTCCATGTTGGTATTGGTGTCTGTCCATGTTGGTCGCTGTGCCTGTGTCTGTGTTGGTCTCCGTGCCCGTGTCTGTGTCGGTGCTCATGTCCATGTCCATGTTGGTGTCCGTGCCCATGTCCGTGTCGGTGTTGGTGTCTGTGCCGGTGTTGGTGTCAGTGTCCGTGTCCGTGTTAGTGTCGGTGCCCATGTCCATGTCCGTATTGGTGTCGGTGCCCGTGCCTGTGTTGGTGTTGGTCTCCGTGCCTCTGTCTGTGCCCATGCCTGTGTCGGTGTCCATGTCAGTGTTGGTGTCGGTGCCCATGCCCGTGTCAGTGTTGGTGTCCATGTCGGTGGTGGTGTCAGTGCCCGTGTCCGTGTCAGTGTTGATGTCCATGCCTGTGTCCACACCCGTGCCTATGTCAGTGTCCATGTCGGTGTTGGTGCCGGTGCCCATGTCCATGTTGGTGTTGGTGCCGGTGCCTGTGTCCATGTCAATGTTTGTGCCTGTGTCCATGCCCGTGTTGGTGTCGGTGCCCATGTCAGTGGCAGTGCTGGTGTTGGTGCCCATGTCCATGTTGGTGTCCGTGTTGGTGTTGGTGCCCGTGTCAGTGTTGGTGCCCGTGTCTGTGCTGGTGTTGGTGTCGGTGCCCATGTCCGTGTTGGTGTCCATGTCAATGTCCGTGTTGGTGTCGGTGCCCATGTCTGTGTTGGTATCCATGTCCGTGTTGGTGTCGGTGTCCGTGTCCGTGTTGGTGTCAGTGCCCATGTCCCGTGTCCCTGCCGGTGCCCGTGTCCATGCCCATGTTGGTGTCGGTGCCCATGTCACTGTCGGTGCCCGTGTCGGTGCCCATGTCCCGTGTCCCTGTCGGTGCCCGTGTCCATGCCCATGTTGGTGTCGGTGCCCGTGTCCGTGTCAGTGCTGGTGTCGGTGCCCATGTCCTGTGTCCCTGCCGGTGCCCGTGTCCATGCCCATGTTGGTGTCGGTGCCCGTGTCCCTGTCGGTGCCCGTGTCGGTGCCCTTGTCCCGTGTCCCTGCCGGTGCCCGTGTCCGCGCGGTGCGCGCGGGGCAGGGCGGGGCGGGCCGCGCGGGGCGGCGCGGGGCGCGCGGGGCGGGACGGCGGCGGCCGCAGCGCTGCGCAGGGCGGCGCGGGGCGCGATGCGGCCCCGTCCCCGCGGGCGCCGGGGCCCGGCCGCGGCGCGGGCCGCGCTCTGGCTGCTGCTGGCGGCGCTGGCGGCGGCGCCGTCGCGGCCGCACCCGCAGTGCCTGGACTTCAAGCCGCCGTTCCGGCCGCCGCGCCCGCTCGCCTTCTGCCGCCGCTACGGGGCCTTCGGCTGCTGCGACGAGCGGCGCGACGGGGCGCTGCTGCAGCGCTTCTACCGCCTCAGCGCCCGCCTCGACGGGCCCGCGTACGCCGCGTGCGCCGGGCACCTGCAGGACCTGCTGTGCCAGGTGAGCCCCGCGCTGGCCGCGGCGACACGGGATGCACCCGGCAGGAGTGGCTCTTGCAGCCCGCGCGTGGGGCACGTCAGCGGTGACACCGTGCGCGCTGGGTGCGCTGCGCTGCGCGCGGGTGCTTCCTGCGTGAGGCATGGCCTGGCTGCACCGGCGGGGCCATGGGCACGCCATGCAAGTGTGGGTGCATCGGTCCACCAGCGGGTGCCCCACCACAGCTTGGGTGCTTCAGCCAGGCTGTGCTCACAACTGCGGGTGCCTTGGCCCAGCCACAGGTGCCCTGGAGCACAGAGGGGTGCATCAGCCCGGGTGTTAGTGCATAAACATGGGGTTAGTGCGTGGACCCTGGCAGTGACGTATTGGCCAACATACGGCGGTACCTGGCGCTAGGTTGTCAGCCCTGCCGTGTGCTCCGTGGCGGGCCTGGGAGCAGCCAGCCGCCATCGGGCTCCTCACTGGGCTTAGCAGCCCCTGGCAGGCGTCCAAGGAGTACTGGGGATGTTGCTGTGCTGCAATTTGTGCGCAGCAGCACGGCGAGAAGCGGCTCCGTGGGCAGGTGCAGTGTCTGGACTCCCTTGCCCTCCCAAGGATAGATCTTTGGAGGTGGAGAAGACACTCAGGAGGGGACCTGCTTATGTAAAACACACTCCTTGGGTGCAGGGACTGCGCGGGGCTGTGGCCTGGCAAGCCCCGTGGCAACTGTCCTTCACACAGGAAACTTCCACCCCGGGCTCGTGCGCTGTGACCGGTTGCGCTGACACGATGATCACAGTCTGCAGGGAGCCAAGCCCAGACCCCGGGACAAGGGCTGGCCTCATATGTATGAAAATGCCCCTGAGACAGAGTGGTGGCAGCTCTGCACTGTGCAAGTGTAAATCTTAAATTAATTCAGACAGGAGTTTCATGTGCTGTGCTGAGGTGGGATCAAAGTGCCTTCAGAGCAGTCCTGCTTTTTGTGTTTTGCAGGGAAATCTGGTGTTACTGAAAGTGTATAGAGAAGGACAGCCCCTTTCTACAACAGCTGTTACACATTTGGCTTTTATTTTGTTCCGCCTTGTACTGAGTAAGTTCCTGAAACAAACTGTATTCAAAAGAGCATTTTTAGATAGGAAGCAAAAATTTAGCGGTGCTAGCTAGGCACTCGTTCTGCCTCTGGAAGTGATAAGTAAGTCTCCTGTGTGTGTCAGAGTTGTTGAAAATTTCTTCAGAGGCAGTGAAATGTTTCAGCGTGGAAGAAATGATTCACGGAAACGTTCTAGTGAGCTCTATGTATCATCAGCCCGAGACGTGGCTATAAATGGTTTCACCTCTGGGCATGCAAGCACAAAATGGAAGTTTAGGCATTACAAATGCCTCCAGAACACCCCTGCTTTCATTTATTCTTTCTATATAAAATTTATATCCTACACCTGAATTAATAAGTGCTCTTCTGTGAATTATTCAATACTTATATCTCCTTTTTGCTCATAGTTCGTGATTCTTCTCAAATGTAATGAAATTACTTTGACAAGTGTCTCTTTTTGTACTCGTGGTTGGGCGATCCTACCTTTTCTTACACTGCGACTCGTTACGCGGTGCTACTTCTGCTGCTGCGTGCCAGGATTTATGTGCTCTCCCCGAGCCCTGTTAGTTAGCTACAGAGAAGTCTGCAAAGCCCAAGTGTGCAGATAAGGTTCTGAAGAAGGCACCAGCTCATTTGAGACTGAAGCTGCTCGGTTTTATAATCACGTTTTAGTTTTATTGGTAGAATTTTGTTAAGTGCTATGGCTGTAGTCAGGGATGTTGTGAGTGCTGTTCGTCCAGTTCCTTAGTCCTTCATTCCTGATCCTTTGACTCTCATGCCCTATTTCCATCTGTTGTCCCTGATGCTGTTTTTTAACTCTTCTGTTTTCTTTTCCCTGGCTCCCTTCCTAGAGGGGATTTCTTATAGTCAGGCCTAAGAGGAGAAGTTAATACAGGCAGTGGCCATAAAAGGTGGTGTTTTGCAAGAGCGCACCGGGCTGGCCGCTTTCTGTGGTCCTTCCCCACCTCCCGTAGGGCTGCTGAGGCCAGCCCTGCCTAGTCCTTTTGCCACCCATGGGCTTATCCACAGGTTTGCCTAATCCTCCTCCAACATGCTGATACCATCTGCCTGTGCAGCCTCAGGTGGCAGCAAATTCCCAAAATTTGCATCTCCCATAAGGGAGGGCTTTATCTGTCTTAAACAGATCCCCTGCTAGTTTTGCTAAGTGCCTCTTAGCTTTAGTGTTGCCGGATCTGGGAATAGC